>NC_092809.1:132427913-133064163 GCF_040954645.1 Diabrotica undecimpunctata | reverse complement strand
TATTTTAGGACCAAAATTTTTTTTCTTTTAAATTTGTAAAAAAATTCAGGCTTTCTAAATATAAAAAAATAATATTCTTGCAGGCAATGGTTAAAAAGTTATTCTAATTGTTTATAAGCAATGCAAAATTATTTTGCAATATTTAAAATTAATTTTCTTAATTATTTTTTAATGTTAATAACAGAACAAGTCTTCTTCTTCCAGAAACTACCCTTACAATTACTAAAACTATATAATTTTCTGACTTATATTGTTGCAAAAAAAATTAATTTGGGATAAACAAATAAAATAACTTTTAAACTATTTGACTGATCAATTCGAAATTTTAAAAATATTTTAAGCACTACACAGCACAGCACTCCATGAAATATAACTGTTATAAGTTTATTTTCAAAAAAGTTTTTAACATTTATAAAAAACCGAAATTTTTGACTTATTTTGCAACTTTCCAAGCAAGAAATAAGGACAGAAACATTTAAAAAACGCCATTTTAAAGGTTTTTATATGACTTATAAATTTCTCTCTTCTAAAATTTGTCTAAAATGCTTCACTTTTTGCTGATGGACGAAAAAAGCAAAAATTTTCCGTTTTTTGACTTTAATTTGTTAATAACTAATTAAGTCCAAAAAATCGACTGCAGGAAACATATAGATTTTTGTTACAGAGGACTATACTACTCAAAACAACTGTCGTTTGCCTGGCCGGACGAGTGTAATGAAAAAATGCTTATTTCCCTGGGCTATATTGTACCATTTTTTTTGGAAATTATTATTATCGTTAAATACTATTAAACTATATAAAATCACTCATTGTTTTTTTTTTAAATCGCCACCTATATGATTTTGTTTTTTGAATACAATAAATTCTTCTGACCTCTAAAATAAGAATTTAGATAAGAATATAAGGTACATAAAAATTTTATTTAAATTCCTCCACAAGCACTGTGTTCAGGAATTGCATATTTTGCGGTCAGAAATTTCGCTGAAAATTAGATATTCTTAACAGATCTCACAAATAATTTTTTGATATCTTATAAATATAATTGAAAAAAAAATATTCATGAAATTGTTTATCGAACGAAACCGAGGAATATTTTTACGAGTTTGGAGTCGGTTTCTTTATATTCTGAATATTAAGAAATGAATACCTTCTCGCTCTGTTTTCTTATCTGTTCCTTTATTACAGGTTTGAGATTAAAGCACTGGATGGATATGATTAGATATCCGGATCACAGACACGAGCAATGGCATAATTTAACTGAAGATGTTTTAGAGTAAAAACAACTTGATTTTGCAATTTTAACAACTTTTTATTGGGCATAGGTTTACTTCTACACTTTATATAAATATTTTTGTCGTTCTTTCCAACTTTTTAATTATATAAAGTATTTTACATAAAGATTCGTTGTATATTTGTTATATTGAGGCAAATTTATTGTGATACTATTAAAATATATAGGTCGTTTATATAAATTTACACAAAGGAAGTAGATATATGTTATTGTTGCATGTTGTTATAATAAAAAAGCTTAACTAAATAAATAAATTCTAATTGTATTCTATATCGATTAAAAACAAATCAAAAACAGGTATAAAGCAGCTGTAAATAGGTCCAAAACAAGTATGTGTTGGAACAAAGCTAGAACAGCTTTGACATAAGATAGACAGCATTTCAAGTACTAGAATTGCCAATTAACATTCGAAGTATAAGGCCAGCGCAAATTTCAGGTATGATCTTGGGAGCGACGAAAATAAACAGACGAAACAAATTGCCTTATGGATAATGTAACCAAATCAAACTATTTACTTAAGTATACAAACAAACTAGGCCCTTCTGCTCGTGTCTGAGAGTTTGGGTGCGGTTCTTTCAAAAATCATATAGAAGCTGTTTGTATAATCTTTAAAATTACCGAGCTCAAGGAAAGAAAAGGAAAAATTTAAAACATAGTTAATCTTTATTATTTTGTAAAGAACAAAAAGTTATTAAAAGATTCGTCGTTAAAAAGTTACGTCAGCAAAGAAATAAGCAATTTGTGTTTACGGTATTTAATTACACCGGAGAAGTGCCTATATGAAACTAAAATTAAAATCGTATCGTAAGAAAACTAAACATTTTATATCATGGCATTAGATTGTGAATGAGAAATGAATGAAAATAAAATTATACTTTATCCCAAATTTCGAAATTCGTTCACATAAAAAATACATTTGTTTATTAGGTAGAATGTAGATATTCATTGTAATTAAAAGATTAATAATCAATCACTTCACTGTTATTTACTTCATAGATAATCTTCACTGTTCAAAAAATATATAAAATGGGTACAACCTGAATCATCCAAATGCTGGTGTGGCTTGTAGAAAGGATATTTTTTTTTACCCTCTAGATACTCGGCTGGCATTCTCTGTACATGGCCGTACCATATTAACTGTTTTGTTTTTATGTCATCAACTATGCTTGACTCCCATCATTTCTCGTATTCTCTCATTTGGTATCCGATCTCTTCTTGATTTGCCTGCTGCTCTTCTCCAAAAGTCCATTTCTGTTGCTAGTAACAGTTTCTCTGTTCTTTGTTTCATTGGCCAAACTTCACTGCCATATGTGATTACACTTTTAAGTATGGTGTTGTATATGAGTTGTTTGTTCGCTTTAGATATTGTTTGGTCCCACAGAATGCCGTTCATCATGGATATGACTTTTCTACCCTGTATGTTTCTGTCTTTTAAAGCAGCATCGAGTGTTCCATCTTGAGTTATCTTCATACCCAGGTACTTGTATTCATCACCGTGTCGAATTTCTACCCCTTCGTCTAATTTAATGGACTGTTTGTCCCTCCAATACACATGGTTTCAGTTTTCTTAATGTTGACTTCGAGACCCCACTTGTTATATTCTTCTATTAGCTTCCGTGTCATGTAACTCAAGTCGTCATGATCCTGAGCAATCAGTATTTGGTTATCAGCGAAACATAAGGTGTACAGTGTAGTCTCGTCGTTCAGAGGGATTCCCATGCCATTACATTTTATTTTCCACAGCTTGAGTGCTTGTTCCAGATAAATTTTGAAAAGGGTAGGCGAAATACAGCAACCCTGCTTTAGTCCTTTCGTGACCTTAAATCCCTCAGATATCCTTAATCCAGTTTTAATTTTTGCAGTCGTTCCATTATACAGACTTTGGACTGCTTTGATAAGACCATGTTTAATGTTGGTTTGCTGTAAGATTGACCATAGTTTACTGAGGGGTACACTGTCATATGCTTTTTGTAAGTCTATGTACACCAGTTCTTTATTGACGGCTGTTTTTTTCTCAATAACTTGCGTTATGGAGTACAAGTGGTCTGCTGTGGATCGTCCAGCTCTAAAACCAGCTTGCTCCTCTGTTTCGTAATCTCTATAGTCATTTTCAGAGCCATGTACAGAGAATGCCAGATGACAGGATTCTTGACGTGGACACCACAAGGAAGAAGAAAAAGAGGAAGGCCGAGAAGAAGCTCGAGAGGGGGAATTCAAAAAGAACTAGAGGAAAGAGAAATCCCTCCAGGCCTATGGTTAAATAGAGAAGAATGGCGGTTATGTGTCGGAAGGCGTCGGAGAACGCTGTGAACCGATAGTAGTAGTAGTAGATACTCGGCTAGCAGAAACGTTGGATCTATCACAGCAGTAACATAATATATACCATAAAAATATATAGGATTGTGCGGGTAAGCAAACGGGATATTCTCCAAACAAATAGCTGGTTTCAGAACACATACCATTATTCCATAGCTATTTAGATAACCTTGGGCCAATAAACATAGTTCTAGCAACTATTAGGGCTCCCTTCTTTGAAAATGTATAAGAGAAAAGAAGTTTTTCAGCTGACCTCGTCAAGAGACTACTCAAACAAAATTTTCGTTCTGGCTGTTGGATGTTCAAAGAGAGAAAGAGGGAGGGAGATGAATTTCGCAGAGTTAACAAACGCTCTGATTTTGAGGCGACGGTCTGACGTATTAGGAACTACAGTAGGGTCCTTGAGGTAATTTAAATGCACTCGGTGGATAGATGGCGTGAGCAACATTGATTTGAATATGTACTAGAAGTTACACTAATAAATTTTTTAAGCTTTTGAAACAGTTGCAACATTAACATAAGAAAATAGGTTAAATACTATGTTTACATGGGAATAAGCAGCAAACGGTTGTAGTAACAATTACATTTTACCGAACAAATTTGACGTTTCGATTTTCACTCCTAAAATCGCTCTTAAAAAAGATTATTAAATAATTTAGTCGAAAAACAATGTGTATAACCATAGACATGATACTATGATTAAGAAGATAAGATATTGCGCATAAGTCGTGACGTAATTGGAGAGTTGCACGTTCGTAATGTCAGTTTTTTGTATGTGTCAATAAATAATCTTTAATAAATAGTTTGGAGATATCCTTTTGTGTACGATTATTGTAATTATTAAACCTTTATTTAATATTATTATTTTGCTAATTGAATAATTTCATCACAGAATGCATAAAAATCCCATTTAACTTTAACAAGAATTCAAATTCTACTCTCCAATGACGGCATGCGTGAACACGACCGATTTTGTGCTACGGAAAGATCCTATCTTATTAGTCATAGTATCATGACCATATATATATATATATATATATATATATATATATATATATGTCTATGTGTATAACTGCCATAGACATATACAAATAGACTGACTGTTGGTATACAGGCTCGTTCCCCCAGTGCGACAAAAAACTAATGCAAAGCAGTGCCTGCATCTCTTTCTAATGGGCTGGGTTTATCAACCACTTGATCTAATTGACCAGTGGAATGTCACGTGGTCGATAAACCCGGTACATTAAAAAGAAATACAGGGACTGCTTTACGTCAGTCAGTCAGTTACAACAGATCGAAATATCATCACCAACAGAGATGAATTACTAAGGGTAGTAGAAGATTTCTATACAGAATTATACAGAAGTCAACAAAACCATGATGAAAAGTTTGAAAATTGAAAAGAAAAACAGACGAAATAAGGAATGCACTGAAAAAAATAAAAAGAAATAAAACCCCGGGGAAAGAAAATATCGTTATAGAATCCGATAAGATTGGAGGAGACAGACTTTGAAAGAATATAAAAATATAATTTAACTTATGTCTTCACCAAAGTGAAACACTTACAAGATGGCACAGTGCACTTACCATTTTATTAAAAAAAAAGGGCGACTCAACAGACCTCAACAATTACGGATACGTAAGCCTGTTAAACCACCTCTACAAATGATTTACAAGAATAATAACAAATAGACTGGAAACAAAATTAGATTTTTACCAATCTAGGGAACATGCTGATTTTAGGAAAAACTTAGACACCATCAGCTACTTTTACTGCATAAAACTGCATTGAATACAACCGACCATTCGTCCTGGTTTTCATAGACTTTCGCAAAGCATTCAATATGATAGAAATTAACAGCGTAATGAGAGCGTTGGAGGAAAGTTGCATATATTATCTGTACTCCAAACTGATCTCTAATATATAAAATAATGCAACCATGACCGTATGACTACAAAAAAAAGTATGAAAATCAAAAGAGGAATTAGACAAGGTGACACGTTATCTCTCAAACTCTTTACAGCAGTTCTGGAACATGCTCTCAAAAAATTGGATTGGGAAACCGAAGGAATAAATGTCGACGGCAAAATGCTTCCCTACTTACGATTTGCAGACGAAATTACTCTAAGGAGATTGGAACTATGCTTACTGAGCTAAATGCCGCCTGAAATCAAGTTGTTTTGAACATAAATTTTGGAAAGACACAATGCATGACAAATCAGGTATCAAGCGAAAATTCAAAAGACGACTGCAACGAAATATAATTAGTTCATAAATATAAATAATTAGGTCATAAAATCCAAATTACCAGGGACAACCAAACAGCTACACTGCAAAGAACAATCACTTTAGCATGGGCCCCATATGAAGCTCTATCAGACATTTTTAAGAACAACATAGCAAATTATTTGAAAAAGAAGACGTTCGACCAATATGTGCTTTCAGTCATGACATACGGCACCGAAACACTTGAAGAATGGAACGCTCGCTACTTAGACTGACTCTCAGAAACATGATAAAAACAAAAAAATAAGAAAAAGGACAGGCGTCACAGATGTCTTAGAGAGCATAGCATGGCTGAAGTAAAACTGAGAAAGTCATATGGCCAGAATTAATGACTGGCGGTAAACCCAAAAATTACAGTGTAGAGACCACGCGTAGACAGAGAAAGCAAAGGTGGACCACCTACACGTGGACAGACGACGTCAAAAGAATCGCTCGGAATTGGCTGCAGAAAGCTCTAGACCGACGTAACTAAAAGAAATTAGGAAAGTCCTATGTTGAACTTTGGACGCAGAAGGCTGAATGATAATGGTGATGAATGTAGGAAGCTTGAAAAGAAATAAACGATAAAAAAGACAATAGTTACTTGAATTGTAGTCCAAAAATATATAAAAAATAACTAAATACTTCGAGAGACATTATGAAATGCAATGCGTGAGCGAACATACAAATAATCTCTTGTTATTCTCGTCACTCGCTGATCAGACAAGAAACCCTATTAAGAATGTACCTTAAGAAAACACCCAAGAAACAGCTTGCATTTCCTAATTATCATAAAATCAATAACAAACATGATAAAAATTATTATTATAAAAGTTACTTTGAGAATAAAAAAAAATGCTATAATCTCCAATAAAATATTCATATAATTTAAAATTTTCAACGTGCAACAATAATAATTCCATAATTATTGTATGGCAAAGTATTTTTGTTCAAATAAAATTGTATTTTCAATATTAAATTCCTAAAACTAATAGAGTAGGTCATATTGGATCAGACTATTAATATTTTTGTGCTAGATCAATATATTTTTTGATGTTACAAAATAATAGAATAAATTATAAGTTATAGTATGGTGATCCTTTCGAAAGTTCTACCATAGTACTTGTATTATACTATGTTTTAGTACTTACTTACATACTTATGGTTGACTAAATAGATGCATTCTCATTTGCTAAAATTAGGTCTTCATCTGTGCAGGTCTCTCTCATCATTTTGCATGTTGGTAAGTCATGATTACTCTGAACCTCGCCACAGTCTCACCTCCTAGTATCCCCATCTTCTAAGGTTACTAGTACAACGTGAGAGACCAGTTCTTAGTCTTTCTAGCGCTCTCCTTGTCGGGTAAGGCAATTTTTATCCAGTAGCAATTTCCTCTGGAAAAACAAAATGTATCGTAGTAGCTGACGCTTGTTATTGGTGTATTCGATATGTTTCAGAAAACTTTTCCTAGACCTTAGTCGGCTTGGTTAAATTTAGTGGTCTTCGATCCATCACCTACTTCTTTTATTCTACCTTTAACCTGATCAGCCTTCTGATTACAACTATTGGGTAGACCTATTCTATGGACATCGAAATTATTGTAAATATGAGGGCTTGTAAGTTTTTGGATTATACTTGTTTTCAAAATCCGCTTGCTGCGGAAGACCTTAGTGTTAGCGCTAAAAGTGTACGCCATGTTTCTTGACGGGACAGAAGATTGCATGGTGCATAATATTTATAGTTTCTCCTCGACATGAAATTCTAGTGGTGATAACGCCTTGCCAGAAACCGGTGTAATCTATAGATGGTGGAATGACGAATTTGTCAAAAGATTAAACGTACTGTAGACTCTGAACTATGAAACTAATCAAACACTGGTCGGATCAACGTTATTTTTTTTTTGTTAAATTGGCGTATTGTCATATTCCAGTAAGAGCCTAAGAAGGTATCCATTGAATTCTGGGAGACAACGGTGGGGGAAATCTTTTTTAGACATCTAACGTCACGGAACAAGACACTCTGACATCTTTCGGCCTAGTAGGATACTAGGCCAGAAGACCCAGGGTAGTGCCTGATTAACCGTGTTCCGGCTAAAACCTTAACCACCGTTCCAGGGTAGTGGTCTTGCCACAGAATGAACAACTAAAATCCTTATATTAACCGTAACTTTAAAAGAAGAATAACTATATTATATCAAGAAAAAACTTACAAATACCATACCTATCACCGTAACTCAGAAAAAAAATTGTTTAAAAATTGCCTATTACCGAAAAAAAATCAAAAGAACGAAAAAATTTCCGTGAGGCCATAAACTAATTTTGGTACTTACCGGTTCTTGGATCTCGATAAAAATGTTTCCCATGTTTCTTTCATCCAGCCCGAAACCCATTCGCCTCTTCAAGTCCCCCCTCTCATTTGTCCATCTCTGGCAGTTAAAAATGTGGACGGAATCGTCTGGTACCCCATAAACAGTACAGTCTGCCAAGGCGGATTTACTAATTTTATTTGTACATTCCCACTACGGCCTCAGATCAGGAATAAGCTGCTTTAACATTCGCCCATTCTCTCTGCCACTAATATACCGTTCTCGCTCCCTCATTCTCATCTATATTTCCATCCATCCTCCTCTTTATTAGATCATCGTTATTAGACTCGTCAAATAAACCAAGTTAGTCCATTTAATAGCGGAATTAATCAATATCCTAAAACTTTGTCGAAATGTGTTCACACAGCAAAATAAAGACACCACTGATGAATCAACAACTGAATTACAGCTAAATCAACGATTAGCTTCAACTGTGCAACTAAGCAAATACTTTAATTTTACAAGCGTCAGTAAAAAACTGAAAATTCTGCACAGGGGAGAACTGGAATACAAAGTATACGTTTAAAATATCAGAATAGCATTGTATGGAACAGGAATGATAACACAACTCAACAAAATGCACAAATTTGATGCTTGGGAAATAACGAATTTTAAATATTATATAATGCTCGGACTTCAAAAATATCTTCTTTTGTTCATAGCAGTTTTTAGGAATCAATTTTATAACTTTAATTCCGGTCAAAAAGATATACACAAAGGCACCTGGAAATCACCACATGAACTTGTAACGTCTTAATCTTATTAAGGCCAGGGCGTTAAGCAGCACCACACTGCTGGAAGAAACGAGGGGAGACATTCTTCAAATATCTCTAAGGGTATTCAAGAGAAAAATGCCCACCGTTCCATCCATCAGAATGATGCTCTGCCCGACTGCTCAGCCCTGGGTTCGTTCCCTGTTCATTCTCTCCCCACACCGATCCCAGAGAAAGGTACAGGAAATAAAAAAAAACTTACGAAGTCATAGCAAAGGTATATATATTTATTAAATAAAAATAAACAGAATTCAAATTATGAATGTGAATTTGTTGAAGATCAAAGCAAAGGCTAACAGAATGAGAAACATCCATTTTCATGTACTCATAACGCCTTTGCTTTTCTCGGATGAATCTGCTTTTCAACCATTAGCTGCGCCTTTTCAGCAGATTTTCAGCAGACCGTGCTGGTGCACTTTTAATTTTTTCTTTGACAAGGCAGCACTTACTGCCAGTATCGGAGGCAGGCGACTTAAAGGCGACTTTTCACTTTTAACTCCCCTTCAGACTGATCATTATATATTTCACTTAGTTTACTAATACTTAACTCACTACTCAGGTACAATCTTTTGAACTTCTTTTTGCTGTAAAGTGATTCAGTTCCACTGAGCTTTTTTATGTACTCTCTAATACGCTCTTCGTTAGATAGTTCTTATTTTTTGTAGTGTTACCTCTTCATTTTCTCTTCAACAGCAAACCCAAAATGCACTTTTTTGGCTATGTTTTTTATTCTAGTTTCTTCAAAATCAACAACAGTGTTAAAAAATTTTAAACATATAGAAGTTTTAGCACCAGAGACAGTTGGAAAGAAGTATTGTATTGAGTACTCTTGTTCAGGTCTTTTGATTTGTGTTCTTTGAATCAGACTGGCAATTATTATCTTGTCTTTTCTTGTCTGGAACTTTATAAAACTCTTCTTTGAAAGCTTTGATGTAATTAGGGCTTATTTTTATGCACGTGAAACGTTTATTGTTGTGCTTACACCGTACAAAAACTAGGACTCTTTTAGTAGCTGCATACCTGGTAATTTATTCACTTTTCCTTTTTCCTCCTGTTCTTCTTCTTCTTGTGCCACTCCTATCGGAGATTGGAAATCATCAAGGCTATCCTGACCTTGTTTACAGCTGACTTAAAGTTGTTTACAGCTGACCTTTCCTCCTGTAACTCTTCTCTTACTAGTCCCTTCATTTCGTTCACCAACAATAAAAAACTTCCATCTGCACCATCCATTCTCCTTTAACCAATAACGTAATTACTAATTGTTTCTAGATACGTTAAAAATCTAAGCAGTAGTCACAAAAACTTTTAATACAAAACCCTTACATAAACTCAAATTTGCAAGACTCACTTTGTCAGCTGAGTGGCAGATGCAGCGCTTCTATTGGTTGGTCAGAAATAAGCTTGTTTGCATGGACCAGTACAGTGAAAATAAGTTGTTTTGCCTGTCAAAGTGGTTTTCAACATGCTGTTACCATCGGAAATATTTTTTTTGCATCAATCAGTATCATAATCAATAAATATGAAATATTGCACTGAAAAAATAGTTACATGCAGGGCCTGCTTTTGTTGAAATTATTAATGGTGTAATTATTTTTGATTTACAAAAGGTTGCAAATACATCGCACAACGCAAAGTAATGGTAAAAATCGTATTGATGGAACCATAGATGAAAATACTTTTTTGTTTATCCTGATGTTGGCATTGATAGACCAATAATACACCGATTCTTTTTGGCTTGTGTAGATACAAGATATAATTTGTCCGTCGTGAAATTTCCTAATAAATTATCTTTCGTAATATAATCGAAAAATAACAAAGTCATTGTAACTGCCACCGAAATTTCACAAACTCTGAAAGTTCCAATTCTCTTTGGGTGACAAATGTTTGTGATCGACAACAAGAAACTTTATGTTGAAATCGATTGTTAATGTCTTGGAAACCAAGCAAAATTACATTTTTCCTTTAAAGTCGAATATCGGAGTAAACGAATAAAAAACCAAGAAGTATTGTACGAGTATATTTCTATAAATATAAAAATGTAATAACTTAAAAAATAATCAAAAAAGTATTACGAATCAATACAAGAGAGCATTAGGAAGATAAAAAGAATTTATATTATTGTCATTACACCATGATTCGGTGTATCCATAGTAAATCCAGACTTTTAGTTTTAAATAATAATTCGTTACAATTTATTTTGTTTACAATAGATTAAGAGTTAATACATACGATTTTTAGTTGATAGGTATTGCCTTTAAAATTATTTGTAGTATCTAGTTTGCCTAAGCCGGATTTTTAACAATTATTTCTGGTTTTGTTGTTAACTGGAGATGCTGGGACTGAGAACTTCATTTTTATCATCCAATGGATATGAAACTTTACAGCTTGCTTGGTACTCTAACTTCTTGCACTATAAATGCATATTTGGAGCATTTACCTTTAAATAATTGGTCAAATCTTCCGTTGTCTGTTGTGTAATTATATTATGGTGTAAATAAATAATTATTGATTGGAGTAAGATTTATGTTTGTGTGTTCGTAGTTCTCTGATATAAGTAAGTTGAAAAGCCGTTCTGGAGGAGTGGGACAACCGAGCAGCTCTTGGTTAAATGTGGCTTTAGTATAACATATTACGGTTGTTTCCAGTGGCGTATAATTATTTTTCATTTTATTGCATTTCTGGAGTATTCTTCATTTTTGGAATTCTTATCGAGTATTTGGGTGTGGACCATTTCTATGTAATACTTTGTTTTTTATTGTATAATCTTTATTTAGATATGTAATATTTAGGAAGGACAAGTATTTTTCATAAAAATAAATATGTTTGTTTCAATTATACTACTTTTTTTAATATCGATAGTGTTCATTCTACAATTTTTCAGTATATCTCTCTCGGATTATATTAAAAAAAAAACAATATAAAATCATCAAAATGTTTTTGAAATAAACAATTAAAAGGATCACTATAAAATAACGACCATTATTTTAATATAATACAAATATTTAAATAGTAGGAAAATGTTATATTAATATTTTCATAATTAAAAATATAATGCTGATAGCGTATTTTTGTGACGATAAAATGAAAGCGACCAAATTGGAAAATGTGTGTTATTCGTTGTAAATTTGTTGTGATTATTTTTGAATAAAATTTTATTATTGATTTTGTTTTTTAATAATAACCTTAGAATTGAAAAATTATAATTAGGGGTGAGCCAAACCTCTGGTTTTCTTTTGTTACTGTTTAACTATGGAGTATATGTATAAAAAATTGTTTTTAAAAAAACTGTCAATTATACAGAATTCATTTATCCAGAATACATTTTTGAATATATTTTCTAAAAATATGAACAGGATACATAAGGTTTTATTAGTCTAAAATTAATAGTTTTCAAAATACTTGCACTTTTGTTTGTAACAGTAGAAGTGATGTTGTATTTATGAAGCTATTTATATTTATTCTTAAGGTATATTTTTGAAATATGTGTTATTTATGTATTGAAAACTTTTTCAAACTAACCTACAAAGAATATTACCAATCTGTGTATTCGCAAAAAGAAGGAGAGCTGTCTACCTAACCTCTCTTAAATGACAGTTAAAATACCTCCAATTCAAGGAGTTACACAAAAAGTGGTACAGATCCTTAATTGCAAATTTTCTCTTCCTCTCTAACAAACCACAAGCTCCTAAATGTAGTGAATTTAATTTAAATCTACAATTTGTGTGGTGTCTTGTTTGTAACCCGTTTTCTACATGTATCTATGTTATTATTTTTTGTTAATTGCGTTTCTGTATTTTTGTTCTTTTAATACTATCATTTTACCATTGACGAACTCACAAGTCTACATTTTACCCAAATTCCATCAAAATAAGGTTTTCATTTACTTATCCACTGTTTAGAAAACCACCTTGTGAAAATTTCTCAATAATTTCCATTTAAAGCGCCATCTTACTTCGAAATGTTTTAGCAAAAGTTTTCAATACGTAAATACATTTTAAAAATATACTTCTAGAATAAATATAAATGGCTTCATAAATACCACATCACTTCTACTGTTACAAAAACTAACATATATTTAACTTTCAACCTATTACAACAACAACAGGTAGCTTCTAGACTGTCTCTTTAAGATACATCCCTCTTATATCGATGTGTGATAAGACGAACATCTATGGACAACAACAACCCTTGTACCGGAATGTAAGTACTATTTATTTTTTACTTTTTATTCAAATTTTTTCCGCTATAAACAAATATAAGTAGGGGAAAGTAGCCGAAATTGTACCGGCGTCAATATTGTACCACGGCTGTATTTAACCTTTATGAAGAAGCCAGAGCGCTCTTATGTCGCTTAGTGCACCTAGTTCCTACCTAGAGTTGGGTGCTGAAGTTTTATAACGTTCACATTTGTCGATTTTGTTTTATAGCATTTTTTGTATTTCATGGGGTTTCAGTATAGTTTTCTAGTTCCATACGTAAGGTTACACTATCTGTAAAGGTATGAGTAAACATTTCAATTCATAAATACAAGAAAAGCATGTATTTAGGTGTATAAAACTGAGTTATTTCCCTTTGGCGGACTATTTTAAGGTTAGGAATCATAGTTGATTTACGTAAAGTGCAAGTTTCCTATATTGTACCAGGCCGAGTTGCCTATATTGTACCGGTACAATTTTAGATACCGTTGGGTATTTAAGACCTCCTTTTTATCAAAAATAAATAAATAAATAAATAACACACACGCTTCTGTGTGTTTAAGATGGCCAAAAGAAAATATGGGACTTGCAATGTAGACGAAATGAGCCGGGCTCTTTAAACATTTCGTAATGGAGACATGGGATTAAATGAATGCTGCAGGTAGTATGAAGTACCTAAGCCTATCTTGTTCCATCACCTTAAGAGGATCAATGTCAAAAAAAATGAAGAAACGAAGGCTTTTGGCCGAGGCAGTGTGTTACCAACAGCAGTTGAGAATAGCTAGTTGATCACATTTTAAAACTGGAGACGTTAATATTTGACCTCGCGATCAATAATGTTCGACGGTTTGCATTTTAAATCGTCCAGAGAAATCAAATGCCTATAATTTTAGTAAAGAATGCCAAATGACAGGAAATAAGTGGTTTTATGCTTTCAAAGCTCGCACTTAACCTCACCGAGAGAACCTCAAGCAACGTTCATAATGAGAATAATATTGAAGCAGTTCGTATATTTAACGTTGAAGAAACGGATATCAGCACTGTGCAGAACAAATGCCAAAAGGTTTACGCAAAAAAAGGTAAAAGGCAAGTTGTTTAGTATGCGAGTGCTTCAGGAATTTATGTTCCATCTATGGTTATATTTAAGCGTATGCGAATAAAGAATAATTTGACGGTTGGTGCTCCACCAGGGAGTATGGTTGATATATCAGAAGCAGGCTACATGACTAGTGATCGTTTTGTAAAATGGCTTTAGGATTTCATTGGTTTTGTAAACCCAACAGTGAAAAAAAAAGTTGTTTGGTACTGGATTGGCATACAACGCACTCCAAGAATCTTGAAGCAATTTAATGTGATATAGAGCAGGGTGTAATAATGCTACAATTGCCTGAGCATACAACTTATCGCGTGCAAGCTTTGGATAGGTCGTTCTTTAAACCTTTTAAATGCTACTAGTAAGTAGCTTTTAAAGCAAGCATTGAAATTGCAGTCAATGGTGTCCGAACTAGTGAAGTATGGTATGTTAATCGCATGGTCTTCAAAGATCATGACTTTTGTGCAGCTAAAAATTTGAATGACCATGAACTCAGTGAAACTCGGGAAGACGGTGAAAATAAAAAGTGTAATGACAATGAGACAAATAGGAAACCACTTAGGTCTACAACAGGAGCTAATGTAGAGTACGAAATAATCTGGTATGAACTACCTAGTCCTTAAGAGAGTTTAGCTATCACTACTACACTCATTAGGCCTACTAAAACAAAACTCATGAAGCAAATTGAAAACTATTTCCAGAACATTTCAATTGATTCAATTTCCCCGACACCGAAGTCTCATCCAAAATCCAAGAAGCGAACAGCACAAAAGGTAATGGTTTTGAAGGGAACGCTACAGTTAGCGCTGGAACAGATAAAGCAAATACAAATGAAATTAGAGAAGGTTAAACCAAAATCGTCCAAGAAACTTGAAAGTACTTCAAAAATAAAACTAGAAGGTAAAACTAGTCTTAAAAGGACAAAGAAGCAGTCAACAAAAACTTAGCAAAAAGAAATGTTAAAATCCTACAAAGTCTGTTCTTCTAAATGCCGCGTCAAGCTCAATTAAACCTGACGTTGTTATAGAGATGTGTGTTGATGAGTAGTTTTGTTCCATTTGCGAGGAAAAAAATTAAAGACATAATGCAATGCACTAAATGCCGTTCATGGAGCCACGAATTTTGTGCAGGAGTCCAACCTGGAACCCAATCTTTTTCTTGCTTTGAATATAAATTAAAATATTATGTACGTTACACGTACACATGATTAATGGTATTCACATTAAAATTTATTTTACTATACTCTGATCCCTCTACATAGGTTAATACGGATACAATTAAGAAAATCTATATTTTCTTATTTATTTTTAAAATATATTTTTTTAACAGTAAAATCAATGATATCAGGTTACAAAAATTATTATGTGTGTGTAAATGTTTATTATTTATCCTAATATATCGTTCAGTTAAATATGACGTATATTATTTAAATCTTTTTCTTCTTCTTCTTCGGCTTTTCCCATTATGAGTTCGCCGTTTTCGTCCTCCACAGCACTCTATTCTCCCAGTCACCTTCTCTGAGGTCTCTATCTATCATAGCATTTCCGACGTATGTTTTCCATCTTGTAGCAGGACTTTCTCTCCGTCTGCTTCTCAGCGGGTCGCAGTTTAATATTCTTTTCGGCCACCTATGCTCTGGCATTCTTTGTACATGGCCGTACCACTGCAGGGCTCTGTTTTCCACCTTTTTTGTAATTGAGCATTTTACTTCCATTCTGTTCCATATTTCCTCCGTTCTTATTCTATCCGCTCTTGTGATTTGTAGACATCTTCTCATAAAGTCCAGTTCAACTGTTCTTATTTTATTTCGTATTGTTGTTGTCATTGGCCATACTTCCGCTCCATATAGGGTAATATTCATCACTATGCTTTGAAAGATCCTTTTTTTGTTTTATTTGGTTAGAGTGTTGTTCTATATCACTCCATTAAGTGCTCTTGTGGCTTGTTTCCCCGTGCTATTTTCATTTCTATACCTTTCATACAAGTACCATCTCGGCTAATCATTGACCCTAAATACTTAAAAGCCTTACAACTCTTAATAGTCTCTTCTTCTAAACTTAAGTTCAAATCTGCAACCTCGAATTCAATACATAAGTATTCAGTCTTGCACATATTTATCTTGAGTCCCCAAAGTTCATATTCTTCCTTTAATTTCCTTATCATATATTCCATATCCTCCCTGTCTTGTGCAAAAATGACTTGATCATCTGCGAAAAGTAGTGAATGTAATATATTCTCTTGAACTGGTATGCTCATTGTTCCGCATTTTCTATACCATCTTTTCAAAGCCTGATCTATATATATATATATATATATATATATATATATATATATATATGTACCTATATATATTATATATATATATATATATATATATATATATATATATATATATATATATGTTAAAAAGTGTAGGTGAGAGACCACATCCCTGTTTGAGGCCTTTTGTTGCGGTGATTGTTTTTGTTATTTCATTACCTAACTTTATTTGCACTTGTGTTTCTTTATACAGTCTTTGTGTTATATTCACCCATTTCTCTCTAACGCGCATTCTTCTCATTGCTTCCCATAGTTGTTTCCTGGGCACGCTATCGTATGCTTTCTCTAAGTCGATAAAGGTCATTATGTGTTTCAATGTTTTTTTCTTTTCAATCACCTGTCTCATAATGAATATATTATCTAAACATGATCTGGCTTTTCGGAATCCGGCTTGTTCTTCGCTAGAATGGTCCATGTGTTGTTCTAGTTTTTCTTTCATAACTGATGAAAAGATTCTTGCTATTGAAGGCATTACACTGATCCCTCTGTCTATTATTTAAATTAAAATTTGAAATATGTTAAGTGGTACAAATTGGCAACTTTCCCCCAATATTGGCACTTTTTGTATCATACCTGAAGCAAAATGTTTTAACTTTTTAAGTTACTATGTGTAATTGTTTCAGCATTTTAAATTTTACTTATCCAGTAACCTGAAGATGACCAGAAAATTGTGTTTTATAATATATTTCTATAATCTTGTTTGAAATAGACTCACATGTACAACCAATTCATTATTTAAATAAAACAGCACATATCAAAATAATCTAGGGGGCAAAAACAAAATGCGAGATTACAGAAGGCTTTTAAAAAATTGTTTTAAATATTTTTAATAAAATGTTATAAATAAGTGTCCCGAAAATAAAATAAACATTTTTTCTTAAAATTATCGCAACAGCTCTTAAAAAATTAAAAATTTAAAAGAGAACTCCATAAGTCAAATAATGGTGACAAAAAAGATAAAAAACTAATTTGTTGCCCCTCAACTCCCAACAAAGTAGTCTTCAAGTTAATTTAGTATAGTGTATGACCTCCACGCTTGTTGATTACTGTTCTATATCTGTAAGGCCATCTCATGATCAAATGGTCAATGCGTTGCTGCGGTATTCCGTTTCACTCCAATGAAAGTCTTCAAACAGTTGCTGTCTTGTATTGAAGGCAATATTTTGTTGTAAAATAAGTCTGCGTAATATGTCTTATACATGCTTAATTGGGTTTAAATCTGGTGATTGTGCAAGCCATGGTAAAACCTAAATTTCATTATCTTCAAGGAATGTTCCACGGCCCTGGCAGTATGCGGACGCGTAGTGTCGTTCAATAATTGAAATTGGGGAGCAGCTTGTTGTGCAAAGGGTACAACAATGGTTTCGAGAATAATATTGCAATAGTCTATTGCATTTAGAAACCGTTCGAGACAAACGAGATTGTTTTTTTTTACCAAGAGTAATGCCACCCCATACCGTTATACTGCCATGTTTCTGTCTATGAACTTCCTGTCAATCGTTCAGCATTCTCAGATCGTCTCTAAATTTTTGTCTGTCTTGTATCTGGTGCAAATCCAAATCGGCACTCATCTGGGAACAAAATAGAGGTTCACTCACGTCTAACCCAATTTGCGTGTTCGTGTGTCCACTGAAGTCGACGAGCGCGATTTCCGCTGGATAACACAGGCACTCTCACAGGTCTTCGAGCATAAAAAAAAAGATAAAAAACTCATCAGTTACAGGGATATGTCAGATGAAAATATGCTGATGTTTAAAGCAGGGATTTCTTCTACAGTTTTTGATGAAGTTTATTCACAATTGAATGCTGAATATGCCACAAATTCATTTGTTAGCATTTTAGATTATAATCTAAATTTATATTGTCCAATAAAAACACGGTATAAAGCACACAAAACAAATAAGGCTACATGGGTAACAAATGAGGTAAGACACGCTAGTGAAAAACTAAAAAATTTACACTGGATAGCAAAAAATATAGGGAGTCTCGAGTCTCAAGAAACCTATAAACAGGCAAAAAAAGAATATAATTCTCTATTAATAAATACTAAAAAAAACTTTCATAGTGACTTAATTAATCAATCTTACAATATACCAAAAACAGTTTGGAATTTAGTAAACAGTGAAACTGGTAGGCAAAAGAACCGGTCTGATATTATTCTACATTATGATAATAAAATTATAACCAAGTCTTGTGATATTGCTAATTCGTTTGCCTCATATTTTGCTACAATTACAGAATACAATCTTCAAACTCATTTTGACACATTGTTATCTTCTTCTTGTACTACCTCATCACTATTGAAATAAAAAATACAATCGATCAACTAAAAAATAAGCCTAGTACTGGTATTGATAACATATCTGTAAAAATAATAAAACTGATAAGTGATCATATATCGATTCCTTTAACCCATTTAGTTAATCTCTCAATAACAACCAGCCAATTTCCATCCATATTTAAAATGGCAAAAGTTATTCCAATCTTCAAAAAGAATGACCCTCATGATATTTCAAATTATAGACCAGTATCTGTCCTTAGCATAATTTCAAAAGTAATAGAGAAGGTTGTATACAACAGAATGTTAAATTTTATAAAAGAATACAATTTATTAACTCCAACCCAACACGGCTTTAGATCAAAAAAGTCAACACTCACGGCTGCATGCAGCTTGTTTGAGCGTATTTATGATGAATTAGATAGTAGAAACCACGTGGCAGGACTATTTTTTGATCTATCACGTGCTTTTGACTGCTTAGACATAACATTTATTCGCAATAAATTATATAACGTTGGTTTTAGAGGGATATTTCTAGAATGGATAATAAATTTCTTAAGTGACAGGAGGAGTGTTGTTAAGATGAAAGAATCAAGCTCAGAACCATACACGACAAATAAAGGAGTACCACAGCGATCCGTGCTGGGACCATTATTATTCCTGATTTTTATTAATGACCTACCAGATCACATAGGGGCACTTATAATATCAATGTTTGCTGAGGATACCTCGTTAATAGTCTCTGCACGTACACTAGAGGAATTAAAAATGACAATGAAGACTGTTGTTGACTGCTTTATACGCTGGTGTAATACCAACAGACTAATATTAAACATTGACAAGACGCCAATTATTTATTTTCATTCATACAACTCATCTAAATATGACTATATCTTAACCATTCACGATAGAAACAATATGTTATCTTCCACTCACTCTACAAAGTTCTTGAGTGTATTCATTGATTGTAATCTCAAATGGTCAGAGCAAGTGAATTCAGTGAACATGAAATTGAATAAAGCTTTTTATGCTATATCCAGAATTAAAAACACACTACCCATCTCGGCATTAATGAACGTTTATTATAGCCTTGTTTACAGCCACATGTGCTACAATGTAATTTTGTGGGGGAACTCAGTAGATAGTAACAAAGTGTTCATTAACTAAAAAAAATTATCGGTAAAATTTTTAATTTGGATTATCAACAGTCTTGTAAACCAGTTTTTATTAAACATCAAATTTTAACTTTCTACTGCCTATATATCTATAAATGTTTACTTTATGTCAAAGAGGAAATCAATACATTTCCAGTAAATTCAGACAATCACTACTACAATACAAGAAGTGCTGAATCTTTACAATGTCAATCTCTTTTACACTGTGAATATTGTATTATACACACTAATGTTTTTTATACCAAATTCTGTAGTAACGTATCCTATACATTTATTTTGAATGTCTTAAAGGATCAATAAAGATGACTATGACTATGACTATGACTATAACCTTACTTCATGCAGAGTTTTCCAATGGTTTGGTCTTTAACAAACACCTGATGGGTCTCTTTCAGCCTCATTTGTAATTGTGATGCAGTTACGGTGCGATCTGGTAAAGCCTGCAACCTAATAAAGTGGTCTTCAATCTGGTTGGTTATCCTTATACGGACTATATGAAGTTTACCAATATCGCTAGTTTTTTGACACCATAACACCAAACGATTAATGACACTTCTGTTTGTGTGGAGGACCTCAGCAACGTCGCTTTGACTTCTGCCTGTTTAAAGCATCCCGATAGCACGCCACTGCGTTTGGCGATTTAAATGATGTCTCTCCATTATTGACGATTGCAAAACTAAATATAAATCTACATATGCATCGAAAAAAAGTACCAATAAAGAAATATTACTTTTTACCTTATAGACAAAAAAAGCTTATTGAAGTTTTGTTAAATTTTTTTTAGCCATTGCTATAACAACAGAAAAGATTAAAAACATAAATTTGTTTTTGTATTTGCAGCTAACATTGATTTTTAGATTTTTTAGTTAGATTTTTTTAGTCCCCTAGATTTTTTTGATGTGTGTATTTTATTATGTATCGTTTTGCCTTTTTTTATAAATTTTTGTATTATAGAAATAGAAGAAATCAATTAGAGGGGCGGTACTAAAATAGTTATCCCACCACAAACGTATACTAGTATTTTAATTAGTTAACAGAAAGAAGGCGGAACCGGTTTATATTAATTGACTTTTAAGTCGTACCTTTCTATTTTACTATTTGTCACAAATTATTAGAAATATTCAACAGTATGATTCACCAAGATTTTATTGGATACGGACATATTGGCAGGTTTGGCCTCTATATTTTTATTTTTGGACTTGCAAACAGAATAAACAGAATGCTATAAGAAATTAACTTTAAATCACTAGGTAACGAAAACCCAATTTATGCTTAATTGAGTAAAATGTAAGATAATAAATTCAAAATCGTTAGTGTAGTTTTATGCGCCATAAACATTTTAAAATAGATAGGATATTTGATTAAAATCAAGAATAAATGAAGGGTTTTGCTCTGAGATGAATGCCTTGGCGGTTCCATGAGTATGTGAGTTGAAGTGTTTTTCTTACTTTTTTTTTTGGTTTTTTAGATGGAGCATCATTTGATTTAACAAACTGGTCTTCTTCTTCTTCTTCTTAGCCTTCTGTTGTCCAATTTTTGTTGCTATGTCCTCGACTTTTGTTTTGGATCTTACTCAGTCGTTCCTCTTTTTATCTGACAGTCGTTTACCTAACATTGCTCTTTCCATTGTTCTTTCTGTTGTGGCTAGTTTATTCATGTTTGCCTTGGTTAGGGTCCAGGTTTGATATCCATATGTCATGATAGGAAGGATGGATGCATTGGTTGCGTCACTTTGCTCCTCAATTATTGGGGTATTTTGCGGTTCTTAAGTATCCAACTAAGTTTTCCAAATCCTGCCCATGCTAGTCTTGCTCTTCTAGTAATTTCCCCGCACTTTGGTTCTCTTTGTCAAGTCTCAGGATTTGGCCTAGGTAGATATATTCCTGGATTTGTTCTATCTCACTGCTATTTATAGTTATACGTCTGGGGTCATCTGTGTTTGTCATTATTTTTGTTTTTTTCATATTCATTTTTAGGCCGACGTATTGGGAGCTGGCTGCTAGTTCCCCCATCATAATTTGCAGTTCCTCGAATGTGCTCGCTATAATCACTATGTCGTCAGCGAATCTGAGGTGGTTTAACTTGTTGCTATCAACGTTAATGGTATAGGTTGACCAATTTGTCGTTTTGAAGACGTCTTCTAGGGCTAGGTTGAAAAGCTTTGGCGATATTATGTCCCCTTGTCTCACTCCCCTTTTAATGGGGATGGGATTTGTATTTTCGTCTAGTTGTACTATCATAGTTGCATTTTCATATATATTATGTATTAGTTGCCTTTATCTCAAATCTATTCTACAATTATTAATAGCTTGTTCTATGGCCCACATCTCGATACTATCAAACGCCTTTTCATAGTCGACGAAGGCAAGAAATACGGGTAGTTGGTATTCATTTGCCTTCTCTATCAATGTTCTCATTGTCAGCAGATGGTCTGATGTACTATATCCTTTGCGGAAGCCAGCCTGTTCAACCGGTTGGTAATTGTCCATTTTGTAGGTTAACCGGTTGTTAATAATTCTCATAAATAGTTTGTATACTTTGTAACCTCTGGATGATCGATTGAAGGTTACACAAAGAACGGTACTAGGCTCGGGCTTCAGTCTGGTAGAGGTATCTTGGTCGGGGTTCTTGTTACAGCTCAAATATCACGGATCAATTAAGGAAGTACTTACGACACAAAGACAAGAAGTTAGAAGAGAAGATAAGAGATAAGAGAAGAAAAGTTATTTGGGCACCACCCTATTTTTAGAGGAACAGGGAAACCTTAAGGCATAGAGAATACGATAATGAGAAAGATAAGATACAGTTAAGATACGCGAGAATAAAATAAACCGTGAGAGGAAAGGTATCTTGATCGTGCGGTACACACTCAATATTTCGACACAGATACACTAATTATACGATAAAACAAATAACATAAATCAGTAAAAATGCCTGAAAGAGATACACCATGCACAATAATATATATTCATATCATAACATTAAAAATAAAAAGCAAAAGGTTCGTCAACAAAATTATATTGAGGTATATAAAAAAAATACACTATAACAATCTTTACGGCACAGTTAGATGACACGAGATAAGTGATTGATTAATTTATAATCGAATAAAAACAAAAAATATCTTTTTTGGGAAAATAATTCTGCATAACGTAGTATTCTCAAGAATAGAAGAAAGCAAGGGACATTATAATAGTCAATATTCGTCAAACAAATTATTATTATGCCTTGAGAACACTTAAACGTTTACCAAAAATTTTTTTATTGAATGTGATCACCTCAAATCTATATATGAACTTTAACATAAATATACCCTACATTAATATAAAAGAAATGGTCCGTAATTTATACATATATTATATCGTAGGTTCAAACTCATAATAGTTCGTTCCGTTTAACCATAAACAGCAAGGTCACTAAACTAAACGTTGTAAATCAAATTCTTACGGTTTAGGTATCAAAGTTGAGCTTTAGTCAATAAAATTTACTACTCACAATTAATATGCCACAGGTGGATACAGATAGTGGCGTTAGGCCTTCAATAAAGTCACTTGACACTTGGTCCTCGGCAACAGGTAGCTACAGCAACGAATTACGGTTTGATTTCGGCAGACGAGAAGATAAACAGCCAAACAGGAATAGCACAGGTAATAATCGGTAGTAGAGATGAATGATGAATAATGCACAATGAATGGTGAATATTAAATAATGGCCAATGGCTAATGGCTAATCGTTAATGGCTAATGGTTAATGGCTAATGGTTAATCGTTAATGGCTAATGGTTAATCGGCAAACAGAAGTGACCTCGTTCCTTCGAAGTGGAACACGTCTGTTGGACAAAAGAGAAAATATTTAATATAGGACTCACTGTGTAAAGATAAATAAGGGTGAATTGAAAATCCACTTACCGCCGATTGTCGAAGATAAGACCGCTTGCCACAGGAACCAACTTGGAAATGAATATCGGATTGTGAATTTAGAAGGGCTTAGACAAGCGAAGGTTGAAAATAGGGAAGGGATATTGGCTGAAGGATGCCACGCGAAATTGACATTAAATATCCGGGATATTGGGGTTCATTTTCGTAGCGTTTACCAATAGAAAGTAAAGTTTCTACGAAAAACAACTCTTCTGATTTTCTGAGAAGGTAGCTCGGAGATTTCACAATAGGTCCTTTTTCCTTTGTTATTAGGAAAGATTTTTATGTAGCAAAACAAGATAAAAAGAAGAAGAAACATTTGGCGAAGTTATTTCTTTGTTAAAAAAAGGCGTAACAAAACGAAGGTATGCAGGCATGGGCGGCGTGAAAATAGTTTATTAAAGGGAATAATTTAAAGAAATTATGAACATGCTTCACAGCCCTTTCCACGATGTAAACTGGGTGTACTGAGTTTGCATCGGAACTGTGAAACAAGGAAGCATGGGAGAACTATCGTAAAGACAAGTTGAGAAAAACAAGGAAAGTTTACGTTACTACGATAACACATACGTACAATATGACCAAGTAACATTATAACATAACATAAACGATACACTAAATAGTATCTATCTAACACAATAGACAAAACATAAAAGTAATTCTACAAGTTTTACAAAAGTTATAAAGGTATATGCTTAATAATTATAATTTTTACAAAAGGTATGAAAGTACAAGCTTAATGAATTTATTTAACCTATATAATATTTTTATACAACTATGTTAATATATACACTTATGTGTCAAAAGGTATAAGAGGGTATCCGCTCGATATTGTTACAGCAAAATAGGACACGTAAGGCAAACAAGGCAATATGGAGATCGTTAAACAATGAGCGAGAGAGTGAGTTCGTCGCGAGATTGTTAACGTGAGGCACCTTGGTTTAAATAACACTGTATCAATAGATAGTCCGAGTATTTTGCTTAGATATCATCACTAGAAAGATAGACTTAACCTAGTTTCAGTGGTGTAAGAAGATAGCTAAAAATCCATATAACGGTACTTATTGAAATATAAGCGGTAATAATAGACGATTAATATGCCAACGTTTTTCGTAACCCGGCATAAAGGTAATAAGACTAATGTTAAGTTTTGGTTAGGTAGGTAGGGAGTTTGTAACTAACAAGGAGAATTGTAATGAGGATTTGCGTACTTAGTATCTCTTAATGATTATCAAAAGTCTATGCAGTATTAACAAGAGATTGAGATTTAATAGAGTTAAAAATTATATTTCAGTAATGTGGTTGCAAAAACCCGAGGTTTAGGAGCAGGGGGTACATATGGTACATAATTTTTCAGGTGCACATAGGGTATTTATTCTGGTATTGATGGGACTAACCTCTTAGGCACCAAAATTAACACTAAGAGAGTCATTTAATTGGCCTCATTCCGGTTGAAGAACGACTGAATTCTTACCACAGATGGTCAATAGAAACTAGGATCCAGATACTATTTTCGGCGAGTCAACTGGCGAACGTCCGCTAACATCAGTCCTAGCCTTCCTCAGTGCCTAGTATCTCTGGCAGATGCTGATCTCTATGACGAAAAGGGGTAGAGAAGATGTTATTTCTATGTTGGGTCTCACATCAAAAGTTAAACCAAGTAGGAAAGAGAGTACTACACGATTTGGGAATTCTAAACACGACAGAGATGTCACAGCCGGACAGTGTGTTTAGGGATTTAGGGGAAGTCTTGTTAGAAACACTGTATCAGTAAAGATAAGGTATAAGGCAATTGTACTTTTTAGAAGGTAAAGGCAAGAAAATCTTAGGTTTTCTTAAATAAGGTAGTCCTTAATTATTCCATTTGGAGTCAAGGTAGTTTTATTCAAGATACGATATGTTTCCAATTTTCTTTGGAAGGTAAGGTGTGTTTCTAACAGATAAGGTACCCTTCAATTTTCATTTGAAGGTAAGGTAAATCTTTTCCAATTTTTGTTGGAAGATAAGGTATATTTTCAACAGATAAGGTACCCTTCAATTTTCATTTGAAGGTAAGGTAAATTTTTCGTTGGAAGGTAAGGTATATTTCCAACAGGTAAGATATCCTTACATTTTTATTTGAAGATAAGGTAAAAATTTTTAAATAAAGGTAACACGATAAGATTTCTTCGCTTGTAAGGACTACAGCACAGCCTATATAACGATTATTTTATCAACGCAATGAGGTAAGGTGTGTTATAAGATAGGACGAAAAATTTAAGGTAAATCGCATGACGTCGAAAGTAAAAATAAAGACATAGATAAGTAGAAATCAAAGCAATTAAGACTAACCATGAATTATAGGGGTCTCAACAAACATCAATTTACATGGACAGGTAAGATACATCGGTAGAAAGACATGAGAGGTGTTTTCACGAATCTTGTTACAACAATGTATGTATGAGTGTCAGATAAGAAATAGTAGGAAATAGTAAAATAACCGTTTTTACTACAGACGTATTATAACATATATAGATATGGGAGGTAAAAGTTCCTAGTCAATAAAGTTAGATGTGGGCGTTAGACGACAGTTACAAAAGGTATAATATATATATTTCTAGCATGGTAAATAGTTATTCTTGCTCATTTTCTGAGACTTCGGAATCAAAAGAGTCACTATAACACGGCTTTAAATCTTTTATATGCCAGCGTCCAGCATTAGTACCATCTTCGTTTTTTATTTGATACCCCAGACGAGAGAATTTTTTAGATATTGTACCCTTGACATACTTGGGAGCAAGCTTAGACATGAAACGTTTTGGAGCACTACTAAGAACAATATTTTTGCGCCACACGGTATCACCAACAGAAAATTGAACATCTCGTTTGCGGAGATTATAGTATTTGGCATTTCTTTCATAGGCTTTAGATAGGTGGGTTTGGACTTCCTTGAAGACAGTTGACAATCCAGTTATTTCAGAGGCATATTCGTCTCTGTTACCGGGAGAGAATTCGATATTTTGGAGCTGGTCATAGGGACGATTATAATAATCTCCTAATAAGGGAACGTTGCGGGCAAAATTCAGAAAAGCTGGGGAGTGTTGAGTAACTTCATGGCGGGCGGTATTAATAGCTTGTTGAATTTTAAAAATTTCTCTATCCCATTCGGAATGTTCGGTAATATAGCTGCGAATAGCGGTACAAATGGTACGATTACTTCTTTCTACGAAGTTGCATTGGGGGGAATAAACGGCAGTGAACCAGATTTTTTGAACTCTGTATTCATGACAAAGATTCTTAAGAATTTTGCTATTAAAATTAGAGGCATTGTCGCATATGATGTGTTGGGGAACACCGAAAGTTAAGAAAACATTATTTTCTAGGAAGTTAGCGACATTCTGAGCGGTAGCTTTGCGTAGGGGTTGTATTAACGTATATTTAGAGAACCAGTCAGTCACGACGAGTAACCAAGAGAAACCTTTTTTACTGCGCGTGAGGGGACCGATAAAATCAATAGCAATTATTTGCCACGGGAACTCGGCTTTCTTCTGATTTCCCATTAAACCCATTTGAGGAACATTTGGAGCTTTCTGTGCTCCACAGACTTGGCAAGAACGAACGTATTTGAGGACGTCTCTCCTCATCTTCGGCCAGTAAAATCTCTCTTTGACCCGGGATAAAGTTTTAAAATAGCCTAAATGGCTACAAGTAGGAGGTTCATGACAGGATTTGAGAACGTCGTGTTTCTGGGGAGAAGGTACTAAAATTTTCCATTCTATTTCGTTAGATTTAAAAGGTAGACAGGTAGGTACATACTTATAAACATATTCATTTTCTACTTTCCATTGGGGGAAGTTATCTGGATTAGCGATAATTTTTGACCGTAAGTTATCGTACCAGGGCTCGATTCTATTTAGATCGACATCGAGAGAAGCTAATTCGGGACTTACAGGAGTTTCGTCCAGAGGGACTTGTTCGTGCATTCTACTGAGTGCATCCGGTACTTTATGGCAGGATCCCTTTCGGTGAACAAGAGTAAAGTTATGTTGTTTTAGGCGCATGGCCCAACGACAAAGACGACCAGAGGGATTTTTGAGGGTAGTCAACCAGAGAAGGGAATAGTGGTCAGTGATGACGGTGAACTTGGTTCCTTCAACGTACGGACGAAATTTTTCAATGGCGAAAAGGACGGCAAGGCACTCACGTTCTGTGACAGAGAAATTTCGCTCGGCTTTAGTCAGAGATCGACTAGCGTAACATATAACTTGTTCGCTATCATCTAATTTTTGCGTCAAAACAGCTCCAACTCCAGTATCACTGGCGTCGGCTTGAACGACGAAGGGTTTCGAAAAATCTGGTTGAACCAGTACGGGGGCAGATACTAAGGCTTGCTTGATTAAGATAAAAGACTTTTCAGCTTCAGGATTCCAAGTAATGGTTTGTTTCTTTTCTTTTCCTTTACCCTTTAGGAGATCGTTTATTGGAGAGACAAGGGTAGAGAAATTTTTAATAAAACGGCGGTACCAAGAGCAAAGTCCAATGAAGCGTTTAATTTCGGTAGTGTTTGTAGGTCTGGGATAGGTTATCATAGCAGATATTTTTTCGGGGTCCGACCGAAGAGAATTATCACCAACGATATAACCGAGAAACTTAAGGGAAGTTTTGAAGAACTCGCATTTATCTACGTTAATGGTAAGATTTGCGTCCTTTAGCTTTTCTTTAACTTTAGAAAGAAGAGAGATATGTTCTTCAAAGGTAGGGGAACATACTATTATATCGTCAAGATAACAAAAAATAAAAGGTTCGAATTCAGGTCCGAAAATTGCATCTACCAGACGTTGTTGTGTTTGTGCTGAATTACACAAACCGAAAGGCATAACGGTAAATTGGAATAACCCTCGACCTACTACGGCGAAAGCAGTTTTTTCACGAGATGATTTTTCCAAGGGGATTTGCCAGAAAGCTTTCTTAAGATCAATAGACGAGATAAATTTTGCACCTCGTAAAAGAGAGAGGATCCTATCGATATTTGGAAGCGGGTAGGTGTCATGTTTAGTGACATCGTTTAAAGTACGACCATCAAAACAAAAACGAAATTCGTCATTTTTCTTCCTAACCAACAAAACGGGTGAACACCAAGAACTACAACTGGGTTCTATCACACCTAGCTGGAGCATTGAGTCTAGTTCTTTATTTAAGATATTCGACATATATGGAGACATAGGGAAAGGACGTCGCTTGAATGGTTTTGAGTCGCCTGTATCTATTGTCATTTGAATTTTATTTGTGCGGCCTATACCTTCAGCGCTACTAACTTCGTTAAAGTTATTAATAATTTTGTTCGCTAAGGTACGGTCGGTTGGACTAAGAGATTCTAACGAACAAAGATGCGGGAAGATAGCTTCTGGATTGGCCATAGGAAAAGGATGATTTGGTTTGTCGGACTTAGTATTCCATTGGTTGGTATTAAAATCAATTGAGAGACAAAATTGTTCAGCAAAATTACTTCCAAGGATAAAAGAACACGGTAAAGAAGGCACTACAAGGCATTGAATTACTCTAAAGACATTATCGGCAAGAATAGGTAAATCTATGAGACCAGTTACTTTTTTATTGGAACCGTCTGCTAGAGAAACTGTCGAGTTAACGGATTTATTTATTGGAATTTTATTTTGATTAAGAAAAGCGAGACCTTGTTGTCCGGCACACGTAATGGAACAACCGGTATCCAATAGTACAGTAAAATCTTGATTGTAGATATTTACAGATATGTAGGGTCTTTTATCAGTCTTTTTAGAGATCACAAGGGGACAGACTTTATTATGAGAAGGAAGACGATAGAAGTTTCTAACTTCCGTAAGGTAATTTTTCCACTCATTTTCGGTCAAGCGGTAGGAGTTTCTATGCGAAAAGTCTCGGTTCTTATTCCATTGTTTTCGCTGACGGGAGTTAAAGGTACTTCGGTGAGATGTAGGAGAACGGTAATCTCGAGGTAAATTATTCTGAATTCTATTTGAAGAATAACTGGAGGATCGGGAGATATCGGACTTTTTGGGATGTCTGGGAATAGAATAGCCGATAGTATTTATTCCGTACGTTAGTTTTTTGGAGGATTACAATTTGTACATTGTGGGAAGGTAACTTGAGATTTTCCACATCGATAACAAAATATTTTCCTCGGACGACGACATTCACGGTGACTGTGTCCTTTGCCTTGGCAATTCCAACACGCAGTGGAAGAGTTTGGCTTAGAAGTTAAGGGAGGTACGTAATTCTTGCCTGAAGAACGGTTCGTGGGAAAGGTATTACTAGAAGAATTGTTTCTAGACTGAAAATGTCTCGGAGGGTTTCTCTGGGCATCCCTTTGGTTTTCTACGCTAGAAATAGAAGGAGGGTCACGTTTGAAAACTGAGGCAGCATTTATTTCGACGGTATTAATGAGAGAAGATAATTGGTCTACGGTATCTACCGTACTAGTGGCTATCATAGTAGAATATTCCGGTAGGAGATTTGAACGAATATAAGAGATTATGGTTTTTTCGGAGGGCTGTCTCGGTAATCTCTTTATTAAATTAAGTATGTCTGCTTGATACAGAACGAAAGGTTCATTTTTTCTTTGCTTACGGCTTTTGATCTGATCCCACAGTTCGTCTTCATAGCCATGCGGAAGGAATGTGAATTTAAGTAATTCGACCAGTTGTGGCCAAGAGGTAAGTTTAGATTTAACGCTGCTAAACCATTTAGCTGCGTTACCTGAGAAAAATTCCACGGCAGATCGGAAAAGTATCGCATCGGGAATATCACGCGATTCAGCAAGATTTTGAATTTTTTCCAAGACACTAAATAGATGCTTAGGATCACCGGAAAATTTAATATTCCAATCACCTACATTGACAGGAGTATTAACATGGACGATAGGGTTAATGGCTGGCATAGGAGCTTGTGAAGTTAAAGGTATATATGCAGGATTCGAGTCGGTAGTGATTATTTTATCATCTAGGTTTGCTTCTAACAGAAGGCAGGTAGAGATAGCTTCGTCTTTAAAATTCGATTCCACAGGTTTCTGTGGATCTGGGGTTAGACGTTGTAGTCTTAGGGAAAGATGCAATAAATGGGCCTTTGTTCTTTTGTAGACAGAATCACTAGGGTTTCCTTCAAATTCAGAAATAAGATTTTCGACTTCGGAAAAGATAGTTTCGATCTGGCTTGATTCATCTTCAAAGATAAGGGGATTTTCCGTTAGATCGATAATCGGAGTGGCTTTCTGAAGGGCTTTCTTAAGGATAGATTTTTTTTCGGAAAGAGTTCTATTTGACTTAATACCTCTGATTTTCAGTTCGTAATCGATCTGATTTACCTTGAGATAAGAGATAACAGAAGAATCCATTTTTAAACTCGTTTAGATAAAAAATAGTCGAGAGAAGAGAAGATACTTATATTTGAAGACTGCGTTGCGGTGCTATTTTTTACCATTTAGCTACCACATTGGACGATATTTTCTTGCTGTTAGCTACCACATTGGGCGCCATTCTTTTCTGTGTACCCTCTTGATGATCGATTGAAGGTTACACAAAGAACGGTACTAGGCTCGGGCTTCAGTCTGGTAGAGGTATCTTGGTCGGGGTTCTTGTTACAGCTCAAATATCACGGATCAATTAAGGAAGTACTTACGACACAAAGACAAGAAGTTAGAAGAGAAGATAAGAGATAAGAGAAGAAAAGTTATTTGGGCACCACCCTATTTTTAGAGGAACAGGGAAACCTTAAGGCATAGAGAATACGATAATGAGAAAGATAAGATACAGTTAAGATACGCGAGAATAAAATAAACCGTGAGAGGAAAGGTATCTTGATCGTGCGGTACACACTCAATATTTCGACACAGATACACTAATTATACGATAAAACAAATAACATAAATCAGTAAAAATGCCTGAAAGAGATACACCATGCACAATAATATATATTCATATCATAACATTAAAAATAAAAAGCAAAAGGTTCGTCAACAAAATTATATTGAGGTATATAAAAAAAATACACTATAACAATCTTTACGGCACAGTTAGATGACACGAGATAAGTGATTGATTAATTTATAATCGAATAAAAACAAAAAATATCTTTTTTGGGAAAATAATTCTGCATAACGTAGTATTCTCAAGAATAGAAGAAAGCAAGGGACATTATAATAGTCAATATTCGTCAAACAAATTATTATTATGCCTTGAGAACACTTAAACGTTTACCAAAAATTTTTTTATTGAATGTGATCACCTCAAATCTATATATGAACTTTAACATAAATATACCCTACATTAATATAAAAGAAATGGTCCGTAATTTATACATATATTATATCGTAGGTTCAAACTCATAATAGTTCGTTCCGTTTAACCATAAACAGCAAGGTCACTAAACTAAACGTTGTAAATCAAATTCTTACGGTTTAGGTATCAAAGTTGAGCTTTAGTCAATAAAATTTACTACTCACAATTAATATGCCACAGGTGGATACAGATAGTGGCGTTAGGCCTTCAATAAAGTCACTTGACACTTGGTCCTCGGCAACAGGTAGCTACAGCAACGAATTACGGTTTGATTTCGGCAGACGAGAAGATAAACAGCCAAACAGGAATAGCACAGGTAATAATCGGTAGTAGAGATGAATGATGAATAATGCACAATGAATGGTGAATATTAAATAATGGCCAATGGCTAATGGCTAATCGTTAATGGCTAATGGTTAATGGCTAATGGTTAATCGTTAATGGCTAATGGTTAATCGGCAAACAGAAGTGACCTCGTTCCTTCGAAGTGGAACACGTCTGTTGGACAAAAGAGAAAATATTTAATATAGGACTCACTGTGTAAAGATAAATAAGGGTGAATTGAAAATCCACTTACCGCCGATTGTCGAAGATAAGACCGCTTGCCACAGGAACCAACTTGGAAATGAATATCGGATTGTGAATTTAGAAGGGCTTAGACAAGCGAAGGTTGAAAATAGGGAAGGGATATTGGCTGAAGGATGCCACGCGAAATTGACATTAAATATCCGGGATATTGGGGTTCATTTTCGTAGCGTTTACCAATAGAAAGTAAAGTTTCTACGAAAAACAACTCTTCTGATTTTCTGAGAAGGTAGCTCGGAGATTTCACAATAGGTCCTTTTTCCTTTGTTATTAGGAAAGATTTTTATGTAGCAAAACAAGATAAAAAGAAGAAGAAACATTTGGCGAAGTTATTTCTTTGTTAAAAAAAGGCGTAACAAAACGAAGGTATGCAGGCATGGGCGGCGTGAAAATAGTTTATTAAAGGGAATAATTTAAAGAAATTATGAACATGCTTCAACTTGACTGAGCAACGATATAGGTCTATAATTCTGTAGATCACATTTGTCCCCTTTTTTGTGTAAAAGTATTACTAGACCCTCGTTCCAGTCTTTAGGGATCTTGCTATTATGGAGACATCTATTAAATAGCTCTGTTAGTACAGAGCTGTTAATGTCTTGCTTGTTTTCAAGAGCTCGGCAATTATACCGTCGTGTCCTGGAGCTTTATTATTTTTTAGTTCTTTTAAAGCTCTTTCTATTTCGAATCCCTTTATATTTGGTAGTACTTCTGGTCCCACGTTTTTTATTTTTCTTTTGACGTTCTCCTTTTTGATGTTGTTTCATTAGGCTGGCCTTGCGAGCTGTACAAGGATGTATAGAAGTCTTCGACTTCTTCATGTGCCTTGTCCGTTCCGAACGTTGGCAATCAACATGGCTATTCTGGCTTTGTTTACGGCAGATCTGAATAGTTCAGCAGATGACAATCCGAACCATTGCCGCAAGTTTTGGAGCCACGAGTGTCTTCTCCTCCCTGGACCCCTTCTGCTGTCTATTTTCCCTTGAACGATTAGCTGCTCAGTCTTCGACAATATTTGTTATTTTATATTTGTCCTTCTCTACCTTATTAATGGCGTCTTTAATTTTGATGATTTTTTGACCTCCCAGTGCGGGTCTTAGACATTTTAAGCCTCTGTTGTTTTCAATGACTCGCTCTATTAAGTTTTCGTTCCATTTTTGTATGTCGCGTTTTAGTTCTTTTTAAATTGTTTTATTAAGTTCTCTGTATTCTTGAGTATGGCGTTTGTTTTGCGCTAGTAGTTGTCTTCTTTCCGTCATTAGTTGTTTAGTTTCATTGCTTATTTTGTCTTCTTTAGTCCTTGTTTTCTTTGCGACCTGTAGTCCTGCTGTAAGAATTTGATCTTGATTATGTGGAGGATCAGATTCGAACTTATTCGCTAAGACCTCTCGGAATTGCTCTTCATTTGTTCTTAGTTAAAAGGCATTTATCCTCGTTTATTTTTTTTTAAATCCTTTTTCTCTCTTCTTTCAACGGGTCTAGACTTGGATTTTCTGAATCAGCGTCTTGCGCTGGGGGAGGTATTGGAATTATTTGGGGAGGTGTGGATTGTGAAGATGTGTGGGAGTGGGGGTTTAAGCTAAAATTTTCGGAAACTGATTCTTAAGTTGTTTTGCAATTTGATATAGTATGGCCTTGCTTATTATGAAAAACATACCTAGGAATCTTTTGACAAAAAAAACCTATAGTTGCTTTTATCCAAAATAATAGCAAAACTAAATTTAAAAATCGACCAGCCTCGGCATTTTTCTAATATGTCGCAGTTATGAAATATTGAGCGTGGGGGTCCTTTTCAAATAAACAAAATATATGTCGCTAATAACCCCAAAGGTTAATGGGGCAAATCTGTAAAGTTAAAACTGACTGTAACTAGGCAACTTCTAGTCGTTTAATTGTTTAACCTTACTTAAATGATGTATTTTATTTGTTTTTTTCTCTTTCGTTCTTATTAATCTATAATAAAAAACCACTGCAACGTTACTTATCGTTGTCTAACAATTAATTTTACTACCATACGCACTTTCAATTTGGTATATATTTTAAAGAAATGCGACATCCCCTTATATTAAATTAAAATTACTGTCGTACGACCCTGCAAAGGAATTCGTTGTTCTGCTTAACACAAATTCAATAATTCGGGAAATGAAATCTGTTTCGAAAACTCAGAGCAAAAGGAATTCTATAGAACAGGCAAATTAATTATTTACCCAAAATTTTTCAAATTTAAAAATTCCTATAAAACTACTTATAGAAAATTAAATTTTTTATAGATTCAATATGGAAATAAATCTGAATATGACAGTTTATTACTTCCAAAACATTTTCCGAAAGTTAATAATAGATAATGCAGTAAAAAGTCCAAATGAAGGTATTCCTTCGCCTAACTACAGAATATTAAAATATTCCTAATTATAAATCCACTAACTATAGAATATTAAAATATTCTCAATTATAAATGAGGTGTGTCCACACAAAACTACACATGTCCACTTAAAGTAGTTTTGAAATATGTTACAAAAACTGTTTGCACAATGGAAAGTAATTTTTATTTGACGAAAATGTCAGTAAGTATACTTACGTGCACACTGATTTGAATACAGTTGTAATTACTTTTTTTTCTTTGATAAGGAATGAAAAATAGTTATTTTTAATTTGCATATGTGTGGTTTTGCTCAGACAGTATGCACATGTGCAGTTTTGAATAGACTGAGTGACGGACATGTGTTATTTTGAACAGTTTATTGGTAAAATACACGAAATTGTTATTAGTATGCAGAAAATCAAAGAAAAATATCATTTTACATTATAAAAATAAACAATAAACTTCAATATTTATATGTGAAACTTTCCGCAATTTCTTCTTCATCGACCTCTATTGTAGATGATTCTTCAAAATTCTGTATTGAATTTCCATAAACAATGTTTGTAAAAAATGTCAGCTCTCGTAGAGCTTCCCATTTAATTTTTTTTTCATCGTTATTATACTGTTTTTTCAACAATTGCTGTACGTCTTTTTCTTTTCTTTCGCAATATCGTTTCCAATTGACAGCTGTGTTAACTTGAATGTACTTTCACTTTTGCCTCTTTTTACTAAGTATTGATATGGATCTAGTTGGATTTGAAATCTATAAAATTAGGAAACCCTGTACTTAACGGTTGTAGTATTGTTTTTTGTAGTAAACTTTTTGAGTTCAATGCGTTTAAAATTTTTTATTTCTGGAATTTTTTTGTACAGATCATCCGTTATGTTTTTTATATCGTATAAAAACAAATCCTTTCCTAACATAATAACATTTCCGATATTAGAGTAAACCTCATTGTATTCTTCCACACTTGTGATCAATTTTTTGCGTTTCAATAATTTCTCAACCCTTCCAAATGCGCGGTCTGCTGGAAGGTAGCTATGCCCTCGAACTGGAAAATGTATTATTATAGTTTTGACTGACGCAGGAGATTCTAAAAGTCAGCAGACCAAAATATGCATTATATACAAATTTTTATTTTGGCCACCACAACCATCACAAAAAAGCCGTCTTTGCTCACAATTTGTTAAATCCAAAGAGCGTAAATGGTATATTAAGGCTGATGGAAGCCTGTGGAAATTCAGTGGAACCTCGTTTGGCTTGCGACTCGTCCCAGGTATAAAATGATGGATGTTGACTGTTCATTCCAACACAACAAAATGCGTAGAAGTTAATCTGCCGTAAGTAAAACGCATCTTGGATTTTAGTTTTCGGAAGTGGATGGACCTGCTGCAAATCAAAAGCGAACGAAATGCTTTTTGGGGGATAACTTCTTTTCCAACATGATTTATATAAGGTTTTCCTTTCACCTTAGCATTTCGTATAAAATTTTGTTTATAGTTGTCGGCATTCACAACACCTTTCCTCTTTTTTCGTATTATTTGATCTTCACTCTCGCTACTAGATGACATCACTGAGTGTATTACAATAAAAAACGGTTAAGTGAGCTAGCTGTACTTGCCAGAACTGGCGTGATATTATCATTCCAATACGTTACCGTCAGCCGAAAGCCGATCGTTGCCGAACCAATTCAGTTGGTTTAGTTCGAAAAGGTAACATGGCTAACATTTCTTACCTTTTCTAACTAAATCAAAACTCAATGTCTATTTTTAATAGGGACGAGATGAGATATGTTACGTTTTTAAACTACATACTGTGTAGAAACAATTTGTGAGCAATATTGCGTCAACAAGTGTATTTGGCAAAAAGTGTCATTTGTTACCTTTTCGAAACAAGTGATTCAAATGTAAATGTTCTCATTACAATCACTTATGGTTTAATTCGGTTTCGAACAAGGTTTCGAAAGTTTAATAAGGTTTCGAAAAATATAATACATTATAATAATTAAATATTGTATATAATTACATAGAATAAAAATAACATTTAAACTTTTTAAACATTTTTATTGCTTAAAAATTGTCACAATAAATTCCTATAAAATATGATATATCTGCAATGCAGGAAACGATTGTATATCTATAAAAATAATAAAAATATTGCACGCTACAATAGGTAAAGAAAATATTGCACCTTTGTTACAAAATATCACTTCAAAGTCCACCTTAATACCACTGAAGCTTTAAAATAAATTAAAAGCATCCTAAAGTGGGGCTGTAACAAGGAAGCGCAGGCATCCATTAAAAAAACAATATTTGCTGGATTTTATAAACCAGTCATCCAAGTTTTAAATTATTGGACTCATGTATTAACCGTCCTGAGACTAATGATTCCATTAATAAAATGGAAAATCATAATATTTGATATATTCAGGTAGATAAAATAAATGTCTAATATTGAAAAATGTGTCATATATTCCATATTCCCTATTGTTTTAGAGTCTTCTATATCTATTGAAATTTAAAGCGGCATATGACAGTGTCTTAAGACCAAGTCTTTACAACGCTATGAATGAGTTGGGAATTCCAAAAAAACTCATATGTTTGATAAAAGTGACAATGGCGAAGATGCTATCAGCAGTAAAAATTCAAAACGACTCGTCAACCCCATTTCAAATACATAGGGGGTTAAGGCAGGGAGATGCGCTGGCGTGTCAGCTTTTTAATGTCGCCTTAGAAAAAGTTGTACGAGACGCTAATTTAGATAGCAGGGGAACAATATTTAATAGATCAGTCCAAATTCTAGCATATGCAGACGACGTGGACATTATAACAAGAACTAGGGCGATAACTGCGGAAATCCTAACCGAGCTAGTAGCAGCAGCAGAACGAATGGGGTTACAGATAAATCAAAATAAAACCAAATTCATGGCGACTAACACAAACACAAGAGCTGGAAATGTTGACACAAAATTTAATCATCAATGACCAAAACTTCGAAGCAGTCAAAGAGTTCATATATCTAGGGACATCGGTTAACCCCAATAATAACACATCTGAGGAAATAAAAAGGCGAATAATAATTGCAAACAGGTGTTATCATGGTCTATCAAAGTACTTAGCTAACAAACGTCTGTCTCAAAAAACTCGTATAAGGCTGTATAGAACACTGATAGTCCCCGTTCTCACATATGGATCAGAGGCATGGACGCTAACGAAAACAGATGAATCCGCTCTATCCATTTTTGTGAGAACGGAATATGGAGGCGTAGATATAACTTTGAACTGCAGAATATCTACAAGCATACGTTTGGCGGTAAAGATATTACCACTATAATTAAGCGAAACCGCCTGCAGTGGGCAGGACATGTAGCCCGGGCCCCTGAGTCAAACATGATAAAAAAGATTCTAACAGCGCAACCCGTAGGAATGAGAAGACGGGGTAGACCAAAGCTAAGGTGGATGGACGGGGTAACACAAGATGCCGAGAAGATCGGAGTCGGCAACTGGAAAATGCAAGCGAGGAACAGAATAGAATGGCGTAGAAAGCTTGAGAAGGTCGAGGCCCTCTAAGGGCTGTAGCACCAAGATGATGATGATGATATCTATTGAAAAGCCTTATGAAAACACTCTATCTTATATACAATACTATAATTACCTGCACATCAGAGTAAATCTAAATTTTGTTGGCTGATGATGGATTTTATTTGATAGATAAAGAAATGTAATCATATAATGATGTTAAATACCGTTATTCTCAAATTTAAATTCCTTAAATTTAGAAAATTTTTATAAAAATGTCAAGTTGACTGTTAAAATATCATTAACCCAAATATCTAAATTTCATAGTATTGTCTAATGTATTGGGTACTTTTTTAATTAATGAAATTTGAGACAAAAATCTTGTGAGACGATATTGATCAGTCAGAAAATAGTTTTATCGTTTAATATGTCGATATCTGAGCCGCATCTTTATCTTCAATACAAAGATTGCAGATAAGACATATTTGAAATATTTTGAAGAATCATTAGAAATTCTGGTATTCCTTTAATATCGGTCCAAAAATACCTCCTAATGGTGTAACAGATCTGTCTAGGTGGCTTTTGTTTATGGATTTATGTATTTAATACAGTTTTTCCAGATACCTTATATAATTGGAAATAATGACAAAATGTCAGAGTATTAACTGTTTAAAATATTTTAGTGCATTATAATTTATTTCTTCTCTTTCTTTATTATATTTTATATATTGTCACTGGTTTTATTCCGATTTTCCTTAGTTTTTGTACATATTTTATACCGTATAAAATTGTATTTCTCAAATTTCTATTTTGAACTCTTTATAAAAGTATTGTACATTCCTGTTCATTTTCTTTTATGTTCACTCCATGTAGGATTCATTTAAGTTCATTTAAGTAATTACGGCTAACTTTTGATATCTACGCTAAAAACACTTTGTATACTATAATAAATGTTAATGGATGCCTATGCAAATATATTTTCATTACAGCCCTCTTGCTTTTGCAACTTCTTTATACAGAAGTATTTCCCTAGATAGTCCCATAGAATAATATATTTGTTGGTCATTTTGAAATATTTTATAAAAATTATATTAAAACAATATGACTTATCAAAGGAGAAAGAATTTTGAGATTTAATTTCAATAAAGAGTCTCTGCCATCCGCTTCCGCTTCCGTATTTCGACCTTCTTAGGTCTCCTTAAAGGGACATGTGCAGAAGCTCTGGAGATAAATTCATTAATCTGTTTGCTTTATATATTGTACAAAGCACAGTAAACAAATATTTGAATGTAGTTTTGTATAATTTTTGTATAATTAATTAATATATTAAATCTGTTTTAACCTGTGTAAGTCCTGTGAGAATAAGAGGTTTAGTAATATCAAACACCGAGTAGATACTTAGTCGGTAAGAATACAGTCATGGAAACCTAAGATGATGAACACGAAATAAAAACGAAAACGAATAAAGCAAGTATTTACGCCTAATAAGGATACGTTTATGTTAAAGCTGCGATAAACGATATTATGCTTCGTATACACCACAACCCTCGCTCCGCTTTGGATACCTGTATTACTCGGAAAAAATGTTAATCAAAATTACATCACATTAAAAACTTTCAAAACTTGATATTGACATATAGATTTTGCCTATTATATAATACTGTTATGTGCATCTAACTACAGTCCTGTACTTCAGGAAGCGAAGCTTTTTTCTTTCGGGAAAATTCCAGTCAGCAGTTCTTAGCTTTCAGTATAATAACACGCAAAATCTAGAAATTACGACCTGATTATTTAAGGCGATAATCCACCGTTTAAAGTTTTGTTTTTATACAGTAAGCAAAGTGTTTATTTTGTAAAGCGATATACGTAATTATTAAGGAGATATTTATTATTTAGTTATTATTAATGAGTTTTTGTAGTTGTGTGAGTTAAATGAAATTAGTAAAAATACGTTTACTTTACCTAGTCCCTAAACCGAAAGTGGGGTTAAGTGAAGGAATTTATTGTTGAAAATTGGTATGTCAAAAGCAAGAAACGAGACCAAGATGGAGCAAATTCGGGATATGATTGCCGCAATGAAACAACGTCGTCTAGAAGAAAAAGAGGCTGATGAAAAACCTCGTCGGGAAGAAGGAAGACGAAGACATCGAGAAGAAAAAGAGACTGACAAAAAACGACAAAAAGAAAAAGAAAAGTCGATAAAAAGCTGAAATGAAACGTCGTCAGGCGGCAGAGAGTTGCTGACGAGTCTTTTATTAAAACTAGAGGCCTTAAAAGTAAGTAAAGAAGATATGAAAACTGAAATGGAAGAATCCAACGAAGACATTATTAAAGAAGTTGAAGTAACAAGAAGTCTAGTAGAGAAGAAACGTGATGGCATAACGAGAAAACTTAAAAATATCCGTCTAGGATAGCAGAAGTAAACTTCTCCTGTCAACGAAATAATTAAGCCTCCTATATTTGACGGCAAGACCTTCTGGCCACTGTACTAAATAAAATTTAAAGCCGCTGCACAAAATAATAAATGGATATTAGCACTTCGAGGTAAGGCTGCCGAAATCCTCCAAAACATCACAGAGGATGCACATAAGAACTATCAGATCATCTTATCGGCTATAAAAAGATACGGCAGCCAATATTTAAAGCAAGTATACCAAAGTCAACTAAAAGTGAGTATCCAAGGCTCTAACGAATCTGTGCCCCGGAAGAGTTCCTACACCAATTGACCAACCAATGTTTTCTTAATCGCCTGAGCGATGTAGGTCTCCAGCTAATATTACGACTAGGAAGAGGACACTACCAAATATTGAAGGGCGCTATTCTCGCAGCATTGGAGTATAAAGCCGTGAAGAATATGTCCCGCCATCAACGCTAAATCCATCAAGAGATGTTGGCCGAAGTGGAAGAAGGCGATCTAAATACGCTGTCTCAGGTGTTGGCCGCTCAATTCGAGAAATATCTGGGTCCAATAGCTGAATATTTGAAACAAAAACGTTAAGAGTGCTCAAAGTGTTACAATTGTGGATTGGTGGGCTACCTTCAACATGATTGCAGATAACGCATAAGAGAAAATCAACTGGCAAGCCATTCCCACCACAGCAACGCAGTCCCAGGTTCTCAATATCCACATTAAGACGAAGCAGTGACAGTTTAGATGCCGAAGGACTTCTTAATTATCACCAATCAGAAAAAAGACATAAGAATATCTATGGCCCCTCGAGAAGACTATGCAAGGAGTGCAACTGGAGGGGGCCAGGTTTAAATGTTAAAAACCATAGAGAGCGGAAGTAATGAAGAATCTCTAACCAAGGAAAAACTCCAGGCTGAGTAGAAGAAAGATCCTTGTCCTGTTATGATCCCGATTTGTTTTCTACAGAGTATGTTAAATAAAATAAGTTCAAGATGACTTTTAACAGACGTACAGACCTCCGTCTTAAAACAAAATTTTGGCTACTTAAATGATGCATAAGACTATAATTATATAATGATACATAGAGTCAAAATATTTTTTTTTAAATATGTAACATCAACACATAATGTTAAATAAATCGAAATATGGGTGTTATATTCACAAATCACGTACTTAAAATATCGTTGGTTAATTTAATTAATCAACAATCAATATTTACCAAATATTTCAAAACGACCAATTTACTACAGTTTGTTATATATATATATATATTTATATATATATATATGTATATATATATATATATATATATATATATATATATATATAAACCTATATAGTTTTAATTTTTTTACGTATATGAAAATTTACAAATATATTTAACAACAGATTTATATTAAAAACTATTTTTGTATATTTTATATAGACTAATATAATAAATTTATAAATTTAATTTAATACATACACTAACTCAATTAATGTACCATACTTAGGTTAAGATTTTATATTACCATTTGTGTATTTTGTTTTATTTCCGTTCGCTTCTTTCTAAGATCTATCCTAAAGACCTAAAGACCTTTCTAAGACCTAAAAGTTATATTCCTAGTACTACCTAATATATATATATATATATATATATATATATATATATATATATATATATATATATGGATTAGGATATTCTTAAAACGAATTTGACATGATGGAATATTTGAAATATAAATCTTAACTAAAACATGTTATGCTTTCTTACGTATATTCAAGGTAAGCCACAATTAACGTAATACGGACGAATGGGAAAACGACTAATGGTATAAAAAATCTTCTGCGTGAATACGACGTTCTTCGTCTTGGACCGCTGTATCCGATTAGCAGATATTAGGTATTTACTTATCAAATCAATATGATATAAATGCTTTATACTATTTCCTATGCGATCACTTAAAAAAACCATTTATATAAAAACCTGCCAATACTCAGGAATTAAAAGATAGGATTATCGTAGAGATAAGAATAATTGAGTGGTCAGAAATTTTGCAAAATGTATTGCACTGTTTTATAGATTGCATAGTTTGTTGATATTAAAGTAAACGGACAATATTTTGAGCATCTTTTGCAACGATCTTTATGTTTTCTTAAGTTCCCTATTTGTTTACAAATTATTATAGACTGTGTCCGTAAAGTATGGAACAAATTATTTTTTAGCTAAACCGTATTACCTATTACCGTATTTTAAAATAATATTCTAATATACAGGGTGAATTACTTTTGAGTAATGGAACCCCCATGTTGTCCTAATTTTCGGATTACTCTAGCTTAGCTGATTCCAAAAATGTATCACATGTGGATTCAAATTGGTACAGGGTGGACCAAAAAAAAAATACAATAGTTTTGTGTGTGCTCATAAAGTAACGCGTTAGCTAAATTAACAATATCAAAAATACTTATTGTCTAGCGGACAGAATATGAAAAAAATTATTTCTTATTAATTTAAAAGAAACATAGTAGGCTATGTTTTTGTTAAATGTCATTATTTGTTTAGTAATTTATTGATGTTCAGTGACAGTTTATTACTACAATATTTTTGGTATTTGTGAATGTTTTAATTATTGCTTAGATTTAATTTGAAGTAGAAATAGAGTTAAGTGTAAAGCAAAGAATTGAAATACTTATGATGATTTGTGCAATTTGTTTAATGATAAATATCCAGAAAGACCTATAACGCGTTCAACAGTCAGTAAGATTGAAAAAAAATTTCGTGAAACTGGTACGGTTGAAAATGCACAAAAATCAGGTCGTCCCTCTGCAAATGCTGATACAGCATTAGATGTTTTACTGAGTTTTGAAGAAGATGCGCATACTTCTATGCGTAAAAGTAGTCGTGATATCGGTGTTAGCAAAACAACGGTACACAAACTATTAATATTGTTCTGAAGCTATTTTCTTGTGGCATTTTAAATTAATTAATATTTAAATGGGAATAAGCCACAATTAAAGGTTAAAATACATTTATTGACGTTTCAATTTCCACTTTTTTTTCCTGGTTTTTCCCTCATAATTTACTATGGAATTACTAACGGGAGAATTTTACTGTCATCATGGCATGTATTTGTCTTTTTAAAGACGAATTACATGTTATGATTTTTTCTGACGGATATTCTCACGTTAAAGTTGATTTCATGTAATCGAATGAACTATCTTATAAGTAAAGTCGTCCCAGGAACGCAACTCAACAATATTGGCAATATCATTTTAAAGTCGTCTACTTTAAAATGTATAATGTATGTCTGAATTGTCAATATAGATGAGTCAGATAAAATTAAATTATTAGAAGAATTTTTCACTAAGTAACAAAAACAAAATTTGTTTAATTTACTAATGTTTGTATTTTGAGAACGATTTCCGAAGTGGAAATTGAAACGTCAATAAATGTATTTTAACCTTTAATTGTGGCTTATTCCCATTTAAATATTAATTAACAAACTATTAAAACTTGAAAAACAGCATCCTTATAAAATCAAACTTGTGCAAGAATTAAACGTAGATGATCCCGATAGAAGAATGCAATTTTGGATATGGTTCCAATTTTGGCAATGATGGATAACTGCCACCGAGACCCTCTCTTGGTACAAAACATTATTTTTTCTGATTCCACTTTCACGTTAAATGGCGAGGTTAACCGTAGGAATTGTAGATACTGGGCAAAAGAAAACCCCCACTGGATGCGTGAGTATCATATACAATACTCGCAAAAGGTAAATGTATGGGCTTCAATTGTAAGAAATCGAATCATCGGACCCTACTTTTTCGAAGGTAATTTAAACGGGGCAACGTACCTTGAGTTTTTAAGGGGGTATCTCGTACCTACTTTACGTAATTTATTTCCCAGCAGACGTAATCCTGGAGGTTTTGATGAAAGTTAATTGTTTCAACAGGATGGTGCTCCACCACATTATGCTGTAAATGTTAGAAGGTACCTAGATAAAATTTTTTCGAACAAGTGGATTGGAAGACGTGGACCTATTGAATGGCCAGCGAGGTCACCAGATTTCAATCCTTTGGATTATTTTATGTGGAGCCATCTGAAGAATGTTGTGTATCAAACAAAACCAGCAAATATTCAAGAATTACAACAGAGAATTCGGACAGCAATAAACAATATTTCTCAAGACACAATAAACAAGGTTCAACAAGAATTTGTACAACGTTTGGGTTACTGTCAATCTTGTTAATTTTACTAACGCGTTACTTTATGAACACACACAAAACTATTGTATTTTTGTCCACCCTGTACCAATTTGAATCAACATGTGATACATTTTTGGAATTAGCTCAGCTAGAGTCAGAATCCGAAAATTACGACAAAATGGGCGTGTTCCATTAAAAAAAAAAGACGGTGACGTCATTACTCGAAAGTATGAATTATGTATGAAAGTATGAAGTAATGTTAATAAAATAAAGTGCTTATTGAAAATGGCAAATAACCGAAAAGTTTAAGCAATAATTAAGTGGTGGTTTTAAAGTTGGACGTAGGCATTCACTTTTTTTTCTGTGTTTATTGATCAACTTAAAAGCCTCCATCTCCCTCGATTGTTAATCAAAGAGATTTTTGAGTATTTATTGACGGCTAGCTAGTAGAATATTGTTTGTTATCTGCTTCTTACTCTAGGCACCAGGGGGGTGTTGAGTATGACTTTTATGTCTCCTTGGTAACTTGACGTTTTTTTTATGTTTTTTAGTGCGTAGATTCGATTTTATGAGGGTATCAGACTGAAAACCCGTCAGAGAATTTGTTATTAAGAATTTAATTGTTTAAATGATTGTATGTACTAAATTTTACCAAAAATATGAACAAAATGTCATTTGGTACACTTTGATCCGACTGTTAGGATCTGAGTGATAACAAATATCGTGAAAAAGAATTGACAAAATGTGCTTTTCCAATTATAAGTCAGTTTCTTATGTCTGATTTAATTTCAAAATCAATTCATTTTAAAGATTATTGTTTCAGATTTAAAAAAAACTTACAAAATTAATTTACCTTTTTTGAACAAAGAAGTTATAACAATTAAACTTTAAACATTTCAATAAAAAGTTGCAAATTAATTTGTTTATAAAAGATTTAAACAAAATTAAGCTACAAACTTTGAAATTCTGCCTAATGAAATTTTAAGAACTACCCAAAAAATTTTTAAGCCTGGATAAATGTTTCTATGTTAATTTTTGACCAAGATATGGAACTTTTAATATTGCTCTCTTAGGTGCACGGTTGACTCGCAGCCAATAAAAACCAATACATACTTAAAATCCATGTAGATTTCGAGATACATATTACTTTGTTGTTATAAATTAAAAATTATTGCAGTTTATAGCCAATATGTTCGGTAACAAGTGGGATTTAATTTGTTTATTAAGGTTTTAAACATAATTGAGCCGTAAACGTTGGCAGTTTGGTTAATGGAGGTTATAGAACAATTCAAAACGATTTAAGTTTTGGTAAATGTTTCTATGGTAATTTTTTGTCAAAATATTTAAAAATGGTTTACGCGCGCAGTTTACGCGCGCCCGCATTCGCTGCGAGCTGACTGTGCGTCTCAGTGCGCGTTAATAAAAGTTCCATATTTTGGTCAAACATTAACATGAAAATATTTTATAAATCTTAAAATGTTCATTTTGACTTGTTCTATAACCTGCATTCTCCAGTTTTTTAAACATGTATTTCATGTTAGCTTTTCTCTTTTCTTTGCTTTTTTTTCAATTTTGTCCAAATCCAAAAAAAGTGTATGGGTCTAAGAAAGATTTATTTTCATTTATCTTCGCAAAAATTTATTTTATTTAATTTCTACTCAGCTCTTTTTGACATACTTTGAAAAGTTTTCTGTAAGTTATATTCTTATACCCTTAGACTAAGTCTTAAAAAACTACAACGCTTTACTATTTCTAATTTCTCACTACCTGAACTTTCAAATATACTACTATATATATTTGAAATAAATAAATTTTAAACCAGCACTGACACTTGTCTAACTGGGAAAAATTTTTTTTACCATTTGTCGTTCTCCCATCAAACTCCATTGTGTTCAACGTGGTATACCCTGTACTTTGCAGTAAATTATATGGCAAGCACTAGACCGTTTTAACAGAAATTATTATCTTCTGTGTTTGTATAACAAAATTTATTCTATTCGCTACAGAAAATAGAGATTGGGATTATTTTTCATTTATAACTACAATAATCACTGCTAATCTGATTATTTGTGAAATTCCGTTTCGTGCCATAAAACAAATAATTGAGATTGGTCGGGAAAAGTGTTTTGGATTTAGATTAAAATAAAGCTTAATTTTAAAGTAAACGAGTTTTGCATTTTGCTTATTACAAACAAATGTTTTTGTAGACATTGTGGCGGCTGACGAGGAAGGGCTACGGGACGCCCTCCTCGTATTGTATGTACCTAAACAAATTAAATTTTACAATAATTACATTTATATTAAGCGCCCGGACTATATTCGGAGCTAATTTCTTCTTCTTAGAGTGCCTGTCCGTTCCGAACGTTGGCGATCATTCTGGCTATGATGACTTTGTTGGTTGCTATACGGAGTAGCTGTGTTTAGGTATTTCTATACCATGCTCTCAGGTTAGCAAGCCAGGATATTCTTCTTTGTCCCGGGGCTCTTTTTCCTTCAATTTTACCTTGCAAAATGCATTGGAGTAGCTCGTATCTGCCTTAATTTCTCATTATATGTCCCAAGTACTGCAGCTTACGGCCCTTCACGATGTTGAGCAAATCCGCGGTTGTGTTCATCCTCTGTAGTACTTCGACATTGGTGACTTTGTCTGTCTATGGTATCCTCGGGATCCTTCTGTATAACGAAAGCTCGAAAGCTTAAAGTTTTGATAGAGTTTCTAGGGTGAAGTCATGGCCCTTGAACACAGAGCTCATAGTCAAGAATGCACTTTTTGCCTTTCCGATGCGACATTTAATCTCTTGGGTATTGTTTCACGACTCATTGAATATAGTTCTTAAGTAGTTGTACTGTGAGACACGTTCAATTCTCATTTGGTCTCATTTGGTATTGAGCTTGACTCCATTTATTGAGATGCCTTCATCAATATCTTTAAGAACCTCTTCAAAAATGTGCTCCGAGTTTAGATTAAATATCAGTGGTGAAATTATGCACCCCTGTCTCACTCCCCTTAAGATTTTGACCTGATCTGTATATTCTCCATCTAATCGGAGTACCGCTGATTGATTCCAATACAGATTAGCTATTATTTTTAAGTCTCTTCCCTGTTCTCTTCAGCACTTCCATTATTTGTGCATGCCTGACTCTATCGAAAGCCTTCTTGTAGTCAAACAGGCATGCAAAAACATTACAGCTTACATCTCTACATTTCTGAAACGATACCTGCACGCTAAATAAAGCTTCTCTCGTACCAACGGCGTTTACAAACCCAAACTGATTGGGCGCCATTCTTAGGGTAGATTCTTTTGTGGATGACTTTTAAAAACAGCTTTAGCAGATGGCTCATTAGGCTTATGGTCCTATAGTCTTCACAAATTTTTGCTCCTGGTTTTTTGGGCAATGGTACGAAGTCCGATTTGAACCACTCTACTGGTATTTTGCCTGCCTTGTATATTTCATTAAATATTTCATCATCATCATATAACGGGGGTCCTACGGCGATTGCCGCTTCCCGCATTTCAGCCTCCATCTTTTCCTATCTCTCCAATCTCCCTCTTCTAAGCCTCTAGATTGCATTGCTTTTGTAATTTCTCTTCTTCAGGAATTTGGTGGTCTTCCCCTTTTCCTTCTTTCTGGTGGAACATACATTAAGGCTTTCTTTGGCCACCGCTCCTCCTCCATTCTCATCACGTGACCATACCATTGTAATTGCCTTCCTTGTATTCTATCTGAAAGAGTATCTCTAATTCCTGTACGGTTTCGTATTTCCTCATTCCTGATTCTTTCCATTCTCGATACTCGACATGACCTTCTAAGATAATCCATTTCCACAACGTCTACTTTATCTCGTTCATTCTTTGTCATCGTCCAACATTCGGCACCATATGTGGTAATTGGTTCTACAATTTCTCTGTATACGCGAAGTTTGGTATGCATCTTTATTTTATTACACCACAGTAATGAATTTAGTATTCGGATGCATTTTTTCCCTTGGGTTATTCGGTTTTGTACATCTATCTTAACTCTGCCATCTGCTGATATGATGCTTCCTAGATATTTATACTGGTTGTAGCCTTTTATGACTGCGTTTTCAAGCCTCAGATCTGTGGTATTTCCTCCAATTTTTAAATATTCTGTTTTGCTTATGTTTACAGTGAGCCCCCATTTGGCATATTCCTCAAATAATTTTTTGATTCATATAATTTATATCTTCCTCATCGGTTGCAACCACCACCTGATCATCCGCAAACAACAATGTATACAGAGTTTCTTGTCCCACTTCGATGCCCATAAATCTACATTTATTTCTCCAATTCCTTAATGCTTCTTGGACGTATATTTTAAAGAGTGTCGGTGACAAACAGCATCCTTGCTTTAGGCCTTTAGTGACTTTAAATTCATTTGAGGTTCTGGTTCCAATTTTTACACAACTAACTGCATTTTCGTACAATTTATATATCGCTCGGATATACGTCGAATCCAATCCGGACCTCTTTCGAGGACCTCAAACATTTTCTTTAACGGGACACTATCATATGCTTTCTCAAGGTCTATAAATACTAAATCATTAAATAATAATCATTAAATATTTCAGTTATTATTTTTATTTGTTCTGCATCTAATAGCTTCAGCAGTTCTGTAAAATAATTGCTTTATTTTGTTTTGTTTGTTTATTATTGGTAAATACGATAACTTAAAAATAGAAGATGTACTTAATTTTAAACGTCTGGGTAAAAAGGTAAAACATGCGAAAACTCAACACAAGATATGAACAATATTGTAAGCTTCTAGCTTCTAAGCACAACTAACACCGCTTCTGGTTTAAGTAGTGCATATATCAAAAACATTCGTATGCACAACGAAATGGTGTGAAAAAACCACTACATCCTGTCAAAAATTATCGATAAGTTCTGCGGCAAATACGGTCTTGCACTACGTACAGCAAGATGGTAGTGTGAGTCATCCAAAATAAACTCCACTTACACAAGACAGATAGGCTGGGATTATTTCCAGAAGCGCAATTCGGTTTCAGAACTAAACATTCCAGCGAGCTACAAGTACTGACTTAAACAGTACATGGCAGATGGATTCAATCAATATACAGGAGCAGCCTTCCTGGATATAAGCAAAGTGTTTGACAGAGTATGGCATAAATGATTGACATACAAAATAAGGCATTACAGATACGGCGGGGCCACGACAAAACCTATCTCCTCGTACCTAAGCGACCCGAGGTTCAGTGTCCAGATAGAACCAGTTTTATCTGAACACGAAGTTCCGGGCGTTGTATTACCACAGGGGTTGGTCTTAGTACCTCTTCTGTATAGCATTTATACAGCGGACGTTCCAAGATTACCCGGAACAATACTCAGCCTGTATGCAAACGACACTGCAATCACGGCAAAATACAAATGGCACTGGATACAATAGAAGAATGGATAATCCAATAGAAAGTTGCAATAAATGCAGAGAAGACATAAGAGGTAAGACATCTTCAAAAAGAGAAGGACTAACCCAGAAGAACAGCTAATAGTGCAAGACAGACGCATCGAATGTCAAAATGAAGTTAAATATCTAGGAGTCATGATGGACCAAGGTCCATTAACACCAACATTAATACTACATGTTAACACGACAGTCCAGAAAACAGCAACAGCCAGAGTCGCAATAAATAATTAGGAGATTTTAAATTTATTTGCGAGAGAAGCTTGTGACAATCATTTTAGGTGTAAAAGTTATTTATCCGGCGCAAAATTGTTTCAAACAGAAAATTATGATCGTTAGAGAAAGGAATTACCATTAGAAGACATTGATATCTTCTTCAGTGTTTTTTCAATGGTTGAAGAATATGCGCTAACATTGGAATTGACAATATTTTACTCACTGTCAGAAATAACAAACGAATAATCGGTTTTTTGCGTATTTTATATTTTTTTATATTTAATATTGTCATAGGGTTGGAATTCAACATATCGTGAAGTAAAGTTTTGATTATTTTAAAAATGATGGCATGAAAACTGCATATATATATTTTTACGATATTTCTCTACTTTGAATTAAGACAATTCTAAGAAATACAATTTTGGAAGAATGAATGACGGCCCTTACTATGTTGTCCATCGAAAAATCATTAATTGAAGAAATTTCTGACCTCAACGTAATGGTGATGGAAAGGTTTATCTCAGATACAACCAGAAGGATTAAGTTTCATTTTAAGGAACAGGCTTTTGGTTAAGTATTTTTTATTCCCGAATCAGCGCCACCATGAAAAAAATTAACACCAGACGCCACTGACTTTAGTTAATTATCATTCAGTGTTGACTATTGAATAAATGGTGACCATAGTTACGAAACAGAACCAAATTTATTTCAGAGTTTTAAAATTTATTTCAGATGTCTTGCCTTTGTCACGTTTTCTGTGCAGTCCTTTTTGTTTTTATGCTAAAAAATTCCATCCGGAACTCCGGTTGTTCTGTATTACGTTTATGCGTTTCATCTTTGAGTTGTAAAATGATAAATTTGAGTCTATATAAATGCATTCTTTGTTCTTTTCTGTCCCATATTCAGTAACGTACATCAATTTGCTATTATTTCAATCTCATATAATTTACTTTTTAATTATTCTGCACATTTTTTATGATATAATACACTTTGCTTAAACTTTTCGGAGATATTAGCTTTTTAAACATTTTCCTCCTTAAGTTATGTCTCTACTGAACTGTAGGATACCACTTGCTCTAAACATCTCTAGTAGTCTGTACGTAATTCAAATATTTCAGTATTTAAATTTTTACAGGATTCTGATTTCATTTTTGAAGGCCTCTAAAATTTTGGAGAGCGCAGTAAACGACAAGTTTTTAAGTAATGGTAAGGCAAATAAATAATACGAGAAAGAAAACTAAGCATCTTTCAATAGGTTGATCATCATTATTATTCTCTTTGCTTTTTTTCCTGTATGCGATTGGCCCTACTAATTAAATTTATCAATCTTCTTTACAAGAAATATTCTACATGAGCGTCTCTCATCAGGTTTTCTTTGGTACTCTTCTTTATTTTTTTTTTCGTTTGACCACTACTAAATCTCTGTATTCTCAAACTTCTTTCTAAAGATTTTTCAATTATTTTAATTATCGTATTTCTAATATTACTAGCCATATGTCTATAAATTGTATTAGGACTTTTGTTATTTTCTGGGCCTTTTTTCTACTATTTTCCAATATTTTAGTTTCTTTTCGCTTCTTACTTCAACTTATTTCGTTTCTTGATCATATTTCAATACGCTTATGATAGCGTAGTATTAGCGTCTCCAACAGAAAAACAGGACCAATTGCAGACTGGGTATGGTATATAGAGAACATGATTTAAAAGTAAATATTTAAACCTTTTAACCAAAAGTGCAAAACATGGAAGCGTGCTTAGTGAGTAGAAAATTTAATTATTTAAATTTTTTATCAGCCAGAGTAGAGAATGCAAAGATGGAATACGTCGATGCCTCAGAATAGCGACGCACTGATACACCCAAATCAGATACGAAGAGAAATATCCTTTAAAATGTGAGTTTACCGCAGAATGATTTTTGCGCAAGATAACATAAAAGACGTAATACTAAAAGACCACTATATTCGTCACAATTATCAACAAAAGTATACTGACATATTTTGAACATAGTAGCTAGTTTCTGACTCCTATTAGTCTCGATTTTTGGTTTAGTTGTTTAAAATATGTTATTCACTCAATATGGTTCAAATTTATTATATTTTCATATACATCCTTTGATGTCTTACGATTCTTTGCTATCTTACGAATGCGTTAAAGTTATGCTTCATTTTTATGAAGAACTTCATTGTTCCTTCTGCCTACTAGTGCTTGTGTGTCAATACGAACTCTCTGGTAGGTTTTACAGGCCTTTTGTGTTCTTCTTGATACAGTAGAAGCTATTTACTCCGGAGTATATGTTCTGCAAATATGCCATGAATACAGAAACCGTGAATATGGAATGGTAATTTATATAGTTTTCGTATAATGGATACATTCCTAGGTGACGCGACAAAAAACCAAATACATACAAAACAGTTCAATTAATATTTTTGACCATACATATTGATTAATTACATATTGTCTTCAGGTTTAGGCAATGATTTAAAGAATTTAGTAATCTGCTTTTGCTTGGCAGCTTTTAAAAGCTCATTTAATTCAGACTGATATTTAGCAGTGGCATTAGCAATTTGCCTCTTGAAAATAAGACTTCGTTTTATAGATGGATGGATCAATTTTCATAAAGAAATATTCTTCTTCTTCTTCACTGGCTTACAACTTGGGGGTTAGTCTTCGCCGCATCCACTATCGCTCACCATCCTCTACGATCTTGCACTTCTATTTTGTACCCCAATTCTAGATAAATCGGCTTCAAAATCATCCTTGCATCTTTTTCTCGATCGGCCTACTAATCTTCTACCCTCTCGTCTTTCAAAAAACACTGTCTTTAACACTCTGTCATCCTCTGATCGTACCAAGTGACCTGCCCATTTTATTCGGTTTGTCTTGATATGTCTGACTATGTTTTCAGTTCCATACAGAGTTGCGGCGTCTTCTCCAATCCCCTGTGAATTCATCTCTTTGAGGGCCAAATATTATTCTGAGAACCTTTCTTTTAAATACTAGAAGCTTATTGATTTCCCGCTGGTTGAGAGTCAATGTTTCACTGCCATATGTAATAATTGGGCGAATAATCGACTTGTACAGTGTTAATTCAGATTTTCTTTTTAGCAGCTTCGATCTTAATAATGTTGATAGGAAGTATAATGCTCTATTTCTCGCAGCTATCCTTGCTGAGACCTCTTTTTCTATGTGGTTAATAGTGATGTTCTGCCTAACTCTTGGTCTTGGATTTTTGGTTACTACCATGTATTTCGTATTTTCTTCATTTATTCTGAGACTCAGACTACCTGTTTCCTCCTCGAGCTGTGAAAACACCTCTGCCATGTCTCTTGTATAATGTGTGACTGCATCTATATCATTAGCAAAGGCCAGCAACAGTTTTGATCCTTGATTAGCAAATCTTTCTGTCATCTCATACGATATTTTACTTATTGCATATTCTAAAGCAAAATTAAACAGCAACGGTGACAAGCGATGCCCCTGCCTAAGTCCTAAATTTATACCAAATAGATGTTCATGGCATGGTTATATGGCATAGATGTTCTGCTTCCTATCTTTACTTGCGCATATTAGGCTATCACGTACATTTGCGTTAATTCAACTAATTTTCTTGGTATTCCCATTTCTAACATTGCTATCCACAATTTGCTTCTTTTTATGGAATCATGCTTGCTGGAAATCTATGAAAATTTGATGCACATCGCGGTTAAATTTCCAGTTTTTCTCTAATATTTGTCGGATGGTAAATATCTGAGCTATAGTTGACCTTTTCCAGCACGAAAGCCACATTGGTAGTCGGTAGTCGCCTAGAGAATATCTTCCAAATATGTTGTGAGTCTCTTTAGCAAGATAATTGATAGCACAAAAAAAATCACAAAATTCATTTGCCAATCTAAAACCTTCACTAAGATTTTTTAAATTAATTCCTCAATGGGTTATGAATTTAACATTTTCTTCTACTTGCTATTAAACAAACTCTTTAAAGTCACTTAATTTTATCTGTTCGAACCCATCTCGTCCTATTCCGCTTGTAATTTCTTATATTCTTATATACTTGTAATTCTTCCTGTAATAACTTATATACATTTTTCCTCATTTCTCGTAGTCAGAACGGGCCACAGTTTTTTTCAGCATGATTTTAATGTGTATGGCTTTAGTTCTTGCAATGATTCTTTTATGTTTACGATGCATTTTGATATCACAAATTTCTTCCAGCATTCCATAACATTCATATCAGGATCACATTCCATATTATTCAGTATTATTTTGAAGATTTGTCTAATGTAATTGAGCTTAAAGGCTTGGATTATTACTTGGTCGATATGTTAAAGCAAAGCCGTTGTATTGGGCTGTCACTATTGTAGTTGGATGCATAGGATGTATTCGCGAGGATAACCTGGTGCATTGTCCAAAACTAGAACTGCTTTTTACTCTAAATTCTTTGATTTCAAATAAGTTTCAACTTCAGAAACAAAAAAATTCCGAAATCAGTCACAAAAAATAGTGCCTGTAACACACGCTTTCTTATTAGCATGACAAAACACTGGCAGGTCGTCCAAAGCAGTAGTGGAATTCTACCCTTTGCTGCCCTAAATTCAGGGGCAGACTTTTAGCTTTTAGAAACGAATATTTTATTTGGCATTCTCTTCCAAAACAGTGCAGTTTCGTCTGCATTAAATACTTGCTCAGCTGTATATCCTCCATCATCTAACAGATTGGCAAATTCTTCTGAATATCTTTCTGCTGCAGCAGTATCTGCAGATACAGCTTCTCCAATGATTGTTATAATATGCAATGACTTATGCGCCCTAAATTTATTGAACCAACCTTCCGATGATTAACACCCACCATCTGTACATTCACCACCACTACTAACACCAGGTTAGGGTCTTTGAAACATTCCTAAAGACGCTTTGCCTTATTTCGGATTATTAAACCACTCAGAGGCACTGTTTTTTGGTTGCTATCTTCGTTCCATATTGACAACGCCACTTTCATTTTTCTATTGCTGGATCACGGATTGCTGGATAAGTTTTTCACTAATGTTTGTATTTTGAGAACGATTTCCGAAGTGGAAATTGAAACGTCAATAAACGTACTTTAACCTTTAATTGTGGCTTATTCCCATTTAAATAGTAATTATTTTAAAATGCCACAAGAAAATAGCTTCAGAATAAATATATTATATTATTATTATTAATTAAGTATATTATTATTAATTTTTCATTTCAAAACAAAAATTCCCATAAATTTTTGAGAAGCGAAAATGATACCACTCGTTCCGGGCACTAAGTTTCTCGGGGAATATATTTGTTACGATATCGAAAACACAAAAGCACCCACGTAACAACTTTTGGTTAATTATATAAAGAATTTTTACAAAACTCCAGAGGAAGGAGGTGATAACACACTTAACGAGCACCAGGTACATCGCAGCCTTTTGCCGGTGTCATATTCGTGTTCAGCGACCCCAAAAAACTTCCGAATAATAAAATTGGACTCAATTTTATCAATATTCATCGAGTTATAAATTTTTAACTTTTCTGAGTGCAGTGCTTCATATCCTCTACCAAAATTATGATCATCACATCTAATACTTGTTTATAGTGTATAATTCTATTTGTAACTATACAACCTATCATTGATATGTTGTCCCTTATATTGTTGAAAATATATTTCTGTTGCTGTTTGTGATTGAATACATATCAAACTTAAAAATATGGCGTATATCAGAAAAGTAAAGATGGGGCTGTGTTAAATTACAAAACTCTGAGTACTTATTAGATTCTAAAGACTTGGAATGAGAATACATCCTTCTTGACCTAATAACAAGACCATTCTAACGCTAGCACATGGAAGTATTGAATTTGAATAAGAGACCCGGAGACGGAAATAAATATGTGGCTTTAAATAATTCTGTAAAACACTCGATAAAACCTTACATAAAATATACCAGTCCAAAAACAACAAAAAAGTAAATATTCCTTTATAACATAACAAAAATCAATTCGAATTTATAATTAGTTTGTTTAATTTTAGTTTAATATTTCAGAAATAAAAAGATTAGCAATTCGACAACAATATTGATTAGGTATAATTATGGTAAATATCCTAAAGAATTTTCAATGTTGCTGCTAACATTTCTCATATTCCTCTCCATTTCCTGTTTTAGATTAAAGTAATCTCTATTTTCTAATTTCCTACCTTCACAGGAACTCGATCTCCTGGATTCATCAGACTGACTTTGAATAGTATACAAACCGTTTTTTGCGCTATACATACTTGCCTTATTGTTTTTGGCAGAACCATTTCTGACAGAGTTGATACCTCTAGAAGAATTCGTAGTGCCCTTGAGCGAATAAAGGGCGCTTTGATTCTTTTGAAGGTGGGAGTAATGCGTATAGGATTTTGTGCTTCCATTTTGGGACGATTTTGACGATTTGGAGTGTTTTGAGTGGGAGTACATTTTGTTGTAGGAATTTTTTGAGGACACTATTGATGCTGTGTCGAAGTTCTTCGGGTTAAGGTGGGCTATGTCGGTGGTTTGGCTGAGTTTGATATCGGAGAAGAGAGCTGCAATTTCTGCGGATTTTTTCACAGAAAGGGCTTCCGTGCATCCTCCAGACGATATCGCTGTCGATTGAACTGTTCTTCCAACTATAACAAATAAACAATTTATAAATATATAAATAACAAATATATGAACAATTCAAAATAATGTGATTACACACACAATTTAATTCTACAGTCAGTAAAAAAAATTTATTCAAAAAAGTTTACTGTAACAAAATAAATAAAAATTGTTGACCAAAGCGTCATCAAAGAAGCGTTAACATACAAGATAAAAATATTTTAACACCAGAGATTAAAAAAAGTTGTTACTTCATTAAATTTTTAAATTTGTCATGTTCCTAAATTCTAAAATTACAAATTTATGTACTTTGCAAATTATGAATTGCTGAGCCATATTTACAAATATAGCTTTAGATTTGACTAATATGCCTTCTTGGTGGCAAATGTTTGATAAAATGGACACAATTATTATAGATTTGATATTTAAGAATGGGCAACTTAATGATAGGAAATATAAGGCAATCTTGTCATAACCAAAGAAGATAAAAAGAAAGTATGGGAAGAATACTTGGAGAAACTTTTCCATGACCTTAGAACAATACAAGAGCCCACCATTGAAGAAAATTTAGGTCCCGAAATCCTACCAGAAAAAATAACGACAGCCGTCAGGCACATGAAGGATGGAAAGGTACCGGGACTTGATGAAATTCCTGCAGAACTGTTGAAGTTACTATTTTTAAGTTATCGTATTTACCAATAACAAACAAACAAAACAAAATAAAGCAATTATTTTACAGAACTGCTGAAGCTATTAGATGCAGAACAAATAAAAATATTAACTGAAATATTTAATGAAATATACAAGGCAGGAAAAATACCAGTAGAGTGGCCCAAATCGGAGTTTGTACCATTGCCCAAAAAACCAGGAGCAAAAATTTGTGAAGATTATAAGACCATAAGCCTAATGAGCCATCTGCTCAATCTGTTTTTAAAAGTCATCCACAAAAGAATTTACCAGAAATGCGAAATGCGGTTTATTTGGAATGTATTGCTGAAAAGGGCACCTGCCACCAAAAGCCTCCAATTGTTCATCGACAGTGAGATACATGCCAGGTGTATAGGTAGACTGAAAATTGTCAACTAATCTTTCAAAAACACCTCTAATTGAGGCTAATTTATCGATTTTGATTCTATCTACGCGTGTAGCTCCATTGTCAAACCAAAGGTTTCGCCGGGACGATCGATGAATTTCCGCTAAATAAAGTAATCCATATACAGCCTTGATTTCTTGCTTGGAGGTCTCTTTTACTACGTATTGGTGATCATCGTTGTAACGTTCACTTACTAAATTGATTTTCTCATTAGTATGTTTTACAATATCAGCAATGAGTATGTCATCCATGAAAAGCTTCCAACAATTAATTGCAGTTTTAGTTTCTTTAGCGTGTCGTTTTACGCCAGGAAATTGAGAAATTATATTTTCGGCTCTAGTGCAAACCGATCGTAGTTCTACCTTTTTAGCCAATTTCGTCACTTTATCTCTGCCCCAATAATATCTAGCAAATGTACTCACATCATCTCCAATCTCTTGTTCACTTTCATCTTCGTCGCCATCTTGTTCTGTTTCTGTGTCATGAGAACTTTCACTAACATTGTTGAGCTGCACTTCGTCTTCGGAATCAGAAATAGCCTTATCTTCATCACTTTGTACCTCTTTCCAGAATCTTAGCAACCTTGCTTGCTCTTGTTCATAACTACACATATTCATAACAAATTTTGAGCGCAACCACCAGAGTAAAAAACAAAAAAATCACGTGAAGTTCGGAAAAAATGTCCAGGTATCAACAATGATTAACTGACTGACGCCAGAGGTGTGGTGGGGTGTGACATACCCCTGCGGCATATTCTGGCATCTATGTAAGTGGGTATTGAAGAAATTATGAAAATAACAATGCTACTCGATAGAGTGATGTTGTAGTAACAGCTACTGAACAATAGAGGGCGGTAAGATGCTATTTTTAAGAGAAATTTCATTTTTTGCATGCGTGGGGTGTATCACACCCCACCACACCAACGCAGGTTTAAGGTTTGCGGTCAAGTATAAACATCCTGCAATGTTATTTTGTATCTAGAACATTCCAATTTGCAATAATTTGTCTATCAATTTAAATCTATTACAAAAATATCAACTGTACTGTTATTAATACCACTAATCGGGTATGTAGAATTCGTCCATGAATTCATACAATTAACTTTGGAGGACACTAAAACATTACTATTATATACCACTACACTACTTTATATATATTTTGCGATAAACCAAATTTACAGAATTTACAAAAGTTTAATAATTTATTAAAAAATCGACATGCTATGATAATACTACTACTACTTGTCGGTTTATAACGTTCTCCGCCGTTTTCCGACTTCCAATCGCCACTTAGACTGGTTGTTCCATAGATCTTCTTCTATGGCCCTCTCTCTCAGTTCTTTATTTATTCCTTCGCCCCAACTTTTCCTCGGTCTACCTCGTTTTCTCTTTCCTTCTGGTTGCCACTTTAGTATTTCTTTTGGCATTCGTTGTTCGTCCATTCTTTGTATGTGTCCGAACCAGATAAGTTGTTTTGTTGTTAGGTTATCTGTGATTGTTCGTTTGATTCCCATTATTTCTCTAATGCGTTCGTTGGTAATCATTTCTCTTCTAGATATTCCTGCGGCTCTTCTCCAAAAATCCATTTCCGTCGCTTTCAGCGTTGACGGTGTTCTTTCTTTCAGTGGCCATACCTCACAGCTGTATAAAGTGATAATTTTTACTATAGTCTCATATATCCTCTTTTTATTTTCTTTGCTGGTGGATTGGTCCCATAAAATGGTGTTTAACATTGTGATGGCTTTTCTCCCTGACGTATTTCTCTCTCTTATGGCTTTGTCTAATGTTCCATCTTGTGAAATAGTGATACCTAGGCATTTGTAGTCACAGCAGTGCTTTATCGTAGTGTTATCGTCTAATATGAGATCTTTTTGTTCTGCTCCAATGCACAGGTATTCGGTTTTCTTTTTATTTACTTCTAGACCCCATATATCATACTCTTCAATTAATTTTCGTGCCATATAGTTTAAATCGCCATAATCTTGAGCCATTATTACTTGATCGTCTGCAAAGTTAAGCGTATATACCATAGTATTGGTGAGCGGTATCCCCATTGTCCTGCATTTTTGTTACCATCTTTTTAAAGCACTTTCGAGGTATATTTTAAATAAAGTGGGAGACAAGCAACATCCTTGCTTTAATCCTTTTGATGTTATAAATCCTGTTGTTATTTGTGTCCCTGCTTTTATCTTTGTTATTGGTTGGTTGTATAGCACTTTGACGGCTTTTATTAATTCTATATTAATATTCGTGCTTTCCATTGATTGCCACAGCTTCTTCAGTGGAACGCTGTCGTATACTTTCCGTAGGTCGACGAACAACATATGAATCTCTTGATTCCTTGCCATCTTTTTTTTTATTATCTGGGCTAAGGAGAAAATGTGGTCAATAGTGGATCGACCCGTACGAAATCCTGCTTGTTCTTCTGCTTCATAATCTAAGTATTCTCTCTCGATTCGGTTCTTTAACACCTTTCCATATATTTGACTCATAGATCCGGTTACAGCTATTTCTTGGTAATTTTCACAATTATTTTTATCACCCTTTTTATGTATAGTGCTGAGGTATGATATCTTCTATTCCGTAGGGATTTCGCTTGTGTTTATGCATTCTTGAAAAAGTTGTCGAAGACATTCGTACAATTTGTTCGTTCCGTACTTAAACAATTCTCCGGGTATATCTCCTGGTCCGGGTGCTTTGTTCCTCTTCAGCTGTTTACATACATTTTTAATTTCCTCTATTGTTAATCTTATTGGCGAGACAACTATTGAAATTCTATCTTGGTTTTGATTTCTATGTTCCTGAAATTCGACTCTATTCTCTACCAAAAGTCCTTTGAAATACTCTTCCCAGTCTTCAGGTTTTATGCTCTGTATTACTCCTTTATTCTTTTCTTTTGTCAATTTTTTTATCAGTTTCCAGCTTTCTGTGCTTCTGGTTCCTCCTAGATAAGTATTTATTCGTTGGCAGTTTCTTTCCCAAGACTCGTTCTTCTTCTTAGAGATTTTCCTTCGTACTTCTGCTTGTTTTTCCTCATATTTTATTTTATCTTGTAATGATTTAGAACTTAAATATTGTTGGTATAGTTGTCTTTTACATTTTATTTCTTCCTCTATTTCGTTATCCCACCAGTATGATTTGTTTACCTTTACTCGTAATTAAAAGAATAAACCATTATTGGGAGTATACTATCATAGCTTTGGATGCTATGATAATATACTCCCAATAATATTTTATTCTTTTAATTACGAGTAACTCAAATCGTGATTACAGCAATACTGCCGTATTTTTCCATTTATATCATTCCACTTTTTTTAATAAATCTGATAATCCAAACAACGCCCTCTAATTTGTGTGCTCCAATAATATTCAGCATCTTTCCCAACAACAACAGGAGAGGCAGATTTGTTGAATTTTATTATTATAAAGCAGGAACATAAACAGGCCGAGATGGGATTTGTTTTCATTTCTAAGTGAGTGACAAACTTAATGGAAACAAAATATTGTTCCTCTCGACTGGACTTCAATTATTTTATCGTTTATGGAAAGGTCTGTTACGTTTAAAAATAAAGAGTATTGTTTTGTCAATATGTTTGATTGGATATCTCAACGGTAAAACAATACACAAAAAGATGTAAAAAATATATTGGATTTTCTCGTAGTAAATTTTGTTGTTCTGTTATATACGTGAGTTGTGCAATAAGTCCTTAGAAAGTCCAATAGATGTTGCTCGAATTATAGTTTTTCTATTTTTCATAAGGATAATTTTTCAGCAAACAGTACAGCTAAAAAATGACGGTATCAAACAGTAGGTCAGATGATAGTGGTAAAGGATTGTTCGAAAATATTTCAAAATGAAGTAGGTTGTTTATTATACACGGTAACGAGCAAATCGGTTTTATATCGAATGCACTTCCGAAAGATAAAATGATTGCCAACATACTACAACAATATTATACCTAACTAACCTTTACTATATATATATATATATATATATATATATATATATATATATATATATATATATAAATATATATATATATATATATATATATATATATATATATATATATATATATATATATATATATATATATTTAACGTGATAATTTCGACCAAAAAAAAAACAATTTATAAGTATGTTGGAAATATCGGGTATGTGGTCTATATTAAATAAAAATCTTTGTTTTTTCTAAAGTCCAATATTTCGCCATTTATTTAATAGCTTCATCGGGAGTAACTGTAAAAAACAAACATTTCAAAACACTGACGTACACTTAGATTTACAATACTTACAGAAATTAAAAGATTATACACATAAATAAATTTGAATATTAAAATAACATTATTGCTGATGAATCGGTACATTTAATAAAATGCATGTTAAAATTTAAAATATCTTTGAGCACGTTAGTTAACAATAATTAAGATGGAACAAGTAAAAATTATTTCAAAATGCAAAAAATAACAATGTAAGAAAACATTAGAGGAATAGTATTTTCTTAATTAATCATTAAGGCTAGTTAGTATGATTAATCATTAAGGTGAGTGTAGTTTTAAATTTTGTTTAATATATTGCAATATATGTTGCTTAATTGCCCCGTGTCTGTTTTATAATTTAAAGTTTGTTTATTTTTGTTAATGTGGTACATCTCCAAAAATAACCTACTTTTGTAATTTTCAGTCTGTGCCAAAATACGAGCATTGTTGTAGTCTAACAGATGACCGGTGTTTTTGTAGTGCTCGACAACTGCACAAGAATTTTTTCCTAAGCGGCAATCACTTTTATGCTGTGTGATACGTTGTTTTAGCCACTGCGATGTATGGCAAATGTAGCTTTTTTCACATCCGAGACACGGTATTTCATATAGCACATTACTCTTATATAAGGTTGGTACTGGGTCTTTAATTTTAGAAAAAAGTTGTTTGCTATTTATGGTATTGTATTTAGCTATATTAATATTGGAAACATCTTTAAATATGGATATGACAGATTGAGTTAGATCGTTAATTAAGGGGGGTTTTTTGTATTTGATTGACTCATTGTTAGAGTCAAGGACTCTATATTAAACAAAATTTAAAACTACACTCACCTTAATGATTAATCATACTAACTAGCCTTAATGATTAATTAAGAAAATACTATTCCTCTAATGTTTTCTTACATTGTTATTTTTTGCATTTTGAAATAATTTTTACTTGTTCCATCTTAATTATTGTTAACGAACGTGCTCAAAGATATTTTAAATTTTAACATGCATTTTATTAAATGTACCGATTCATCAGCAATAATGTTATTTTAATATTCAAATTTATTTATGTGTATAATCTGTTAATTTCTGTAAGTATTGTAAATCTAAGTGTACGTCACTGTTTTGAAATGTTTGTTTTTTACAGTTACTCCCGATGAAGCTATTAAATAAATGGCGAAATATTGAGCTTTAGAAAAAAACAAAGAATTTTATTTAATATAGACCACATACCCGATATTTCCAACATACTTATAAAATATATATATATATATATATATATATATATATATATATATATATATATATATATATATATATATATATATATATATATACCTACTAAAATTTTATTTTTATATAATTACATACTTGAGTTGCTATCAACAAATCCTCATAGACATCTCGTTTAGGGACAGCAACCCCAATGTTGGAGTCCTGCGTTGCCATGAAGTAAATTCCAGTTATAACTTAAACATCCTAAAATTTTTTTCGCAAAAATGTAACTTAAAATTAATCTAATTATATTTGAAGGGCTTTTACTCATGTATTTAGTGACTTTAAACATGTAAACCTAAAAGAGCACTAACGATGAAACAGGCATTTAGAAAACGTTCTGTGATGAAACTCGATAGGGTTTTTATAATAATATACTTTTTATAAAGAATTTCTAAATAGAAGTTTTGTGATTTATGGTATACAGGCAACTACAGGAAATTCATTTTCCTTATGGATCATACCATTTTGTCGAAAAGTGAAAATGGCGCGTGATTTACACTACTATTGACAGTCCTTATAGGTTAAAACAATAACATTTGGGTAGCTCGTGATGCAAGGTCAAATGGCATCTCGAATGGATTACTTGGACTTTGTTCCGAAAATGTATTAAAGATTTTGGTGGCATTGCTAAGCTGACTTGACACATTTGAAATTTATTTTACGGAACATAGGTTTTTTAATACAATAGCTCAGATTCTCTGATTTGCAATTAACCAGTGTAAATTTTAATATAACATCGCGATGTTTTATAGTTAATATGTTTGTTCCACTGGATTTCTACTCTTCCGCGATTTGTAGCAGCGTATTTAGCACGCGTACACCGACAGTGTTGTTCGGTCTACCTATTATTTCCTGAAATTCCGCTTGAAATATTCGTAATTCTGTATTTTTGTGCAGATAATAATGTTTCATTAACAAACATTTTCTTTATGTTCATTAGGTATTATTTGAATTGGTTAATTTATACTTTAATACATTTATTATTCCAAATATTGTTTATAATTTAAAATTTAAAAGGGTGTATATTATGATATATCGAAATCTACCGATTTTTGCCGAAGGTATCTACCGATTTGACAACAGTCTCAAGGAACATCACTGGCCGAGCAAATCAAATACCTTTGCTTCTTATTATAATGCCATAAGCTGAAATTAAAGTAGTGTTTCTAACCATGTATACAAACGAAGAAAAAGTACAAATTTTAAAATGGTATTTTGGTACTCGTACCGTGACCTTATAAATTTATTTACTTGTGCCTATGAAGATAGACCAATACCGACACAATCACCTATTAGTCGTATTATTAAAAAAATTGAATCGTTTGGTTGTCGGAACATCTGAAAAACTGTCGAAAAGTATTTATCTACCACGAGAGAAAATAATCAACGAAGTTCGGTAAAATAGGGAAATTGATGTTTGTAGTGTTGCTCAAACTAGTGATCCTTGTTCAAGCAGAACTATTGCTGAAGAAGTTGGCATGAATGATAGGACTGTCAGGAATATTTTAAAACGAAACGATTACCGTTATTTTAAAGTTCCAACTACTGAAGAGTTATTAGCCGAGCACAATTTCAAACGCATGGAATTCTGTGAACTCATGATGAATAAACAAAATTAAAATGAACATTAAAAAAAAATTGTTTACCCATGAATCGATATTTTCGTTACATCGGAAACATAATCCTTCTGTCGTACGATATTGGTCTCGACATAATAAACACTTGAGTATTCCAGTACAAACACAATATCCCCAAAAACTTAATGTTTGGACAGGTAATTTGGGGGACTATATCGTCGGTCCATTTTTTATTGATGGAAATTTAACGGGAAATAAATGTTTAGAATTGTGGCAAAATCCAATTTTTCCAGCAGTTCAATTACTTCCTGTTAACTTTAACGATATTTGGTTTCAGCAAGACGGCTGTCTTGCTCACAATACACGAGCAGTCCAAAATTATTTAGAAACCGTTTTTGGAAATAAATTAATTACTTCTCGTGTTACAATCCAGTGGCCTTCCTTATCACCAGACTTATTCCCAAATGATTTTTTCTTTGGGAATATTTGAAAGCATGTGTTTATCGACATGGTTTTAAAAGAGCCCGAAATTTAGCGGAATTGAGGGACAAAATAATTCATCTTTGTGGAAGCATTAGACCGGAACTGCTCAGGGATATGAGAGTCTCTTTGTACAACAGATTTGGTTTTTGCTGTGCAGAAAGAGGTGGAATATTTGAACCTCTATTACGTTAAATTTTTGTTTTTAATATTATTAATATTATCCTATTTTTGGAATTCCTTTTTATTTTTATTTTTAGAAATCTACTTTTTTTCAAACCATTTTGGCAATAAAATATAACAATTTATTTTATTTAAATAATATTTGAATTCCATATCTACGTAAAATTGTACGTTTTTGGCAAATTGACATGCTGCGGTAGTAGGGTATCGACTGGAGAGGGAGTCTGGTCAAACAAATTAATTAATTATAAAACATCGCGACGGTATATTGAAATTTACACTGGTTAATTGCAAATCAGCTAATCTGAGTTATTGTATTAAAAAACCTATGTTCCGTGAAATAAATTCCAAATCTGGATATGAGACCATTATTTGCAAAACTCGCTAATGGACCAAAGTTTTGAAAATAATTTTTTTTTGATAAGTTTATTTCAATTTTAAATAGGAATCGAATGATATAATCAGAATTTTCCAAAACTCGTTCTTTAACAATAAGAATTCTGTCGAGAAAATTAGTTATTTGCAGAACTCGCTATTTTCTTTGAATGTTTACCTGCAAAACTTGCTGTTTGCTCTACCACCAATGAAATTTGCCGGTTGACGAACAGGCTACTACAACAGCTGTGTTGGAAAAATAAATTTTTATTAGCTTATAATTATTAAAGTGTTAAAAAGTATTTTGGCGAATTAGAAACAGTTTTTTTATTTTTATGGAGTAAGTAAATGAAAATGGTTGTTTTGTTAAACCTAGTCCACAGGAAAAAGGACGCAAAAAAGTTCTTCGGTCAGAAACACATAAAGGGAATGTGAATAAACTCGCTAGGTAAGTGCTTCATACTAAAATTAATGATTTGAGTCTTCTGCGACAATCGTTTGATTTTTTATGCCAGTTCACTTGTTTTTCGCGTTTTAACGTTGTGTAGGGCTACAGAAAAGTTTATTAAAAGAGTTGTATTGTTACACCAAAAGCACTTCCGGCCTTTCCAACTTGTGGTCATTGCACCACACTCATGTTGAAGCAAGTAATAGATTTTCATGCCTACCTTTATCAGTTAAAAGATAAAAGTAAACAATACCTTCTGATATTGGCTTGTTGTAAGAGACAGAAACCAAAAAGAGGGAAATCCAATCATGCTGCAATGCCGATAAAATACCATGTACGTTTGAGTGAGGGTAAGATGATTACAGTATGTGCCAAGTCGTTTCTAGGAATCATAAATTTAAGCATTTCTTACAAAGAATTGTAAGAAATTTTGTTATCACTAGGGAGCTACACAGGGAACGTAATGGTGGCAATAGAGTCGGACCAAAAAATGATGAAAAAAGAAACTACATCAAAAAATTTATTAAATCCATAACATGTACAGTCTCATTACTGTAACACAAGCGTGAGGGTCTACTTGCCATGTGACTTAAATTTTAAGAAATCTTTCGACCATTATCTTTGAAGAGTGCCTCAACCTATGCATGTGAAGCTTAGTTATTTTCGAAAGTATGTGAATGGGAACTACAACATCGCTTTTGGAACTCCGCTGACTGACTGTTGCTCCACTTGCTTGGGAACAAAGGAGCAGTTGAAAGTAGCAACTTCTTTAGCTGCTCGGCAAAAGTTAGGAAAAAGAAGAGCATCGTCTTCATATCTAAAAAGTAAAGGTTTTTTCAAACTCACTTTTCGTTCGACTGTCAAAAAAAATTAGCACTGCCTAGACTGCCTGATCAAGCAGCATATTTCAACCAGCAAATAAACTATAATAATTTTGCAGTTGTTGCTGGAACTTCTACCGATAAACTAAGACCAACAAATGTGTTTTCTTACGTGTGGACAGAAATTAATTCTCGAAAAGATTGTAATAGAATAGCGTCAGCTTTGCAACATGCTCTAACTAATTTTGATTTTGATGTCAACATGGAAACAGTACGATTGTTCTCTGAAGGTTGCGGCGGACAAAACAAAAATTCGAGTATGATGGCAATGTTGGCTTATTGGCTTCTAGAAGAATCGCTGAATCATATTAAACAAAATTAAATTAATTTTTCCACTGTTATCGTGGAAATTGGTGGCTACGACGATTTAATCAGAAAGTATTCCACTGTACGGAAAATCGGTATGGATTGGGATGTGTTTGATTGGAGGACACAAACAAAACGAGTTATTAAGCTGCTTAGTTCATGGTACTTTAAATTTAATAAGCCAAAGCGGTTTATTTTTCACAAAAAAGGCAACAATGTTCTTGTCCAATGTGAACCCAATTACCAAAATGACGTTGGAAAAGCGTTTGTAAGAAAAATGTTTCCCTTTCTTTAATGACTTCCAAGAAATTACCACTGGGAAAAGAATTAAAGGGGGATAAAGGGACAATTAATAGTCTCCTTTCCAATCACTATGGAGAAGCCTTCTTGAACTAAATTTTTACAAAGAAGACTTGAAGACAGATTTTACCTCACCAGAAGAAACCTTTGATGGTTTGGAAAATTGCCAAAATGCAGAAAATGACGGTTTTTTCGTTTGAGCATGACTGATTCAGACTGCTTTTGATTTTTTTTTGTTTAAATATTTTCTTTATAAAACTAAGACTAAAAATCTTAAAGTTTTATTTTCATGAATAAATCCCTAATGATTTTTATTGAACTAAATACGATTTGTTATTATTTTATATATTTATTTGCAAAACTGGTTGTTTGCAATAAACATTTTTTTTCTAAAAATTTCTAAATAATTTAAGCTAGAAACTTTTAATTTCTATTGCTAAAAACTCTAAGCAACATTAATAAAATAAAATCTTTACGTTCTGAGCTAAACACTACTTGGCCGTTAATCGTTTTTTTCGATTTCCCAAAAAATGACTTTCGAGCAAAGAGCAAGTTTTGCAAATAATGGCCTCATATATGGTATATAGAAAAATATTGAACGAAAAATCCATTCAAAACTGTAAAGAAATCAAAACAGAATAAACATTAAAAAAAACAAAAAACCGAAATGATCATTAACGCAGACAGAACTTCAGGGAATAAAATAAAAAATTCTTTTCTACTTTTCAGAAAGTACAAAACATTGCCACTTCAGAAGATTCTATTACTTTCACAAAAATACCAACCGTATAAATGGCAAATTATATTACATAACTTTTATATAGCCAATCTCATAACGACCTTTTGAGAAAGTTTTATCCGCTCCTTTTACCTCGTAATGGCTGTTAGTAGGCAAGTAATAATTCCTAATTTAAAATCGACAGGCCAAACTCCGGATATTGGACGAAAAACACGCGAATCCCGAAATAAAACATTTTCAAGGACATTGCATCCTCTTGTTATGAGGGAAAGAAAAACAGGAAACGGAAAAAAGTGTAGACAAAGCGCTGAAACGTATTGTTAAAGCCTGTTGTTCTTCTTATGTTTTTGCAGGAATGGATTCGACAAGAAACCTTTTGTCAACTCCCTATCCAGCTGTTTTTACTTGTACAAAAGATTAAAGGGCAGGTAAAATGTCAGTTTTATTTAAGTAAAGTTTTGAAATTTATTCGATAATTAGTGAAATGTACACTATTTAAATACTTTTTTTTAATAAAGTTTATTTACTCAATAAAGATCGAATTAAAAATCAATATGAAAAAATAGAAGATCAGAGTTGATTCCGTGCTGGAAGATTTTGTGTTGACAATATATTTGTACCTCAACAAATTATAGAGAAAAGCTCAGCAAATTTACCGATTCATTTAGTGTTCTTGACTTAGAGAAGTCCTGTGATACAGTACTCTTGTTTGAAATATTGACGAATGTAGGTTTAAATAATTCATGTATCAACGCATTACCTAATTTATCTTTGGACCGATATGAGCCGGTTGATATCGAAGGTCTAAGTTACCTATAAAAATTACTGCTCAGGCTGGAACGTTACTGCGTGCGTGGTGAAAATTCTCTCTGAAAGAACTTTTTCGGTCAAAGTAGAAATTGACTGTATTATTCCACGCATAGTAGCCAGTGGTGTCCCTCAGGATTCAATATTAGGGCCTGTTTTGTTTTTGTTGTACGTATCTGATTTTACGTGTGAATGGCAGTCAAAATTGGGTTCATATGCCGACGATTTAAAGGTACATTACTGTCTAGATATCTATAATACTCTTTAGAATGATCTTAACCAGATATTAGAATGGAGCATAAAATGGGCTATTCCACTAAATGAAAGTGTTGTTCCATTTAATATGAATATAATAATCCATATAAAACATACTTTTTGGGTGAAGTTCCTCTGAAATCGGTAGAGGAAGTTGGAAAGTTAATGATCTTGGTATTACGGTCAACCAAACATTAAGTTGGTCTACCTAAACAGCAAAAGTAGTTAGTAAGGCGAACTCTGCTTTTTAATTTATAGCAAAAGCTTTTGATAGAATATCTCCAGATTTGTTTTTGAAACTCTACTAAAATTATGTCAGACCTCACCTAGAATTTGCAGTGACAGTTTGGTCACCTAATTTGCAACGGAAATTAATTAAAGGAGTACAACGAAAATCTACTAAGCTACCTTTTAATTATGGAAGCTTAAACTATGAAACCCTAGCACGGGAATTCAAGTTGTCTCCATTCACTCATAGACGAGAAACAGGTGATGTCATATCTGCTTATAGCATTTTTAGTGGAGATTTTTAAGGAACATTTAACTTTTTGAATATTCACGAAAATGATAGACTAAGAGGTCATAATTATAAATCGAAAAAGGAGTTTTAAAACCACTGTAATGACAAAATATGCAAAAAAAATAAAACATAAAAGAATAATGAGATTCTTTTTAATAAGATATTTTAGATACAATACAAAGTGAGATATCTCTCTCCAATGGCGCTACAGTACAAATCAGGCCTTGGCCTCCTCCAAACTATGCCTCCAACCTTGTCGGTTCCACGCCGATCTTCTTCAGGTTCTCACGTCTAGCAAATTTTGCGAGTCCGCTGCCACTTCATCCTCCCATCTTTTCCGTGGCCTTCCTTTTGGTCTTGCGCCCTGCATTTTACTATATAGGGCTTTTTTCGTCAATTTTTCTGTCTCTATTCTTACTACATGACCAGCCTAGCGAAGTTTAACGAATTCTGAGATCGGTGTCTCTTTGAACAGTTGGTAGAGTTCATGGTTATACCTGGATCTCCATATTCCGTTTTCGTTAATAGGTCTAAATATCTTTCTTAGGACGTTTCTTTTGAAGACTTCCAGTTTTCTTTTTGTCTCTTCTGTCAAGTGAGATATAGTTGGTGAAAATAGACATTTTTTTGCGAGTATTTGGATCAGTGTATTCAACGTTAAACTATAAGAAAATAGTGGATTTTTGGGGGATACAAAAGTTTTTTATACTCTATGAAAAGACCTTTAAAATGAGCACTACAAAAAGTCATTTTTGTGTAAAATAAGTAACCTACAGTTCGTAAAAGATGGACTCTTCTAATATTTTGAGGAATGCATATAAACGGATCTAAAAAAATGATAGAATACAAAAATTTAGTTCTTTTTTGATACATATTATTTTTTTTTATAAACTTTAGTACCGTACAAAACAATGAAGATATAACCGATTTAAATGTATGTCTTGGTGTGAACACCCCCCGTTTCGAGTACAATTTTAGAAAATTGAAGGATAATTTGGTTTTCTAATGAACCTATTCTTGGAGCCCTTGAAATTTTCTTTCAAATGGCTATGTATGCATATATCAAAGCTTGAAAATTAACTAACTTATTGAAGAAAAACCAATGAAATTTTTGGGAGATAATTTTGGAGCGTGAAAAATATTTGTAGTTTGGAAAACTCACATATCTAAAGTCATAATAGTTTTGTAGATGAATATCTCGGCACTAACAAATAATATTGAGTGCATGGGGGTTAATTTCTAAGGGGTAAAAAAATTGTCAACAAAGAAATATTGTTGCGTAAACAATGCACAAATTTTTATTGGTTTATAGTTATTTAACCAACAAGTGTATTAATAAGGGCGATTAACAATTGAGATATTTTAACGCGTGAGCGAAGCGAACGCTTTAATGTTCGAGATTGTCAATCGCCATTTTAATTCACGAGTTCGTTACAAAACTTTTCCGTCGACAGTACTTTTTAGAAATAAAGATATCTTAGCTTAAATATTTATTTACTTAACGATAAACAACAATTTTTTCAGCTTTCATTGAGTTTATTCAAAGTTTCCTTACTGGTAGTTTTATTATGGTAAACATTAATATTCGAAATGGTGCAATTACTGAAATGAAAGGAAGATATTGATAAATGATTATCTGCTGTATAGCATTTTGACAAATTTATATTTAAGTCTTCTTGGACCTCTGTAAATATGTGATAGAAGAAGTTAAATTCTGGTGGAGTTAAATTAAACTCTACGTCAATATCCATCCTTTGATTTTTCAAATACACAGAATTTTAAACAATAAAGTAAATAATGACATACAATGACAGATAGTACGAACAAACAGCGGCCACTTCATTATAAATTAATTTTTTAGTTTGAATATAAATAGGTATATGTTTGGTTGCCTACACCACAGGTCACTGCCAATCACAGAGCGTTTAATTAATTTATGCAAGCAATGTATGTTGTGTTGCCTATAATAAAATCGTTCATTAATAGAAAATCATTCATTAATAGGGGTCATTAATCAATGATTTTGAGGGTGTTAAAATTGATCATAGATGAACGGTCGACGGAAAAATACATAAATTTCGAATTTTGATGTGTACAAAACGATTTTTAACGTTGTAGTCGTCCTAGGCGTGATTTTTAGGGGTTGAAGAATTTAAACTAAAGAAATATCATTTAATAAGCAAGGAATTTTTAGTTACCTATAGGGAAAATTAAAACATTTTAAATAATAAATAGGCTTTTTAGTATTTTTTGCATAAAGGAAAGCTTTCTAGGGTTTAAAAACTTGAAACAAATAACACATCATTTTACAAGAGATGAATGAACTGTTAATAATTTTAATTTATGCGTTATGAATTTTACATCGTAAAAAATTATTGTTTAACAATATTTACCTTATAAGTAGTGGTTTATAAGGGTTGAAAATTTATACTAATGTACAAATTATCGTTGAATATGTTGTTTTTTACTTATTTTAATCAAATTTTGATGGATAAAACGCTTAAATACGTGTTTTCTATTTTTTACACTGGGTAGGGTGGAATACTTTAACCAGGCACTTAATATAGAGGAAGAAAAAGAAAACCTGGAAGACAAAAGAGATGAGGTAAGGAGACCGGACGAGAGGGAAAAGGAACCACCAACGATTCATGAAGTTAAAGATGCAGTTAAAAAACTAGCCAAAAGCAAATCACTCGGAATCGATAATCTTCCAACTGAACTATATAAAGAAGGTGGCCATGATACCATAATGGCCTTACAGCAGGGAAATTGGAAAATCCCTTCCCAATTATTGGAATATTGGAATACTTTGCACCATACACAAAAAAGTAGATATCTTTAATACTCTAACTAGAGAGGAATTACGCTTCTAAATGCAGCATATGAAATATTTTCTACAGTACTATGTCATCGTATGGCACCATATACAGAACAGATAGTAGGAAAATACCAGGCTGGTTTCAGAGGTGGTAAATTGACAATTCGTCAGATCTGAAACAAATTTTGGAAAAAACACCAGAATATGGCATTGATACTCATCACATAGTCATATACTACAAAGCAGCCTACAAACTCTGTAAATAGAAGAGAAATGTTCAAAGCAATGAAAGAGCTAGGAATACCAAATCAGTTGGTAAATTTAACAAAACTAACTCTTGAAAAAGTGGAATGTAGAGTACGAATTCAGGAGAACTGTCTGAACCTTTTAAAACAAATAACGGGCTGCGCCAGGGAGACCCTCTCTCCTGTATACTGTTCAATCTGGCTCTGGAAAAAGTAATACGTATGTCACAAATCACAACCACTGGTTCAATATATAATAAATGAGTGCAAATCCTGGTCTATGCTGATGATATCAATGTTGTTGGGAGAGTGGAAAACGCTGTACGAAAGGCGTATGTAGCAATAAAGGAATCAGCTACAAAAATGGGTTTAATAATAAACATCAACAAAAACAAGTAGAGAAACATCAACAAGAGAAATACAAAAATAAAATTCTACAAAATAATAATACGAAAAGTCCTAACATATGATTCGGAGACCTGTTAATGACAATGGAGTGTGGAGAAGACGATACAACTTAGAACTTTATAGAATATACCAGGAACCAGATATCATAAAACATATTAAGATAGGACGTCTGAGGTGGATAGGGCATGTAATGCGGATGGAACAAAATGACCCAGCTAGAAAAACGCTCCTTGATAGACCCATTGGTCAGAGAAGAAGAGGAAGGCCTAGAACAAGGTTCCTTGATAACATCGATGAAGACATGAGAAATATGGGAATACGTGCTTGGCGGAGAAAGATGGATAGGGACGACTGGAGAGAAATTCTTGAGGAAGCTAGAATCCATGTAGGGTTGTAAAGCCAGAATGATGATATTTTTTACACTTAGGGGTAGTTCTAACCCCTTTAAAACAAAAAGCACACTTCGCACATATATAACTGTTGCAAAGTAGAGTAAGAAAAGCATATATTCAAATTTTCAGCTAAATCCATGCAGTCCGGCAGAATTGGGAGGTAAGGTCCTATTTCCGCCCGAATTACTGGACTATCTATTCTGACTAATGAGTAGCGAGAACATGTTCCTGAACTCATTTAGGAATGTTATTAGTTAATATTGTTTTGAAGCTACTTTCGTATTAGTTAATGTTCTATGTTAGTGGCAGGATTTGCTCTGTAATAATTTCATATGCTGTCCCGTGTGTATTATATTCTTTGATTAGGGTTTCATGCGGGTCAGCCGTAATTTTGGAGTAATATGATTATTATTAAATTATTGGTAACATGTTTAGTATTTATATATTTTTTTTATTTCCTATTATTTTACAATTTGTCTATACATCGACATTTAATCGAGGTTGCCTAGAATACTGACAAACCAATGAATTTTTAACAGGAAACTTCTAATCGCAACGAGGATCGATTACTAGAGAAATTCTTCTTCTTGATGTGCCTATCCGTTACGAATGTTGGCGATCATCATGGCAATCTTTATCTTATGTGCAGCAGCGCGGAAAAGCTGCACAGATGTTGTATTGAACCAGATTCTGAGGTTCTTTAACCAAGATGTTCTTCTTCTTCCTGGACCTCGTTTTCCAAATATTTTTCCTTGCAGGATGGCTTGAAGGAGAGAAAGATAGACAGACTAGAGAAATACAGTACACCAAATTTGTTTTATTGTAGTAATAAATAATCTTATTTCTTGCTGATTTAAAAATTTAAAAGAGTTTGTAAATTGATCTCCTCGTCATTGTTTTGGTCACTATTAATTTATAATATATTTTTGTCGAGGTAGTCGAGTCATAAATATATGTACATGACCATACTAGGAAGTATGCCATTCTTTTCTTCTCCTAGTAAGTCTGTAACTTTTTTTGCAGTTTTTTAAGAAACCTTTTATTGGTTTTAGTAAATGTCATCTTGCATAACTTCATCATCCCATACTTGTATAATTTTAATCACCAAATCATTTTGTAAATAACAAAAGTGCAGTTTTTGCGGGACATGCTGGACGTCCTGTGGGATAAAGCACCAGTCCCGTCCTGACTTCCACCTTGCAAAAAACTTGCGGTCCCATCCCGGGTCCCGTCCTGCAGCAAAGGTCGCTTTCCCGTCCCATGTCCCATCCCGTCCCGCGAGACAAAGCGCGGAAAGGGACGTCTCGCGTGCATCCCTATCTTTAATGATTCAAAGAGTGGTATTTTGCTTATATACTTGCGTCACTGCGTATATGTGAGCTTTTATTTGTTTCTGTTTGGAGCGGTCACTTTTCTTTTTTTGACATGTTTCTGTTTCTAGTTATGTATGTACTACGTATCTCTTGTAGTAGGTAGGGTGATTCTATTGCCCTAGTGTGCATATGGCCGGAGTGTTTCTAGGTTTCTTACAAGACATGTTATCGTGTTGCTCTTCATATTTCACACAGTAAGGTGGCTTGATACAATATGTTTTACTATGACATCACACACATTGTTAAACGATAACATGAACATGTTGTCTCCATTTGACTAACTAATTAACTATTTTGATGTTTAAAGCGTATGTATTTAGCTCATTAAAAATTTTCACGGTCATAATTTTCCAGTTGTAGCGTTGGAAATTTTAATTCCTTTTTATATAAAGTCGAAAAACCATTTTAGTAAAATTGAAAACTGTTTTGGTACATGGTTCAAAAACCTTCAATAAGCATGTATATGATAATTATATTTAATATACAGATTGAACGAATTTAAAACGGAACATACAATTTAATATAGGTCTGTTTGAACTGCATTTGAAATAGTGGACCAATATAAAACTTGGACAAAAATAAATTAATACCCGGTGATAGACATTGTATAAAATATCGTTTAACTATCTGTCTCCTTTAAAGGAAAGAGGAGCTTGCCTAATAGTTGGAGAGATAGAGCCGAAATTTTTAACTGATCAGTAATATGACATTTCTCTATTGGAATATATTCATTGTAACTGGGTTAAGACTTTGCCTTCCAGTCGGATGCCCCTCGTGGTACAGGGGGTGGCTATACAGGGATGAAGTTTAAATTTTTTTCGGAAAAATTAACGATCGATAATATGGCTGAAAATTTGCCCAGAGTAAGATCTTGGTATAACTAGACGAAATCCCAAAGGGCGGACGCGAGAGTGGATACATAAGGAGTGGCGGACAGGGGTGAAATTGCAATTTTTTGGGGAAAAATTAACGATAAGTAATATGTCCGCCATTTTCATGGCTCATTATTTAGCCCCTAAAAACTCTAAATCCAGAAGAGCGGACAGCTGGGTTGGTACAGAGAGCCATAAAACGGGGTCAAATGTACCACTTGCCTGCGCATTTTAGGTTTCGATAACAACTGATTTTATTATGATATTTTTATACCGATTGATTTGAAAATTTGTATGCTCACTTCTGTTACTATTCTGAAAAGCGTCAAGTAGAGTTTTCCTCAAAATTTTTCAAAAAAATTTCCGTAAATGAAAATTTTCGTAATTTTTTGAGGTAAAATCTAATTTGTAGAATCCTTTCGATTTTCTGTCAGTTTTACCATGATTTTTTTCCAAAAATTTTCAAACCATTTTTCCGATAAGAAAAAAATATTTAGAAAAACTTTAAAAATTTCGTCATTTTTCTCACTCTTATTGATGTCATCACATTCATCATCTTCGTCACTTTCACTTTCAATAATATCACATTCATTATCTGCTTCATTTTCAATCACTACTTCTCGAACTGATTCTGGCATCTGAGGTCCACTAAACCATTTGAATTTATATGTTTTATCTTCAAACTCCCAATCATGTTCTTCAACAATCAACTCTGTTGGTACTTTTTTATGAGCATTTGTCCAAATATTTGAAATATAATGGGCTCGCAGTATATGTTGGTGTAATTCATCTTGACATGGTGGGAAGCTTGAAGCATCGAAATTTTTTAGTTTTTTTTTAAAAGGCTCGTTCACATCATGCAACTTATACTGCCGGTTAAATAGTGAAAATCTGACATCGTTTACTTTTCTGTTTGAAATTGTTCTCGTCAGTCCTGTTCCATATAAGTGACATATGAAAGTTTCTAAGGTTTAAAAAACTTCATTACAATCGAAGTCAGTTTCACCAAGTTGGATAAAAGCATCTTGATACTTATTACATTTAGCGCATGCGTCTAGAATTACTGATCTAAATGGAACGCGCATCATTATTATTTTAATATTTTTAAAATAATAATGATGCAAAATTAATGTCCAAACAGAATTTGTTAAATTATAATTAACTGATGAAAAAAAATTCAATCAATTTGAAAGTTAAAAAAAATATTGAAAATATCTACAAAGTAAATTTCAAAACTTGATAATTCCACTATTAAATTGATTTTTATTAATAATTATTTGTAAAATGTTAAAGGAACTCTACAAACTGAATTTTACCTATTGATAAATAGAAATAATATATTTTGTATTTGATTATTAATGTAATAATAAATCAAATTTTTCTTATATCTGAACAACCATTATTTATGCAATATAAATTTAAAAACCTTTTTATTGTAATAAAAAATAAGTAAAATTACTATTTGTTATACCAAAAATATTTAATAGTTAACATTATAACATTACTTTAATTTAATAAAATATCAAATAATTTATTCAATTAAAAATTAATTCGTAAAATATTTATATTTAAGAAAAAAATGTGATTTGTAAAGTAAACATGACTTAAGTTTGAAAAAAAAAAACATTATCATAATATCAGTTTAAAACTACAAAATATTCTATAAAAGATTCAGACGATGACGTAGAGTTTTATCAAAGGTTTTAGAAAAGTTTTTCTAAATTTTTTTTTCTTATCGGAAAAATCGTTTGAAAATTTTTGGAAAAAAATCATGGTATAACTGACAGAAAATCGAAAGGATTCTACAAATTAGATTTTACCTCAAAAAATTACGAAAATTTTCATTTAAGGAAACTTTATTGGAAAATTTTGAGGAAAACTCCACTTGACGCTTTTCAGAATAGTAACAGAAGTGAGCATACAAATTTTCAAATCAATTGGTATAAAAATATCATAATAAAATCAGTTTGAAAATTGTTACCGAAACCTAAAATGTGCAGGCAAGTGGTACATTTGACCCCGTTTTATGGCTCTCTGTACCAACCCAGCTGTCCGCTCTTTTGGATTTAGAGTTTTTAGGAGCTAAATAATGAGCCATGAAAATGGCGGACATATTACTTATCGTTAATTTTTACCCAAAAAATTGCAATTTCACCCCTATCCGCCACCCCTTATGTATCCACTCTCGCGTCCGCCCTTTGGGATTTCGTCTAGTTATACCAAGATCTTACTCTGGGCAAATTTTCAGCCATATTGTCGATCTTTAATTTTTCCGAAAAAAATTATAACTTCATCCCTGTACAGCCACCCCCTGTACCACGAGGGGCGTCCGCCTGTAAGGCAAAGTCTTAACCCAATTACAATGAATATATTCCAATAGAGAAATGTCATAATACTGATCAGTTCAAAATTTCGGCTCTATCTCTTGGACTATAAGGAAGCGATAAGTGGTTTGACAGCATAATAACTGCTTGTGTAGTCTAGTTTTCACAGTGATTCTAGGCAACCTATTTGGGTGGAGTTTTAACTTGTTCTTGAATGAATTCAGAATCCAGCAGCCCGCTGAAGTATTGGATTTTTATAATATAATTATTTGACAACCTTTTGCTGCCCAACCACCTAGACCGGAGTTGAGCCGAAATACATTGATTTCGTATGTTCCGTTTTAAATTCGTTCAATCTGTATAAGGAAATCTATGCTCCCGATAACTACTTTTTTTCGTCCTTGGAATATTGCCACAATTTATTAACCTCGAAAGGTAATAGAAATTTCACATTAGAAAATAAGGAACGAAGCCCTAGGAAATATCTCTGCCTCGATTAATTTATTTAGTAGATATATTCAGCAACGAACATACACGGATAACAAAGAAACCCCCTACAAAATACGAACTTGGTTCTTTGCTAGTCTAGTCCTTTCCTGTTCTTTTATTCTCGCAGTGAGAACGCTTTGTAAACTTTCAAGGTCTATCCGAGATGATGGCGTTTCCATTTATGCCCTACAATATATTTTCACGTAGGGTAATGGAGTGAAACTCGGCGGGGGCAATCCTTTTACTGTACAATGTCTATCAATAATTTAACAAGGCTACTATGTTATAAGCGAAATTCCATCAAAGACTAACAAAATTGGTTGTAAAATGTTTACAAAACTATACCTGACTGTGGAAAACTTTACAGGGTTAGCCACTTAAAACATTTCACTCTGATAGTTGGCAATATATTGCATTTTGTAAAAATAATTTTTTTCTCCTTTTTTGTTTTCAGGATATTACCGTTAGGTTAGGTGTTCTAAACGCGAAATTTACTATGGGCATAAATACATCGCATATACTTTTCATACAATCTTCATTTAATCATAAAACGATATTATTCGAGTAACAACTATAAAAAAAAAGTTAGAAAATACTATGCTTAAGGTTAACAGTAAAAAATACAATTTCTCAGGTACATGTGAAAGTTTGACTAAATCTATATCGTTATGATGATAAAATCCAAGTAGACTTTTGTAGTTTGGTTTCTTTTTATTGCTTCAATTAAAGTTTCTTGGTAAATTAACCAACAAACAATCGATCAACAGCATTGCTGCTAGTCATTTGCCATTGTAGCCTCTTCCAATGTACAATATATCCTGCTGAAACCTTTCACCATGCTCATTTCACACGGCACCAAGATTTTCAGGAAAACAATTAAGTACAAATCTTTAAAATCAATCTTGAGTGACATATTTCATCCTAAATCTTCATAAACACAAAGTTCTTGAATTATTTCTCGATAGTTGTCAACTTTCGTACTGCAAAAAAATTATGACATACTTCTAGTAAAACTACACAAGCTCATGTTTTTGCTCTGTTCAACATCAAATTAAAAGTTACTTCTAACATAAGCTCTCATATTTGCGGATCAACAAAAATTCCTTCTTCCAACTTCGCATCACTGATTCGGCGAGATTTAGTTTTAAAGTACTGAAATCCTATAAAATTGTTGTTCATGGTTTTTACAAAATTTGTCATGGATTTCAGAGTTATGTGAAGTGATGGCAGGAAAACTTCTTGTCTAGTAGCACTAGAGGTTTTTGAGATACATTTTTAACTCTAACTAAAAGTTTAACAGGTGTTTAACTTTTGTTTTAGCCAATTAGTCACTACGTATCATTTCACTCTTGCATAATTATTGTCGAAATCATACAAAACATAGCAAAATTTAGTATATTCTCTCTGTAAGGGTTCTCTTCCACAGGTATATAGAACATTTTATTTGCTCAAGTAATACCTAAAAATTTGTATAATTGTCTTTCATGTTTGTTGAATGCACGAGGGTTACTAAAGGGTATTTATTACCATTTTGAGGTAAGATGGATGATTTTCACAATAATCTCAAAAGCATCAATAAAAGTCTTCATTCTTTATATTCTTCTGAGAAACGCAGTTCTTGAAAAAGCCCTGCAGAATCATTATAATACACCAAATTATCCTTTTTTGTCTTGTGCGAAAATATGAGATTCCCGTATTTTTGTCTAACAAATTCCACTGTTTGAATCTTGATCCAAGTAATTAAGTCTTAAATTTTGATAGCCTTAAATCTCTAACAAGGTCATTCAAATCAGATTTCTTTAGAAAGGAAGATTATTTTGATACATTTGAAAATCCAGATAAAGTCTACGAAGATGAGAAAGTACCAATTGTATTGACCCTGGGAGCAGTAAAAACAAACTGTTTGGAAACCTACAAGAAAAATGGACAAGTTGGCCAAACTACGAAAGAATAGTGAACGAAACCATCCGAGCAATGCCAGCTATAAACACAAAAGAAGAACTAGAAGATATGTATACATGTGAATACAAAATACTACCGATGCCAGCATCAAGGAAGAAGAAACACCAACAACAAAAGGAAGGTTCAGACAAATCAGCAAAAGAAAAAACAGAAAAAAAGAGAAGCCAACAGAACAAGAAACCAAAAAGATAAAATAATAGCCAATGAACTGAACAGGGAAGTCAAAAAACAAGTAGAAGAACACAGAAACGAAAAGTAGAACAATTATATCCAGCAGCTATATCCAAACAAATCCGCGTTCTGGAAGCTTTCAAAAATACTAAGAAAAGACAAAAAAACCTATTCCACCCCTACATGTAGAAAGAGGAATAGTGTACACAGAAACAGACAAAACGGAAGTAATGAAAAACACGCTAGAAAGAGAATTTTTAAAGAACTATCATCCTAAAAAAGATTTAGACTTCACAGAAGAAGTAGAAAAAAGATATGCTAATCTAAAAAGAAGGAAGGGTAACATAGTTATTGCTTACACCTCCCCTGAAAAAGTCAGATGACTGATCAAGTGTACCAACGTCAAGAAAGCTCCAGGACCGGACAACATTTATTACGAACAGAGCTCTAAAAAATCTGCCAGCAAAGGCAATAGTATACATAGTAAATATAATCAACATCTTAATACTAAGATACTTTCCTGATAGATGGAAGGAAGCTCACGTAATAATGATTCAAAAACTAGGCAAAAATGGCACATTTCCAAAAAACTATCGACCAATAAGCTTATTATCAGCTATAAACAAAATCGTAGAATGGATCATACTAACTAGACTGTAAAAAGAATCAGAAGCAATCAAAACAATACCGGAAGCACAGTTTGGATTTAGATTTGAACACACATGTGAACTTCAGGTTCTGAGACTAACCGAATATATCATGAAGGGGTTATATACGGCAGATACACCATCTGAACCCGCTTCAATTCTAAGCCTGTACGCAGACGATGCAGCGATGTCTGCTAGCAGTATTAACCCAGATCTAGCTACAAGATACCTACAAAGAGCACTCAACGAATTTGAGGTACGGTGTGTACAGTAAAAAATAGCCATCAAACCTGAAAAAACACAGGCCGTCATGTACCAAAAAAGAAAAGACACACTAACTGGGTTACTATCCCTATTCGATATCCCAATCGAATGGTCAAACCATGTCAAATATCTATTCATAACGTTGGATAAAATGCTGAGCGTGCTTCACAGAGCACGTAAAACAAACGGTCAACAAAGCTTAAGCACTCTGGAGTCAACTCTCATCACTAATAGGTTGAACGAGTAAACTTAAATTTAAAACAAAGATTAGGATGACAAACTGCATAATTTTGCCAACACTAACATACGCCTCAGCATCGTGGGAACATACGTGTAAAACCAACAGAAAAAGGATACCGGCCGTCCAGAACTTCATGATCAGAGAGGCTCTGAATATTCCTAAGTACGTCTCATTAAGGTACATATTAAGGAATTCACAACAAAAGAGAATCCCGAGAAAAATGGACAAAAGAGCTCACGAGATATTCAACAACCTCAGGAACCACTTAAGCAGATTATTAAGAGAGTTGACAGACTATAACGAAAACGTAAGGACGATACATAGACGGCCCAGGCAGCAGCTAGCAGCATATAGAAATAACCCAGATATATAATGAGATAGCCATTCGATAGTCTAACGTACGCAGTAACAGAAAAAATCCCTATATTATCTTATTTTTTTTTTTATTTAGTTATGTTTTATTTAACTCACCAGTTATACTGTAAAATATAAAAACCCAAAAATTTATACACGGGGTGTGTGATAACCGTATACTCCTGGGAGTACACACCCCACCCATTGCTACTTTCTGTCTATTATTATTTTATCCTTATCTTTACTAAGAACCCTCTGTTACAGCAATTATGCCAACGATGCAACCACATTAAGTGAATTCTGAGGCACAAACAGAAATAATCAACAAGAATTCAACTAACGGAACTTACACTTACAGGCTTAGAGAGTAGTCAGAATTCAAAACGACTTTTCAAGACCCTTCCATTGTAAAAATGAACTGAGACAGCGAGATGGACTGTCGTGTCTCTTATTTAACCTTGCACTAGAAAAAGTAATTCGAGAGTGCCATATTAATACGAATGGCACCATCTTGAATAAATCTGTACAAGTGGTCAGATATGCAGATAACATAGACATTATTGCTAGGTCCACAAAATCTCTGATCGAAGCATTTCGATCTCTAAGGGCGTCTGCACTGAGAATGGGATTAAAAATAAACGCACAGAAAACCAAGTATATGTATTGTACTAGATTAGTCAACCAGATACTTAGACTAGTAATTGATGATCTGGAACTGGAAGGTGTGGACACCTTCGTCTACCTGGGCTCGCTGCTGACCAAAGACAACAATGTCAGCGAAGAAATTAATAGAAGAATAGTGCTTGCCAATAAGTGCTATTATGGCTTAAGGAAACAGATGGTCCCAAAACTACCCAGAAAAACTAAAGTTACCATATATAAGACACTAATAAGGCCAGTGTTAACATATGGGTTTGAAACGTGGTCACTTACATAGAACGACCAAGAATTGCTTAAACGTTTCGAGAGAAAAATTCTAAGGAAAATATATGGAGGAGTCCAAGAACAGGGTTTGTGGCGTAGGCGCTACAACTTTGAGTTATACAGAAGTTTTGTGAAACCTGAAGTTGTAAAATGTATTAAATTAGCACGCCTTCGATGGATAGGACATGCAATTAGGCGAGATGAAGATGCAACGATCAGAAAAATGTTTGACCGAAGAGGACCAGTGGGAAGACGAGCCAGAGGAAGACCAAAACTTAGGTACCAAGATAACATAGAGGATGATCTAAAATCCATCGGAGTTAAAGCATGGAGAAGAGTTGCCAGAGACAGGGGTGAATGGAAGATTGTTCTGAAGAAGGCTTTGGCTCATAACGAGCTGTAATGCCACTGATGATGATGATGTCTATTCTAATTCTTCCGAAAAGACTTCTGGTACATCTTCTTGGTTACTAATTACTTTTTCAAGTGTGTCAGGGACTTGACACAGTGTGTAGTTTGCTGTAGAATTTAGTTACGAGTTATATTATTTCATTTCTGTCTTTAATTCTGGTGTTTTATTTGTTAGAGCAACGATTTACTTCTTTCCAATGATTAATGCGTTTCTTGTTTTCTTATAGTTTTTCTTTTTTTCGATTGCATTTTCTACAAGTCTTTTATTGTATTTTCTTATGTCTTCCTTAATAATTTTTCTTATTGTTTTACAAAGTTCTGTGTATTTTATTCTCTGTATGTTGCTGCTTACTTTCATTTCCCTTCTTTTATTGGCATAGACTAGGTGTCAATTAGCCAGTTACAACATGATTAATACCTTAAACATAAAAATTTTATGACCGTAAAGTCCATAAAATATCAATAACGAAGAGCTGAATAATATGCTTCAAGAACTAAAATTAAAATAAGATAAAAGTTAAATATAGCATCTTTTCAACATCATCAGTGTGTTCAAAAAACGGTACACATAATATAGTTCAAAACGCTATTTTTGTATTATCTCCTTTTTATCTATATTTACACACAAACAAGATAATGAGGTTCTCAGAGTTACACAGCAAACTCTTGAGCAGCTATCTACTCAAACCGACAGCTGCTTTGCTATGGACAAGATGCTCACCACAATTTTGCATATATATATATATATATATATATATATATATATATATATATATATATATATATATATATATATATATATATATTTGATAGTTGACACTACAAGACTATTTTGGTACTTGACAGAAATTTTACTAATGAACTACTTATAACTTAAAATAAATTCTCTCATTTCCATTAGCTAAGAGACTAAACGTTTAATTAAAAGAAAAACGTTTAATCAGTGTGTTTTGCCAGTGTTAACTTACGGTGCGGAAACGTTGACCATGACAAGGAGAACAGTTCAAAAGATCCGTGTGTGTCAAAGGGCAATGGAGCGTGCTATGTTAGGCGTTTCACTACGAGAAGATCCCAAAGCGCCAGCTACGACAAAGAACAGGAGTGGCTGATGCAGTAGAGAGAGTAGCAACACTGAAATGGAACTGGGCAGATCACGTGGCTCGAATGACAGATAATAGATGGACAAAACGGATACTGGAATGGAGACCAAGAGATGATGCCTACCGAAGCAGAGGTCGTCCACCAACACGTTGGACTGACGATCTAAAACGTTGTCATAGCAATTGGATGCAAGAGGCACAAGATCGAAATAGATGGAAAATTATGAGGGAGATCTATGTCCAGCAGTGGATAAGCGAAAATTGAATGATGAAGAGACTAAGGATATTAAACGGGACCTGTACATTAAGATCATGTAATTGTTGAATAAATTGATCTGTTTCATTTTTATATTTTTAGCATTCGAAAGAAATATGATCTAAATCACTTTTTTTGCCACAATCTTGACAAAGATCACTTTCGAGAACATAAATTTTATGTAGATGTGTGGGATAAGAGGCGTGGCCAAATCTAAGACGTGTTACAGTTGTGATATATTTTCTTGAATAATTATATCGATGGAACCACGTTTTATTCGGTATTTGATTTTGTATACTGCAGTATCTAGAAGGATTGGTATAAGTATGTTGTGACCAAAAGTCGTTCCAAATATTGAGATATTTCATTCTAATATAAACTACTGCATCACAAAAACTTACAGGTAGTATATTGGTCAAAACATTTTTTACACTTTTTTTTGCCAGCATATCCACATATTCGTTATGCTCGAGACCGACATGTGCTTTAACCCATACAATGTTTATGTTTTTGTTAACTTTTTGCAGTTCTAAAATTCGTTTTTTAATTGCATATATGATATAATTGGAGGAGTAACTTGGGTATTTAGCCAAAACCAAAGAATTAAAACAGACAAGGGGTGCGATATAATTATTGCAGAATCAATTGTAGACTGTGATAAAAATGTCAACGCTTCGTAGATTGCAATAGCTTCAGCACTAAATATAGAAAATATGTTATCCAGTTTTTAGGAATAATTAATATTTTTGGGGGGGCATTTAAAAACCACATCCCACACCATCCCTGGACTTCGAAGCATCGGTATATATTGCCACAGATTCCTCGAAGCTTGCAAGTATTGAGTATAATAAGTTAATGCTAATGTGAACATTATCGCTATATGTAGGTTTTACAATCCTTATATTTAGAAACAATGAATTGTAATTATAAAGATCTAACAAAGTTAAACTGGGATCATATAAATCACTAAGGATATCTTGATTAGATTAAAGTGCGATGCACAGTAGTAGAGAATTTTTCTTCTACCAATATTTATTTGTCAGATCTTGCTCATTTAATACTACTATATTTGAATATAGATTACTGTTGGTTCTGGATATTTTAAGAAGAAATTTGTCTGCAAGGAACTGCCTTCTGTGATTTAAATGAGGCTCAATAGCTTCTACATGAAAAGGTTTGACTGGAGTTGTTTTCATGGCACCAAGATATACACGTAGGACTGAGTTCTGCAAGATATCTATTTTGTTTAAAATCTGTCAACTAGCAGAGCCATACAAGATACATCCATAATCCAATATGGACCTGCTATAGGCACGATAGAATAGTAAGGCGGTTTCAACGACAGGTTCTCACCAAGTCTTAGTAACCATTTTTAAAAATTTTAAACCCTTTATACTTCGGTCTAACATGTAATTAATATGTCAATTTCCTATTAAGTAACATGCCAAGATATTTGACGGAGTCTATAATGGAAAAATTATATGAACCTAGGATAATGTGACTTAATTTAGGTATGTTGTGTCTACTGAAAACACAAACTTCAGGCTTGGAGTAGGAAATCTGAAAACCATTTAATGTTAACCATTCATGAACAACACCAAAGATGTCTTTGAGAGAAGCCATAGTGGTATTATTATTATTATTTCCCTTCTTAGTTTTAGCATTATTATAGTTTTATCAGACAGTTTACTATGTTGATTTTATTGTTGTGGGCCTCCGATTTCTTTGGCACTATCAAGGATGATTTTCATTAATTGAGAGCTGTCAATTTGGTCATGTATTCTTTCATCTATTGTCATTTGGTAGTGATCTAAGGTTTCTTTTAGATTGTTAATATTTATACCGGTTACTCTTGGTTTTGTGATTAATTTTATTCTTTCTAGTTTCAGATCCAGAACAATTTTTGCTCTGATTAGTCTGTGGTCGCTGCCTGTTTGAAATTTATTTATTACACTGACATCTTTTACCGTAACAACCTTGTTGGTTATAATGAAGTCAATTTCGTTCTTAGTCAATATATATATATATATATATATATATATATATATATATATATATATATATATATATATATTTTAAACTTTAACTGATGAAAATTTAATACTTAAATCTTCATTTGGACATAATCTTCATTATGACATCAAAATACATTAGATTACCCATAAAAATCCTCATAAGTATAAGTGAATATTGCTGTATCTCATATAAAATTTATAGCGCGTTTACAACCCTCCTTCATAGAGAAATCTATAAAATCTAAAACGCGTCTGTGCAACAGTTGAAATAACGTTTTACTATATACTTTATGAGGGCATAAATTTGTGTTGAATAAACTTTCAGATACGACCGTAGTAAAAGGATTTCTGCTATTTTCCACTCCGACTGGTTTTTGATCAAACAGACGACAAAGTATAAAAATGTCTGGGTTTCGCTGATGATATTATTTGATATAAACAAAATAAGCGTTGGTAGATGTTGCGCTCTACTAACCAGAACTCGCTAAAATACGCAGAAATATGAGTATTTATATGCAGAAAGCAAAACAACTTTTTAATACAAGTTTTAAATTAATTAGTTTCCTGTTTACTTTTTTTATTTAAACAAATACATCCCTATCAACAACATAAAAACAAAACAGTCAACAGTATACAGTGTCAATTTTAAAACTTACAATGGGCTATATCCCACGAATAAAAGCTGATATCGAAAAATGCTTAAAACCATTTCTAGGACAGTAAGGGGGAACTAAAATGACATGAAAGAGAACTCAGCTCCGTCAACCCCATAGGCCCCACCCACCACAACCAAAAAAGTTTAAATTGTAAACCCCTACTTGTCATACATCATTGAAAAGACTATAAAAAATGCTATTTAATGGTATAAATAATAATTATACAGGGTAAAGCAATAATTGTGAAACTTCGACTAAAATAGAAAATTTAATGAGGTTTTTGTTGATTCTGTTGATCCTGTATTATTGTTTATTATTGTTTAATAATTATACAGGGTGTTACTATCAGCCGGCTTACTATGACTTGTGTATTTGTATATTATTTTTAATGATAAGTGCCCGTCGGAATTTTTTTTTTGTTAAATAAAAACTTAATATATCGTTTCTGCAAAACAAATTGAAAACATCTGTTTTTTGGGTTCTGTCACATTTAATAGTTTTTGGTTTATTTGAGAATTTTAAATGTCATTAGTTTTCATCATTTGTACGATCGGTACTATCATTCAGCTGCAGTTTTCACGATGGTTTACAGTATACCTGAGTGCGTGGAGATCATTTTCATATTTGCCTCCTAGAACCAGTGTTATTTACTATCTATCTATCCATATAAGGATTTTTACAGCTGTCGCCGCCTTCCTTCTTTCAGCCAACGTCTCCAGTCCTTTCTGTTCTGCCATTCTCCATCTCTAAGGTCTCGTCTTTCCATGGCCTCGTCCACTTCATCCCTCCATGATCTTCGGGGTCTACCTCTTTTCCTCCTTCCTATTGGGCTCCAATCCGAAATCTTTGCTTTCCACCTTGTATGATCTGTTCTTCTCACATGTCCATACCGAATTAAACGTTTTTCTTCGATGTAGCCGAGTATGTCTTGTTCTACTGCCATTCTTCGTTTTATCTCCTCATTTTTGATGCGATCCATTTTTGTCACTCTGCAGCTTCTTCTCATGAATTCCATTACAGTTGCTGTGATTTTGGACCTGTTTTGTTTATTTATTACCCAATTCTCTGCTCTATAGGTCATTATACTGCGTACCAAGGTGTTATAAATTCTCTTCTTTGTATTTCTGGTAATCTGTCTATCCCACAGTACCCCGTTCATTTGTTTAATGCATGTTCTTGTCTGTGCTAATCTGCTGGTTATCTCTTGCTTGGTGGTTCCATTTTTTGAGAGTATGAATCCTAAATATTTGAATTTGTCAGTGCCGTTAATTTCCCTATTATCGTCCATTTCCAAGTTTCTCACTGGTTCTTGCTCTGTTGTTAAATATTCGGTATTTTCTTCGGTTATTTACGAACAGCTCAAATATATCATGAAAGGCATACGGACGAAAATGTAAGTCACGTGTAGATTCGCGAATGAAACACCCCAAATTGAGGTCGTTAAAAATTTTGCAATAGAGCCTACTGCATCAACACGTCAAGTATCTGTAATGACAGGACTTTCACATGAGTCGGTTAGAAAGGTGTTGAAATTACATAAGTTTCACCCGTACAAAATACAAATTCCAGACCGACGAATTAAGTTTTGTGAACTCATGACTGAAAAGTATTCATTTGACTCTCGACCTGCAAACATCGATACGAATTAGGCAAAAGTTTATAGTGGTGATTAAAAACGGGCTCCGGCCTCGTTCTTACCGTCATTATCGTGTATCAAGTGGATATACTATTTAATAAACTATTTAAAAAATAAAATATACAGTTTTAACAATTAAAATGAGTACTTCACCAGATTTATCGGTGAGTGGTCCTTTTCATACTGCTACTGTTAATGGTCAACCTATAAATATTCAATATCAGCAACAACAAATTCAACCAAAATGCTCAAATGTCCTTTTTCCACAAAATTAATAAACAAATTCAGCAGAAATTTTAAACAACCCACCAAAAACAATATATTATGTTCCTAACCAAGTACTATCACAATCTTCCTCAAACTGTCAATACAATCCTATAATAAATTCCACATTATCTACACCTCAAAATGAATTCTGATTCTATTAAGATGACACATACATTACAAAGTAAAGAATCTTCAGGGGAAATAAGCGACATTAAATCATCGGACATCCACGAATGGCAAACTATACAACATAGTAACAAAAAACGTAAAATTAATCCTCCGACACTAACAGAAAACGAACACACGGTAGTAACCAGCAATAAATTTCAGATTCTACAAAATGAAAACGAAAACGAAAACGACAACAATAATACCAACAAAACTCCAGCAACCTCTAAATCCCCACCAATTTTTATATATGGTGTTCTTGTTCTTCTTAAAGTGCCTATCCGTTCCGGATGTTGGCGATCATCATGCAGAAGGCAAGGAGAAACCACTGCATTAAAGACTTCTTGTAAGTATCTCTAGTACAATTATCATGGTGATATATGGTGTTACTGAATACAATAAAATGGTTAATAACCTATCGGAAGTAACAAAAACAGAGACCTACTATTGTACAGCATTAAAAAACAACACAATAAAAATAAATTCCCGAGACTCTGAAACATACCGAAAACTGGTTATTTAAACAGCGAAAAAATTGTGCATCATACGTACCAAATGAAAGAGGATAGAGCATACAGAGTTGTTATTCGTAATCTATATTATACAGTGCCCATTAATATAATAAAAAGTAAATATAAAACACAGAGTAAGTAAGGACCCTCTAAGTATATTATACGTCGAAATAGAACCTAATCAAAATAATAAAAAAATATATATAAAATTCAATTTATAAACAACGCGAAAATAGTTATTGAGCCACCGTATAAAAAGAATAATATTGTCCCGTGTACCAGATACCAATTGTATGGACACTCTAAGATATATTGTAATAGACCTTATCACTGTGTCAAATGTGGAGGCAACCATATGTCAACGATTGTAAAAAACCTAGGGACGCACCTTCCATATGCGCTCTCTGCAATGAAGCACACACCGCAAATTACAAAGGATGCATGGTATAAAAAGAGTTAATTAGAAGTAGAAACAGAGCAAGAGGAGTATCATCGCACACTCCAGCGAACAATCAACTGCAATATAACAGAAATATAGTACAGAATAATCCGAACTTAAGCAATCAAAATCACGCGACTTACACACAAGCAACAGGTGGAACAAATTTAAACAATGTCCATAATAATACGAACTCATACAACCAAAATCATCAAACTTAAGCTCAAATAACAAGTGAAACACATGTAAGTAATGCAAACAGTGACATTGAAGAGATGATGAAGAGTTTCCTTAACGAGTTCAAAGCTATGTTTTTACAACTAATAAATCAAAATAGATCTTAAACATGCTTTCCACAGTAAAAAATAAATCCAGTAATGGAACTTAAAGCCTTGTATTATCAAAATCATTTACAGCATCCAATCCAAAATACTCAGAATGATTTTCAACGCGCCGTGGAACGTTAGTAAGAAAACACTGCATGATGATTATGGTATACCGTATGTTGAAGACAAAATCAGCAGACTAGCAAGAAATTACTTAGAACATCTGCCAGCCCACCCCAACGAGGAAGCAAGACAACTATACTTCCAATCAGAAGTCGGACGAAGATTGAAGGGAAAGTGGCCAACAGACTTTATTCACTAATTTCAATTTTAAATTTTAACTTTCATTTCAATTTTAGTTTCAAATAATTATATTCCTACATTAATTTAATTTGTTAGTGTTAGTATTGGGAGTGTTATCAGTGGATAATTTCTCCTCCCATGTATTTGCAATACGTACATTTACTAATAGCTTGTAATAGCAGATTGTAAATTTGCAAATTTAATAAAAAAAAATTACTGAAAGAATTCGCATTGAACTGAGAATGTTAAACTGATGAATATACTTTTATGCTGAATGGTAATGTAAATCAACAAAAATTCTATTTTGGAGTGATGCGAACCCGCATCGATTCAGAGAAGGTCACACTCAATATGCTAAAAAACTGAATGTTTGGGCAGAAATATTAGGCGATGCTATAATAGCTCTAGACGAAGATTTGCTGCACTTCCAACAAGATGGAGTACCTACTTACTATGCAGCTCCAGTTGGACACTGGTTGCATACTAATTATCCTATTGAGTGGCCACCGAGGTCACCAGACTTAACGCCACCTGACTTTTTTCTATGGGGTTACCTTAACTCAGTTGTTTATACGAAAATTTAATTTGGTTTTAATTTCCAAAAAAAAACGCAAAATCATTATTAAAAAAATGAAGAATCGAAGCAGTGATTACGTTATTACATATCCATAATTCCTTCAAGACTCTTTATTAAAAAAAATTCATCAAGTAGACTGTTAACGTAAGAACGTTCTCAGTTCGATCAGTTAAGATCATGCTATCTTAGATTTCAATCGTTTGTGGCAAATTCAGGTTTAAATTATCTTCAACTTTTTGTACGTTAAGATTTTGCTTATTTCGGTTAGATGTATCATAAGTCCTGTTAAGTAACGACCTATCAGGATACTTAACATTGGGTTCATGTCTTGCAAACCCTAAAAACTATAACACACTGGTTATATGAGCACAAGTACCCACAGTTCTGGCATCAGATTGACAGGTACAGTAGTATCCGTTAATCGGGTCTTCTGCAGGATCATTTTCATTATTTTTTTTATCAACCATGTAGGAAATGAATATTTGGTGTTTTGAAGCTTGTTAAAACCTAGAAAATATCGCCTGTCGACAAAATATAGCGATCACGTGCTACAACTAATGTTGGTTAAAAACATGCCTACTTTTGTGCATTGAATAAGATTGTCAAATACTTGAAAACAGTTGCTTTTATGTAAGTGGGCATATGTTGCATGTTATAATACAATTAGCTTTGGTTCATTCTGATTAAGATTGTATAATATATTATAGTAAGCCGTTACATGTTGCTGAATGAATTGATTCCTTGGTATTGCTTGGAACCCGATGTATTGTACAACAAACCTTTGTATTAGTGATATTCTAACACGATCTACTATTATACTAACATATTGTCTGCTATTATAACCAAACAAAACCAAGAGAAAACTGTCACTTAAACCTTGTCTCAACTTGCATAGAAACATCAATAAATTCCTTTTGTTTATGTATCTATATTGATCATTTTCGAAAACGGACTCAAAATAAGTAAATAGTTGCCCAAAGTGTTTTTTATATCTTTGGTAGCACAAATTCTAAGCTGGCCTAAAAACGATGCTTATTCTGGACTTTTTAATTTTATATGGTCGATTCATGAAACGTAGACCAGGTAATAAAATATCAAAAACTAGGCCCTTTTCATTGAAATATCCTTACACAGACTCTCTGACGTTGTTAGGTATGAAAATATTTTTATAAAAATGTTGACAATACAAAACATTGACAGTCGCTGAACATTATTGGTATCATTGCAAAATAAACATTCAACATTAACTGTCTGTTAATAAATTCAGCCTAAGGCAAGTCGGATTCTCTTCCAGCAACAGCATTTCATTTCCAATGGAATTATTACAGTAAATGCATAACTTTAAAGTTTCATTCAACTCTTATGATGTAAGATTCAGGAATTAATTGTTTACCTCATGCAAAACATCGCAACCTAGGCGATCTGTGAGCCATTTTATTTTTTTGAATCCAAAATGATCTCTAAATATTTATTGAAGTTTATACTAACAACATGAATATTATTAATTCACAAATAGCTGACAAATGTTTTTTTACAAATATTTTGAATCAATTTTTTCAAAAAAAGTTTTAGTAGTTTTATTGTTGTACATTGGCTCCAGAGGTTCCCGAGGTTTCGGAGGAACTTTTCCAATATTGTTAAAAATTGGCAACCACTGCTTCTGATGGGTCGTTCGTAAAATCTAGTTGAAAATAATTATTTATATCAAATTTAATTTAAAAAAACCGGAAGGTCAAGTAAACAATTAATTTTGTGGATATAAAAAGCAAGACAGTTAAAAACGCTAAGAGAATCTACGACATCTGTAAAACTGTTAAGAACTACTATAAACAAAAACGTATGTAAACCAGAATGACTGCTAAAGCCGTATGAGGATATGATAATAATACAATAAGAAAAATAATATATAAATATTAAGGACTACACTGTACTGAATACACTGTACACCAGAATAATAACCAATCGATTGGAAGCAAAATTTGAGCTATATCAGCTAAGAGAACAGGCTGGTTTTTGCCCCAACTACGGTACAAATGACCACCTACAGTGCATAAAAGTCTTGATTGAAAAATCAATTGAATACAATAGACCTCTAGTTCTAACATTTATAGACTTCCATAAAGTGATTTGATACTATCGAACTACCCGCACTTCTAAAGGCATTGGAAGAGTGTCGAATTGATCATAGGTACACTCTTCTTTGTCAACCATTTTCCATCCACTCCTGAATGTAGGTCTCTCCCAATTGCTTCCATCTTTCTCTATCTTGCGCCAATCTAATCCACTGTTTGCCTGCCACTTTTCTTATGTCATCTACCCATCTTTTTTGAGGTCTTCCCGTGCTTCTTGTTGTCGTCCTTGGTCTCCATTCTAGAATTCTCCGTGTCCACCTGTTGTCATTATATCGGGCTACGTGACCTGCCCAGCGCCATTTCATTTTTGCAATTTCTTCCACAATATCCCTAATCTTCGTTCTACGTCTTATCTCGGTGTTTCTAATCTTGTCTCTTAGTGATATTCCAAGCATGATTCGTTCCATTGCTCTTTGCGTTGTTTCTAATTTTTTAGCAGATTTTTTGGTAAGGGCTACTGTCTCCAAGCCGTAAGTACAAACTGGTAGTATGCATGTGTTATACACCTTTTTCTTTAAGTTTACAGGAATGGAGGTGTTTTTCAAGATATATGCTAATTTGCCGAAAGCGCCCCATGCCAGTTGTGTTCTTCTTTTAATTTCAGCATCTTGATTTGGTTTTCCTAGTTTGATAACATGACCTAGATATACATAATGTTCAACATTTTCTATGGTATGATTTTGTATTGTTATATTTGTCTGGTCTCGGCTCAGTATTTTTGTTTTGCTGTAGTTCATTTTTAAGCCTACCGCTCCTGAAACTGCATTTAATTGTTGTAACATATCATTTAGTTCTTGGATATTATCGGCTATTAAAACTATGTCATCTGCGAATCGCAAGTGGTTTAAGTATGATCCGTCGACGTTGATACCCTTATTGTTCCATTCTAGTTTCTTAAAAATGTCTTCTAGAGCAAGGGTAAATAGTTTGGGAGAGATGGTGTCTCCTTGTCTTACTCCCCGTTGTAGTCTTATGGGATTAGTTTTTGTGCTTTCGTCCAGCTTTATCTGCATGGTGGCATCTTCATATATGTTTTTAATTATGTTAGTGTATCTTGAATCTATACGTGCATTTTCTAGAGATTCAAGCACTGCCCATAATTCGATGGAATCGAATGCTTTATGGAAATCGACGAACCATATGAATTGGAACATTATACTCGGTGCATTTTTCTATCAGTGTTCTTACGGTGTGCAAGTGGTCTATAGTACTAAAATGTTTTCTGAATCCAGCCTGCTAGATAGGTTGATAGAAATCGAGCTTATGTGTTAGGCGATTGGTTATGATTTTAGTTAGTAATTTATACAGATGTGAGAGCAAGGATATTGGTCGGTAATTCTCGATGTTTGCTTTGTCTCCTTTCTTGAATAGTAAAATGACTTCGGAGTTGTACCATTCTTGAGGAATCTTTCCTTCATCAATTACTTTATTAAATAAAATATATTAAATAAAATATGTACACTAATATTATAGAAAATATATACAGAAATGCTACAACAACTATAAATCTGCACGGTCCTACCAATAAGATACATATCAGGAGAGGTATTCGACAGGGAGATACTATGTTGCCTAAGTTGTTCATTACTGTACTTGAACATGCTTTGAAGTCACTGGAGTGGGAAACTAAAGGAATAAATATTGATGGTGAGATGCTTAGTCATCTACGATTCGCAGATGATATTGTTCTGATTTCTCTTTTCTGAAAAGTGATGTAGAAGACATTACAAAACACATAGCCAAAATTAAATGGAGGTGGGTAGGACACATCGCTAGAATGAAGGATAATAGGTGGACCAAAAAAATCTTGGAGTGGAGACCGAAAGCGGATAGACGAAACCCGGGAAGACCACCCACAAGATGGACTGACGACATAAAGAGGATTTGTACCAACTGGATTGCAGCAGCACAAGATAGATCTGAATGAAGGTTTTTCGAGGAGGCCTATGTTCAGCAGTGGACGACTATGGGCTGATGATGATGATTAAGGACTACAACGCTACTATAAGACTTATACAATTTACACGTTTGAAAATATTTTTTATTTACCTTAAATAACACTTACCTGATCTCTGACTTTTAGTAGACCCATAGCTTTTGACATTCACTGGTCTGCACGGCCCAATTCCATTACCATACAAAACCCTTCCATGTAAATTATGCAGACCACCATTCAGCAATGCAAACTGGTCATAATCCTTACCATCCATACCTCTCCCCAGTATCGGCACTGAATTCTGCGTACCAAACTTATTTTTCATTTTTAATTTCTCGTAATACTTCTCTGGAGGATTTAGTATATATTCTAAACTTTTTGTACTTTTCGTGTTGGAGCTTTTCTTGCACAACTTCTTGTGCCTGTGATGGTCTGATTCCTGCGTAAATCCTCGTTGATGCAGCGTGTCCATTATGGACGGAGTACTTCCCACGTTCGGGCAGTAGCATTTGTTGCTTTCTGCGCAGGAGTCGGTGTCACATTCGCAGAATACTATGGAGGAATCTCTGTTACATTTACAAATTTCTTCTTTTCTGCACATTAAATTACTGCACCTAGAAGAACGTAATATATTGAGAATATAAAAAATAAAGTATGTAATAGAAAAACGAGTATTTTTTTAAAATACATGCTTAACATCAGTGTTTACCAACCATTTTTGTGCCACGCCCCACCTTAGCCTTTCTAAAATTCTTATGTGCCCCTATGTAACATACACAATTTTTGATTTTAAAAAATTGAATTGTTCACTTAAGAAACTTAAATGGAAGGTTTTAGGAATAAAACGCTATACAAGAGGCATATATAGCATTAAAAATATATATATATATATATATATATATATATATATATATATATATATATATATATATATATATATATATATATATAAAATAAAGTTTTATATTGAGGTTGCAGTCATTAATAGGGCAGGAAAGTAAAACTCTTTGTTCTTTAATCAAGCTTTCGCAAAATTTATTTGCTTCTTCAGGATATGCTAAAATATGGTATCAGTAAATACAACGAAATTAGAACTAAATAGCATTGTATAAAACTAGTAAAAAAAACTTACAACATGAGGTTAATCCATTAAATTTTCAAATTTGCAAAACATTAAAACTTAACTTATTTTAAAAATTATACAGTTATGTAAGTACAATATTCCAATTTAATTTAATTTTGTAAAATTTCATTTTGACATTAGATGTTTGATTTATGTCAGAAAGACACTCGTTTCTGTTTATTATATTTTTTGTTGTTGATAACTAGCTCTTGATTGTTATTATGGTTACGTACAAAGTGGCGCCAAATATGAATATTTAAATTTTTTGAAATTCTAATATTTATAGTCAGAAAATCTAATATTGGAAAATTATAGTATTAATTTTCGTAAGACAGAATGTAATTATAGATATTGCTTAGTTTATCAATATCAGTTTTTTTATTAACGCATTGATATTTATTTATGCATACCATTTCTAAGAATTCTCTTTTATTTAGTTGGTTTTCGCGTCTTAAAATTTAAATAAAAGAGAATTCTTAGAAATGGTATGCATAAATAAATATCAATGCGTTAATAAAAAAACTGATATTGATAAACTAAGCAATATCTATAATTACATTCTGTCTTACGAAAATTAATACTATAATTTTCCAATATTAGATTTTCTGACTATAAATATTAGAATTTCAAAAAATTTAAATATTCATATTTGGCGCCACTTTGTACGTAACCATAATAACAATCAAGAGCTAGTTATCAACAACAAAAAATATAATAAACAGAAACGAGTGTCTTTCTGACATAAATCAAACATCTAATGTCAAAATGAATTTTTACAAAATTAAATTAAATTGGAATATTGTACTTACATAACTGTATAATTTTTAAAATAAGTTAAGTTTTAATGTTTTGCAAATTTGAAAATTTAATGGATTAACCTCATGTTGTAAGTTTTTTTTTACTAGTTTTATACAATGCTATTTAGTTCTAATTTCGTTGTATTTACTGATACCATATTTTAGCATATCCTGAAGAAGCAAATAAATTTTGCGAAAGCTTGATTAAAGAACAAAGAGTTTTACTTTCCTGCCCTATTAATGACTGCAACCTCAATATAAAACTTTATTTTACATAACGTGTCAGTCAATAATACCTAACTACTTTATATATATATATATATATATATATATATATATATATATATATATATATATATATATATATATATATATAACGAGTATATTACAGCTGCCGCCACGTTTCTCGCAACCTAGCTTCCAACGCTTGCGATCGTTCCAGTCATTTACTTGTAGACCCCTATCTTCCATTGCACCTTTTACTTCTTGTCTCCACGATCTTCTTGGTCTTCCCTTTTTCCTGCAGTTGGTGGGGATCCACTGTAACATTCTCTTTGACCATCGTTGATCATTCATCCTTTCTACATGGCCATACCATTTCAGCCTTTTGCATTCTATAGTTTCCAGGACGTCAATGTCTATGCCCATACGCTCTTTGATTTCAGTGTTCCTTACTCTATCTCTTCTAGTGAGTTGGCAACATCTTCTCCAATAATTTATTTCCATTGCTTTTATTTTGGATGCGTCATTTTTATTTATTACCCAAAGCTCTGAACCATATGTAGCAATGCTTTCTATGATACTTTTGTATATCCTAATTTTTGTGTTTCGGGTGATGTGGTTATTCCAAAGTATACTATTCAGTTGACGTATTGCTAAATTTCCTTGACCAATTCTAGTAGCTATTTCTTTTGTATTCCGACCATTGTTTGTAATGTTTACACCGAGATATTTATAGCTATCAGTATTTTGAATTTGTTTGCTTCCTAGTTCTAAGTGCTTTCCTTCACCTCCCACTACTACGTATTCTGTTTTTGATGGATTAATTGATCAGCCCCACATTAAAAGAATCAGCTACATAAATGGGTTTAATAATAAACACCAACAAAACAAAGAATATGAAAATAAGCACGCAACCACAAATCCTACGGCAACTTGTTATAGAAAATGACGTCATCGAAGCAGTGAACGAATTTGTATACCTGGGAGCGCTCCTTAACACTTAAAATAATACTACCGCAGAGATAAACCGCAGAATTTACACGGCCAATAGATGCTATTTTGGGCTCAATCTCCTCATTATATCCATAATTATTTTAAGAAATACTACAAAACAATAATAGGCCCAGTCCTAACATATGGTTAGGTTTCAGAGACCTGGAGTCTAACAAAAAAAAAAAAAATGAGGACCTCTGAGGTAGATGGGGCATGTAATGCTGATGGAACAAAATTACCCAGCTAGAAAAACACTCCTTGATAGACCCATTGATTAGAGAAGAAGAGGAAGACCTAGAACAAGGTCATTGATAACATCGATGAAGACATGAGAAATATGGGTATACGTGCTTAGCGAAGAAAAGCGATGGATAGGGACGACCGGAGAGAAATTCTTAAGGAGGCTAGGACCCACGCTGGATTGTAAAGCTACAATAATAATAATGATGATGCCATTATTGACATCTAAGTAGTTTTTTAGCTTATTATATGCATCTTTGAAGCCCCTTTAATCTTGTGCAGAACAAATCTTCAGCAAAGTACCCTTTATCAGTATATCTTACGTAAGTTTTCAATACTGCCTCACTGTCTCTCAAAGTTAATTCGTCCATTTGCACTGAGATGTTTTTTGTTTTCAGCTATTCAACAAATTGTTTTTCAACATCTTCACTCATTTCGTCTATTCTTCTGCTAACAGTGTTGTTACTGAGTGGCATAGGTTTTACCTTTGTCATCTTTTTCAAGAACCGTTTTAAGAAGTGCTGATATTGACAGTTTTATAAGATTCTCTCCTATAGTATGAATTTTTTAGTTTTAGCGATGAATAAAGAAATACACGCTCAAGCGTGTATCAAGTATTAATCTAGTTATTAAATCAATATTTGATAACTAGCCTCAAGAACACGATTATTAGTTGAAGTATGAGCAGTAAATAAAAATTTTATGTTGATAATTTTTTCAAAATTTTCTTCAGTTTTAAAGTAATTTAATTCCGAATTAATATAAGCACTGTATTTTGCCTTCAAATGCGCCTCAAGACGATCTCGTTCATTATTTCGTTGGTCAAGCATTGCTGGTATAAAAGAAAAAAAGGAATCTACTCATCATGGACAGCAAGTGTGACTCCAAATTTTAAATATTTCTCCAAACATTGACGAGTTATTTTCTTGCTTGCACCACTCATTTTAGTATGGGCTATAACAAATTAATATAAGATCATTTAAAAACTAAAATTAAAGTATTTGTTAAAATTAATTTAATGTGACATGGAGTAAACGTATACTATAAAATGCATATTTATTTTAATGTATAAAGGGTGTTTCAAAAAAAGGTAACCCCGTCTCTAGGGTAGGTAAAAAACTGAAAAATAATAATTGGGGTTTGCTTAGTAAAAAATTTTTGTAACGCCATCCGTTTTTAAGATACGCATTTTTTACGATTTTGCCGAAACTACTGGCAACATTGTAATGAAATTTTATACGAATATGTTTTGCAAGCTGATACATCCCATGAATTTGTTTTTATATCTGATTCTCATAGAGGGCGCTAGTTACACGGATCGTACTAAGTATTAGTCAATATAATTTTTTTAAGAGTATAATTATTAATCAAAATTTCAGATAAACTTAAACATTATTCCATTTTACACGAAAAAGGTACTCTTGGTAAAACTCGATACTGTGTACCGTTTTCGGAATATTTAGATTTGAAAATTATGAAGTAATACTTGATGCTGGTAGTAATGATAAAGTTCCAATAGGTATACCTTTATTTTCTCCAAGTGTGCCATGGAAATCTGACATTTATTGATTGTTATGACGATAAATCAACAATAATTAGAGTTTTGAAACCTTGTTATTTGTAAAATCAAATCAAAATGTACTCAAATGTTGAATACACTGACATGTTATTAACCTTAGGCGAATGTTTAGGATGTTCTAGTGCAGCTGTAACACGTTATGCAGAAAAGTTTCCTAGAAGAAACTTACCAAGTAAAAAAACATTTAGAGCCGTTGAACGACGTTGTCGAGAAACTGGGAATGTGAGACCAAATAAAATAAATTCTGGTAGACCAAGAACAACAAGAACAATTAATAAAGAAAATAATATTTTAAGTTTACTTGATCAAGATCCAACAGTTAGCGTAAGGAATATAGCAAGAAAAACAAATACTTCTTCTTCAAGTACTTGGCGGATACTGAAAGAACAGCAATTACATCCTTATCATTACAGACAAGTCCAAGAGCTCTTGCCAGATGATCTACCGGTTAGAGTGGATTTTTGTGAAATATTGCAACAAAGGACAGCCCACAATCCAAATTTTTTAAAATGCATTCTTTTTACGGACGAGGCCACCTTTACGCAACAAGGTATGTTTAACTCCCATAATTCACACTACTGGTATGATGAGAATCCACGAGTCAAAAGGGCATCACATTACCAACACTCATTTAAAGTTAATGTTTGGGCAGCAACTTTAGGTAACAAATTAATAGGTTATCATATTCTACCTAGAAATTTAAATGGTGATATCAATCTTGATTTTTTAAACAATTCCTCATTCGAGATATTAGAAGATTTAACGCTAAACGAGCGAAAATCTTTATTTTTTATGCACGATTGAGCTCCACCACACTTTGATAGAAGGTGTCGTAATTGGTTGAGTAATCATGTTCCGAATCGATGGATTGGTAGAGGTGCAGAAGCTCCGATTCATTGGCCTCCTCGGTCATGCGATTTTAACCCTTTGGACTACGCAGTTTGGTCGTATATTAAGGAAAAAGTCTATGCTACAGAGGTAAATTCACGCCAAGAATTGGAAGAAAGAATTCAACGTCAATTTAATGACATCATAGCTGATCCCCTACCGTTTAGAAGGTTAATGGAAACTTTAGAAAAAAGAATAGACTTGTGTATTCGCGAAAACGGAGGTTATTTTTAACACTTACTGTAATTGAATTTTATTTTATGTTCTTAGTCATTAATTTAATTTTCTTCTTGTGAGTTTTGTTTAATTACTAACTATTTTATACCAGCATCAATTATTACTTCATAATTTTCAAATCAAAATATTCCGAAAACGGTACACAGTATCGAGTTTTACCAAGAGTACCTTTTTCGTGTAAAATTGAATGATGTTTAAGTTTACTTGAAATTTTGATTAATAATTATACTCTTAAAAAAGTTATATTGACTAATACTTAGTACGATCCGTGTAACTAGCGCCCTCTATGAGAATCAGATATAAAAACAAATTTATGGGATGTATCAGCTTCCAAAACATATTCGTATAAAATTTCATTACACTGTTGCCAGTAGTTTCGGCAAAATCGTAAAAAATGCGTAAAATTTTTTTTTCCTCAACGCCCTGTATCTTGAAAACGGATGGCGTTGCAAAAATTTTTTACTAAGCAAACCCCAATTATTTTTCAGTTTTTTACCTACCCTAGAGACGGGGTTACCTTTTTTTAAAACACCCTGTATATTTACTATACTGCCTCCTCAAAATAATATATTTTTTCCATTGAACAAAATTTTATGGAGAATTATGCTTCTAAAATTAAAATAAATAAAAATAAAATCAAATAATTAAATGTAATGGATTTTGACAAGAGATATGACCTTGTAAATAAACTTGTGTACTGGATCGGTATGACTCATAGCTCTTGTCAAAATCCATTACCTCTACCAATAATATCTATGCAATGTGTATATTTATTAAATTAATAAGCTTTTACAACAGTTTTGACGGACACTTATTTCAAATTCACACCAACAGAATGCTGTGAAACACAACACAACAACACAACAGAAGTTGCGATGGGCCCTTCAGGTGTAAACAACTGCATTGTTTAGCTAGATGTTAAGACTTTCATTCGACACCAAATACCCAGTTGATATTTTGGTCTCGTCTAGCGCAATTACACCCAATAATAATTATTTACAGCAATTATTTAAGAATTTGCTTTTTTCGTTAAATTTGGCACCGAAATCTAGCATTGCATTTAAATGGCCCGAAGCAGAAGGATTAAACTCGTATCGAGTCCATTTTCGATTTGTTCCCTTAACCAATCAAATTGTCCCATGTGGGGCGTGAGCTACAAGTTTTGAAACACTGCTTTACCCGATTAAAAGAGTGTGCACTTTTATTATTATTTCGACAAAACATGTTATTTTAAACTTAAAAAAGCAAAAAAGAGAGAAAGAACAAAAAAAAATTGTTGTTATTAAAAGACAAATAATTGATTAAAGATAATGTAAGCGAAAAAAGAAAAAAATTACTTTAATTTCCTTGATGTATTTTTTTGACCCAAACTACAGTAACATTTATCAGCTGAGACACAAGTGCAAGTGTCAGAGTCATAGGAACACTCCGAACATGATACGTATCCAGAAGAAGAATTTCTATTTTGATTTTGAAGCAGGGTGAACCCCTGGGATCGCGCTCGGGTCTTCTTTAGGGAGAAAAAATCACTCTCTTCGCTAGTACTTGCTCTGTCTTTTCTAGATTTTTTCCTGTAGCCCTGTTTTTTACTAGGGTTTAATTCTTCTTTTGGACGGAATTGTCTCGTGTCGTAGGAGGAGGTAGAAATTGAACTCTCTGGAAGCTTTGAATCTATTTGTGGTGGAACATCTGCGGATTCTTTGATACTAGAATTACTCTGAAATTTAAAAATAAACGATGCTACTAATGATATTATATCAACAACATTGATAATAACCTTGCAAAAAGTAGTAGAAAATAAATTTATAAACATTTTTATATCCTCTGCTATACTATTTACCTGTTTAATTTTCTTCTTAATAGTTATCTTTAAATTTTTTTGAAAAATATGCTTCAGTCTCTTAAATTTTCCTCCAATACTTATTCGGTGTTTCTGCTGTGGTGCTCTCCTCAACAACTTTTTCTTCTGCCTTCTCATAATTGACTTAGATCGTTGATATAATTCATCTTTCGTAAGCGTTACAGACAATTTAAGAAGAAATTCTTTGTAAATGGGTTTGAGATCATTAAAGGACATGCCTTCGGGGTCAATGATAACGCTCAGGATGTCATCTAAGGAATGGAGGCCTTCTTGCATGGACAGCTCGTTAAATATTTCTTTGAAGCCAAGTGGGGATCCTCCGCTACCTTGGTCATTGCTTCTGAAACAACAAATAATGCTAAGATACGGATGAACAAAGATTTGACATTGAAAATGCAAAACTTAATTAAACCTTAAGGTAGCTTTTTAGAACTAAATAAAATTGTATGCAAGATTTTTTGTCTACACTATTTATTGCCATGTCTTGAGTTTTCGAAGGCAATATTTTTATGTACTAGGTGAACTAAATATCCTATCATTTATTTGTTATTTATATATTTTTTTACTTCTTACAAAACATTTCTTTATAACAGTTTAAGCTGCTATCAATGCAATAAACAATGCAAATAGACTCTTTATGTCCTGTTATATCTTCTTCTGAACTAGAAATATTTACTATCCAATATTCTTCTCCTTTACTTTTGGGTATGGAATCATACATGCCCATTAACTCAGCTCACGGAGCACAGAGTCACCTTCTCTGTCGCTCACGTGGGTAACTCCAACCTGGCGCGTCCAAGCCGCGAGGGTGGACATCTATCACTTTAGTAGGCCGTAGTGAATAGATGACTAAGTTCAGGTTGGGACCCAGTTCTGTGGGGTATAACACGGACCTCTGCCTAGGGATACAGGTGAAGAGCACAACGGTAGGCACGGCGGAGAAGAAGATCTTCGGTACGGCGTGGATGGCGGAAGTGGCATCCCTGGATTTTAGGGATTGTATAAAATCAATAGTAGCGGCTGATCCAGAGTGGACGGCTACGAACAGCGTCTGACCCAGAGTGGGCGGCTGAATACTAGGTCCTCCAAAAGGGGGTTTTGGCGTCAGGCGTTAGCAACCTGACACATAGAAAAAACCTCAAGGGCTGAAAAACAAAGGGCAAAATGAAAAAAACAAAGATAAATCCCCAGGTGGTAACCCACACCTCTGAAGGAGGGAGCCCCATCAGATACGGGGGGGGGGGGCAGTTTTGCTTTAAGTGAAAGAAGCCCAGCTTCAAAACTCAACCAAACAACAACAACAAAAAGAAAGAAAAGCCAGAGAAAACTCGCACTCGGCACATGGAACGTACAAGGATGGCGAACAAAGGACAAAGAGGTAATAGCGGAATTCGAAAGAATGAAACTAGATATAATGATAATGACTGAGACGAAAAAGAAAGGAAACGGTACCGAAAAAATGGGGGAAGTCATTCACTGTTGGAGCGGAATAGATAAGAAAGAAAGGGCAAAAGCAGGAATTGCAATTATACTGAAAAAGAAATGGGAACACGCAATCGAAAACTGGGAACCAATAAACGAAAGAATTGCCAAGCTTAACTTAAAAGTATACGAAAGACAAATTATCTTACTAGCAGTATACGGTCCAACAGAAGACAGCTCAATTGCAGAAAAAGAACAATTCATAGAACAACTGCAAGAAGAAATCGAAAAGAGAAAGAAGAACCAAGAAATAATTATCGCCGGCGACCTAAATGGAAGAACAGGAAAAAAAGAAAACGACAAAACAGTTGGTAGATTTGGAGAGGATATAATGAACGATAACGGGGAGAGATTGATTGAGCTATGCGAAATAAACAACTTAAAGATCACAAACGGCTTTGAAACCGACCCAGGGAGAGTCTGACCAAGTTACGGCTCCGGCTACACCTGTCAATACGTGCTCAACACAAGAAAAGAAATTCAAAATCAATTTATTAGAAGACTCAATAAAAGACCTATATAAGCGAAGATTAGACCAAAAGCTGGAAGAGTTTCGGTATGAATCATTAGAACAAACATACGAACACATAAAAACCTGCATGAAGACAGCAGCCCTAGAAGCTCTTGGAGAAGTGGACCAAAAATACACTCAACAAACTACGAAATTAACCGAAGACACACTAACATGCATAAAAGAGAAAAAAAAACTTCATATAAAATACCTGAACACAAAAAACTATGAGGACTTGGAACTATACAGAAAAAAAAATAAAGAAGTGAAAAGAAAAGTAGCAAATGAAAAAAATGAAAGATGGGAAAAAACATGCACAGAGATAGAACAGCACATAGGAGGAACGAGAAATTCAGAGTCATGGCGCATCTTAAAGTCGCTCCAAAGAAATAAGACAGAGAAAATCAAGATCGGTCAAATCAAAGAAAACGAATGGCAAGAATACTATAAAAAATTGCTAACCGAAGACCGCCCCGAATTCAAACAATCAGAAATAGACGGAATAGAAATCTACACACATGACGAAATCGAATTAAGCCTAGCTGAGGTTAAAAGAACGATCAAAACTTTAAAGAACAAAAAAGCAGAAGGCCCCGGCGGAATACCAAATGAATTGATAAAAAACGGATCGGAAAAGTTATTCCGTATGATACATAAAATGTTTAAGAGAGCACTGAATGGAGAAGACTTACCGGCAGAATGGACCCAAGCATATATGACATCAATATACAAGAAAGGAAATAGAAAAAACTGCGAAAACTATCGGGGAATCAGCATTATATCGTCTATAGGCAGACTGTACGGAAAGACCATAAAGGAAAAATTAGAAATATATATACAAGATAAAATCGGAGAAGACCAGGCAGGTTTCACAGCGGGGAAAGCATGCTTAGATCACATTTACACGGTCGAACAACTAATAGAAAAAAGAATGGCCAAAAATAGATCCGTCCATCTGGCTTTTGTTGATCTTAAGAAGGCATATGACTCAATACCTAGAACCAAGCTATGGGAAGCAATGGAAAACATCGAAGTTCCACGAAGATTAATAAACGCGGTAAAAGCACTCTACAAGAATAACGAAGTAGCTATCAAAACGGGCAATAGAATATGCAGACCATTTAAGACGACAAAGGGACTACTACAGGGTTGCTCCACATCCCCCACCCTGTTTAAAATATTCCTGGAAAAAAACCCTGAAACCATGGAAAAGAAAGTGCGAAGGAATGGGTATACCAGTAAGGAACGAATATCTATATACGCTAAGTTTTGCCGACGACCAAATAGTGATCGCACAAGACGAGGATGACCTCAGTTTTATGATGAGAAAACTGGAGCAGGAATATACAAAGAATGGGATGGAAATAAACCTAAAGAAAACTGAATACCTAACAACGGAGAATACAGAAATAAAACAGCTGGAAATAGACGAAGGTAAACAAATCAAAGGAACAGACAAGTATAAGTATTTAGGTTTCATAATATCAAACAAAGGAACAACGGAGGAAGATATAAAAAATAGACTAGGACAAACAAGAGACTGCATACGAAAATTGAACCCGGTACTATGGGATAAGAACATCAGCATGAAAACAAAGAAAAAAATATATAATACCATGGCAAGAAGTATCCTCACTTATGGGTGTGAAAATTGGACAATAAATAAGAAAACCAAAAACAAAATAAGAGCAACAGAGATGGAATTCCTAAGGAGAAGCTGCAGAGTAACAAGAAGAGACAGAATAAATAACATGGAGATTAAGAGGAGAATGGGAATGAACTCCGACATAATAGACTACATCGAACAGAAGAGATTAACATGGTACGGACATGTCAGAAGAGCAGACCAAAATCGGTGGATAAATAGAATAACAGAGTTGAGCCCGATAGGAAGAAGAAAGAGAGGCAGACCCCGAAGATCTTTCAGAGATGAGGTGGACGAAGCAATGAGTAGAAGAAACCTACAGGAAGGGTACTGGCTAAACAGGAAAAATTGGAGAAAACGGTTGAGTGAAGGAATACAGTGAAAACTGTGGAAATCCTTATATATATATATATATATATATATATATATATATATATATATATATATATATTCTTCTCCTTAACTCTTCGATGACCGAAATAATTTTGGTTTATTCTTTGGAAATAAAAATTATTCTGCATTAACCATATTATTAAATTGTTTTATATGTGTTGCATGTTTTTAATGTAATTTTTTTGTCCGAGGTCTTTGCAAATAAATTTAGAACACATGTCATATCGTCTTCGATTTGCGTTGCTTTCACTCTATATTTTATGCCACCAGTTGTTTCCCTAGTTGTTCAATAAGCAATTTTCTTAGTCTTTATTGACTTCTGATCTTCATACTACATACTTTGTTTACCGTATAACTTAAGCATTGCAAGTTTTTTGGACCATATGTTTTCTCCAATTTAGGTTTTTATCTATGTGGATACCCAGATATTTGACATCGTTCCAAGCGGGTAGTAATTTTCGATTTATAGATAACTGAGGGCAATTCTCTCTTTTTAATGTGAAGTGATGTGAGTCGATTAAGTATTATCTACTTTAACACACCATAGTTTAACCAATTTTATAATTGGTTTAAATGGTTTTTCAAATTTTTCAATGCTAATCTTGGATTTACATGAGTGACCATTGAGACGGTATGATCTGCATACGTAGCAATCATAGCAATGTTTGTGGTAATGATCTCAGCTGTGTACAGTAAATATAGGGTTGGACCAAGCACACTATCTTGAGGGACTCCTGCCGAGATCGAATATAGGGGAGTGCAAGCTTAGCCATGATTAATTACAAAGGATCTATCTGTTTTATATGACTGTAGAATTTTAGCTATGGGATAAGGTATCTGTGACTTAATTTTGGAAATTAGATCATCATGCCAGACCTTTTTAAATGCCTGCGAGACATCTAGTAAGGCAGTTGTACTGTAGGACTTGTTTTCAAGGGCATCTCTAGCTGTTATGACTACTCTATGTATTTGCTCGATGGTACCATGTTTTTGCCTAAAGCCAAATTGGTAGGTTGTTATTAAGTTATTTTTCAAGATAATAGGTCCGATTCAAATCGAAAGGATCTTTTCAAAAAGCTTTGCGAGAGTTGGTAGAAGACTTATTGTATGGTATGATGAGACCTCATTTGGGTGTTTACCAGATTTTGGCCGCATAATTATTTTAGCTACTTTCGACATGACAGGAAAGTAACCAATTTTTATGATAGCGTTGAAAATATATAGTATTACCCTGTTGGCCTTTTTAGGTAAATTCTTTAGTATAAGACCCGTGATAAGATCATGACTGGGTGCTTTATTTTTGTTTAATTTTGCAACGAATACTGTGATTTCACAAATATTTATTTTTTTGATGGGTGGACTCATCTGATATGGAGCTTCCAGTATGTCTAAAATAAGTTTGTAGTCATCTGCATGAGCTTATTTTTGATAAGCTTGACATACAGATATAAGCTGTTCCGCAAAAGTACTTGCTTTGTCTTCATCACTACGAGCCCAGATATCATCGTATTTTCTTATAGAAAACTATCTTAGTTTGTTGTTGTAATTTCAGTTTCCTTGCCATTTTCCATAGTGAGTGGTCTTTATTTTCACTTACAGAAAGGTTTTTCAAAAAATGTTTAATTCCAGTATCCTTGTATTCGTGACCATTAAATGTGTTTACAGATAATAGCACATGTAGCACATTAAATTCCTTAAAAGAAAATGTTTTAGCGTCTAGTGGCATAAGTACATAAAATTAATGCTTAGTGCCCCTGATGCTTTAAAGAGGCGACTTTATTTGGAAAATATTTTATTTTATACTAGCTGTGACACGCCATAAACTGTAAAACATATTATTATAGTATAGACTATCATCTAGATAGATAAGATAGTGAACTACTAAGATATTTACGTGATGAGAGACACTAAGATAACACCAAGGGTGTTATTAATATAATTACGCCCGGAGAGCAATATAATTTATGGATGGATATTGCTCAATGGGCGTAATCATCCGGTAACACCAGCGGTACATACAAGATTTTAGTTTTCACTTAACTTTCACATAATATAAAAACTAAAATTAAGACGTTGTTACTTGTTTGAAGTAGTCTGACAGTTGTTGATATTTTGACGTTTGTTAATTATATTATGTAGTTGTCAGTTAGATTTATATCATTTATTTATACTCAGTTGTTAAAAAAATGTACTTTCAGTATTTATAAACATTGTTAAGATTAAAAAATGTTAGTTCTATAACATTTACTTCTTTTAAAATTGTTTAAAATAAAAAAAATCGTTCTATAACATTTGCTTTTCTTTCTTTACAAAAGTGCGTTATACATAAGCGTGCGCTTATTAAGCCCTAGGATATAACAAGTGTATTTATGGTAACCGGATATAAAGAAAAATAAACAAATAATATGCAAGTGAAAAATTTCAAAAAAAGTTTTTGATATTCACTACATTATATAAAAATAAAAAAATTTAATTTGTATATTGAGTTTGCATATTTAATGCGGATAATTCAATAAGAAATAAAAGAAATGATTAGAAAACTTTCTTATACCGGACAATAAGAAAATATTCAATTTTGCAATTCAATCAACACTCTAGAAATACTTACAACGAACAAATATTTAAAAACAAACTATATAGTGGTAAACAAAATGTTCACTTCAAAAGACAAACAGTACCTGTTAAAAATTGTCTGATTTTTGCGTTTTAAAACAATAGTATGCTGTTGATTAGACGATGAAAAGCTTAATTTTCATTCAATTATATATGACAATATGTCTGTAATGCAACAACTGTAAAGGTAATAGTATTTTCCTTCTTAAACCACACACAGAAATCATAGCAAATGTTTTAATAAATAATCCCATTACAATAATTGCCAAGGCTTTATATCTATTGAAGTAAATTCATTAGTTAACAACTCGTTTCCGCTTCGATAGTTTTTCTTCTGTGAAGGAAGGCAGTAATTAGTGAGTCAGTCAGTTCATTAAGGCGTTTCTTGTAAAAGCAATAATTAGCCAGATATCTAACTAATGTCGTTAATTTACAGAGTTGTATTGATAAAATAACGGCCATTTTGCTTTATGTCTGGCATTGATTGGTTCGGCAGATGTTCACAAACAACGGTGGTTTATATATAGAGTCGACATCACGTTTTGGGGTTTTGTTGGATTTTTTTTTTAGTTACAAGAATAAATCGGCATTAACTACTAATAATAAAATAAGTTAACGAAAGACATACACAGAACATCTTAAATCTAGCTTTGGTGGCTTACGAGTGGAAATCATAAAGTTGCAGGAGTGTTGTCTAAAAGCTACGTCCAAAGACCGATCTAATGAAGGCGATACAGGCAAATATAAAGATTAATAAATATGAGAGCATGAAATGCAGGTAATAAAATACAAAATCAAAATTATTCTATTCGAAATAGAAACATTTGAAATGGAAATGGATATATATAGTTCTGCCATAAATATTGTAACAAGGTCTTTAACTAATAAAAAATTACCTACTGCTTTGATTAAAAAAAAATATACACACTTTATTACTAAAATAATGAACTACCAACTACAAAAAATGATCCAATCGCCACTGTTTGACTAAGTACAGTACAAATGTTTTTTAGGTCATTCATCGATTGCTGTATGAATGATATTTTTAGGGAAATTGTCCCTAACTTCTACTAGCGCCTGTTTCAATGACCACATTATGGTGTCGTCTTAGACAAACCATACCCTCTAAAACTGAGCACAATTTGTAGTTGAATGGATTATGCTTTGGACAGGCTGGCGGTCAATCGTCACTACTAATAAATTCGGGCACATGGTTTTCAAGCCACTGTTAAGTAGTTTTGGCTTTATGCGCGGGTGCAGATTCCTCTTGAAATATCCATTGTCTATTTTGAAACATAGTGTGGTTGAGTTGGGCTTGTAAATTGGTTAAAATGTCCGGTTGATAATTTTAGCCGCTGTTTTAACGCCGCCCGTTTTACAAAAATATGAAGATGTGACCCCGTCTTAGAAGACTCCCCACCAAACCATCACTGAGGCGGGATAATGACTTCGTTTGATCCTTGACAGTAGTTCGCGGGTTTCCTTGAATGACTGTGCATAAACTTTACTGTTACGATACATCGTTACCTACTTAACCACATATCATTACATCTTCGTACTGTTTTCACTACACTTTATTTTATTTATCCACTTTCCCTCAGGGTTTGGTTCCGGATCTCTGGAGACTTCAGCCTCTTGTAGAGTCTTTTCTCCTTTCACAATAATATTAAAACATCACATAACTTTAGTAAATTTAACAGATCCACCTAAAACCCAACTACTCTTGCAGTTTTTACATATCGTTACAATACACACCAAAAGCCTATTAACTTCATCTACCTTAAACTCAAACTTATAACTCATCCTTTTTATATTTCTCATGTACCAAATGTTCCCTTTAACATGTAGGGCCTTTTTCTTTTTCTTCAGTTATAACTTGAGCAATGTTTGAACAATATGATACCAAACCACCTTTCAGCCATCAATTTTCTGTTTGTCTTGCATACTGGTCAACACACAAAATAACTTACCATCTTTATTCTTCACACCAAACCAGTAATTTATATTCATAACCTTATAACTTAAAAAAATTTATTATATTTACCAGGTACCAAATGTTGTTTTTTGACATAGAGGGCCTTCCATGCTTAAGTTGTAAGTTAAGCACTACATGAACATTACATTACAAAAACATTCTTTTCATATTCAAATTTCATCTCAACAGCACATTCAAACATATCATTTACTATATCATTCCTCAACAATAAATTTTATAGAAACATCTTCCTACATATGTCTTTTTTACTATTGTCCTAGGTCCCAAATGTTTCATAACATACAGGACCTGTTGTTAAAATCTTTAGTTAAGAACAAATAAATTTAGACACATATATAGTTGGTTGCCTATCGATACCTACAAAAGTTCATGTACTCCAGTCTACCTACATTAATTTATTAAACAAATTTTTTCAATGTTTTTCAACATAAATATAGGACAAATTCACATTACAGACCACAACATTGATGGTTGATACTGTTATATTATTATAATTTTAACTTATTCAATTTTAAATATTGCTGGCTTCTGTCATTTTTAGACAACTACCGTAAGTTGCACTGACTGCTTTGTTCCGATATCCGTCCTAACATGTCAATATTGTCATTTTTATCAGTTGTTATCAACAGGTCTTTGAAGACACTTTGTCTCAGGACCATTTACCTATGTAGAGCCATACGTTGCCATGTTACCAATTCCAACGGTAACTTAAACATCCTAATTTATAAAAATATATAATGTAACATATCTATAAAATCGACAGGGGTGTGTATTGTCACCACTACTATTCAATGCATACTCTGAAGAAATTATGAAAAGAGCTCTTGAGGGAGAAACAGCAGGAATCTATCTATCTATCTATCAATCTATCAGGATACTATCATAATAACAACCTCCGAAACCTCCAAAAGTTAATGAACAAGATAGTTGAGTATGGAGAGGAATATGGATTATCAATAAACACCAAGAAAATCAAATTTATGAGGATATCAAAAACCCAAAATAATGGTGAAAGCCTGACAATTAACGTTAGTGCTTTAGAACAAGTTGAAAACTACCACTATCTTGGCACAATAATTAATCACACAAACGATTACTCCAAAGAAATCAAAGTTCGAATAGAGAAAGCACGTAAAAACTTCAATAAAATGAGAAAGGTACTTTGTGCAAGAGAACTAAAATTGGACTTGAGAGTTAGGCTGGCAAGGTGCTATATTTTCTCGACTCTGCTTCATGGGATAGAAGCATGGACACTTAACGCGTCGACTGCTAAAAAGTTGGAAGCATTTGAAATGTGGGTGTATAGAAGAATCCTGAAGATATCATGGACCGAGCATGTAACAAACAACGAAGTCATGAGAAGAATCAACAAAAGAATGAAAGTATTGGAAACCATCAACACACGAAAGCTGCAATACCTGGGGCATGTTATGCGTAATGAGAGATACAACCTACTTCAATTGATTATACAAGGGAAAATCCAGGGCAAGAGAAGTGTAGGAAGAAGAAGAATCTCATGGTTGCGTAACTTGAGGGAATGGTACGGATGCACATCAATTGAACTATTCAGAGCAGCAGCATCTAAGAAGATCTATAAATTAATAACATTTAAAGGGTTTTCACCCATATATTTTAGTGGCTCATAGCATGTATACTTCGTAAGTATTAACCACATTTTGCATAATCTTAGTCAACATTTTAAATTTTACGTTCTTTTTAATTAAAGTGGTTATATACTTTCAGGTTACACTGATGATGGAATTTAAATTCCGAAAACGTTCTTTAACGTATTTGTGATATAGCCGGTTTGGGTATTCTATTATATACCTTTTATAAAGGATTTGAAATAAAATTTTTTTGCTGTTTTGTTTACAGAAAGTTTTCTCCACAGTAAAAAATTTTTCTGTGAAGAAAAATCTGTAAAATAATTTGCTTGTAACGCTCTCTTTACCGTACAACGGCAACAGCCATCTTGAATTTTTTTACTATTTTGTTTTAAGACTTAAGTATTGTTTGATATTAAGATACCAAGGTACGTACCCTTGAGATATGTATATAGAGACTCAGGACAAACAAGAATCCTACGCACGCTAGACGAGAGAGCATATTAAATTTTCAACGGACTAAGAAACCACCCCAGCAGAATGTTAAGAGAGCTGACTAACTACAATGAAAATACAAGGACGGTACACAGAAGACCAAAACAACAGATAGCTCGATATAGGGAGAACCCGAACGAATAAATAAAGAATGAGATGGTTGCAAGAAGAACGAACAAAGAAATGCAGTCAATCAGAAAACACACCAAAAAAACTCTGGCGAGAGGGTACGCTTTTCTTTTTTAGGTTTTTAGGTAATTATAAGTCCAATATACACCGGGGTGTGTGAGAGCCTTATACACTTGGGAATGCACACCCCAATACACGCACACAAATAGGATTCAGGAAAAAAGGAACGAATTGTTGCCCAGGTATTTTATAGTCCCGAAGCCACAAGGAAGTCCACAAAAAAAAAATGTGTTTTCTGATTAAATAACGTAAATTCATATTGATATATTCATAGTTTTCATTAAACCGTTTAACGTAAATTTACCTTATATAGTAAATATAGAAGGGGCCCGCCAGGCCTTCTATATACCGTTCCGCGGACTAGGCCCTTAAGGCAGATCGAAATGAAAGATCTACTCGCGAAATCCGAGCACTGAGGTCATGTGCGGCATACATGGGCTTGGTGGCCGGACCCCTCGGGTGCTCAGCCGGCGAGGAGAACAAAATTTATTTTGCTAAATCGGCGGCTGAGTGACCGAGCACAAACTCTTTTCCGGACATAGAGTCATCAGCTCAGGCTGATGGCTCTATGGTCGGAACACACGCTCTTTTTTCTTTTTTTTTAGGGACTCAAGTCCCGACGTAAAGCTAGAGTAAAATCAATAGAGTCAGTAAAGTAAATAGGGAGAAAAGCCTAGATGTAGCTACCCCTACAGTTAGGTGGCATAACCACATTCACTAAAAACCGAGGATGTCCTATTATAAGGGCATCTTAAGTAAATTTCAGATCATAAGCCTCCTCACGTAAGTCACACGATAAGGAGGGGTGGTGGAAAAGCCTGGGGGTCAGATAGGTACCACTTCGACTAGCGAAGTGTGACCGGTTTGATCTTCGGACATGTGGATCCCATTCTTACATTGGTATACACATGTTCCTAGGGGCAGGGTTGATCACTGCGTGTGTGTGTGTGTGTTTGATACTGCGACTTATGGTTCTCGACGCAATACATTTCTCGAGCCATGATTTTTTGTTTTCGGACAGGATTTCGGTTAATTCTTGACCTAACTACGTTAATAACCTGTGACGTACGGGGCACGCGAGGCTCGCTGGATCTTTTACGGTCACTTACTGCTCCCGTAGACAAAAACAAATTAAAAGTGAGATACACAAACACACTCGTCACATTTAACGGATTTAGTAATTGAAAATTACGAGCTCTTTATATTCTTCACTTATGAAAAGCAATGACAGCAATACCATATCTGTCCACCACATCTTAACGGCTTAAACTAGACTGGAATATTTTGACGCATTTGTAGTAAACATGTTAACTGTCAATATTGTCAAACTTACTTTTAGCTGCGTTTAGTTTGTCAGCCCTACAGTGGTTCATTGGAAAACGGAATTACTAAAGTAGTAAAAAGAGGTCACCGAGACAGTTCTAAAAATATCACATTTACTGGCTGTAATGGTTTTTATAACCGAAATACAGGGTATTTTATCGATTTTGCTTATTACTTTTTCAATCCAGAACTTTAGAATCACCCTGTATATTTTTTTATATTTGGTACATATTTTTGGTTTCGCCAGTTTTTTATATTTGGGTTTTCATGTTTTTATATCTTTATTCATTTATTATTCCTTGTATATCTTTTGTTTTTGATACTAGTCTCAATTTAAAAAGTAAAGAGTAGTTTCGTCGTTCAGTTGATCTGCACGGTAACTTTCTGATTTTATGTTTTCACGCTTAATATATTTCATTATTGTGATCGTTATTTCTGTATTGTTGATCTCACCAAATAGTGGTCTGATCCAGAGGTGGCTCCTTTATATACTCTCGTTTGTTGGACCTGTAGTGATTCCTTCATCCCATCTCTCTAGTACTTTTCTCATTACATATTCAGAATATATGTTGTACGATAGTGGTGATAGTATACAGCCCCGTCTAGTTCCATTCTTTTTTTTTTTGAACGCATCTGAATATATTCCGTATATTTTAACCTTGGCTGGGTTTTTATCATACAGATTACTTATAAGGTTAACTTGGTGCTCGAATATTTTGAGGTCCTGTTTATCTAGTCTGTCAGACTCTTTAGTTATTTATACGGATGCCTCAAAGTCTATTGTTGGTACTGGGTGTACTTTCTACATTCCATCAACTAATACAGAAAAACTTTGTCGACCAAATCCTAGTTTTTCAATCTTTAGTGCTGAAGCTGTAGCAATATATGAAGCATTAAGATACTTTGAAAACACTCAGAATACATCTGTTACAATAGTATCTGACTCATTGTCTGTTATGTTAACCATTGAAACTTTAAATTTTCCTAGCAATAACTCAAATATATATGTCTTTCAAATTAAAAAACTTGTTTATGACCTTTATAAAAACCGAAGAGTTGTTCATTTTTTGTGGGTTAAAGCACATATAGGTCTTAAATACAACGAACATGTTGACCTATTAGCTAAAAAGGCCATTGATACCGGAACGCAAGCTGATCACCAAATCTGTAGACAAGACGCATTAACAATAATTAAAAATAATATCAATAGTAAATGGAAACAATCTTGGCATATATATATATATATATATATATATATATATATATAGTACGCAGTCTTCCTCGCAATATGCTTCTATACAGCCTTTAATCCCAAGTGATTATTGGTTTAAAAATTATTCTGTTCCACGAAGGTATATAACATCCATAATTAGAATAAAATTTGGACACGCCTGCTATCCTAGTCATCTGTCCAAACTAAAAATCGTAAATTCAAATTTATGTCAAGACGTAAAAAAGAAGGTGATTTAAATCACATTTTCTTCAAGTGTAAAAAATACACAAAACAAACTGAAGATCTAATAAAAAATTTAGTCAACATCAAAATTTTTCCTCCGTACAATATGTGCTATCTGCTATCTCTAAATATAAGAGTTGTGAATGAATGTTTGATGGAATTTATTTGCAAAAGTAAGCTTAATATTTAACTGTAATTAGAATCCTAACCTCTGTTTTACATCATTTGTTATTACCCTCTATCCGTGACCCAATCTAGTTTGTCTTAAAAGCAATGTCTTGATGGGTCCCTAGACGAGAAACGAGTGTCCATGTTTTATCTCTATCCTATCCTTAATAATCATTTTAATGCTTAAAATTTGTAATGCTTTGAAATTTATATTATCTTTTCATTCTTTTGGGTAGAAAATTTTCATGTTGTTACTGGCTGTATGGCACTTGCCTATGCCATTAAAACAAAAAAAAAAAACAAAAAAAAAAAAAAGTTAACTTGGTGAACATTTTACTGAATCAAAAGCTTTTGTGTAATCCACGAAACAGAGCAGCATTGGTATGTTGTGTTTTCTAAGTTTTACAACCTGATTGTAAACCATTAACTAGAAATTAATTTCCGTTTACAGATTTTTTTCTTCTTCTGGCTTTCTGGCTAATTTAATTTAATTCTCCTTCCTCTTTTCCTTCCTTTATGTAAGTTATTCTGCTTGTTCATTGGTGGGTTGTTGCCTCTATGGAAGGTTTTCAATTCCATCTCTTGGGTGGTCGACCTTCTACCACTTGTTGATTGTTCTTTTGCTACTTTAATGAGTCTTGTATCCGTTATTCCACTAATAGCCCGATTAAGAACACTATGGCCCCAAGAAAATACATCAATGACGAAAATTTGAAAATAGTTGGATGAAAGTGTCTTTTATTAAATTAAAAATGTTTACATTCCTAAAATACCTTCTTTTTCAAAAATTTTGAAATTTCCAAAAGGATTGAGCTTTCCTTATATGGGGCTGTATTTTAAAAAATAATGACAACCAATAATTTTTTTAGAAAATCTTAAAAATTTGTAAAAATATTTTTTTTATTCCTTTGGTAGTTTCTGAGGTATAGCCCTTTCTGTAACTGCTTAGTTATGTATGCGCTAGCTCATACAAGATGACAAATTTTTGAATTAATTAATTTTTTAATCAATATTTGGGGACCTCAACTTTAATATGAATGAATTTGCACAGCAAATTAGAAATTATTTAATTTAGAAAAATAGGTTTAAAGATAAACGCATATTATGGTTTTTGAGATCAAGCAATATTTTTCGTCATAAAAATTTATAAAATAATTTAAATATTACTTTTATATTTACATTCCAGAGTATTTAGATAATTTTTATATTAAAATTTTTTTTAATATTGCTTGTAAGGGTAAAAAAATTTGTTGTGTTATGATAACAATTGTTATTATTTTATTTTTAAGTGCACTTTTTAAAATTCAATCTAAAATATCTGTGTTGAGAAGAAATGTCCTTTTTTGAAATCATTTTTTACTTTTTTTAACGATAATATTTTTAATTAAAAAATATTTTTTACTTACATGCCGATAAAATTTAGAAATATATATCTAAAATTTATTTAATTATTTATTAAATTAACATAATACACCATTAAAACTGCACACATATAATACTAACATAATTGTTATATATGTTGTATCAGACAGCACCCTTATACTGGTTATTGTAATTTTAGCATTTATTTTACCGTATACCGTAGACCTGAAGATGTATAAAAAATTATAGTATGCAAAACCATGTGGTAGAATAAATTGATTGTGGGTAAGTCTTGGTCTAATTTCTTTTTACCTAAATTGAAATGGACTCACATAGGCAACATTTTCAAGATTATAATTAATCTTAGTGTACAATAATCATTATGATCGTATTATACACTACGTATAAATCTGTTTAAAATTGTTATGACGCATTTTTGCTCTCCATTAGTGTTGTGCACGAATTTAATGTTCGGTACTGCTTATTTTGGCTAATACTCTAAATATTATTTAGTTATTTTAATTTTAATTTATCAAAAATGATCTTACCTGGAACCTTTATTTTTGTACTTAGTCAAACCTCCGGCATTTAGAAAACTTCCTGATCTTGGGATGGTCACTTTAGTAAGAATGTCACCAGAGTTTTCAGCTTTTCTTATTGCCTCTTCACTTTTTCGCACGACCTTCTTCAAACACTTCGGTCCTCCATCGTTCATTACTTGCTTCATTTCTGCGTGTAGCTGTTTCTGTTCATTGCTCATGTATGTATTGATTTTATCTAAAAGTATTATTTATAGAGTTACTGTTACATAAGTCTTCTTTTTAACAATTGTTAGGAATTTTTATATGATTACAGTATTGTCGATTACACTATTGTTATTAATATGGAAAAGGCAAGGAAAGACATTATAATCTCAAGAAAGTTAAAACAGTAATACTATGTGTAGTTATTATGGCAACATAAAACTCCAATTCTAGCCTCATTATTGCATTCTGGCAGAAAAATAAATAACGCTCTAAACTTCATTCGTTTTACATATTCTTATCCGTTAACAAACGCACGTGAAAGCCAAACAGAGTCGTACTAAAGTATATTATATGATTTTTAAAAATGTTTACTTTTGAAACTATTAGTGTAAGAATTTCTTGAAATTTATTCACTGTGAGCAAAATTTAATGTTCCATTGAAGGAAAATGTGCTAAAATAAAATATTCATTAACTAAGAGATGCATAACAAAGTAAACATTTTGAATAAAAAAGCAACACGCTACAATTTGAATTTAAACTGAATGGCAAGTTTGGATCTGTAATATGAGAATCCGTCTGGCTTAAGGCAATAAATTATATTTAATAGCCTCTTGACGAATGAGAGGGCAAATATCAACACGTGCTCATGTTTACAGATGGGAATTTGCTAAATGAATAAACTTTAGGTATGTTCCAATCAGGAAATCTTGCCAACGTCTGTAAAAAAATGGAGAGACTAAAGTTAGATATCCTAGTATTGAATGAAGAATATATAGTGCTAAAAAATATTCTACCAAATGGATCCTATAATAAACGCCAACAAAATAAAATACATAAATATAAGCAGACAACCACAATTCAAGACGACGACATTCAGACAGTTAACCCTTTATTTACCCGACGGGACTCTGAAGTCCCAAAATTTTAAATCGTTATGATTTTCTTACTACGGCAAAAGTTGGCGTAATTCCTGGCGGGACTGAGGCGTACAACGTTTGTCTAACCTAAAAAAATATTTAATCGGGTTTATTCGCTGACAATCGTCGGTAATTGAATTTATTGTAACAGTAACTGTTGCCGGTGGACGTTTCTTGATGCAAACACAATTATACGTGTTTATCATTATTGTTTATACTGTTTCTGCGGAATTTTATTTGTGAATCAGACGCAATACACTTTAGGGTAAGCACCAATAAAACATTTAGTTTGTTATGATGATAATTACATCTCATATTACTATCCAATGCCTTGGGACTCTCAAGTCCCGTCAGGATTCAAAACATGTTTTTATATTACTTTCTTTTAGAACGGAAAGTAAATGGAAGGATTGTATGAAAAACCTTTATCAGAAAAGTAACTAGAAGAACTTGCAATATAAATTCTGGAGCTACCAGATAATGTCGAAATTAGTGAATATGAAGACAACGATTCTGATGACGATAATGAAATAAGAGGTGTTGGTCCATCTGCAGCTGAAGAAAGTGAATTAGTTGAAAATTATGTAGGTGAGATTGAAGAATCAGGACTAGGAGAAGCTGTGGTTGAAGACGAACTAAATGAAAGCGTTGAACCTCTTGAAGGTAAACGGAAATGGCATAAGAAAGATGTCATCGAAAATATTCAAAGTTACCACTTAGAAGAAGGAGCAGTGAGTCCTGAGTTTGCAGGATGCATAACACCTACAATGTTTTTGTTAGACTACTCGGAGATATTGTGAACCTATCAAAGTAATTTGTATGCAGTACAGAACAACAATATACTGAATATAAAGGAAGGTGAATAACTGGCCTTTATCGGGCTGAACTTTGTAATTTTTTCTTCATTTTTGTGTAGTTGGAGCCGTATTTTTTCGTCAGCTCTCTTCTTTTACCTATTAGCTCTTTGGTATTTTGGCTTAGTTTTTCTTTATGAGTCAGAATGGTCGGGCAGCACTCCCTTTCCGTTTCTTTTAGAGCCTTAATTATGCCATCATTTGCTTGATCTACATCTTCTATTTCATCTTGCAAGTCTTGTATATGTCTGGTTAGTGAATCTTTATACAGGTCGTTGTTTTCTGGGAAAATCCATTTCTTTTTTCTTGTTTTTAGGATTATCTTTGTTCTTTCCAATTTATTATTTAATAATCTTAGCTAGGATGTCTTTGATTATTTATTTTCTGTTTGTTATGATATAATCTATTTCATTTTTGACACTGCCATCTGGCCTGATCCATGCCAATTAACCCTGAGGCTTTTTATCGAAAAAATAATTCATCATGAATAAATTTTCCTGGTGTAAGAAGTTCAGGCCCTTGTACATTTCTTTCGCCATAGCCATACTTACCCATTGCTACTTCTACATCGTCTTGTTTAAACCCCATTTTTACATTAAAGACGCCCATAATTATTGTGTAAATTGTTTTGTATTGTTTTGTTTTTTATATACAACACTAATTTTGTATGTAGATAATAATAAGCAAGTTGTCAAATCTACATATCATGATATAATAATTGCCAAGGTAAATTGTCATTTTGTATTTTTTTTTTAAATAATATTCGTTATTAAGATCATTTTTGAAATAAATATTTTACAAGGTCACCGAGAAAAATTAATGTTGAACTTTTTGTAAAAATGTAGTTGACCAGTAGAACGACCATATAAGCTACGTTTGATTGTTTTTTGTGTTTTGGCTACATGTATATATTGGTTTTAAAGAGAGGTTAGGCCTATATGTCATATTGTTTTTATTCTTTCTCAAACCAATCTTCTAACATTTCTAAGATTTCGAGTTTTCCTTGTCACTTAAAGAGTAAGATGGCGCCCTTTTTCCTTTTTATTTAGTTCCATTTTTTTCTATTGTCTTTTAGTTAGTAAGATTCTCTTTTTCACTTCCTTTCTGACTTCAGTACCCTCCGTTCCGTTTAACGATCTGTAGACCCGCGTCCTAAAGCTCGTTGTCTTCCTCAAAACACCTGAGTGCCAGTTTGCATAGTGAACGTATTTAGACGTCTTTAGAAAACAGATTTATACGGAATCGGATAGATACGGATTTAAAAATTGACGTCTACCTTATATTGCAAGACTAAACTTCCCCTTGGGATAAGTCTTATGTTACCCACAATAATACTCAACTACTGGGCATCCCTTTTTCCCATCCAGATTTAATTTACGTGATATGTGATCATTATGACTTGCTCTTCTATCAGGGAAGGTCCAGGTTACCTTGTCCTGCCATTGTATAGACAATGCATTTGTACAGTGGTGACCAAAGCCGCCTTTTGTCCTATTAGCGCATTCATGTCGTCTAACAATATTTTGATATCATCTCTGAAACAGCTTGTGTGCATTTATTCCAAAAAGTAAGAAGATAAAACTTAAAGAGTCTTGTTTATCTTATGGTTTGCCTTTAGTCAGAGGATACAAGTTAATCAAAATATAGCTAAAGAATATTTTTAAGCACATATAGCATATTCTTTGGCTGTAGGCTTGTAGTCAATCACCAAGAGTTTATTTGTTTTTATTTTATAATTAACCATACCCCATCTAGGTTTATTTTCACAATTATATTTCTTCTTCTTGTAATACTAGGTCTTGGGACTCGCTTTTGTGATGATTACTGCTACTTTCTCACATCTCTTAAAGGATATAACATAAGCAACGTTAACACTTCTTCTAAAATAAGACAATCAAAAGTTATATCTACAAAACACATTATATTGATTGTCTTATATTCCAATGATTTCAATTAATTCCAATTAGAAATGGTGTGTGCACAAGAGACGGTTTATTCGGCTTAAATGTGCTGGTCCAGAGATGCATGGATATGAATGAGAACGTTTACTTCTGTTTTGTAGATTTTGAAAAGCCATTTGATAAGGTTCAACATAAAAAACTTTTAGATATATTAAAAAGCAAAAATATTAGCAGTCGTGATATGAAAGTTGTATCTAATTTATATTGAAATCAAACTTTCAATGTGAGAGTTGACAACCAGAACACCCTAGATATCAAAATACAGAGAGGAGTGCTCCAGGGTTGTGTGCTGTCACCACTACTCTTCAATGTCTACAGAGAAGCGATATGAAGAAGCGCTCTCAGATTTAATAGAAGGTATATCTATCAATGGGAAAGTTTTGAATGATTTGCGTTTTGCTGACGATACAGTAATAATGACGGATAACAACAATGATTTACAGAACGTAATGCAACGACTTAATGAATGCTGTCATGAATACGAACTAAGGATAAATTTGAAAAAATCTAAATGCATGATCATAATCAAATCAGCAGATGCAAATATCCAATTGATTATTGAGGATACTGTAATTGAGTGTGGATACCTACAAATACTTAGGAACATGGATAATATCAAATGTAGACCACACCAAAAAAGGTAAGGACTACGCCTAGGAATGCTTTAGTGTTACGTGTTTACTACTTTTCTTTATGGCGTGGAAGCATGGACATTAAAACAAGTGCATCTGAATAAGTTGGCCGCCTTTGAATTTTGGTGATACAAAAGAAACCTACGAATATCATGGACTTAAAGAATGTCAAATGCAAAAGTTACTAAAATAATAGGAAATGAAGCTGAAATAATATTGACTATTAAAAGAGGAAAACTTGAGTACTTAGTCCATATTATGAGAAGGCAAACATACTCATTATTGCAGCTTATTATGCAAAGCAAAATTCAAGAAAACCGAAATGTGGGAAGACTATCGTGGCTTAAGAAATTGAGGGAATGGTTTGAAAGCAGTAGAGCAGAACTATTTAGACCGGCAGTCAACAGGGTTCGCTTAGCCATGATGATTTCCAACCTTTGATAGAAGATGGAACATAAAGAAGAAGAAGGTATTCCGAAATAATATTTTTTCGGCAATCACTCTGGGTATAGATACAGCCTTTATTGTTAAACAAATTTCTCGAAAACTATGTTGATTTTTACCTATTTACTTAAGTAAATATACTTTATTTAATAACAATAGAAATACTGATTAGAGAAAGCAACATAAAGATAAAAAATGAACTTTTAAAAACTATTAGATTATTACAACACTGCATCTGACAATTTCTGCAGCAGTAATCGCCGAAACATTAAAAAAAACAAGACCAGACCACGACTTGATGATTTTTTTTTTACCTGTAAAAGATTTTGGTTTGATTTCTTTAAATCCTTCTTGTCCAGATTCACTAGAATTTTTTGTAGGAGTAACACTATTACTATTCATAAAATCACTACTCTTTTCACTGCTATTGAGTCTTATTGGCTCTTCGTAAGGAACTATGGCATCTAAATCTTCCGGTTTAGGTTTGAATTCTGGTGCTTTGGGTGCTCGTTTTGATTTTGTACTCTTCTTTGGTTGTCTTTGAGAGTTTGAGAGTAAGGGCCGTGTATCTGGTATCTGAAATCAAGAAATTTTTGTTTAAATATTTTGAATTTAGTATATTTTAAACAAAAGAACATTGACAGTAAAATTTTAAAGTATACAACTAAAGTATTTAGACTTTACTTTTAAGTTTAAAAATTTTTAATTTGTTTTAAGAATAAAATATAATTGGAGCAAATTACAAATGTTTCCATTAATAATTTGTAGCATTTCTATTTTCCTTTCTATGTATTAAAACACCGAAAAATATTCTTAGTCTTTTTGCGTCGCTGAGATTAATAATATAAACATTTTAAGTTTGTTTATATATCACAGATAGGTATTTCTTTTCATTGTGATGCCGCTTTAGGATATTTTGTGCGTCAAATAAACAGGAATCTTTTCGGTAATGCGGGCAAGACACCGATTTTGGGAGAATGAAATTACTCTACGATGAGCCCATTGCCAGGGCAGTTGGTTTCGTTATTTAGTCCGGATTTTCTTCAAATTCATTATTGCATGTTTGTTATTCGTTTTTGTCATGGAAATATAGTGTAAAGTGATTTACTCTACGATGAGCCCGCTGCCAGGGCAGTTGGTTTTATTGTTTAGTCCGGATTCTCTTCAAATTCGTTATTCGTTTCTGTCATTGAAATATAGTGTAAAGATATTTACTCTACGATGGAGCGCGATAGGAGTCGGTTTCATTGTTTAGTCCGGATTTTCTAAAAAACTTTTTCCGGATTTTTTTTTATATTCGTCTGTTGTTATCGGAAATGGGTTAGTAAGCAGTAAAGTTAGGAAGAGATTTCGATTTGGAAGAGATAGCTTTCGGCAGTAGTCTTCAAAGCCGGCAAAATTTTTTAAGTTAAAAGATGAATTTGGGCTAAAAATGCGATTTGGCAGTTTTTGTTGAGTTAATTACTGATTTTTTGTGCTGTGCCTTATTTGAGAAATTTGTAAGATGGCGTTTCCAACTATTTGAGAGGTCCACATTAGATTAGATTAGATTAAGAGAGGTGGCCTTTCGGCCTATTCCACTGCGACCTTTTCAGATCTATTGTGATCCTCTAGTCCTAGATAACATTCTCTAGCCTGACCTTTTTTATAAAGTCTAGTAGCTTCGAGACTGTACCTTCCATGTAGCTATTTGCCGGTGGATTTTCTTCTCCTAATGCAAAGAACCGCACATTTGCCAGACTGTCACACTGACATAAAATGTGCTCTGCTGTTTCTTCTTCGAGGTGACAGAATCTGCACAGGTCATCATCTGATAATCCCATCAGCTTTAAGTGCCTATTCAGCTTACAGTGCCCCGTTAGAAGACCTACTATGACCTTGACTGTTTTCCTGTCTTTGCTTATTAGGTCTGCCGTAAATTTTGGCGAATGTTCTGTAATGAACTGTTTCGCCTGTCTTTGTCCTGGTGAATTCCTTCACCATTTCAGAGATTTGCGAGCTACCCACTTCCTTGTAGCCGTTCTTGTTACTGATTTAGCAACTCCGCAGAAGGGTTCCGGTCCAATGAATGACAATGATGAGCCTTGTTTGGCCATTTCATCTGCTTTTTCATTGCCCTTATGACCCTCGTGCCCCGGTACCCAGGCTACCGTGACCTTGCTACGGTCTCCTAGTTTATTTAGGGCACACACGCAATCCCATACTAGCTTAGAATTGACCTCTACAGAATTGAGTGCCTTAAGCGCTGCCTGACTATCTGTGAAGATGGCAACTGAACAGAACGTTCTTTCCTGCCTTTCTATTTCTTCCACGCAGTGATGGATTGCAGTTATTTCCGCCTGGAAAACTGTCACATCCTTAGATAGACTTACCGGGAAATCTATCCCTTGATTTGTCCCTACTATGCCGGCTCCCACACCCTCCGATGTTTTTGAGCCATCCGTGTACCAGGTAGCAGCAGCTTGTATGGGTACACCTTTATTCCAGTCTTCCCTGCCTGGTATCTTCCACAGAGGTCCACATGGTTTAAACAAGAAATTGAGTAGACGAGTTTTGAAGATTGCAGTTTGTTGTCATCCAGGAAAATCCGAAGCCCGAATCAGTGTCCTACTACCCAAGAATTGTCCATTTATAATCCATGGTCACTCCAGATCAGTTCCAGCTTGTGTGGGACACAGTTGTGTGTTGTTTTCAGTGTTTTAATTCAATTTCAATCCCAAAAACTTTTTTAAAGGAAATACATCAGCCAGTGATACCAGTTACTTTTTATTAAATTTATTCAAAGTAAAAATGAACCATTTTTCATTAATAAAAAAATTGCTTTCATGACAAACTAAAAAATTATAAATAAATAAAATTATAAGTTTTATGGATTAGCTAATTGTCATATTAGTCTACATAACCATACATTTGAATTGTTCTGTTTAAATGTTAACTCAATGTAAGCCCTGTTGAAAAATCTAGATATTTTCATTTTAATAATAATTTAAATTCCTATAAGTGTAAATGTGTGTAAATCGTTACAAATGTAAGTTTGTTAATAAATATTATTTGTAATAATTGTTGATGTGAAGTAATAATAAATGTGTAATGTTTCTCTCTAAACCAGAAGTTGTAGAATTATTTTCTTTAAAAAGATTTTCATCCTTTAATATATTTTATTTGGTCAATTTCAAATAGTTTAGGAACCTTTTTGTGTTTTTTTGCCCAGGAAATCTATGTAAGTATTTTCTTGATTTCTTTTTTAAGAGCTATCCCATCCAGTCCCTCCCTTATTCACTTACTTACGATCCAGCTCACCAACCAAAACAAGAGTAGCCGTTCTCAAACGTTTCGGTTTGTTTGCTTACCATCTCCAGCCCAGTAATTGCTTAGTCCCCACCTTCAACCCCTATAAGTGATACCCAATCTGGTAGGCAAATTATTACCGTAACAAATTTATATACTTACACTTATTAAATCATTTTCACTAGTGACTGATGACGTTGTACTCCTCTTCTTCCTTGGGGGTCGTACTGGCATCGAGTTTCCCGATTTATCTTTGTTCAAGCTTGATGCTATCGACATGCAAGTTGTTACGCCGTTTCTGTTTCTAGGTTTTCTTTCTTTTGCTTTCATGTGCGCTACCAGAGACTTGTACAGTGTGGCTGCTATCACTATGGCATCTTCTGAAGTTTGACAGACAAACCTTAAATATAAAATAGTTATAATTAGTATATAAGTATATAATAAGAATCTTGTATTAAACCATCGAAATATAAATTGTATCTGATTGCATGTGTATCAGATATTATGAAGGTTATTATCAGTTAATGAAAACTTATACGAAGTAAGAACAAATTTTATAACATCTCTATATTTTGTAGACCTTCTGCTGTCTCTTGCAACTACTTTGATCTTCTTCAAAGTAGCTGCAAGAGACAGTACACATTCTGGCCTGACACCTTGTTATGGATGAAATTAATTTGAGAGTGTGTCAAGCACAAGAATAAGTAAACTTGTTAATGACAATGGAGAGATAATCGTGGACAAAGAGAGTATCAATGATACCTGGAAAAATTACATAAGAAATTTATTTTTTGATGAGAGAGAGAACCAGCCCCCAATACCTACGGAAACAGGACCACCTATACTAGTGGCAGAAATAAGAGCAGCCATAATATCACTAAAAGAAGGTAGAGCTCCAGGACCAGACGGAGTACAATCTGAATTTCTTAAACTTCTTTATAATGAATCTTTAAGAGTACTATGTAAAATCTTCAATAATATCTATGACACAGGCAATATCCCAAAAGATTGGCTACTTTCAGAATTTATTACCTTACGAAAGAAACAGGGAGCAAAAAAGTGCGGAGAATATAGGCTAATAAGTCTAATGAGCCATACATTAAAACTTTTTCTTAAAATTATACATCGTAGAATATACAAGCTATGCGAAGAGAGAATACAAGACACACAGTTTGGATTCATGAAGGGCGTAGGTACAAGAGATGCACTGTTTAGTCTACAAGTATTATTTCAAAGATGCAGAGATATGACTTGCGATATTTACACCTGCTTTGTGGACTACCAAAAAGCATTTGATACAGTTCAACACCAAAAAATGATGGATATTCTAACAAAAGCCCAAATGGATGATAAAGATCGACGTATAATACAAAATTTATACTGGAACCAATCAGCCACAATAAGAACGAATTTTGGAGGTGAACCAACGGAAATGATCCAGATTCTACGAGGCGTTAGACAAGGTTGTATACTTTCACCTATATTATTTAATCTATATTCAGAGGAAATATTTAGTGAAGCCTTGGAAAAATGCGAACATGGAATACTTCTAAATGGAGAACGCCTAAACAACATCCGTTATGCAGACGACACCGTTATTTTTGCAGACAGTTTGAAAAGTTTACAGCAACTGATAAACAAAGTAAATGAAGTAAGTGAAAGATTTGGACTTCAAGTAAATATAACAAAAACTAAATTTATGATCATCAGCAAAAATAAAGTTAGAGACGCTCAACTACTTATCAATAATACACCAGTGGACCGAGTAAAACAGTATAACTATCTTGGAATAACAGTAAATGAACAATGGGATCACTCACAGGAAATAAAATGTAGAATAGAGAAGGCTAGGAGTGCATTCAATAACATGGCCAAACTCTTTAAAAGCCACAATCTTAATCTGGAGATAAAAGTAAGGCTCCTACGATGTTATATTTTCTCAATATTGTATTACGGAGTTGAATCCTGGACACTAACTGAAGCAATGGAGAAAAAACTTGAAGCCTTCGAGATGTGGCTATACAGGCGAATTTTAAGGATATCATGGACAGACAAGATAACCAACGAGACCGTATTACGAAGAGTGGGCAAAGAAAGAGAGGTGATGTATACCATTAAAAGGAGAAAGTTGGAATATCTCGGACATATAATGAGAAACAGCACTAAATACAGATTACTGAAGGTAATCCTACAGGGTAAAGTATTCGGAAAGCGAGGAATTGGGAGAAGGAGAATATCATGGTTGAAGAACCTGAGGAAATGGTTCTCCACAACAACAACGAATCTATTTAAAGCATCAGTCAATAAAATAATTATAGCCAGAATGATTGCCAATATTCGGAACGAATAGGCACTGAAAGAAGAAGAAGAAGTCAAGCACTTTATCCTTTCTAATAGTGTGTTCGTATAGTTTAGTTATAAGCGATATTAAGTGTTATAGTACGCCTACTTCTTTTACTATCTGCCATAAGGGTTGCAACTTGACCCTGCCGAATACTTTTCTGTATCTATAAAACAAATGTATAGGGGATATTTCCTAGATTTTTCTATTATTTGTCTTGTGTTCAGAAGGTGTTTTGAAGTAACTCTACCTTTAGTAAATCCAGTTTGCTCTTCTTGTATTTCTCTTGGCTAATGATACTTAGTAATTTAAACGTAAAATCAAATGCATAAAATTATAATCATCTGAACGAGTATTCTGTCAAACCAATTACGAAAAAGACTACCAATTATACGCTCTGGAAAATTACCAAAAAATTTAAAATACTCGTATTGGGAACAACAATGGAAGTTAAGCATACACTAACAAACAATATAAACTTTGCAGATAATTTTAAATACCCTTTTTAAGAGCGTAGGCGCAAAATTTCGGGCCAATGCTTTTTAAATGCATTCATTTTTTTTGGAATCCTGAGGAAACTAACAAATATTTTAAAAAAATTTAAACGCAGAATGAAAGATTACATTATTACCAAGGGCCGAAAGTCCCTTATCATCATCATCATCACTGGCTCGACAACCCTTTTTGGGTCTTGGCCTGTTCTAGGATTCTTCTCAATTCCGATCTTTTTCGTGCTTTTTTTCTCCAGTTTTTTATTTTTAAGGTTGTTATATCATTTTCTATTTGTTCTAAGTATCTCAGTTTCGGTCTTCCTCTTGTTCTTTTTCCTACTGGCATCTGTTTGAATATTTTGTTTGGTATTTCGCCTTCTTCCATTCTTTCTACATGTCCTATCCAACGCAGCCGTCTTATTTTGATGAATGTTATAATATCCGGATCCTGAATGAAATGAAAGATTACATTATTACCAAGGGCCGAAAGTCCCTTAGAATAAACAAAAAGTTTTTTGAAACGAGATATTTGAAATTAAAAATCACACTAAATTTCCTATTCTTTTTCACCCCTGTAACTTATTAAAATAAACATTAAGATGTTTTCAGGGACTTTCGGCCCTCAGTAATAATGTATTCTTTCATTCTGCGTTTAAATTTTTCAAAAATATTTATTACTTTTCTCAGGATTCGAAAAAAAAACAATGCATTTAAAAAGCATTGGCCCGAAATTTTGCGCCTATGCTCTTAATTAAAAACTTCATAAAAATTTAAAACAAAAACTAAAACAGAAACTATTTAACCGGTTACCCTTAAAACAAGAATCTAAGATAAGCTTTAGCGTAAATAAAAAAAGCTCCTCAATTCTCAAATACTATGAAATTGTTTTATCTCATATCTTGTTTTATTTTTTATTATTATGTAGATTCTGTTGTATAAGTTTTTATCTTTATTTCTTACTTCTCTTTTTTGGTCCATGGGTAGAAACTTTTAGTTGTGTGTCTTTTAGCGATACATTATACTCACGCGTACAATTATTTGAAAAATATTTTTTGTTTTTAATATAATACTTCGATTTTAGTTATTTCACCATCATCTACGTATATTCGATAATTTTGAAACGAAATATCAAGCGATAGTTTTAAATTTTCTGGAAAATTCAAGTCAAATTATGTTTCCAGAAGTCAGATCCAGTAGCAGCATATTTAAGGCAACTACGTTGTGCTCGGATATTTGCGGTTTTAAGAACCGACAACTCATTATGGAAACGTCAATTGGTACCACGAGACGACCTTCAAATTTTAAGTTAAAGTAAATTGAATGTTTATTAAATACGTAGCTTGATGGGTCGATATATTTAATACATTAGAATAACAGCCTGAATCTATTAGACGCCAAAAGGTTTTACAGACATTCCAGACATGGGGAATTTATATAAAGACATTATAGTAACATAAAAATTATATATCGACGGCTGAAAAGCAAAAATTATCAAGCGCTATTTGACAAACTTGATTAAATTACAATACAGCGATTTAAAGTTTTTAATTTTGAAGAAAAATTCATAAAAAATTATTTAGAGGATTTTTAAATGCCGTTTAGAACTCCTTTCTTTCTAATCATGCTTCTTCTTCTTCTTATCTACCGTCACAAATATACATCGCTAATCCACAAGATAGCCAAGAAAACAGAGATCAAGAATGGAAAACTGTTCAAGCCCACAAACGAGCAAGAAATGACAGCCCTGGAGGTGATAAACAACTAAAACAAACAATAATGAGCGATTACTGGCTCAAAGCACCCACACCAACATCTAATAGATTTGCTAGCTTAGATGAAGTACCTGATGAGACCAACCAAACCAGAACTGATGCAGTTAAAGAAAGTATTCAACCCCCACCCATATTCGTTTCAGATGTAGGTGATATACAACCTCTTTGACAATTGTTAGAAACAATATCCCCTCTGGGATATTCCATCAAATGTCTCTATAACAACCAAGTAAAGATCCAGCCCTCAACTTCTGAATATTACCGAAACATAACCAAAGCACTCAATGAGAAAAATACACATTATTACACCTACCAAACAAAGGAAGAAAGAACATTCCGAGTTGTGCTTCGTAATATGCATCAGACAGCAGATAAAGACGCTTTAGTCCATGGGCTAGGATTAATGGGACACGAAGTAACCAACATAGCTAATATATATAAGAATGGATCCAAAATAGCGCTTCCGCTCTTTTATATAGAATTAAAAACTAAGCCAAATAATAAAGACATATATGATGTGAGAGCACTCCAGAACATGATTGTGTCCTTCGAACCACCATATCCCAAACGTCAGGTCCCCCAATGTACCAAATGTCAACGCTACGGTCACACACAAAAATTCTGCCATATGCCTCCAAGATGCGTAAAGTGTGCAAGTAATCATCTTACTTTACACTGTCCACGAAAAGAACGCAGCAATAACGTAAAATGTGTACTTTGTATGGGAAACCATCCGGCCAACTATAAGGGCTGCAGCGTATACAAACAAATACAAAAAGAAAAATTCCCCCAACTCAGAAAGAATCAAGAGACCCACAGAACAGACACCCATGAAACCAATAGTCAAAGAGTAACCCCTGGTGTTTCTTACGCTCAAAAAACTTCAGGAAATAGTCAAGCGGATGAAATCACAAATCAACAAACTAATGTCGGCTCAAACCATTCAACGGAAATTGCCAACCTTGAAAACCTGATGACAAAACTAGTAGAGAGAATGGACACTATGCTTAACCTTCTTATGCCTATGATTTCCAAAATGCACTAATGCAACACAGACTTAAAATAGCCGTCTGGAACTCAAATGGCCTAACGAACCACATCCAAGAAATAAAAATTTTCCTCGACGAGAAGAAAATTGATGTTATGCTTGTATCAGAAGCTCATCTAACAGACAAAAACTATATCAAAATTCCCAAGTACATTGTCCACTACACAAAACATCCAAATGACAAGGCACACGGTGGCACAGCTATTATTATCAAATCTAATATAAAACACCATGAGTTAAATAAGCTCAGTGAAAAGTACCTGCAATCAACTAGCATTGTCATCGAAGACTGGCTAGGCAACCTTACCTTATCTGCGGTCTACTGTCCTCCTGGTCAACCAATCAACGAAAACAACTTTAGCACCTATTTCAGTTCTCTTGGACACAAATTCATAGCAGGAGGAGACTTTAACTGTAAACATCATCACTGGGGCTCTAGGGTAATTACAACAAGGGGTAGACAACTGCTGAAGTCAATAACAGGAAACAACCTACAACACATATCTACAGGAGAACCAACTTATTGGCCTACAGATCCAAATAAAACACCAGATCTCTTAGACTTCTGTGTGATTAAAGGTATCTCTCTTAACTATTTAGCAATAGAATCATGCTGGGACCTCTCTTCAGATCATTCTCCCATTCTAATTGACCTAGACTCCAAAATCATACTCAGAAATAAGCCTCCAGTCCTAACCAATAATCAAACAAATTGGAAAATATTTCGAAGCGCACTAGCAGAACAAATACCAACGAACTTGCCACTTAAAACAGAATTACAAATTGAAAATGCGGTACAACAACTTACTACCTCGATACAAAAGGCAGGTTGGATTTCTACTCCTGAACAAACAACATGGAAGGAAAGCATAAACTGTTCGCAAAGTGCAAAAAACCTGATCGATGAGAAAAGAAAACTTAGGAAAAAGTGGCAAAACACACACGCTCCTATTGACAAACAAAATTTAAACAGAATTACCAGAAGACTTAAAAATCTATTAAAAGAAGAGAAAAACAGGGGGATCCAAACTTACTTAGAAAATTTGGCTCCGTCCAAAGACACCAATTATTCTCTATGGAAGGCGACGAGAAAGGTAAAAGGTCCACAAGACGCCATACCTCCTCTAAAAAATGTCAAAGGTAAATGGGCAAGAACAGACACAGAAAAATCTGAAACATTCGCTGAACATCTTTCTACAGTATTTAGTCCATTTAACAGAGTAGTGCCATTAGAACAAGAAGAACCATTTAATTCTTTTCTTGAGGCTCCATATCAAATGGATCTACCAATCACCAAGTTTAATATTAAAGAAGTAAAACAGATAATAAAGAATGAAATACAACCCAATAAGGCTCCGGGATTCGACCTCATAACGGGTAAGATCCTTCAGGAACTAACCAATGACTATTACAGAATAATCACTATGATCTTCAATGCTATGCTTAGTCTGCATTACTTCCCTCTGCAATGGAAAGTGGCACAGATTATACTCATTCAAAAACCTGGTAAAGATCCAAAAGATGTCAACTCATACCGACCGATTAGTCTACTCCCAGTCATCTCTAAGGTCTTCGAAAAACTTCTACTACGAAAAATCAAACCAATATTGGACGAAAAGTGTCTCATACCTGACCATCAATTCGGTTTTCGTAACCAACATGGTACAATAGAACAAATTCACAGACTATACACAACAATAAGAAGTAGTCTCGAGAACAAGCAATATTGTACTGCAGCCTTTTTAGACGCCTCTTAAGCTTTTGATAAGGTGTGGCATACAGGACTTCTGTACAAATTAAAGAAAAATTTACCTTACCCTTACTTTAAACTGCTTCAATCATACCTTACAGAAAGGAGATATCTGGTAAAATATAGTGAAGCCTATACAAAACTCTACCCCATCCTATCTGGTGTACCTCAGGGTAGTGTGCTCGGACCGATTCTGTACCTGATATATACGGCTGACTTGCCAATAAGCAATAATCTAACGCTTGCAACATTCGCAGATGATACTGCTTTCTTGTCCTCTCATAGCAACCCAACAATAGCATCAGAGAGACTGCAACTACATCTGAACAAAACAAATGAATGGCTTAAACTCTGGAGAATTAGAGTAAACCCCTCAAAATCTACACAAATTACATTCACATGTACATGGTACATGTCCACAAGTTAACCTCAATGGACATCCTTTGCCCCAAAAGCATGACGTAAAATACTTAGGTATTCACCTTGACAAACGTCTAACTTGGACCAAACATATATGGACGAAAAGGCTTCAATTGGGAATTTTATACAAAAAACTTTACTGGATGTTGGGAAAAAACTCTCACCTATCGATTGACAACAAGCTGCTGATATACAATACAATAATAAAACCCATTTGGACATATGGCTCACAGCTCTGGGGTTCAGCTAGCAAATCTAATATTATGATAATACAAAGATTCCAATCCAAAACTCTGAGAACAATCGCTAATGCACCTTGGTATATCCAGAATGATGCAATACATAGAGATCTTCAGGTACTAACAGTCTCTGAAGAGTGCAAAAAAACTTCTGAACAATATCAAAACAGGTTGCGGGTGCATCCTAATACACTGGCACACAATCTTCTCAACAACCAACAAGCGAAGAGATTGAAGCGACATGACCCCTTGGACCTACCTCACCTATCCTGACAGAGCCTACAGCAGTGGGAGTTACGCCTTCAACAGCACCCAGCCATTGTGATCAGTGCCGCTTTTAGTGCTCGCGTATCAGTGTATGTGCGCATCCTACCGGTAAAAAGCCAATTTGTGTCGTGATGATTTGGTCACTGGACCTTACATCTCTCTGTCATGTAAAGACAAAAAATTTTACTTATTGTTTTCACTGCAAAACAGATTGTAAAAATCTTAAATGTTAATAAAAAAAAAAAAAAAAAAAAAATGCCGTTTAGAACTATATAACCTGTCATTTGAAGACTGTATTTTTTAAATAGCTTGTGAAATAATGTCGGTTACTAATATTTTCTGCTTAATCACAAACATAAGAAAGTTACCTATCGACTATATTTTTTTACAACTGGAAAAAAAAAATGCTAAAGGTGATTCATTTTTATTAAGGCAACAGGTCCTCTTCTTCTAATTCCATGACCGTTATCGATCGTTGGATATCATGTTGCATCATGACAGCAGCTCTAAATAACGATGTAGTTGATTTTCCATACCATTGCCTTTGATTTTTCAGCCATGATGTTCTTCTTCTACCAGGACCACGATTACCTTGGATCTTTCCCTGAATGATCAGATGTAAAAGATCATATTTTTCAGGGTGTCTCATAATGTGACCGAAGTATTCCAGCTTGCGTTTCTTTATTATATTGACCAGTTGTGTTGTTTGGTTCAGCCGTTTAAGGACCTCCTCATTTCTAACTCTGTCGACCCAGCTTATTTTCAGTAGTCGTCTGTACACCCACATCTCAAAGGCTGTCAAGCGTTTAAGAATAGCCTCAGTTAGAGTCCACGCTTCCACTCCATACAGCAGGACAGGAAAGATGTAGCAAGATGTTATTCGAACTCTAAGGTCAATGCTAAAATCGTGACTGCAAAGTACGTTTCTCATTTTTACAAAGGCAGCTCGGGCTTGTTCTATTCGGCTTTTAATTTCTGCGGTTGGATCCCAGTTTTCATTGATATTACTGCCGAGATATACGAGTTTCTTTACTCTGCCCAGTGTGGCATCTCCGAATTTTATACCGTCATCCTGCATATAATTTTGTTTGCTAACTATCATATATTTAGTTTTCTTAACGTTGAGTTTTAATCCATACTTATCACAAGTCTGTTTTCTTTTGTTCATTAGATTTTGAAGGTCTTCTCCGCAATTAGCAAGCACTAAGGTATCGTCGGCATATCTAATATTGTTGACGGTTACATCATTCAAAATAATACCCGGTTGTCTCCATTAAGGCTTCCTTAAATATTTCCTCCGAATATAAGTTAAAAAGTAAAGGCGGCAATATACAGCCTTGTCTCACTACTCTTTTTATATTTATTTTATCCGACAGTTCTTGTTCAACCTTTATTCTTACTACTTGATGCCAGTATAGATTTGTTATTATTCGTAGATCTTTATCGTCCAATCCAGCTGTTTCCAATATTTCTAGCATTTTGTTATGTCGGACTTATGTCAAAAGCCTTTTCAAAATCGATTGCACAAATGTACACATTTTGATTTATATCTCTGCATCTCTGTACTAGTACCTGTATACTAAACAAGGCTTCTCTTGTACCCAAGCCACTCCTAAACCCAAATTGAGTATTGCTAATTCTGTCCTCTAACAGCGTGTAAATTCTGTTGTGTATTACTCGCAGGAAGATCTTCAAAACGTGACTCATCAGACTTATTGTCCGATAATCACCGTATGTTTTTGGACGATGTTTCTTAGGTATTGTGACAAATGTCGACTTTAACCAATCAGTTGGTAATATCCCAGTGTCATAAATTCTGTTAAAGAGATTACACAGAGCTTTAATTCCATTTTCTCCCAAAAACTTCAGTATTTCAGCACTTATTTCATCGGGGCCAAGTGCTTTTCCATTTTTTGCCGTTTGTATTGAACGTGTAACCTCACTTTCTGTTATAGATGGACCTGATATAGCAATCAGTATATAGTGTTCTACTCTCTCATCTTCAAATAATTCAGAAATGTAGTTTACCCATTCTTTTAACTGTTCATTGATGTCTAATATTCTGTGTCCGTTTCTGTCTTCTAAACTTTGAGATACTTGTTTCCGTTTGTTTCCAGCGACCTCTTTTAATTTCTTGTGCAGATGAAATGTATGGTGTTTCTTTTCATATTGTTCAATTTCATTACATTCTTTACTATGAAATTGTGTTTTCGCGTGTCTTATCTTCTGCCTGATTATTGCGTGGATCCTCTTGTATTCGTTTTTATCTTTATTTCTGACTTCTCTTCTTTGATCCATAAGTCTCAGTATTTCTTCTGTCATTCACCCTTGTTTTTTTCTTGCTTTTAGCGCACTCAATTTAGTTTCAGTTTCAGTTTCAGCTTCGGTCTTTAAGATGTCTTTAATTCTCGTCCAGTTTTCTTCAGTACTTTCCTCTTTGCTTGATGTTAACTTTATTTTTTGTTTTAATATACTAGTTATTTCTTGTTTTACAGTATCATTTAACATCTTTTCTGTATCAATAGTAATTGTTTGCTTATTCGTCGCAACTCTTTTTATTCTTAGTCTTATTTTTCCTATCGGTACATCTGCGCCTGGATATGTTTTTACTGCTAATACTGAATTTCTGTATCTCTTATTTATACATATGAAGTCTATTTGGTTACGAACAACTCGTTCAGGTGTATCTGCTGGTGATTTCCAGGTGTAAAGACGACGTTTTGGAAGTTTGAAAATTGTGTTTGTTATTACTAATTGCTTTTCTACGCAAAAAGATGCCAACATATCTCCTCTTTCATTTCGTATTTCCAGACCATATTTTCCTGTGATATCTTCCTGTTCACCTTCACCAATCTTTGCAATAAAATCTCCCATGATAATATTGGGATCGTGTTTCTTTGTAGGTGCTAAAACTTTTTCTAAATCATGGCAACAGGTAAAATTAACTAAACCTGATAAATTTTTAGATACGATATTTTAGATAAGATATTTAAGATAAGATGTTTAAGATATTTTTAGATAAGATATTTCATAATTTTTAGAAATTAGATATTTCATTTGCACCCCTTTTTCATGTGACTTTTATTCCAATGATAACAAGAGACTTGACGCGTCCCGTTTTCGTATTTACGAAATCAGCTTAAAAAGCCGTTTTCGTATTATACACTGCCAATCTTTGCGAATAATATAAAAACATTGAATAATAAATCACCATGTGAATCATTTAAGACTTTTTCCAAATTAAAACTCACACAAAGCGTATTAGACTCTGTTTGTGTATGTTTTTATGTGTAAAAAACCGGTTGTAGCTTTTTTAAACATTTATCTTTTTTGGAAATATGAAATCTTATATTAAACTCCTCGATAAATATTATACGGTACACCCTCTCAATTACAAAATCTATACCATTTTCTTCTGATCACTATCTTCTGATCGTTTTTTGTATGTGCGGTATAGATTAGCAATATTTTTATGTTTATGTGATAATGATAAGTAAACTTTTGATGAAGTTAAACACTGATTGTTAGCTAGTTTGGATGTATTCGGTGGTACGTATTTTCCTCGTAATTGCTTTTTTGGGCAGCCCAAGTAGACTTCTTACTTCTGTATAGATATATTTTAAGGATATATTTAGCGTAGCTGACAAGAATTGCAAACAAACAACTTTTCTTCATTGATATGATTTTTATTGGTTGTTCCTCTTTTTCCTGTATCGACTCGTTTACGTTTCACATCTTTTGTTTGACTTACTCTAACTAACCAAACTCTTCGACGATTATCAGAGAGTCCCCAAAAATGTACAAACACTTTTTGTCTTTTTTCAGGACCGATATTTCCACAGTTGTTTTTGCATCTTTTTCCACTGCAAGGGTTTGGTTAGACAGAATTGGATACAATATCATTTTCGCTCATATTTTTGTCTTGCTGTTATTTTCTGTAAATGCTCTTATTTCAAAATTTTCTTCTTCTTTCTTAAAACCTCTTCTGCTCTTGTGTCTTCCATAATATCACTAAAGCTTATTTATACTTTTTGCTATTAGTTTTTTTAGAAGACTTTTAAGTTTTGCTTTAATTAGTCTTTCAGCACCCTGACTCGAAGCTATAAGCGAGAAATTAAAAAAGTTGCAAAAACTATTTTTTAAACAGAAAGCCTTAAAAATAAAAATGGTTCGATAATTTGGTTGCGCGTTGGAAAACTTTTTTTGCCCTATTTCAATTAAATCGAATTATTTGTGCACACAAATAAGAAGAGAAGCAACAGGAATAAATGAAAACATATACTACGCCGTCGGTACAAATACATTACTTACTTACACAATAGACAGCCCACCTAGCTCAATTATCAAGACCTCTGTTTACCTCAAGTCTTACACTGTGCAGCTTCTGATTTTTTCAGTAAAACGTCATTCGATATATTGAAAATAATAGGTAATTCAAACCCATCCAGTTTTTGTTTCGCTGTTTAAATATACGCATTGTGGCGATAGTAATCAATTTTGTTTAATTGGGGATATATTATTTCTTTAACTGGACTCCAATTTTTAAGTAAACTCGTTACGAATTTATATATATATATATATATATATATATATATATATATATATATATATATATATTTCAAGATTTCAAACTTACCCGTGACATTCCAACTGTTTTTGCACTCCAATCTTTCTCATGACCACTGCAAATAATGGCGAATGCGCCTCGGTCGTGATGTACTTCTTTTCACTTTCGTCGAGTGCCCGGAACAGTGACCTTTTATCCATATTATCGGGGTCGGTGATGAGGGGCAAAAAGGCGTACGTCGGATGGGGTCGGTCGTCGTGTATGACGAATTTCACGGCACTCCAAACGGCTATTGTCGGAAATGAGTTGTGTTGTTCTAGGTCACCTAGAAAAAATGTTTTATGATATGTGTACACAATATTATTATAGACGAAATTATTTTTATTACTGTATAAAGACAGTATGTTGTTGTTATTTTCAGCAAATTCTAATTTTGTATGTACTTGACAAAAAAGAAAGTTATGAAAAAGATATCTAATACAGTTTTATTGGGAATAAGGCACAATTTTACTTTAAAATAAGCCATTTCGACGTTTCATTTTCCACTTTGGAAAAAATACAAAACATTAATAAATTAAGCAAACTTTGTTTTTTTTACTTAGTTAAAAAATTCTTCTAGTAATTTAATTTATCTGAATCATTCTTATTAATGACAATTTAGATATATATTATAGTAGATGACTTTAAGAAAATATTGTCAATATTTTTAAGTCACGTTCCTAGAACGACCAAATTGAAGGATACTTCACTCGATTACATGAAACGAACGTTAACTTAATAGAAGATAGAGTCCCAGAGTTTGAGAGCATCATACAACAAGCACTCAGGAACAGCACTACAGAAGAGAAAGTAGAAATACACATGGAAAAGTTTAAAAATATACCCCAGGAGATAAAAGACAGAATAAGAATAATAAGAACAGAGCTACGCAGACAGCGAGAAAAACAAGGAACCAGTTAATTAAATAAAAGGCAAACCGACTTAATAGAAAGGTCAAAACAGTACAACAACGCCGTGGTTAAAACTGGGAAAACCACGTCCAAGACATGGAGTAACAAGGCCTAAATATGCAAAATATTTGTAAGCTCCAAAGAATTCTCAGAAGGCATAGAAAACCAATCCAATACGAGAAAAAAGCCGAGGTTATGAAGACTACTCTCGAGAGAGAGCGTACAATAAATTAACACACAAAAGAACACATCGAGTTCATTGAAGAAGTCGAAGAGCAAAAAAAGAAGGGGTCGAGGATCCAAACGAAATTATCCCTTTAATATCACAATAGGAGATAAAGGGACTAACTAAAAACAGTTATGAAAACTGGTAAGAGCCATAGTATTTCTAACGAACATAATCAACCCGATGCTCAGATACAGGCAATTCCGAAATTAATGGAAGAAGAGTCATAACAACATTATCCTAAAGCCAGGAAAAGACAGTACATTTCCGCAAAATTACACGAACTTCAGAGTTCGTATAGGGCAAGTCCTGTCCGGGCTCAGAACTCCAGAGGCTAGAACCACCAGGCAGTCACCATTACTGTATAAAATATACATCGCCAACGTTCCAAAAATAACAGAAACTCTACTAAGCTTTTATGCCGATGGCACTGCGATAGCGGCCAAACGCCGAAATCTAGACATAGCAGTAAACAAACAGCAAACAGCGTTAGACAACATCGAACAGTGGAGTATAAAAAGGAAAATCGCCTTAAACTCCGACAAAGCAAAAGCGGTACTTTTTAAAAAGAGATATCAACAGACAAAGAAACAACTCTGACACTGACAGTGTAAAACAACACCATCTAGTGGAAAAGCTAAATAAAATAACTAGGAGAAACTATAGATAAAGAATTGACTTTCAAAAAGCACGCCACAATTGAAAAAGCCAACATGGCAAAATCCCGTCTGTAACACTACAAAGAAGAGGATACAAGTACAACACAGCAGCCTAAGAGAGGCAGTCGACGTACCGAATTACGTCGCAGAACGATTTTTGTTCAAAAAAACTGCAGCAAGTCAGGGTGACTAAAATAAAAAAGGAAAAAGCCAGGATTCGCTGCAAAACTGCGAATTTTACATAAATAAAAATGTGCGCATTTACAAGGTATTTTATAAATGCAACTCTTTGTTCTTTCTTGTTCATTGTTAGGTTTAGTTTTAGATAAAATAGATCTCAATGTGTTTGTTGTCTTAAATGTTAATATTGAATTTATTTCTAATTGTTATAAGTTTTTCCGATAATTCTCTTATATACGATATTGGTTATTTTCTCGTAGTATTTCTTGTGAATGTTATCGAAACCCATTTTAAGTTGTTTTGTCCCATTCGTTCTTAAAAATTCAATATTTAAAACCAATAAAGGATAATCATTTTTCAATAAAACAGATATTAACAAATGTTTCTCCTCTAAGAACGAATTTTTGTTAGAACACGTAATTTAGGCTCTATCGCATAAGGAGTTCATAATTTCCTTATTCATCTTGATGGTGTGATTTGATTTGTAATAATTAAGATTGAAAGAATTAATAATTTAATACAAGCTAAATTCATGGTACTACAAATAGGTCTAAGTTGTGTATTCGCTTTTTGAACTTTCGGTAGTTCATAATTATTTGGTGTCTTGGATTTGGTATTTGGAGATACACAGTGCAAAGTAAATCAAAATACTGAGAATGATAGACAAAAACGCATACCTAATATTTAACGACCGGAATTATCGGAACAGAATATTAAGATTGTTCTGAAGCTATTTTCTTGTGGCATTTTAAATTAATTACTATTTAACTGGGAATAAGCCACAATTAAAGGTTAAAATACGTTTATTGACGTTTCAATTTCCACTTCGGAAATCGTTCTCAAAATACAAACATTAGTAAATTAAACAAATTTTGTTTTTGTTACTTAGTGAAAAATTCTTCTAATATGATCTTTTCTGACGGATATTCTCAAGTTAAAGTTGATTTTATGTAATCGAATGAACTATCTTATAAGTAAAGTCGTCCCAGGAACGCAACTCAACAATATTGGCAATATCATTTTAAAGTCGTCTACTTTAAAATGTATAATGTATGTCTGAATTGTCAATATAAATGAGTCAGATAAAATTAAATTATTAGAAGAATTTTTCACTAAGTAACAAAAACAAAATTTGTTTAATTTACTAATGTTTGTATTTTGAGAACGATTTCCGAAGTGGAAATTGAAACGTCAATAAACGTATTTTAACCTTTAATTGTGGCTTATTCCCAGTTAAATAGTAATTAATTAGAATATTAAGAGAGTTAAAAGACTGTGAGTAAATGAGATATCCACCCAATAGTCTAACTCTATCACACTCCACCAACTACTACTTTCTTCTATTAATATTTCATGTTATCCTTTACTAACAAACTTCTAATTCAACAGCCATGCCAACGACACAACTACATTAAGCGAAATCTAATTTTTGTTCAATCAAAGGACCTATAGTCGCGAGGCCTGAGCATCGAGGTCAAATGTGGCAAGCGTGGGCGCGATATCCAGTCCTTTTCCGTGCTCAGTCGGCGAGGAGCATAAAATTTATTTTGCCAATTCAGCGACTGAGTTACCGAACACACACATTTCGGATAAAGAAAAATCAACTTAGGTTGGTGGCTCTCTGTCTGGAACATACACCTTTGGGGACTTAAGCCCCAAAGTTACGTAATAAGTTAAATTCAGTAAATCATAGGGAGTAAAGCTGTTCTAGGTACCCCTAAATTTAGGTGGCCCAACCACACAAAGAACAACAGAGGATGTCCTATTTTTCAGAGCATCCAAAGTAACTTTCAGTAAATAAGCCTCTCAATTCGTTATGTACTGCGATTGGGAGGGGTGGTGGCATAGCTTGGGGATAAGATAGGTACCACTTCTTTGTGAAGTGTGACCAATGTGATCTTCGGATATGTGGATTCCACTACTCCAACGGAACACACGAAGAAGATTCTATCTCATTCAGGTCTTAGACTTTAGATATGTTTGGATCTTTAGAATCTGCACATAAATGAATGACTATAGACGGTGAAAATCTAAGTCACCTAAAATTTGCCACCTGCGTTAATAGCAAAAGACACAAAATAATTGCAGAGAATGTTATTAGATCTCAATACAAAAACTTAGGACAAAGAATCGAACTATCAACGCTTAACCTAAAGGCTGATTTAGCACAGCATTTAAATCAAACTTACCAAATACGTTAAAGGCAAAAACTCTATCAGTATGCAATCGCCAGTTATGACGTATGAGACTGAAACATGGACTTTTAACATCAACATGGTCCAGAATTTTCAAGTAACTATGGAACGGAAAATTTTAAATCCAATAAAGAAATAATAAAACGATCAAAGTATCAGATGTAATCCAAAATATTGCCATGTTTAAATGGAACTGGGCAGGAGAGATAGTACGAATGGAAGACAATCTTTGGACGAAGCACATTGTGAAAAGGTAAACAAGAGGAAATAAGAGAAGTAGAGGCAGACCCAGACCAGATGGACTAATGACATCAAGTGAATGGTTGGTCGTAAAAACCAACGACCAGAAATGAATGGACACACCTAAAGGAGGCTTACATCCGACGACGAATATAATAGCTGTTAACTGTATTGATAAAATAAACAAGAAAAAGAGTATATTACTTCATTATTATAAAAAACTGCTACTATATCTAGTTTACTTTATTTTATAAAATATCATCTTTTTTTAAATGAATGCCCTCTATATTGTTAATCACCCACTGCAACGTTAAAAAAAACACTAAGACTGAACACATGTTTTAAATATACAGTAATATACTAATACAAATTGTGACATAATTTTACCTTTGTCTCCTTGATATTGCACCTTTAACCCATTACTTGAAATCTCCAACCTCCCTGTTAACGTCTTCTTCGACTTCATAACCTTCTTGTACGTAAAATATAAATTCCTTAATGGAGTTTGCAATCCCGTTAAGCTCGTAACCTTCTCGTTCAAAGGAACTGATCCCAAGTAGTCCACCGAGAAAGTGTGAACGCCAATGTCGTCAATTTGAATGCCATTGTCTATAGCTACATCATGAAACATTTTCTCTATTTTGGCTTGAACGCTATTCTTGGTGCTACTCGAGTCGGATTCAAACATCGAGTCAATTTTCTGTTTGTAGATTGAATAGACGCTTCCGGTTTCGTCATTGTTTTGCCCGTTGGCATCCACCAAACGGAAACCTACGTGAAAAGTGAGAAGTCTTATTAAAAACTACAACACAATCAAAATATTTATAATTAAAAAGATCTGTTAGTCGAAAGTTAAATATATACGAGTATGTCATGAACTTATTATAACTACTTTATTGGGGTACTCAAATTATAAAATATAATATTCGATATGCCAATATTTTCTAATATACGTATTAATAATTAATCAGAAAAGTTACTAGAAAAAGGTGATACTATAAACATCCTAAATGGGAGCTTTTTTGCTAGGAACGCAAATTAGTCGCTCCTTAATTTGGTACAATTTAATATTGCATTAATCTAATTGGGATTTAATGTATAGGCATAACACAAACACTATACAAACTATTTGGTACAACATTCAAACTCATCAATGTCTTTAAATTCCTAAAAATGATATATTTTTTCCATGGAAGCCGGCTTTGATTGAGATTAATTACCCTTAATTATTATCTAAAATCTTATAATATACAATCTTAAGTGTATTTTTAAATATTAATGACCTAGTGAACCAAGAGGGAATTGGAATTAACCTGCACAAGTAGTCCTAAACCTAAACATAGTCGTCGATCGACTCAAGATAGCATTGCAAAAGACACGGTTACTTTAATAAATAGTTATATATAAGAACTACGAAAAAGGCAATTAATCAATTATTGTATTTCTTAGTAGTTGGGTCAGTATTATTATTGTTGGGTTTAGTCCGTTTATCATTACATATACTTAACGAGTTAATAAAGTACTTTATGACACAACTGACTTAGCTATATTATCAAATTAGTTACAAAAAATAACTACCTAAGGACCACCATTGGCAGTGCATACAGTAACAAATGGCGATCCTATAAACTAAAGGAAAAAAAATAAACATAAAAGCAGGAAATCGAAATGGCAAAAAGGGGTACCTACACAGCTTGCGAGTCCTAATTTTTATATGTGGTAACAAGCAGTTATTTTGCGAATATAAAGCCAATTTACCGAAATTTTTTTATTTAATTTTTTTAATTGTAGATATGAAATTATTAACATTTTTTATAATGGAATTATTTTTACTGCTTAATTATATATTTTATAATGATTACTGGTCCACACTAGCTGAAATGAGAACACCCCACCACTTAATTCAACTAGAAGTCTATATGAAAATAATAAGTGCACAGTAAAAATAAACAACACCCATTCCGATCATTTTAGAACAGAGGCAGGTGTCAAGCAGGGATGCATAATCTCGCCAACTCTGTTTAATATCTACAGCGAACACATTACGCGAAAGGTACCAGACGGATGGAAGGGGGGAATATCAGTATTAGGTCAAAAAATCAGTAACTTGAGATATACTGATGGCACTTTAATAATCGCGGCAAATCAAGAAGAAATGGAAGAGATAATGAAATGTCTTAAGGATAAAAGCAAATTATATGGACTAAAGCTAAATAGAAGTAAGACAAAGATCATGACAGTAGATAGAGCCCGGAATAATCTTCAACACATTAAAGAAATTTGGGGGCTTTGAAGTAGTAAATAATTTCATATACCTGGGGTCCGTAATAACAAATGACGGAGGGTGTAACAGAGAGATACGTAGAAAGTTGACTATTGCTAGAACAGCTATGATGCAACTGGTAATAATTTGGAAAAATTTTAGCAAAACAATACACACAAAACTAAGGCTGTTAAAAGTATTCATTTTTCTCATAGCCACATATGCATCCGAAACGTGGACCTTAAAGAATGCGGATAAAAGAAAAAATGTATTTTTATACTTAATTTATACATGCATTTTGTTAATAATTAAAAAAAGACGAGAAATCTCTTCAGAAAACGTATAGGGGAACGACGGGTAATAGCATCTATAGCAATAGTAATAGCAACATCACAGAATACATGCGTACGTCATCTGTATCATTCCGTTATAAACTTCATTTCGTGCTTCCTACTAGTCTGCACGTGGTGGCATAGATACACAGTTGCCCCGTATTTGTGGAATTTTTTACAGCGATTTATTTGTTTTTGGTGCTTGCACTACAATTTTAGCAATTCAGAAAATATGCTATGTACCTAAACACTTGATGGTTTCATTTAAATTGTTAGAGTTAGTTAACTTACTATTATTTAACTTATAAAATTGTCCTATTACGGAGAAGTTAAATGCATTTATATTATGATTGTTTAGTTTCTTCATATTCATTTCCAAATCGGGTAATCACGAACAGATGTTCGCGATTACCCGCCAAGTGTTCTGGTTTACTCTTTTAATAATTTGACTTAGATTCTTTACTTTTTGCTTTTCTTGTGCTTATTTAACAATTTGTATCTTTTTCAGATGCCTTTTAAACGGAAACGAAGTACCAACAAATTTTCATGGACTGATGATCAAATGAAAGCTGCTCTAAAGGCAATTGAAGAAAGACGTTATGGCCTAAGGGAAGCTGCACGCCAATTTAATATACCTGTTACAACATTACAAAACAGAGTCTCTAGAGGTTTTTACAAAGGCAGGCTGGGTGCAAACACTCTCTTTTCAAATGAACAGGAACAAGAAATGAGTCGTCATTTACTAACGTTATCTAAAATATTTTATGGATTAACCCCAATTCAGTTGCGAAAAGAGGCCTTCGCCTATGCAGAGAAATTAAACTTAAAACATAGTTTCAACAGAGAAAAACAAGAAGCAGGTAAAGACTGGTTATATGGATTCATGTCAAGGCATCCTGAGTTAAGTTTCTGTAAACCTGAAGCAACAAGTCTAAATCGCATTCAAGGTTTCAATAAGGATCAAGTCTCAAGGTTTTATGACAATTTGGGTAAGCTGTACGATGAATACAAGTTTCCACCTACTTGAATATTTAATGTCGATGAGACTGGCATTACAAACGTAAATAGGTCTAATCGGATCATTGGACCTAGAGGCCAAAAACAAGTTGGAGCCGTTACAAGTGGAGAAAGAGGCAAGAACGTGACGGCATGCTGTTTTATGAGTGCCAGCGGATCTTTTACACCTCCACTATTCATTTATCCAAGACTGAGAAGAAATCCTGCTTTAGAAAAGGATGGGCCTCCAGGTTCTTTGTACTCCTGTTCAAAAAGCGGTTGGATGAACGAAGAAGTGTTCCTGTTTTGGATTCAACATTTTGCGAAAACCAATAAACCTACAAGAGATAATTTCATTTTACTGGTGCTGGACAATCACTCTAGTCATTGCTCTATTGCAATTTATAATTTTTGCAAAGAAAATGGTATCATTATGCTGTCAATACCTCCACATACCTCGCATCGTCTGCAACCACTAGACGTTAGCTTTTTCTCATCATTGAAGCGAGCATATGACGTTGAATGTGATTCGTTTTTAAAATCTCAACCCTCTGAGAAAATTGAAATGTGCCATATAAGCACTTTATTCTCAAAGGCGTATACTAGAGTTGCAAGCATAGACAAAGCTGCAAACGGTTTTGAGAAGACCGGAATTTTTCCATTCAACCGAAATACATTTAATGAAGAAGACTTTTACAATTCAAACGATAATCAAACTCAACAAAATAATAGCCAAGAAGGTCTTTCACAAACTATTCAAGAAGATTTACTGGAACCCCAACCAGGCCCTTCCAAAGAAAACCAGATATGTGAAAATACCGAAAATTTTTCATTCAGCGATATCTTGCCTTTACCGAAAGAAAAACAAAAGATATCTGTTCTAAAGAAGGGTGGAAGAAAAAAACAAAGATCCGAAATATTAACCTCAACGCCTTTGAAATTAGAACTCAAACAAAAGGAGCTTAGAAGGAAACAAAAAATGGAAAAAGAAATTGAAAAACAAAAAGGTTTAAAAAAGAAAAATAAAACTGCAAAGAGAAAAGTACTACAATCTTCAAGCGATGTCTAAGATTCGACATCATATAAAGATGATGAATCTGATGACAATGACGATATTAATACAGACGATTGTAATGAAGGAGAATCTTGTTTAATTTGTGGTGAGTTCGGGAAAAGCGAACTTTGGTTCCGTTGCATTATATGTGGTGGATGGGTGCATAAATTATGCAGCGGCTAGGACACACCGGACAACTATAAATGTGATTTTTGTTAATGGGTAATACTGTTCGCCATTACCCTTCTCATGTTTATTATTACCCGACATTTCGGGTAACAGCGAACATTTCGTGAAAATTTTTAATTGAGTTTTTTTATTATTAAAATCTTTATTTTTGATTATCCAATAACAAAAATTAATAGCTGTATTACTGTTAGCCACTCTGTAGTGATTTCCGAGTTTTCAACATTTTTATATTTCAAATAAACAATTATTTTCCTTAAGTGTTCGTAATTACCCGTCGTTAACCTACGTTTTTTTTATATTGGCCTATAACTAAAAACATTTAGATACTTGGATTTGTGACAGACCCGAAGAGGCATTTTCTTGTTTATTTCCCTGTGCTATATAGTTTGCAATTAGCAATTGACTAAATTTGAAATACAAGTTTATTTTTTGTCGAGTTCTTTGTAATTGAATTACGATGCAACCTCTATAACAACTAATAGCACAAAAACTTTAATGATAGAATTAATTAAATTAATATTTATACCTTCCGACGCCTGACTATTTTTACTGTGGATGCTGCCATGTCCATTTCCTACGCTCTCGGTTTTATTCTTCGGTGGAACTTTTGGTGGGGGATGGATTCCAAAAGTCGGTACCAAAGGCCCAGGTGGAAGTGCCGGTGGTCGTGGTATCATGGCGTTGTCCATGTTACACATGACCTCCTTCGGTAGGTTTGGAGTCATCTGTACGGCATAATTTATTTCCAATTACTTGTCGATTGGGACCATTTTTAATTATTTTTCGAAGAAATATGATGTAGCTGGAATAAAAATTTTTTATTAGTTTACTGGTTTTACTATACACGAAATTTAATTTCAACTCCATTTAAAAATTATAATGGTACAGTTTTTATGAGGGAGCTGATAATCCTCAATGTTATGTCATAAACCAATGACGAAGAACTTTAAAATTCTTCGAAATAAAATTTTCAATCGACATAAAATTTTTTGTTGTAAATTATTTTATTTAAAATTTATATTTTGTCGGTCTAGAACTTTAAATATACCGTGCAAAGTTGTTTGTTTTATACTAACGACAAAAAAAACAATAAGATAACCCGTGCTATAAAAGTAGCACACATGTCTAATTTTACTTCTGTAAAATTAAAGTGTTATTCAAATATAGAAAATATGTGATTATCGAGATACAATTTGTTGAAGGAGGTGATATTTAAGAAAAGTTCGAAAACTAAGAAGGCACTTATATTTTTTACCTGGATGAAACATAGTTAATTAAGGACATCTTGTAAGAACAGTTTGCCAAAATAAATGGCTAAAAAATACTCCTCAGGCGTTTAGTGAAGACTTGTCTACTAGAATAAAATTTCCAGCTCCAGAAAGTCATCTCTTATTGCTTTTCTTAAGCTCCACTATGGTAAAGATAAAGAATTACCTATGGGAATTATCATGATTACAGTGGTGACTATTGGCCAGTTTTGTGACTTTGGAAGTTTTTCAGCACTTTACTGAAGGCGTCAGTTCTTTGGTTTAAAGTGAAAATAAAGGTAAGGTCATAATTTTACTTTTTATTCCTTCTTGCTGAGTGGAAAGTAGGTTTATGTTTTGCATTAGATAGTAACAAATTTTGCATTGGATGGTAAAAACAGAACAATGTCACGAACTAGAGGAGTATCAGAGCCGATATGATAACTTCAATGTTCATCGAAAGGTGAAGGAAATAACTGGAAAGTTCCGAAGACGCAACAGCGGAAAAATAACAGATGATGAAGGCAATCATGCCATAACCAAAGAAGATAAAAATAAAGTATGGGAAGAAACGTTTCCATGACCTTAGAAGAATACAAGAGCACACCATTGAAGAAAATTCAGGTTCCGAAATCCTACCAGAAGAAATAACGGCAGCCGTCAGACAAATGAAGGCTGAAAAGGCACAGGGACTTGATGAAATTCCTGCAGAACTGTTGAAGCTATTAGATGCAGAACAAATAAAAATAATAACTGAAATATTTAATGAAATATACAAGGCAGAAAAAATACCAGTAGAGTGGCTCAAATCTGAGTTCATACAATTGCCCAAAAAACCAGGAGCAAAAGTTTGGATTTGTGAACGCCATTGGTACGAGGGAAGTTTTTTTTTTTAGCATGCAGGTATTGTTTCAGAAATGTAGAGATGTCAGCTGTAATATTTTTGCATGAATGATTGACTACAAGAAGGCTTTCGATAGAGTCAGGCATGAACAAATGATGGAAGTGCTGAAGAGGACAGGGATTGACGGAAAATACTTAAAAATAATAGCTAACCTGTATTGGAATCAATCAGCAGTGCTCCGAATAGATGCAGAATATACAGATCAGGTCAAAATCTTAAGGGGAGTGAGACAAGGGTGCATACTTTCTCCACTGATATTTAATCTGTACTCAGAGCACATTTTTGAAGAGGCTCTAAAAGATATTGATGAAGGCATCTCAATAAATAGAGTCAACCTCAATAACCTGCGGTATGCAGATGATAAAATAGTGTTTTCCAATACCATAGAATGGTTGCAAAACTTAATAAACAAAATAACGGAAACAAGTAGAAGGTATGGACTGGATATAAACACCAGCAAAACCAAGCTAATGACCATCAGCAAGAAAAACTGTGGCAAATAACTGGGGCAAATCTGTATGTGAACCAAATGAGAATTTGGTTCTCGTGCCTCACGTGCCTCACAATACAAATACTTGGGATCTATAATCAATGAGTCGTGGGACAATACCCAATAGATTAAATGTCGCATCGGAAAGGCAAAAAGTGCATTCTTGACTATGAGCTCTGGGTTCAAGAGCCATGACCTCATCCTAGAAACAAAAATAAGGCTCCTTAAATGTTATGTGTACTCAGTGCTTCTGTATGGAGTAGAAATGTGTACATTGAGTGCAGAAACTCAATCAAAACTTCAGACTTTTGAGCTATGGTTATACAGACGGATCCTGAAGATACCATGGACAGACAAAGTCACCAATAAAGAAGTACTGCGGAGGATAAATACAACTGCGGATTTGGTCAACATCTTTAAGTGTCGTAAGCTGCAGTACTTGGGACATATAATGAGAAATCAAGGCAGATGCGAGCAAGTTCAATGCATTTTGCAAGTTAAAATTGAAGAAAAAAGGGCCTCAGGACGAAGAAGAATATCCTGGCTTGCTAACCTGAGAGCATTGTATAGAAAGACCTCGACACAGCTATTTCGTATAGCTAAGAAGAAATTAGATATATAGGTGTGCGTTTTGAGCTCATGTTTCCTTTTTATTTGTCTAACTAAAGTATTTGTTTCATTCCTGATTCGTTTATAGTGGTTGTGTGCCTGTTCAGTTTGTTGTGTTCTGTACTGTAAAAAGACTTTCTTCTTTTGTTCACATATTGTCTTCACGTCTTCTCTAAAACATGGGGTTTTTTTTTAATATGTTAGTGTTTGTTACTATCCTCTCTTCAAGTGATTCTATTGCTACTGCTAGCTATTGCTAATGTTAATTATGTTATTTTTGAGTTTTTCCCAGCTTTCCTAAATGTTCAATCCTTTTTTAATATTTCATTCCCATCAATCTTCTCTGATATTCTTTTTCTGTATAAGTATTCTGTAGATTCCGTATTTATTTCTTCGACTATGCTTTTTGTTAGTATCGGCGCCGCTCCCTTAGGTGTGAAGTATTTCATAATGATACTAGGCTATGGCCACTACCTATATCTGCTGAGTTGGGGCATCTTACGTCGATTATTTTTAATGGGATGTATATCTCTATGGGTTTTAACGTAATCTATATCAGATTTTTGTCTATGGGTGTTATTTATTGCATATTTATGTTGGGCTTTGTGTTCTAAAAATGTGTTGTTTATTTTAAGTTCGTTATTTATGCAAAACTTTTTCATCAGTTTTTAATTTTCCTTAATATTATCATCTTCCCTCTGACTTGATATACTACTGGTAGCAATTCGTCACAAAACGTTTCCCTTGTTGTTTGAGGTTTGGTATTTTCTGGGCCGTATACTCCGATGATGTTCAGGTCTTCCTTCTCCATTCTTATCTTTGCTGTTACAATCATTTCTGATATGTATTGACACTCTTTGATATGATTCATTTTAAAGTCATCTAGTTTAAAATGTATAGTATATGTCTGAATTGTCAATATAAATAGGTCAGATAAAATTAATTTATTAGATTTTTTACTAAATAACAAAAAGAAAATTTGTTAAATTTATTAATGTTTTGTATTTTGAGAACGATTTCTAAAGTAGAAATGGCAACTATTACAATGCAAAAAATTCCTTAAATTATCTAATATTCAAGTATAAAATTTTCTAGTACGTCCCTGGCCGGAGTATAAATATTTCTCCAATTTTCTGTTTACATTGGGTATAAAGGAAAAAATTCCAAATTCCAGTTTGTAACTACGACGTTAAATATGGTTAGATTTATTTGTATGCGTTAGTTTTGAGATTTTAGCTGGGAATTATTCAAGGTTATTTTACGATATAATTTAAAGCATGTTTGACAAGATTTTTGGGCTGTTCCACGGCGAGAACGGAGTAGGAGAGTTGAGACGCAAGACTGGAAGCCGGCCGATATTAGATCTAAGGTCGAAAGTTAGGTTTGAAAACATGAGCGATTGAAGCAGACATATTTAATTTATTCGGTCAAGAAACCGGCAAATTTGTTGGAAATAGTGAATTATACTCTATGTAAAGTGTCAGTTTTGGAAGAGAAGTCACCATTTCTAAGTTTCCAAGTATCTAAGAGATTTGTGTCACTTACAACAACTTTTAAAAATAACCACGATGGTTCCAGTGTTTTAAGAAGCCGTTTCCAGGGTGTGTCCAATGTGCCAGTTTTAACCTCAGACTTCCAATGTCCTAAGCAGCCGCCTGAAAGCATCTTTTACAGTATCGAGATGAATTTGTTCAAGTCACAAAGAGTTTAGTTTAAATTCCAGTTCCTAACCCCAGAAAATCTAAAGTAACTTTAGTGCAATCTAGGTAACTTTTGTGTTTAAACTTTCAAAGTAAAAATAATAATTTCTAATAATAATTTGCTTTCATAAGATATTAAATTGTAATAATTAATAATGTAAATTTTAGGATGTGACCATTGCTGTAATTTTATTTGTTCTCTGTTTTAAAATTTAATGTTGACATATGACAGCTAGCTTTATTATTTTTTTGACATTAGTTTCGTTTTGTTTTGAAATAAGGTTAACCTCTCTTTATAGTTTCATCTAAAAAGATAATTCTTTATTTGTAATAATTTATTTCTGCCACAGATTATGGTCCAGTAACAATTTATTGTAGTTTTATAGTATCGCCTACTTGTAAACAGATGTTGTAAACAGATAAAACATAGTAAGTGTTTCTTTGTTATTTTGGTATTTATCTCTGTAACTATCTATATAGTATTTTGTGCCATTTATTTTTGTAACTGTTTGTGGTGAGACAACAATAAATGTTTAATTTATTTCTCTAAACCATTTTGTTTATTTATTTAGAAAAGTCTCCTAACCTCTATTTTGCGTTTTTTTAGGACGGAAGAACCTTTTCTTTCCTCCAGCAGAAAGTTTCCTCGAAGAGGCGTCCCGTTTTAAATAGCTAGATGTCCTTCTTGTTGTTTGTCCATTTGTTCCAGGAGATTCATGTAAGTTCCCCTTTGTTTCATTTTTGTAATTGCCGCAATCCGAACCCCTTGCCATTGACTTATCCACGACCCAGTTACTCAAAATAAACCCTGAGAGCCGTTCGCATAAGTTTGGATTTATTTTTTTGTCCTATCTCTGCCTTAATAATTTCTGTCCCTAATTTTTAACTCCCCATAGTAATACCCTATGTGGTAGTAAAAAAATTTTGTTACAAACGTCAAAATAAACTTAATATAAAGTGAAATTGTGGCTTATGCCTAACAAAAATCGTAAATTGCATAAATGGGTTAAGGTCTGAAATAGAGAAAATAATTTGATTTATTAACTCAAACATTTAATAGATTTAACCAGCTCCCGTTTAAATGTAAACTCTCTTCTAAATAAAAAATATAATTTATTTCTTACGAATGTAGCCAAAACAACTGTTTTAATTTAAATTAACCTCTTTTATTTTATTCCCAATAAAATAGTATCTACTTTAAATAAACCAGTTGAAATTACCTCTTCGCGAAGCCAAATTATTGTTTAAGTTTTATTTTGAACTATATGTGCACCTCTTATATAGTAAACCAGTTAACGTCAATCAGCACATCCATTATAAATCGTAGATCTATTATAAATTTTGGTTACGGTTCAGCATGTGTTCAGTTTGCCATTCTAGACAGTTGGATATTAATCTTAATAATTGATGAAATTCTTCCTGTCAAATACATCATTTGTTTAATATTAACAGGTAGTATAGTAATATTAGGATATCAAACAAGTGTTACAGTAACACAAATATTTATACATGTTGGCATATCAATTAATTTGAACATAATTTACATTCTCTTTTATTATTTAATTGTTAAAGAATTTATTTTATCTATTTGTTTAATTAATTCATCAAATTTGGTTAAAGTTTTCCTGTATAGAGATTTTAAAATATCTAAAATTATAAAAATGTTGTTAGTTCAACAATTACTACACTTACATCTTTTTTCAAAACTTTTATGCAATATGTAAGTCCATATATAGCAAAATCAAATTATGTATATTTCACATTCCTCACAGAATATTGCAATTCTTTATTCAGTTTTCAATCTGTTAAAGTGAAAGAAAGTTGCATCTACGACAAATTGCCGGTAAGCACACCTCATACGTTTCTCTGTAATTTATTTGATTTATAAGCCAACGTCACGCCAAAATCTAATATCGAAACTTTTTTAATAACAACAAACAATGTCCAATGAGGAAAAGCAATTTTTATGAGTTGTAGAATTTTATATTTTAGTTAGTAGTATCCACGAGTAGAGTTATAATGAAAAATACGAGACGACAGCAAATAACTACAATACGAAATTAAATTCCGTTGTATAGTTTTGACGCTTTAATGAGTTTTAGTTGAATTATTATATCGAATAAAACATTTTGGAGTGACTGATTCTATACCTGTATTAGCAATAAAACCGAATAAAGGATTTTTTTCCATAGCTAATGTTAAAGTGTTGCTATAACAACTGTTTTGAGTAGATAAAGTATCACTTTAACCGCAAGAGTAGATAAAGTGACCCTTTAACAGCAAGAGTAGATAAAATGTTTAAACTTTTTTTTATTCAATAAAATTTACAAATTCAAACACATTAAGGATTAAAAACAACTGAAATTTTACAATTAACATTATTAGAAATATCTATTTTTTGAGCATCACAACTTGTACTCGTTTGCTTAAACACTTGATTCGAGGTACTGGATTGATGGCATCGCTTTCTTCGACTTTAGAAAAATACGCCAGAAGTATTTTTTCACTCACGCCATTGATATTCTTAATGCTTTTCCAATTTTTAAAACACCGGTATTCTTTCTCATACATCATCCTAGATTTTTGTGGCAACAATAAACTTTCTGCTTCCAACGCTGCATTTTCTACATCTGACGGCAGGTTTTCCTTTTCTTGTGTCAATTCTTCTCTGTACATTTCGTATTTATTCACTTTTTACACAAAACGCAACAATATTCTCCGCAAAAACCAAAACGTAACATTTGTTTGACATTTGTTGACAGAGTAATTCATATCCCTAGCAACAGAGCAACACAATTGCGATTTGTGTGCTAAAAATTACAATTTTCTTTGAAATTCTATTTTTCACCTGAACTTGAAGTCTTGCTATAAAAAAATGTATTGCACACGACGATAAAATCGCATTATCTTCTCGAGCATAATTAGCGTCTCGACTGACATCTCGACGCTAAAAAACGCTCTCGAAGATAAAATACAATTTTATCGTCTTGTACAATAAAAAACTATGAACTAGCTAGTTTTAAAATACAATTTCACAACGGAAAAAATATTAGTACAGCGAAATATTATGATAAAAAAAGAGTCCTATTGGGACTTTGATCCGGCCAGGTATGTGATAAGTTTTTTAGTTTAATAGTAACATTTTAATAGTACGATTTTTTAAATAAGTAACACTTTTAAAATGCACCCTCATTTATAAATATATACCTTCGTTTACCAATAAAAAATAAAGCATTTTAGAAAAATCTCAAGTAACTCTGATAAAACACGTTTAAATCTTTAAAATGACAGTTTGTGATGTTAATTTACTAATTTCTTGCTTAGACAACTGTAAAAACCCCCAAAATTCTTAATTTTCAAATTTTTTAATATATATTAATATCTTTTGTAAAGATGAATTTACAAGATAGATACCGCGTGGAAAGTCGGGTCTTGTAGGTTAAAATTGTAACGTTATAAACGTCACATGTTTGTTATTTTTGTTTTAATAACTATTTTATTTCAATTTTTTTTTATTTTATTGATTTCTTAACTTTTCCTTTGATTTTACTATTTTTATTTTAAAATATTTGGCGCTCAAATGTTTTTAACCTTCCGCCGGTAACGTGAATTCTTGTAACATAGTTGGTAACGTCGGTCTACGACACCGACTTTTTTAATAATGAATATCTGAGGTTGTGATTTTCTGTTATTATTTTGATGTGACTAAATATTTAATAGTAGACTTCAAACAGGCATACGATTCAGTCAAAAGGGACAGACTATACTATATATTGGCAGAATTAGCAATACCACATAAGCTGATTAGACTCATTAAAGCCACAATGGATGAAACTCAGGCATGTGTACGAATACAAAACAACCGGACAGACTTTTTCAAAATCTCGCAGGGACTAAAGCAGGGAGATGGGCTGGCACCAACATTGTTTAACCTGGCACTGGAGTATGCGGTTAGGCAAATGCAAACTGGACGAGAAAACCTACTGACCAATAAAACGGTTCAACTGGCTGCCTACGCCGATGATATTAATATTATGAGTAGAACATCAACAGGAGCACAGGAAGCATACGCAGAGTTAAAAACACAAACGAAAAGGCTAGGTCTGGAAATTAACACAGAAAAAACAAAAATAATGGTACAGACGAGGAGAAATATAATCCCACAAAATATTATGCATGAAGATGACATTGAAACGGTTGGAAAGTTTACATACCTGGGAGTAGAAATATATGCCGATGGAGCAGAGGATGGAGAAATACGAAAAAGGATAACGCAGGCAAACAAAGCTTATTTTGCCCTCTCCCATATATTTCGGTCTAAAAGTGTCCACCGAAATACAAAGATGAGAATCTATAAAACTTTAATTCGGCCAATAGCATGTTATGGCAGCGAAGCATGGGTCCTGAAAGAAACATCCAAAAACAAACTCGACACATTCGAAAGAAAAGTACTGAGGAGAATACTAGGACCTGTGAGGGAAAACGGAATCTTCAGAATTCGATATAACAACGAGCTCTATCAACTGTATAAGGAAACACCCCTGTCAGACTTCATTAGAATACAAAGATTGCAATGGGCCGGACATGTGATACGAATGGGAGAGGATAGGCTACCAAAACGAGCACTGAACGCCAGAATGCAGGGAAAGAGACCAGTTGGAAAGCCAAGAAAGCGCTGGGAAGACACAGTAAGCAGCGACGCACAAGCACTTTTAGGAGTCCGTGTATGGAGAAGAGCAGCCACAGACAGACAAGGATGGAGGCAAAAAATAAAGGAGGCCAAGGCTCATTTTGGGCTGTAGTGCCGTAGAAGAAGAAGAAATATTTAATATAACTATCATTAAATAACAATATAGTAAGAAATGATCAATATTTATTTATTTTCGAGAAAAAAATGCAAAAGTTTTTGAATACAAAATATCAACACACATAAAGACAAATGCTGAAATGTTACAATAGAAATAAAATTTTTTAACAGATGTCCAAAATAAACTGAAAGTATTGTCCGTTTGCTTCCTCATTTTCTTCTACACTGCACACAACGGATAGTCCGGTTAAATATTCCAAACACATATATTTGCCACACTGCCTACAAAGAAATAGAGTTTTGCGGTTTTTCTTACTACTGCAGAACGTACATCTTTCATACACATTATTCTGGATAGGTTGATTTCTTGTCTGCATGCCACAAATTTCCACTAACCTCATACGAATTGTCCTTGGAATATTTTATTCTAGGGCTCGTCTGCAAATATGTTCGTCAATAAGTTGAAAACCCAAATCTTCCAGAAACTTTCGTCTAGGAATGCGTGTCTGTATTCGATTTATATATAATGTAGGAATTTTTTCCAGCGACATTCAAACAACTGTAAAAAATGATCATTGGTCAGCGACGGGTTGCTCTAGCGCAATTGTATGCCGCGCAGAGTTTGTCCACGACATCCACGCCTCCTTTAGTCTTATTCTAATCTATAATTATTTCTGATTTACCTGTTGCATTATTAATGTTGTCGTCGTAATGCATAGTACATAACACTAAAACATTTTTACCTTTTCGGGGTACATACGATACAAGGGTACACTGCTCTTGAAATGCGAACATACTGGTTTTTTCTGGCCTTCGTTGTGTTAACACTAGAGGGTTTATTCTTTCGTAACGTTTCTATAACAGTTAGACGATGTTCACGTTGAAGTAATCGCGCGAGCTGAACGCTTGTAAAAAAATTATCCGTGGTAACGTTCCTTCCCGTTTTTCAAATCGGTTTACACAGACGAAGTACAAGTGACATATTTGACGTATCAACAAAATATTTTCCTGCTGGCTGTGTACCAACATATACTTCTATCTTGGACGTATAATACATCTCAGCGTCTACTAAGCATTTATATTTATACCGTAACGATTTAGTTTATTCGGTATGTAAACCCTGAATGAGCATTTGCCGCGAAAGGCTTCTAACTTTTCATCTATCGTAGTGTATACTGAAGGATTGTAATGCTTCGGTAGATTAGAATTAAAAGCTTCAAAAATCTCACGTATCGCGGCCAACTTGTCGAATTCTTGCCTTTGTATTCTAGTACTTTTGTCATCGAACCGAATGTGTCTTAAAATGAACTGGAACCTCTTTAGTGACATCGTAAGGTGATAAATCTCCATTGACCTTCCATCTGTTCTAAATAAATCATCAGCATTCTGATGATTGCTTTTGTTAGCGCCAAATATGTACAACAGCCCAAACAGAGCTTTTAATTCTATAAGATCAATTGGCATAGGCGTTCTGTTATTGACTGTGTCATTGCGTTTCAATGGTATGAACTTATTGGTGCATTCTACTATTTTTACTAGAATATCTGTAGTGAAAAAACCTTCCCAAATCTCTTTTATCGCCAATTTTTGCCTAATATCACCTTTTGGTCCTGCCAAATTGGGTAGAAGATTTTCAGTACGAGTTCGAACATTACGATTAAATGCATGATGTTCCCTCCACCTTGTTCCATCTTTCCCAAACAAAACTTGGTATGCGCGGTATAAAAACGGTTATGTGCTTTGCTCCAAGCTGTAAACTTTACAGCGAACAAAAAACATGCAAAAAAGTTGTTTGGAAAAAACAATTTAAATAACTTCCCTAAATTCCCTTCTAAAATTTCAGTGAGACTGAAGTGTATAAATCTCATGAGTTAAAAGCAGTTGTTAGTTTTTTTTTAATATTTCTTATATTTCAGATATTCTGTGATTGTCTTTTCAGATTTATACTATGTATCTGTCATGATTTTTAAAAATAATTTAAAATGTAATTGTGCTATTTGTATGTTAGGCTAAAATTAATAACATTATTTTGGTCTGTTTTCAGGAGGTAAGATAGAGAACCATTTAAGTACTCGTTAGTTTGTAGTTGTCATTTTGTGAACCAAGATAGGAAAAATTGGCCTACAATTTTTGAGCATAACATAAAGAGAAAGTTATTGTTCTCCACTCCAGAAAAACTGTAAGCTTAAAATCGAATTTAAATGAATATCTTAATATAATAGAAATACTTATTTTAGCAAAAGACAGGTTCAGCAAATAAATTCCTCCTTAGATGAAGGAGCAGCTTTATCTCCAGTTGATATTGGAGATAAAACAGCTGGACCATCAACAAATAGTCCTTAACTAGGTTCATCTACATCAATACACACAGAAAAAGTGGCCGGATCTCTATCAGAAAGAATTAGAGCATTTATAGGGGCAGAAAATTACTTTCTTAAAGAAGAAGTAAATCAACTTACTGAAAAATTAAAAAAACTTTCATGCCGGTTTAGTTTTGAACAAATTCAAAATAATGATGTATTTTAATGTACACAGGAATACCAACCAGTGCTCTGTACTTAAAATTATTTGAAACTATGGAAGATTTTGAGTTAACTTATTACGCATACTGGCAAGTCAAAATTTTACTCAAAGTTGAGCAATTGCTGGCGACACTTATGAAATTAAGGTTAAATTTACCACATTGCTCCCACATAAGCCCCGTCCATTGTGACGGTAGACTTAGGTAGTCCATACACAGTACTTATCTGTCAACTCTTCCCTGTCATGTAACTTCAATGCTAAAGTAGAGTTAGTTCAATAAAAAGTGATACTAGTTTTTATAATGTCTTTTGCTTATTTAAGCTGGATCCCGTTTAATTAACTTCTATATGTCTTTTTATAATTTGACTTCTTTTTTATAAATTCATCCACACGGGTTTCATTTAACCTTATAATTCATCTCATATGCATTTAGTATCTTTAATATAAAATTTATTAAAAATCCTTTGTAAAAGGTATATAATTTTTAAAAACCCAAATGGGCTGTTATAGACAAAACGTTTTCGGAATCCATTATTCCATCATCAGTGTCCTATAAAATATATAACCACTTAATTAAAGAGAACGTGAAGTTAAAATTTTGACTAAGGTTAATGAAAAGTGTGGTTAATACTTACTAGGTGCACATGAGTGTAGCCACTAAATACATGGGTAAAAACCCGTTAACAAAAATTTAGTTACATTTGTTTTACATTATATTATATACATTGCTAGGATGCTAAAGTTACCGTTGGATTAGGTAACATGGCGACATATGACTCCACGTTGAAGTTGCAAGTCCTGAGACGGTGTGTCTACGAGGACTTAATGGAAGCAACTGATTGAAATGACAATGTTGACAAGTTAGGACGGAACAAGTAACAGAGAAGTCAATATAACTGTATGTGTCTACTTAAGACAAAAGCCAACGTTAATTAAATTGTTAAAGTAATAGATTTTTTGATATTAAATAATATAACAGTATCAACCATCAATGTTGTTGTTTTTTTAAAAAATTGATTTTTATGTGTATGAGGTGAAATGTGGAGAGTAGATAATGTGGTTATAGTTAGGCAACCAACTATGCATGTGTGTGGTAGTATAATGAAAAAGAGATTTTTATATTTAGGCCCTTTATGTTTATTCAACATTTGGTACTTGGAAAATAGAAAATAGACACATGTAGAAGGTTGAGTTATAGAAATTTTGTTTAATATTGGTGGAAAATGAATGAATATTTTTAAAATATGACAGTGTTCTTATATGAATGAGATAAAACTTTTGTAGTATAATGGTCATGTGAAATTTAACTTATAACTCGTTTATAGAAGGCCCTGTATGTCAAAAAACAACATTTGGTACCTGGTAAATGTAAAAATAATTAAGTTGTAAGTACATGAAATTAAATATCTGATAGGGTGTTAACAGACTAAGTGGTATGGAAGTTTTATTTTTTAACTATTATGTGGAATGAATAGAAATTGACGGTTGGGACATGGTTTTTTTAATAAGTTAATAGAATAGTACTCAACTTATAACTTAAGAAAGGTCCTATCTGTCATAAGCAACACTAGGTACCTGGGAACTATAAAAGGATAAGTTACAAGTTGTATGATTTGCAGGTGTATAATTGTCCAAAATGTGAAAATGGAATGGTTGTGGGTTGGCTCTGTTAGAATTAAGTAAAGCAAAAATTATGGGGTCAGCTTTAATGGTAATTAAGTTCTGTGATTTGTTTTTAATTCTTAATGGATATGAAGGTCTTAAGGTGTTCATTAAACTAATGTCTAAAATAAACAGAATTTGATGGCTGGAACATGGTTTAGAAGTATGTTGTAAGTATACTACTCAACTTATAACTTAAGAAAGGCCCTATCTGTCATAAAGCAACACTAGGTACATGAGAAATATAGAGAGATAAGTTATAAGTTGGTGATTTTATAGGTGTATATAAACCTCAATTATGAAAATGAAATGGTTCTAAGGTGGCTCTGATGAAATTGAGTGAAAATAAGAAATTTATAGTGTTTTTGAAAAAATGTAGGATACGGAAAGAATATACGGAAAGAATAAGATATTTTAGACATTAGTTTAATGAACACCTTAAGACCTTCATATCCATTAAGAATTAAAAACAAATCACAGAACTTAATTACCATTAAAGCTGACCCCATAATTTTTGCTTTACTTAATTCTAACAGAGCCAACCCACAACCATTCCATTTTCACATTTTGGACAATTATACACCTGCAAATCATACAACTTGTAACTTATCCTTTTATAGTTCCCAGGTACCTAGTGTTGCTTATGACAGATAGGACCTTTCTTAAGTTATAAGTTGAGTACTATTCTATTAACTTATTAAAAAAACCATGTCCCAACCGTCAATTTCTATTCATTCCACATAATAGTTAAAAAATAAAACTTCCATACCACTTAGTCTGTTAACACCCTATCAGATATTTAATTTCATGTACTTACAACTTAATTATTTTTACATTTACCAGGTACCAAATGTTGTTTTTTGACATACAGGGCCTTCTATAAACGAGTTATAAGTTAAATTTCACATGACCATTATACTACAAAAGTTTTATCTCATTCATATAAGAACACTGTCATATTTTAAAAATATTCATTCATTTTCCACCAATATTAAACAAAATTTCTATAACTCAACCTTCTACATGTGTCTATTTTCTATTTTCCAAGTACCAAATGTTGAATAAACATAAAGGGCCTAAATATAAAAATCTCTTTTTCATTATACTACCACACACATGCATAGTTGGTTGCCTAACTATAACCACATTATCTACTCTCCACATTTCACCTCATACACATAAAAATCAATTTTTTAAAAAAACAACAACATTGATGGTTGATACTGTTATATTATTTAATATCAAAAAATCTATTACTTTAACAATTTAATTAACGTTGGCTTTTGTCTTAAGTAGACACATACAGTTATATTGACTTCTCTGTTACTTGTTCCGTCCTAACTTGTCAACATTGTCATTTCAATCAGTTGCTTCCATTAAGTCCTCGTAGACACACCGTCTCAGGACTTGCAACTTCAACGTGGAGTCATATGTCGCCATGTTACGTAATCCAACGGTAACTTTAGCATCCTAGCAATGTATATAATATAATGTAAAACAAATGTAACTAAATTTTTGTTAACGGGTTTTTACCCATGTATTTAGTGGCTACACTCATGTGCACCTAGTAAGTATTAACCACACTTTTCATTAACCTTAGTCAAAATTTTAACTTCACGTTCTCTTTAATTAAGTGGTTATATATTTTATAGGACACTGATGATGGAATAATGGATTCCGAAAACGTTTTGTCTATAACAGCCCATTTGGGTTTTTAAAAATTATATACCTTTTACAAAGGATTTTTAATAAATTTTTTAATATATGGTATACAGCCAAATACAGGAACGTAGATTCCTTGTGGATTTTATCTTTAATATAATTAAACAAATTCATTTAATAATAATTACATTCATTTTATCCTTGCCAATTTGCTATCTGGTATTTAATATTGTAATTATTCTCGAACTTCATTGTTATAGTTTTTTGGCCTTATTAATTTTTCTTTTCCACTTCTTAGTGGGACATATCGAAACCACATAGATGGATCTTCCTGAGCTCCGTTAATGCGCAGCTGCTATTCAGAACTCAATGGCCACCTGAAGATACAAACACGAAAGTATCAAGATTCAGCTACATCAACAACAACTTTTAATTTTAGTTTACTATTAAAATTTAATTTTTTATGTATAATTAATATGATTAGTTAAATTCTTGGTTTATTTGATCCAGCCAAACACATTTTTCAGATTTACTTCTAAGATAAGACGTTCTAACACCTGAGCGACTGAGCTAAACAAGGATTTATAATTGGCTCCCAAAGAAAGTTGTGAGTTTCATTGTTTTACATTGGTTCCCAACTTTCAGGGGTAGTTAGATTGTTATCCATTGGCACCCACCATTTCTGATGCGTCGTTCAATGGTTACACATTGGCACCCACCGTTTCTAATCGGTCATTTGAAGGTCACACATTTGCGCCCAACGCCTAAAACGTAGACCTTAATGGTAGCAAAATATCTTCAAATTTTCAGAGTGATTTATGGATTATTTTAAAAGTTATTGCAATAATATAAGTCAGAAAAAAATTTGCTTACAAGAATTGTTCGAAATTCTCACAAAAATAGTCATTAAATATTTATTCATCCGAAAGATGATTTATATCCTTAGGTATCATCATTTAATATCCGCTTGTCCACTGCTGGACATAGATCTCCCTCATAATTTTCTATCTGTTTCGATATTGGGCCTCTTGCATCCAATTTCTATGGCATCCAAAGTGTTGGTGGACGACTTCTGCTTCTGTAGGCATTATCTCTTGGTCTTTATTGCAGTATCCACTTTGTCCATCTGTTATCTGTCATTCGAGCCATGTGTCCTCTACAGTTCCAATTTAGTGCTGCTATTCTCTCTACAGCATCAGCCACTCCTGATCTTCATCGTAACTGGCGGTTTGGGATCTTGTCTCGCATTAAAACGCCCAACATAACAGGCTTTGTCGTTCTTTGAGCAACACGACTCTTTTTCACTGTTCTCCTTGGCATAGTCAACGTTTTCGCTCCGTAAGTCAACACTGACAAAACACACTGATTAAAGGTTTTTCTTTTAAGACATAATGTTATATCGGTCGATTTGAAAATGTGGTTCAACTTGCCGAAGGCTGCTTAAGTCAGTCTTACGGTTACGATTAAGTCTAAGGTTAGGTTAACCTTAGGTATACCCAGCCACTAATAGAGACGTTGCTGATGTCCTTCACATAAAGAGAAATGTCATTAATAGTTTGTGGTTAAAGCGTTAAGAAATTGGTAATATTGTTGAATGTCATACAGATCGTACAAGGATAACCAACCAGATTGAAGACCATTTTATTAGGTTGCAGGTTTTGTGAGATCGTACTGTAACTGCATCACAATTACAAATGAGGCTGCAAGAGACCCATCAGGTGTTTGTAATTAGCCAAACCATTGGAAATAGACTGCATCAAGTATGGTCAAATGGTCGAAGAACTGTGAGAGTACCTGTGTTATCCAGATTAAAAAGCGCCCGTTAACTTCAGTGGGCACATGAACACGCAAATTGGGTTATACGTGAGTGGGCCTCTACTTTGTTCACAGATGAGTCTCGATTTGGATATGCACCAGATACAAGACGGACAAGAATTTGGAGACGATTTGGTAATGCTGAACGATTGGCCACCATGAAGGAGGTTCATAGACAGCAAGGCGGCTGTATAATGATATAGGGTGGCATCACTCTTGGTAAAAAAACCAATCTCATTTGAGGTTTTAACAACAATTTTGAGGTTTTACCATGGCCTGCACAATCGCCAGATTTAAACTCAATTAAGCATGTATGGGACATATTGGGAAGACGCATTTTACAACAAAATATTGCGTTCAATACAAGACAGCAACTGTTTGAGGTCCTTTCAATGGAGTGGAACAGAATATCGTAGCGATACATTGACCATCTGACCATGAGTTTGCCTTACAGATGTATCCCAGTAATCAACAACCTTGGAGGTCATACACTATACTAACTTAACCTAAATACTTTTTTTTGGAAGTTGACGGACAACAAATTGTTTTTTTATTTTTTTTTTGTCACCATTTTTTGACTTTGGAGTTCTCTTTTAATTTTCTTAAGAGCTATTGCAATAATTATAAGAAAAAAATGTTTATTTTATATTTTATACACTTATTTATACCTTTTTATTAAAAATATTTGAAATTAATTGTTTGAAATCCCTCTGTAATCTCGCATTTTGTTTTTGTCCCCTATATTATTTTGATGTGACGTGTGTACTTTAAAAGCATTATTACTGTGTTGTAATCACGATCGTATTACTTGAAAATACTATATATCTTTCCCGATACCTCTGCATATCTTCCTGGATTGTTGGTAATTAGGTTAATTCACAAATATTAGTTTTTTATCGATATATTTTAAAAGCATCATTACTTTGCTGTAATCACGATCATATAACTTGAAAATAATATATATCAGCTTTCTCGTAAAATATTTTAAAAGGACTATTAATACTGTCGTTCAGTCTTATTTCCTGCCCCAAAAAATTGCTATAATAAATTTTACCAGCCACATATCGAAAACTTGTTCTTTCTCCAATGTGACTCGTGGCTTTGAGCGAACCAAGTCGTTAAGATAACGGCCGCTTGAGCATAATCGTAATCGTTTTACTGACCAGCTTAAAGAATTCCTGTTTGGGCGTCGAAGGCATTCAGTTGAATGAAAACCTGCTGATTTATGATTACAATGCCAATAAAAACCTATAGTAATTAATTGGCTTTATGAATATTATGATTCTATTTTAAATGCAGAACAAATTAAAGTATATTGGTTTACACGTCACTGGCAGTAAATTAGAATTAATTGATAATTACGAGCAAGATGTTTAAGGACAGTATTAAGAAAATTATGAATCATTAAAATTAAAGAAAAAACATGATTAACGGGATCAATACTAAAATTTTGGTTTTCAATAATTACATACAGAAATTTTTTGTGGGGATAGACTCTTGCAATAGAAACAGTTGACGAAATATGTATAAAACTCTATCTCTGGAAGTAACAGATTTTTAATTTAAACCTGCTTATTAGAATACCGGTTATAGGAATATCTCGGTTTAAGGAATAGAAATTTGAGATCCCGAAACGTTTTCATTTACTCCTTAATAAATTTATCAGTTTAGAGGATTATATTTTAATAAAATAATACCACTTAATAGAATATTTTTTAGGTAAACGAATAACTGTATATTGTAATTGTCCTAAAAATTTAAATGATGCCTAGTGTATTAGGGTCTGCCAGGTAATAAATACTTTATTTTTTTGTTATCAGCAAAAATGTTACCCTTTCCCTAAATATCCACAGGTCATATATTACTTATTCATTTTTCGAAAAAATTTTATTGTCCACCCACTTCATTGCCTGTTAATAAATTTTTAGAAACAGTTAAATTAGAATTAACAGAGTTAATTTAGAATTTATCCAGAGATTTACGTGTTTGCAAATGGATCACTTCGTCGTTAAATTCGAAGATCTTAGTACTTTAAAAGAAAAAATGAATTTAATAGATCACGCGAAACAATCTAAGTACAGTCAAATCAAAATTGCTGAAAAGTTTGGAATTTCACAAGCTCAGGTAAGCAAACTTTAAAAAAACCAAGACAGTTTCATCAACGATTGGTGAGCTAATTTAAAATCAACCTAAAAAAGAAAAGGCATTGGGAAAGATTCCAGATGATCAGACACTAGCCTAGTGCTAATGATTTTTTGAGAAGAGGGCCCAAAATCACCTGTTAAGTTTTAAAAGAAAAAGCTGAAGAAAGAGCCGAAAATTTAAGTAATGGGAACTTTAAAGCAACAAATGGATGATTCTGCAGTGGATGGGAAAAATCGTTTACAAGTGTCCTTCAAAATAGTTGTTAGACAGGCACAAGATGCCGATGTATCTGCCGCAGAAACTTTGCTTTAACTACTGAGCTGTAAGCTTGTAAGTTGTAAGCTTTATCTCCTGGGAAATGTTTCGAGCAGGAAATATTTTAATTGATCGATTGACAAATATATATATATATATATATATATATATATATATATATATATATATATATATATATATATATATATATATATAATGCTAATTCCGATGGAAGCCATCAATTGCCACTTTTTGTTATTGGAAAATGTAGAAGTCCAAGGTGTTCCAAATGCGTAAAATGGATGAGAACAATCCTGTTTAAGGAATGGCTTGTTGACTTCGAAAAGAACATGTTAGAAACGATTGGAAACATGCTGTTATTTGTTGATAATTTTTCTGGCGATAAACCTGACGTAAGGTTAAATAATCAAGTAATCCATTTCTTGTCCGCCAACACAACTTCACTTATTCAACCGATGGATTATCGAATAATTTCTGCTTTTAAAAGAAATTATAGAAAAGAAGTTTCAATGACATGGCAAGAAAAATTTTAGTAATCTCTGCTATTCATGTGATGAGCAAAAGTTGACATCTATAGCAAACAAGGAAAATTCAGAACTCGACAAAGTAACAGATCTGCTGTTAACGAATCAACAGGTCAGACACCAGCCAAGGTCCTATTCGGACGCGAGATGCGACAACCTTGTGATCTGGAGTTTGGGTGTCGACCTGGAGAAGATGTAGCAGGTGAAGATTATGTGATTAAATTACGAAGAACAATGGACAATGTACACAAGTTGGTCCGTTCCCATCTTCAGATCGCTAGCGACCGAATGAAGAAACGGTACGATACACGAGCCAAAATGGGGTGCTTTAAGAAGAACGACAAAGTCTGGCTCTATAATTCCAAAAAGCGAAAAGGTTGTTCTCCCAAATGCAGCAGTTTTGGGAAGGTCCATACCTCATTATGGAGAAGATTAACGATGTCATCTATCGAATAAGCAAGATTCCGAGGGGAAAGCCGATGATAGTACACCATAACTGGCTGGCGTCTTTCGAAGGTGACCACGACGTAGATGAAGAAGTGAAAGTAAACCAAGTCCAAGATGTGTCTGATCTCACGTGTAAGGAATTCATTCGGGGCCTATGGAGGTATCGGTAAAGCAAGACATGGTGTTACCACTAAAGAAAAGCAAGATCTACTCGCGCTTCTCGATGACTACTCGCTGGCCTTTACCATCCCGGCCAGTATCAAAGACGCATAGAAACCAGATAGTTACTGGTGCGGAGAGAAAACCGTCCCTTTTCATTTTTATACAACTGTAATTTAGTAAACTAAAGTTGTAAAAGAGTTCCAGAGTCCAGTTCCAGTCCCGACAAGGTTCCAGGAGGAACCATCTTTTAAGAGGGGGGCAATGTTACGATAAATTATGATTCATATTTAACTGTAAACATCTTTTTCTAACAAGTATTTTTTAGCAGGTAATACCCAAACGAATCCCCTGTTATACCTGCGATTGGAACTCTCCAGAAAAGGGTTGAGTAAAATCGTTGGCGACCGAAGATCAAAGAAGCTTCGAGATAAACAAAATTAGGTATAAGACCGGTTTTCTTCCATAGCATTCGAAACAATTCCGTCAACACAGGTCAACATCCATGGGCTTCGAAAGAATCCAGGCTAACGGCTGTTTAATATATATATATATATATATATATATATATATATATATATATATATATATATATATATATATATATATAGCGGAACTTTCATTGTGTAAGGCAGTCTGAAAATATAATCGAGTCAAGTTTCTAATTGTAACGCGAAAATAAATATTGTAAATAAATAATATAAATTAAAGTACTTGTGATAAGTGTAAGAATATTGTATATATAAATTAAATAAAGACTTTAATAAACTAAGTGTTAAAATATTTTTATAATGAATAAAGTTAATAAATTAGATAAATAAACTCAGTTCACTATATATAATTTGTTTATGAAGCGTAGAATGTGAGGCCACGGCAGACCAGGAATATATACACAATAAAATACTTAGTAAGGGATATAGTTCTGTCAGTAAATTCGTTTTATTTTATAATAAATCCAAACACGGTAGATGTATATAATGAAATATTGTATAGTTTACTGCTTTATCAGTACAATATACAATATACATCGGAAAAAGGATCGTTACTCATAATCCAACCAGCTTGGACGCCTACACGCTGCATAGTGTACGGCATCGGAAGAAGCAAAAGTTTATTGCTTAAAAACATACAACATTTTATAAACACAGTTACAGCTATTACATTGTTTTTTACTTTTACTTCAACAATTTTCTCTACTAGATGGCAGATACCATCGAATGATTACCAACATTTATTTCCAATTCAATTACCACTGACATTAAGGAATGTGCATCACTCGCTCCCTAAGGATAATGTCTAATTCATAAACTCTAGGAATTGGATACTGAATGGTCAGTGGAATGCTACCGTTAGCTAACCGTTAGACTCTGTCTTATAAAGCATTTATTGGGCAATGTTCTTAGATACCCGACCTATTATATCAAGTTAAACAGTACCATAAAAGTGTATGTGTTTATGTTGTGTGTAGATTAAGAAAACGGTACAATCAGCTCCCGAGTGATATGTGATAAAATGCGGGCATTCGATGCGATCGCCGTCGAGAAGGTCGTTAAATTTACAAAGACGTATATAGGTAGACATACGTTTGCTGTAATGCAAACATGTTTTTTCTTTCTTTAAGCGCTCATTTGTTTTTCATACCTATTTATAATTTTAAAAACTAACAGTCATCTTTTTTATTTCGTATCTTCTAGACCAGTGGTGCTCAGACTTTAGCCCAGTCTGGTTAAAAAAAAAGGTGGAAAAATGTTTCGCAGATATCTGAAGCTTTTAAGACATAGGTGGGGGATACTAGATGATGAATAGATGAAAAGATACTCGTAGTTTTACCTTGCGTTTTTTTAAAGCAATAATTTATGGTCACAATTTGATTTTTTGTCTATAAATTTTTTCCCTTATATTTTAAATAAACAATATTTATGTCATTTTTTTATATCAAGAATATCTTTATTTTCCCGTTTTTTTAATTAAAATTGATAAATAATTTACAGAGATATTTGCAAAAAAGCAGTTTTTTGCACTAATTTATAAGTTTTATTAATTTTTTTATTAACAAAATAAAATGGTATTAATACACTTAAACATTAAGGAATTACCATCTTTTAGATTTGTGCGAAATTTCCCCCCGATCAGTCAAATATTTTATAAGTTATTTAATTTGTTTATCCCTGAGGCTAATTATTTAAACTATTGACCTTGCCCTATGCATGATGCTAGACACATTCAGCAAATTTCATAAAATTATTTAAGACTTAGACTATCTCAAAAGTTAAATGCATATTGAGTTTTCATCGAAATTATTTACAAAATAAACGTTTGAAAAAGGGGTATGTTTTTTACTTATAAACAATTGTAATAACTTCTATATTTTTCAAGCTACAAACTTGTACGTACAACCATTGGATAGCTGGTAAAAAAGCTCACATTAAAAAATAAAAAACCTTCTATGACCAATAGGAACGAAGTAAGTGACTATTTTTAAAAAAATCATATCTCCATTGTTTATAAACATTAAGAAGTAAATTTTGCACAAATTTTGAATGAAAATCTAAACTTTATATTGAAACTTATAGCTATAAAATTTATCTAATTTTTCGAAACGACGGTACTTTCGAAAGATCGACATAGGAAAGTGGAGAGGATATCTGTTTCAGCTCCGTTTTTTTTTCGGCATCGGAAATTCAAATTACAACACGTAGGAAAAATTTACATTATCTCGGCTTCCTTTGCAGCTGCAAGCCTCTTTTTTTTATTCTGGGGTAGCTCGTCGAAATATGAATAACTACATAGTTTTCACTGGCCGGAAAATATAGGAAAACTCGGAAAAATTGAGTCCATTTAAAATTCACTCTAAATACTTACTTTTTTTTAATTTGCTCGAATAGTCAGTCGCAGTATTAATAATGATGATTTTCACCCCCCATAAATCTCGGAAAATCCCGGAAAATCAACATATGTTTTTTCATTTTATATCAATGATGTAATAATACTTATATATTTTATAAATTAAATTTCTGGTAATTTTTTACACATATTATTATATTCCTTATATTAATTATTATTGTTTATTTAAATTATAAGGGAAAAAACTTATAGATAAAAAATCAAATTCTGACCATAAATTATTGTTTAAAAAAAACGCAAGGTAAAATTAGAAGTATCTTTTTATCTATTCGTCATCTAGTAACCCCCACCTATGTCTTAAAAGCTTCAGATATCTGCGAAACATTTTGCCGTGAAATCGATGATTTTTGTATAACCAGACTGGGCTACTTATACTGTATGGGATCTACTATATAAACTGCAAGCGTCCGGAGATCGACTCCTATACCCTGTTTTTAAACCAGGAGGAGCAATTCAAATTTATTGCGCCGCAATGTTTGTTTGTAATTGGTCCAGCCTCAGACAAGTTTACTCCACTGTTATGAAATTTTGACACTAATGGCATTTCATAGGTTAATTAAGTTATATCGGCGATTTTTTGTGTTTTCTGCGTTATTCTTTAAATTTTTAGATTTTTATTCTGCTTTTATATAAAAACAATTGTTTTTAGAACTCTATAGCGATGTATTAGTAAAATATATCATTTTTGGATTACCGTCGAAGGCAGATATGATCAACCAAAAAAGAAGATGTATTTGGTAACTTTTCTAGTGACTTTCTTGGGTGTGAATCTGTCTCTTTAGTTTACTCCTCCTGGTTTTAAAAACAAAGCATAGTAAAAAAATAATTTTGAAAATAAAAAACTTTATTACACATTTCTAGTTGATAAAAAGTTGTAACTACAGAAAGTTGTAATTAAAGTCATGTTTTTCATATTAATTTTATTTGGATGTTGATGGCACTGCGTGTCATCCACAAGTATTTCATATGATGGTATGTAATTACCGAGGGCCAAACGCAAGCATGAAGAGAGATGTTTGTCAGTTAGCCGAGTATGATATTTTGATTTCACTATCTTCATTTGGGGAAATGCAGACTCACACAAGTATGTTGATCCAAAGAATGCTGTGAGCTGTAGAGCTACTTGTCTCAAAGACGGATATTTCTCAGACGATATGAAAGACCAAAATTTCGTATCGGTCGCTCTGGATTTAAGGTGTATATCCGAAATTATTTTCAGTTCCTCATTTTGGACGGAAATAATCTCCATATTGAACGTAACGGATATTTCAGTGGCTATTTTTTCCACGTCTTGACAAGAAAATGGATTAGACATGAATGTTACAATAGCTGTCAGTTTTTTAAAATCAGCGAAGCGTCTTTCAAAATCACCATGAAATGTTTGCAACTCCGTTTCGTAATAAACATAATTTAAATGAGCGGCTACCCCTTTTTTCAACAATGGAAAGTTGTTTAAATCCTTTCTGCTAATTTGTTTAATTAATAATTTCAATTTGTTGACAAAAGAATGTATTGCGCTCATCATATCGATAATTGTTTTATTTTTACCTTGTAGTTCAAAATTAAGGAGGTTCAAATGATTTGTTAAATCTGTTAGGAAAGCCAGATCACTGAGCCATTTTTCGTTTTAAAGTAGATGAGTGTCGTCCCTTCGTTCTTCTAAAAAAGAAATTATTTCGGGAGGTAGCTTCTGAAACCTATCTAAAAATTTTCCACGGTTCAATCACCTCACACGTGTATGCAGAAGTAAATCAGTGTTTTCAGCAGAATCGCTAGCCTTCAATTGCGCTTTAAAAAGACTTCGTTGCAAGCTTCGCGCTCTGATTTAATTCACAATTTTTGTTGTCATTTTCATGATGTCGTCCATATTTAAAATTTTGGAACACAAAACTTGCTGGTAAATGATGCAATGAAATGAAAAAACGATGGAAATTCATCGTTAGCTCGACATAATGCAACAAATCCATTGTTAACGCCAGTCATGGATGGTGCACCATCTGTTGTAATACAGACGAGTTTGTAAATCGGTAGCTCGTATTGTTTCACAATATTTATAAAAACGTTGTATATATCTTCTCTGCGAGTTTTTTCTTTCAGATGCAGCATTGTTAACAATTCTTCTTTAGCCAACATGTCAGAAAATACCATCCGAATGAAAATACACAACTGGGTGGTATCAGTCATATCGGTTGACTCGTGAAATTGCAAAGAAAAGTACATAGCATCATAATTATTTCGATCATGCACGTGATCATCATCTCCGTGAATCGCGATCGACTTCAAAAATTTTGGCGATCGACCGGTCGATCGCGATCGACCTTTTGAGCACCGCTGTTCTAGACCATGACGACTATTTTGCCTTACGCGTATCTTAACAGTAATTTATATGTTGTGAATATTTTAAATGTTTAAAATAAAAAATCAAAAATGAAAAAAAAATTAATTTTGTATTTAACACATAACCTTCATTTGCAGTATTAGTCCAGTCAGAGGTTTCAAAGTTCTTCTAGTTATATTCCGCAGAGCTTTTAAAAGTGCCATGTTTTTATCTTACCGAAGTTTGAACAAGATCATACTCGTCATCACTAGTAGAATGTGTTGGTTCGTAATGCTTGTATTATTTTATAAGAAAGATCTCACGAGCTACATGCATTTTATTTCAAGCAATAAAAAAAAACACATTCGCTTGATGGTCACAAGTGATATACGCTCTCCGTTAACATCGTACCTGTTTAGACTAGGGGACTAACGATTTTCCCATGAGACTCATTGATAGAGGTACAAGAGATTAAGCGTCTTTTTTACTTATAAACAATATATAAATAATGTAAGATCGCTATTTGATTTTACATACTAAAGGTCAACACCGATATGGAAAAGTGTCACTATTTTATTAGAAAAGCATAGAAATGCTTTAAAATGAGAGTTTGTAAAATTATTTTTGTTAATCTGTTGCTTAATTATGGCAAAATAGCCGAAAGAAGTCGATCACAAATATTCAACTTAAAAAATTAATTTCAAAAAGTTTCACTTAATAGTTATTGCAAAATTGAAATTGTTTATCCCAAAAAGCTTTTATCTAAAACGTTATTATACTTAAACTATTGGATCTACATAAACTTTGAAAGCACCTCATGGAAAAGAAAGGATTGTTCTATTAAATTAAATCATTTAACGATTAAAAAGTTTATGTTAAATATTGTAAAATAGGTTTGCAAAAGTACTATGGAAAAAAATTAGTTCGTTAGTCAAGAAGAAATTGCGACAATGTCAATATAAATATGGTATTAAATATATATTTTAATATATATGGTACCATATGGTATTAAAGAGTTCACAGTTTCAGAACTAACAGTTTTACAAGAAAGAGATTTTCATATATCGAACATTTGATTACATAAAAAAATTCTCAGAATACTGAAAAATTAGACTATTTTTTAAGTTTGCTGTCAAATCAACACAAAATTTGTTAGCTATGGTTTTCTAGGTAATCATAAAATCTACACTAAATCTTTGATCTTGAAAAATAGAAAGTGGAGTTTAAAGTTATACAAGTAGTTCTATAGTAGGGTGACCAAACGTTTCGTAAAAATGTAATTGTTCCGTTCTTTCTCTATCCTACCCGCCATTCCAAAAAGGTCTCCTATGACGTCTATTTGTCTATTCTCTATAAATGTCCCCTATTTAGGTTGGGTTGATGATACACTTTTGTTGACGGTCTCCTTGGATGGTCTCCCATCTCCTTGGACGGTCTTCCCCTTTCCTCGTCGATTGAACTGGCCCATTGTCATCTTCCTCTCTCGTCGATAGCTGAACTCGCTCATTCTGCAGGCTTCTATTCAATTGGACTTTGACAAGCTAGTGTGGCTGTCAGTGTTAGTCTTATTACAAACATTTGTGGAAGGACGCTATGACAACGAAGCAGAGTGCACAGTTTATACCAGTAAGTCTCTTTAAAATATTTTATAAACCATGATTCAAATGAAGAAACGAAAGTTAGGCTGCTAAGCTAACTTAGCTCTTTCATACGATCAAGCACCACCACAGCTTCAGATCAGATGACTTTATCAGTAAGTTAAACAACATTATAATTAGTGCTCAAAGCGATATGGTTGATCAAAGAAGACAAAAAATAAGAAGCTATAGGAACTCAGACAGCCACACTATAAGAGAAATGAATAAAACTGTTTCGATGGCAATATGGAGAGATTTAAGGAAATTTAAAACCGATAATATTAAACCCACTATAAAGGAAAATAACAGCTAATAAAAGTTCTACGTAGGAAGCTAACGAATGAGAAATGCGAAATTCATAAATTACGAAACAAGCAAAATGAAATAATATCACGTATAGACGAGTATATGCAGGCCGTTGAAGAGTGAAGAGCCAAACAACACAATCGCAAACAAGTGCACGGTTGCCCAAATAAATTTAAAAAAATTCGTAAAATTCGAAGAAAAAAATCACATTTGCGTGATTTCTATATCGCCTGATTGTATGCAACTTATATATTGTGAGATTGTTTTACAACTGATACATAAAAATGACTGAAATTTATAGAAAAAAAAATTATTATGAATGAAAGGCCTACTCCAACATTGCGCATTGACCAAAAAAATGGGAAAAAGGTGCGTACTTTTAATTTCTCTTGGTATGATGCCTACAAATGGTTGTCTGGAAGTATTACGAATAACAGACTATATTGTTGGTCGTGTTTATTATTTTCTAATAAGAAATGTGTATGGAATTGTGAAGGATGCTTTGATTTAAAAAATATGTCTGCCTCCTTAAAAAAACATTCCAGTTGCAAGGAACATTTAAGTAATTTCCTGTCCTTTAAGGATGTACAGAAGAGGTCGTTTTCTGTTCGGGAATTGCTAGATGAAAAATCAAAAATCGCAAAAATTAGATACAACGCAGAAGTTAAAATGAACAGGGAAATCATTAAACAATTAGTTAGGGGGGGGGGTTATGACCCCGTGACCCCTCCCTCTGGATCCATCACTGATTACACATAGCTATATGTAATTTGCTGGCTTGGCCTACCCAAAATTTTACCACACCAGCCGCCACTGCATGGTAGTCAGTAAGCGCAAAATATTAAATACACAGCTTTTGGTTAACCAACATCCAATTGACAGAGTGAACAGCTACACATACCTTGGTACCAACATTAACAGCCAATGGGATCACTCCAGTGAAATAAAACAACGCATAGGAAAAGCGAGATCGGCGTTCATAATGATGAAGTCTCTTTTCAGAAGTCACGATTTACCACTTGCTACCAAAATCTCTCTCATTAGATGCTATGTATTTTTTACGTTATTATACGGAGTAGAGGCCTGGACACTTTCCGAAGCTTCTTTAAGAAAACTCAAGGCATTCGAGATGTGGTGTTACAGACGTATTTTAAGAATTTCATGGGTGGATCGTGTGACTAATGTTGAGGTCCTACGTAGAATAGGCAAGGAATGCAAGATTATTAACACCATCAAAGAGCGCAAACTATAATATCTTGGCCATGTTATGAGGAATGAACAGAGATACGGTTTGTTGCAACTCATTCTTCAGGGCAAGGTATTTGGAAAGAGAGGACCAGAGAGAAGAAGAATATCTTGGCTTCAAAACCTGAGAAAGTGATTTAATACATCGACAACCGGACTATTCAGAATAGCAGCAAGCAAAGTTAGGATAGCCATGTTGATCGCCAACATCCGGAACGGATAGGCATCGTAAGAAGAAGAATGAAACCTGAATACAGAATCTTGGAAGATGGAGTCTACCATTTTCTAGTTTCTTAAAGTTTAAATGGATGATTTTGAAGATCTTTATTTGGGAACAAAATGAAGAAATTGTTTGTTATTTCAACGAAAAAAGCATTGACATAAATGATACTTTGCTATTTGATCAACTAGCATCGTTAGTTAATTTTGTAGGGGAAAAAATTTAAGAGTGGATTGATGAAGATTAAAAATATATCAGTGTCACGAAAAATGAGTTTTGTTTTAAAGCATATCAGGAAAAACATCACTCTAAATTTTTGAAAACATGCAGGTGTTTGCGCTTCTTGTCCACAACGGTGATACTAAAAGAATCTTTCGCTCATGAACATTTAATGTACGGACGAAAGGGACAAGATGGGAGTGGATACCCTTTCTGTAATTTTACAGGTACACTACAATTTAAAAATGGACTGTTCTAGTTTTTACAACTATATATTAGATAAGAAAAAGTTTTAAGCATTCGATAGAACGAAAGAAAAATATCCCAAAGTTAAATCCTAAAGATTTTTAACATAACTTTGACTAACGATTTTAGTTACCTTGTTTAGTAATGTTTTGAAGTGTAAATATTAATAAATAAGTATTCACTGCAAATTACTGTTTTAATTTATTACACGCCTCACAATTTAAATTGAATTACATATTCATAGGTAAATTGAAAAAGATTTGTAGGTCTGAATTTAGCTAAAAAGAGCATGTTTCAATGATTACTTCTCGATTGAAGCCCCTCTTGACCCCCTTTAGCTGGAGGCTATAGCTACCAACCTCTCCTTGGGTGTGTGTTGTTTTGTCAAGTTTATGATTTGATCACCCTATAGGGAACTTTGTAAACTTGTGGATGTTATGTCTCACATATAAGTATTGTGTTGATGTGACTATTATCATATATTAGGAATCTAAAATTTTTTTTTGATTTGCAATCACTAACATTTAATTTTATTTGTATTATTATATTTAATTATTTATTTAAAAAACTGCTGCTTCTTTTTTTTTCTCGATAAGATTATGGTAATTCTATATTTATACATATATATATATATATCTTTTTTTAAATTTTCTACTCTGAATGCCATTAAAATTGCTTGGTAGACTGCACCTCCCAACTTTGTATTGCAAAAACGTCAAGTGAAGGTAATATATTTATCTCTTCTTGAGCTCTTCATGAATTATTGAGACTTCGTCCGCAGAGACAGCTGGATACAATTTCGATACTTCTCTCTGGAGACATTCTTCCAATAACATAGACTGATGATCTAATACAGATTTGATATTTATTAACAACGTTTATAGCCTGGTGAACGGGTACGAAAATAAATATTAACTCTAGTGGATTCAGAACTAGTAGTAATTTCAAAGTTGGTTTGAACAAGTAGTAGATTACTGTAAAAATTTGAAATTTTTAAGTTTTTCTTTAAATTAATGCTAGATATTTAACATCCTAAACATCCTAAAGTTTTTTAATTTCGACTGAATTTAACAATTTGCTATATTATGAGAAGCACTGTTTATTATAAACAATTCATATATAGTGCTACCCTTTTTCAGAGAAAAGGGAGTTATTACATTAACAAAAATTTAGTAATAAATGTGTTCATACCGTTCAATTCTTTATGCTGTTATTGCTCTAACTATGTTCTTTTGACCCATCCATTCTTGTATTTCGTGATTCATTCATTTTCTTGCATCCTTTTTGTTTTCCCTCTTTAGTCCCACTATTTTTCCAATCATCATCATCATCTTTGGCTCTACAACCCTGTGTGGGTCTTGACCTGCTCAAGAATTAGTATCCATTCCCCCCGATCTTTCGCCCCGGCTTTGCAATTTTTGACCCCTAGATTCCTCAAGTCATCTTCGACTTGAGTTTTAAATCTAGATCTTGGCCTGCCTCTCTTCCTGGTTCCTACTCATCATCATCAGCCGTTTTGAGTCCACTGCTCGACATAGGCCTCCCGTAAATAATTCCAATACATTATATCCTGAGCACCCTGAATCCAGTTGTGCTGAATGCGCTTGATGTCATCTGTCCACCTTGTTGGAGGACGTCCTCGATTACGATAAACATCGTGTCTAGTAGGACTCCATTCCATAATTTTCTGGCTTCCTAGAATGGTTCCTACTGGCTCTTGATATAATATCTGTCTTTGGGGGTCTCCAGTGTTCATTCTTTCAAGGTGTTCTAGCCACCTTAGTCTATCAATTTTATTAGACCGGACGATACTGCATTTTTCATAGCATTGATACAATTCAAAATTGTAGCGCCTGCGCCATATCCCGCTTTCTTGTACTCCTCTGTATATGTGCCTAAATATTTTTCCAAAGTGGCCTAACAGTTCTTTGTCGCTTTTTACCATAGTCCATGTCTCTGACGCGTATGTCAGGACAGGTTTAATAAGAGTTTCATATGTTAGTATCTTGGGTTTTCTGCTAATTATGTGTGATGTTAAGAACTGCTTTAGTCCAATGTGAGCTATGTTCGCCAGGTATATTCTTCTCTTAATTTCTACGCTTACTAGGTTGCTGTTATTTAGTTGTGTTCTAAGATATATAAACTCCGAGACCCCTTCGAATGTGTGTGCTTCTGTGGTGCTGCTAGTTGTGTGCTGTTCGTGACCTTCATGTATTTTGTATTTAATACGTTGACCTGCAGTCCCATTGTCTTTGCGGCTTTTTCTATTGTTTCAAAAGCCCGTATCAGGTCTCTTTTTCTCTCTCTAGCACGATGTTAAACAATAGGCACGATAGACTGTCTTCCTGGAGTAATCCAGTATGTGAAAAGACCTTGACACTCTATTTTGTACGTTGACTTTGCACTCAACTTTCGAAAGAGTTGCATTTACCAATGTTATTAGATGCGACGGCATATCTAGTTCTGCCATGGCATTATAAAATAACCTTCTTAAAAAATTGCTCTTCTTCTCTTGCTGTTAATGTAAATGTGTTTTGTCTTATCTTCTTAACTCATAACGTTTTTTTTATTTCTATAAAATGCTGTATTTCCTGCTTGAATTCTTCTTTTAATATCTAGACTCTCATTTTTTCTGTGACTAGTACTAGTGACTAGTATATATATATATATATTATATATATATATATATATATATATATATATATATATATATATATATATTGTTATGATGTGTTGTTTGTTTGAATGATGAGCAATGAGTATTTTTAATAATATAGGGTTTTTATCGCGGTTCTTAAAGAATTAGTTTGTAAGTACTTTTTTTAAATTATCTTTATTATAACTATTATGAAACACACATATATATATCTAACCTAGCCAATGTAAATTTAAAATAAACTATCTTTAAATTGATATTCTTATAAAACTAATTAAATTCTATAGACAATGTAAAATTTAAACAAACTATCTTCAAAATTGAAACTGTTATGACACTAACTAAATTATATTAACAAAATTTTGTACCTTTCTTTCACTGAATGCCTAAATGAACTGTTTTCCACTATATAGATTCTAATCACCACTGAATGTCTTCGTACTTCGGTTATCCTTGTTTTTGTGAAATTACTTTTTCCAATTATCAGCTTCTACCAATTTAAGATATATTTTTCTTCACCAGCATTTATAAACCACCAAGCAAACCAGCAAACAGCATTTATATTTATTCTTCTTTTCAATATACCAATATCCAATTATTATAGGTTGATTTATAATAATCTCCAATCATAATATAATTTTAATTCCTTCCAATATCCATCTAATATACTTTTTTAATCTTCAATAATTATTTGTGTATAATTATAAATGTGCATAATTTTTAATCTTCATTTAACTCACTATATTAAACAATTGGACTATTTGTAACTGATTGACTGTCTTGAAAATTCTGAACAATTGACTTCACTAACTAAATGAGTCTATCTTCTACTAACTTTCATAATAAACTGGCCATCTTGAATCCAAATCACGGGTATTTATATCTTTTCAATCTTCCAGAACCATCTGGTAAGAAGTCATGTTCGATTTAGTTCTATTTCTTCTATATGGATGTTCTCGAAAAAAAATATATGTTGGATCCACAGACATCATTATCTCCAGAATGTTCGACCGTCAACAAAGGTCAAATTCTGCATTCTGGAGAATTCGTTAATGTTCTATTGATAATTTTGTTTACATTTAGGCTTTTCAGATCAGAATAAACATTTAAATCATTAAATATATATAAATTAAACATTTTAAACTAACATTATTATTATAACCCCACTTTATATTCCTAAAATGTCACTTGGAGAGTATGTATAGTGTGTTGCCTAGTCACATAGCTCACTTAAATATATCTACAAATTCCTAATTACTAAAATACAACTTTTTACAATTATTATATGCTAATTTCTTAAAAATGCCCTCACATAAATAATTTTTATAAAATTCTCTAGTATATAACTTATTAAAATAACCAAATATCTAATATTATCTAATGTGTAACTTATAAATTAATTTCTAATCACTATTTTTCTTTCTCCTATATCATATCAATATATATATATATATATATATATGCAAAAATGTAAGAAGTTTCGTTAAAGAATGAAACTTTATATCTGAATCATTTCCAATAACAAAGGGGCTCAAACAAGGATGTTGTCTATCTCCGACCTTATTTAAAATATATATTGAACCATCGCTAGAGCAGTGGAGGAAACAAGTATACGGAATGGGAATAGACATAGGCGGTGGTAAATGTCTAACAACTTTATTTTTCGCAGATGATCAGGTAGTCGTAGCGAATGATGAGGAAGACATGGACTACATGTTTAGAAAACTAAAGAAGGAATATGAAAAATGAGGCCTCAATATGAATATGTCAAAGATCTTAAAATTAATATCTTAAAATAGGAGATGATGAAGAAGATCCAGAGTTAGAAATTAAAAACACAAAAACATTCAATGAATTATAAATATCTCGGATCTATTATATCTAAAGAAGGCACTACCAAAAGAGACATCGAAAACAGAACGCAGCAGGGAAAAAAAGCGGTAAACATTCTAAACTCTTTACTATGGTTTAAAAATATAAGACAAGAAACGAAATTGACAATATATCGAATCTTGGTAGAGCCTATTATGACTTATGGGGCAGAAGTTTGGCAGATCACGAAGAAAGATAGAAAAAGAATAGAAATAGTAGAAATGGATTTCCTAGGGAGAGCGTGTGGTGTATCCAAAAAGATCATTTTAGGAATGAAGATATTAAAAGGAGGAGAAATACTGTATATTCCAGTGTAGAAAGAATTGAAACGAGACAACTAGTGTGGTATGGTCACGTGAAGCGAATAAATGAAAATGCATACCACAATAGAAAGAAAGCTTTAAATTACATACCACAATAAATAAGAAGAAGGGGAAGGCATTTAGTTGCCTGAAAAGAAAATGTACGGCACATAATGAGAGATAGAGCCATCAAACAAGAAGAATGGATGAGGCATCCATTTAGAGGCATTTCAATGAAACTAAAATATTTCTAATATAAAGAATTGCTGATCTACAAGTGCCTGAGAGGAGTAGAAAAGAAGAAAGAAGACCGGGAGAAGACCGCTTAGAAAAGACATGTCGGTTGATACTGGTATGACCCAGGATATAATATTACGAAGAATTGTAATTAGGAAAGCCTATTTCGCATAGAGATAAAGACAAAAAGAGAATAATGGTGATGATATTGAAAGGCGAGAGATATGAATTACTGCAGCTGGTTCTCAGAGAAAAAATAGAAGGTTGAAGAGGTTTAGTTAGAAATCAAGTTTCTTGGCTAAGAAACATTCGACATTGGATTGAAATATGGAACGCATTACAACTTTTTGATATCGCAAAAACTTTTCTTCACCATGGTGAAGGCCAACGCCGGATAATTCTAGTAACTTACAGAAAAATGAAGAACGATTTAATTCAGTACTTTATTATTCTATTTACTAAGATCAATAATAATAAATAATTAGAAAAATTATTACGACAAAGAATTTGTATTTTGCTCAAAAACATGGAAGTAAATTTTTCGCCGCATTAGTGATAATGATAAGCATGTCGTTGACAAGTTTGAGAAAAACTTTATAATATCATAAATTTCTGTGTAAAATATTAAATTACCCTTTGACAATCTTTTTATATTTCATAAAGTCTTATAAATTCTAAATCGTACAGAGTTGTCCGATCTAAAAACTATTTAGTCGACGCGCTAATAAAACAATTGACTAGCTTTCACTTTGGCGTTAATGAGAATTAGGAACTCCTACTTCAGCTATAAATAAAAAAAATTAATCAAAGCAATTTGACGTCCTGTTGCTTTATGAGCCATAAATAGTTCTTGTGATGATAATTAAAGGCACTGTACTGGAATAATAATTGCTCCAATTATTTAACAACACCAGTAATCTGTGTAATGTTGTGGTGTAACAATTGAATACCAGAAATATAGTGATAATTTATGTACACACAAATGTTTTAGTGTGGCCATGAAAAATTTTATATAAACCTTTATTGTAGATTCTTTCCTTTCCTTTTTCCTGTTGGTAACCATCATGGCAATCTATAGTTTGCACACTGCTACTCTAAAAAGATTTGTGATTGTTGTGTTAAACCACGTAAGTACATTCTTCAGCCAGGAAATCCTTCGCCTTTCTGAGCCTCGTTTTCGTTCTACTTTTCCCAGTAAAGTTAATTGCAGCCATTCATATATTTTGCTGTTTCTCATGATGTGACCGAGATATTCGATTTTGGCTATTTTTATTGTAGTTAACAGGTTTTCTTTTTGCATTCTTAATAAAACGTTTTGAGTAGTAACGTGGTTGGTATATGATATCTTAAAGATTCGACGATAAAGCCACATTTCGAAAGTCTGAATTTTCTTCCAGGTAACGTCTGTGAGAATACACGACTCAACTTCAACTCTGTACAACAGTATAGAAAAGATACTTTTTTTAAAATGCAGATCTTGCTTTCTCTAACCTAAATTTGTATTCTTGGGAATGGTCCTAATTTTCATTACCATTTATTCCAAGTTAGGTGTATGTTATAACTCTTTTTACTCGTTGATTTTTCACACGGATTCTGTTGTTCTAGAATAGTCACATAGTTGCTTGCTCTCATTGTATGATTCTATGGCAAGAAATACCCTTCCTTTTCTTTATTTTTACTAAACGCACCCCATACCACTATACTTTCAGGATTTTTGACGATTTTAACTGTGAACTTTGGATCGTATCTTGACGCGGTGTGTGGACTACAAACAAATTTGGAGCGTCCTCTTACTAACCTGAACGTACTTTCGTCACTAAACATGAATTTTTTTCATTGTTAATGTGTCCAATGCTGATATCTTTTCTTCTTCTTTAAGTGCCGTCTCTCGATCGGACAGCATCACTATCTTTACTCTATCTACTGCTGCTCTGAAGAGTTCTATAGAACTGCATTTAAACCAGTATTTCGGCCTAATATGCCTCTTCTACGTATAAGCGGATGCACAGGCGCCCTGTACGCGAAATCAAATCTTAACTGTCTTTTCCTTTTTATTCCGATATACTCTGTATGAGTACTAAAAACCAATTCACTAAGAATTTTGCTTAGTTAAGGATATATGTTTTGGAATGCAATTTTTAGATTCCCCATGTGGGGAATCTAAATTGCATTGCAATTCTTAGAAGGCACAGATTAAAGCAAAGTTCTTAATTTGGTTTCGAAAATTAGTTTACGGATTTTAATATCAAATGTCGCTATTTGCGTCTATACGAAGCCATGTTAGAGTTGCTTCCTAAGACAGAAAAGATTTATCTTCACGTTCAGAACGACTGTAAAAGCCGTTCTGAAGAGGCCTATTAGGCCGAAATACGTATAAGCGGATGCACAGGATGTACGTGAAATTAAATCCTAACTGTCTTTTCCTTTTTATATAATAATTGTAAAACTATTTTTATCAAAATAAAAAAAATACCTTTACAATATCATTTCATTATATACTTATCATTCTGTTCTATTCTGTCTTCAGTATCTTAGTGAATAAATAAAAATATATAGTTTATTAATTACGATAAACGTACAGTTTATATTACTAATAGTAAAATGCCGTAAACTTCTATCGCAGTCACAGAATGTTTTAGATTGTGGCCCATTTTTCTGAAAACATTTTTCAAACGGTAGTTTGTTTGTGTTTTCTCGTTTTTCCACTTGAATCCAGTTTAAAAAATACGCTGCGCCTTTTTAAACGTCCACATCTGACGCCTATTAACAACATAATAGTATAAATACCATGTCATACGTAAGCATCCCGTAAGAATGCTATTTACTTTTATAGCAAAAACAACACACAGGGACGTATTTTAATACAAATCTTTTTAAACCATTTCCCAATTTGTTATTATTAAAACCTTGACTGTCTTAATCCCATCCTACTTTTCTGTGAGTATTGCCACTTATAGAATGATAAAAAAAGTTTCAAATATATATATATATATATATATAGTGTAATAATATATAGGTTGCTTGTAAGTTTTTGAAGTCAATGCTTTAATTATGCTTTTTTCTGTATTGTATAATACAGTTCAAACTAGTTGGAAATAAAATTATCCAGACTTTGGCCAAGCTTTTCAGCTTGCATCTACCAAGGAAAAACTCTTTCCCAATGGAACAATGCATTCATTACTTTATTACACAAATAAGGAGACATAACAGATCTAAAAAACAACCGTTCTATCAGTTTACTTTCACACCTATATAATTTTTTCACAAAAAAATATTAAAAAAAGACTGGACGCTAAATTAAACTTCTATCAGCACAGCTTCTATCTATTCTTCTATGGCCCATTTTTCTGAAAACATTTTTCAAACGGTAGTTTGTTTGTGTTTTCTCGTTTTTCCACTTGAATCCAGTTTAAAAAATACGCTGCGCCTTTTTAAACGTCCACATCTGACGCCTATTAACAACATAATAGTATAAATACCATGTCATACGTAAGCATCCCGTAAGAATGCTATTTACTTTTATAGCAAAAACAACACACAGGGACGTATTTTAATACAAATCTTTTTAAACCATTTCCCAATTTGTTATTATTAAAACCTTGACTGTCTTAATCCCATCCTACTTTTCTGTGAGTATTGCCACTTATAGAATGATAAAAAAAGTTTCAAATATATATATATATATATATATATATAGTGTAATAATATATAGGTTGCTTGTAAGTTTTTGAAGTCAATGCTTTAATTATGCTTTTTTCTGTATTGTATAATACAGTTCAAACTAGTTGGAAATAAAATTATCCAGACTTTGGCCAAGCTTTTCAGCTTGCATCTACCAAGGAAAAACTCTTTCCCAATGGAACAATGCATTCATTACTTTATTACACAAATAAGGAGACATAACAGATCTAAAAAACAACCGTTCTATCAGTTTACTTTCACACCTATATAATTTTTTCACAAAAAAATATTAAAAAAAGACTGGACGCTAAATTAAACTTCTATCAGCACAGAGAACAAGCTAGATTTAGATCGGGATACAGCACTAATGAGCACTTAATAGTAATAAAGAACCTGATAGAGAAGTCTGTAGAATACAACAAACCATTGGTACTGCTATTTGTCGACCACGAGAAAGTATTCGATACCATAAGCCATCAGAAAATGTAAAAAGCATTGGCAGAAAGCCGAATAGACCATCGTTACACTAACATATTCAAATATATCTACCAAAATTTCGCAGCTAGCGTAAGACTATCTAAACAAGAAACAAATAAATTCTATATACAGCGAGGAGTACTGCAAGGAGACACCGTCTCTCCTAAGCTATACACGATTCTTTTATAACATACTTGTAAGAAGGCAAATTTGAACGAGCACATTTGCAGATGACGATGCAATAATAAAGTTTAAAAAATTATATCACGCTTACTTGGAGGTCGAACTAAAGATTAATATGAACAAGACGTAAATAATGACTAATCTATTGCTAAATCGAAACATTGCTGTTGATGGAAGGGATATTGTGCAGACTATATCGTATAAGTACTTAAATCTTAAGTACTTAAATAAGTATAAATATATATATATATATATATATATATATATATATATATATATATATATATATATATATATATATATATATATATTTATTATATATAATCCAGAAGGAGCAAGACTGTCAAAATCAATAAGCAGTGAAAAACAATAAAAATTGATGATGAAAATGAATTTTACTACTAAATGTGTTGTGTTTTAACTACATTGGTTTTCAAGTTAACAATAAAATAGACAATCCTTCAAATCATGTGTAAAATTCTTAGGTATGTGGTTTGATAAACAACTTACTTAGAAAGAACATATTAGACAATTAGTTTTGACTTGTCATAAGAAACTTAACCTAATGAGAACACTGTTAAATAGATTTTGGGGCTCTGATCTCTCTGCCTTACTTACAATCTACAGAACTCTAATTAGATCAAAAATTGATTATGGATCAATCGCTTACGCCTCTGCTTTCCCCACATTGTTAAAACAACTAGACTCTATTCAAAACACAGCACTTAGACTCTCTCTTGGCGCATTTCGAACGTCACTGGTGGACAGTTTATATTCTGAAAGTGGGGAGCCTTTATTATATCACCACCGAATTTCCTTAACACTTTCACACGCAACGTCAATAGCTTCAAATGTAAACAAACCTCTATTTAATAATACGTTCACTAATAAATATATCAATCTCTTTACCAATAGTACCAAACATAAGCTTTACTATGAGCGAGTACGGTGTTACTTGAGATGTCTTAATATAGAATTCCCAATTACCTTTCCAATCAATATTAAAAGCCCCTCTCCTTGGAAAATTAATACCCCAAATTTAAATACTTGTCTAACCCAATACAACAAACATATTAACTGTTACGCAGAGATTAAGAATAATCTAGATCTAATTCTCCGTCAGCATTACGAACATTGCTATAAAATCTTTACAGATGCATCTAAGTGTGATAAAGGAGTAGGTGCTGTATTCGTTACTCCAAGCGATACATATCAATTTCGTCTTTCAACCTTCTTTTCGATTTTCTCCGCTGAGCTCTATGCAATGTTTAAAGCTATCATGCATATAAATTCTAATAAGATTCCTAACTCTGTTATCTTAAGTGACTCACTAAGCGCCCTTCAAACCCTTAAACAGATCTATCCTAAAGGTCCCCTTGAGAAACTGATAAAACTATAACTCATGAAGGCTCAAGAAAATTCTAGGAGTATCAGATTTATATGAATTCGATCCCACATTGGCATTGCTGGCAACGAAAGTGCGGACCAGTGCGCGAGTGAAATTGCTAAATGTGCCGATATAGAAAAAGCAGAGAATCGAAATACCGCGAGTGATATAAAAGCCTCTATAAAAAATCGAGTTTTGTGCAAGTGGAAAAACGAATGGCAATCTTCTCAAACATCACTGAAGCAAATTAAAAATGACGTTAGAGCTTGGCAACCCTCAACCAGGAACAGAAGCGAACAATTGGTGATAACTAGATTACGAATTGGACACACGAGACTTACACACTCATATTTACTGTCCAAAAGTGATCCACCTATTTGTGAAACATGTAATGTACAAATAACCGTTAACCACTTATTAATTGAATGTCATAGATTTGCCAATTTTCGTCGTACATTTAACATACCTAACAGTTTAAGTAATTTATTAGGCACTAATTTTTCTGTTATTAATATCGTAAATTTCTTAAAATCTATAGGAATATTTTATAAACTCTAATTTTGTAATTCTGTAGCCGCCGCTAATAACCATTATGGTGGATGCGGCAATAATTTCTAAATAAAAAAAAAATAAATAAAATAGACACTTGCTTCGGTTGTCGGTGTCATTATTTTTGTGTTATAATTCAATTATACTTCAACTATACTTGTTTAAATCTGTTTCCAAGTAAGTTACTGGAATCTTTCTTATACGATTACGCTCTGTGAATTTTTGATTTTATGACCAATTCTTTGTAACACTCGATAGCTGTATTTATCATCGATATTATGTTACTTCTCATGTAAGTCACATTTATACATTATTATGATATTTCACTTAATATCAGAGGCCACATTTTGGCTTTTTATTTTAATTCAAAAAAGTTACAATTTATTCTAAACGAGTGTTACTCTTGCAGTTTGTTTCTTTTCTCCTCTTCTCTGACTGAGATCTTAATGATGATAATTACTTAGTTCTAGGGAAGATCCGCGTTGAGAATTTAAAACTAGACGTTTCTGGACCCATTTTGGAGCCATTATCAAGAGGGATATGATTTCGTTAGAGTTCGGGGTCATTTAAATTTTAAGGTTAAATTTTAAATTCATAAATTCATAACTAACAATTTTCTCATTAGCTATATCTATTTAATTAAATGTTCAAAATGATTCAAAAATGTTCACCAACGTCCATACAATTATAAAGTCTTTGGTCGAAATTACCAAGAACAGATTAGAGCATATTAGGTGTTACTTAGAAGGTAATGGTTTTAAAAATAAATCTAGCTTTTTAAATATTCCCATATGAACAAGTCTAGGAGAGTTAAATCGGTGATCTTGATGTCCATGTAATAAAATACCGATTAAACTCTTCATATGGGGTTATTTAAAAAGCAAGATTGGTAATACCATTCATGATGTATTGAAGACAACGACTAGTACATGAATGTAGTCTAATACTCCCTAAAATGCTCCAAAATATTTTTCATAGTTTCGAACAGCGAATTTTTAATGGTGTGCAAACTGGTGGAGACCAATTTTGAATATTTAATTAAATAGTTATAGCTGATAAGTAAACTACTTTGAATTATCAATTTATTAATTTAAAATTTAGATTATATATATATATATATATATATATTTATATATATATATATATATATATATATATATATATATATATATATATATATATATATACACGTTATGTCATTAGTGAAATATTAAGTAATTTTGGGGTGCAATAAGTACGGCTCTGCTATAAATCCAAGAAGTTCTTCGCATAAAGCAAAGCCAACGTTTCAGCTCTGCCTTATAGCTCCTTGTATAGAATAATTGGGAGCAAATTAGTTGTAACTGTTTTTAAGCGGTGTTACAATTTTTCATGTATTCTCAGAACAAGATGTCACTTGGTACATAGCCAAGCTGCTGTTTTAAAAACGTCATTAGAACACCGCCTTGCAATGCGTATGGTAAAATGGTTTAATTCCGATAATGAACATTTTTGTTACTCCTTTCTGCTATAATTTGGCACATACAAAGTTTGGAAAAGTCTAAGGATGTTTTTATACATAGATTTATTTTTTTTTCCTTGGGCTAATTTTCCTCAAACTATTATATATAACTTAAACAATTTTAGGTCTTCAAAAAAAAAAACTAATAGTAATATAAAGTATGACCTCTACGTGGATTTATTACAACTCTACATGTAAAAGGCCTCCTCAAGCGAAATTTATTGTGAATGTAAGGTACTTATATTATGTGAAGTAATTTTCTGTTGAAGCATTTCTCATATATGTTCAATAGGATTGAGGTTTGCGGATTGTGATGGTAATGACAGTGAACTAATACCCTCGTAGGTATTTTTAATTATTTAATATTGGATATAAAAGATGTAAAATTACTGATGTTGTTAAAGGTCATGTTTAAGAGAATGACGTATGTAATATAAGCTGCCTAATGCATACGTCATGCTCTTAAACATGACCTTTAACAACATCAGTAATTTTACATCTTTTATATCCAATATTAAATAATTAAAAATTTTTAAATCCCAACACCTGGATTGCTGTTATCATTTTTAACATCATCAAAGTTTTGAATCTTTTGGCTGTAGTAATGCTATGTTTAACTAATATTGTTTCATGGTACATTGACATTTTGTTTTCGACACCGTTCATGGGCATCTTGTCATTGTCAATCAGTTACCAGCTGAAGTCCGTTTGAAGAGGTTTACTCTCCGGACACTGGAACTCACTTAAAGCATGGGTGTATGTTACCTGAAGTAAAATTTAATTAAAATATTAAACATCAAATAATATTAACAACATCATGTACAATCTTTGGTAACATAATATATTTTAAAGGGTTTTTACCCAAATATTTTGGTGGCTCAGGCATGGTAACCTGTAAGTATAACCATTTTGCCTTTTTAACCTTAGTCAAAATTTTAAACCACGTTTGCTTTAATTGAATGGTTTATACTTATTTTAGGTATTTTTAACCTGATGATGGAACTGTTGTTCCGAAAACGTGTGCATTATTTAAACTGATTGGTGTTGAAAAATGAATCTGATCTGTCTGACTATATGCCGTAGACAAATTTCTAAGATCTGTTGTATCCTCAGTATTTACTTATTATAAAATACGTTTATTATATCAGTAAGTTGTTTAATAAATAATTTCAGATCCTCATAATTTCTTCTTCTTGATGTGACTATCCTGACAAATGTTGGCGATCATTCTTTAACCAGTATATTCTTCTTCTGCTTGAACCCTGCTTTCCAACCATTATTTTTTGCAAAATGATATGTGAGAGGGCATAGTTAAATTTATTTCGCATAATGTTTTCAAAATACTGTAGAATTTAAATTTGATGATGATCATTACCTCTCGGTTCTTTTTCATTCTAAGGAGCTCCCATTTCTGACTACGGGATCTTAAGTATTCTCCGATAAATCCACATCTCAATATTCTTGCATCTTATTTTGCCATAATCTTGGTCTAGCTCAAATGTGTCTTTAAACAGTTCCTCAAAATATTCTTTCCACCTTCTAATTTCACTCTGTTTATCCGAGATAATGTTTCCATCACAATCATTTAGATTTCCTTTCTCTCTTTTTTTGTACATTGCGACTATCTTATTTTATTTGTTGTGTCTCAATTTCTTCGTCTTTCTATTACTTTTTTTCTTTCGCTTCCCTAATCTTTCTTCTTAATGTTATATTTATCGCTTTATATCTGTTTGGATTATATTTGGCTTTTCATCTTTTGTCCAAAAGCTTCAGGATTTTATGTTTCGTCCATGATTTTTTGTCGATTAATTTATCTGTCTTTAACTGTTTTTCAATTACATTTTGTACTTTTTCTGTAATCTGTTTTATATTTTGTCCTTCATTCGATTCGTTTCTGACCGCAGTTACTTGCTCTTTCTGCATACGTATAGGATCCATGTGCTTCTATGTACTGTGTCTTATCTTCAGCTCCAAGCTTGGCATTCAAATTTGGCATGATGATCAAAAACTTCCTGTCGTGGAATTTTTGTATGATTTTATCGATTTTCTGTTAAAACTCAATTGCTTGCTTCTTTCTTCTCTTTTTCTGCAGTGGGAGCATAAACTTGAATGATATTTATATTGATGAGGTTGGCTTGTACTTATAGTAATTTCACTTTCTCTAATATTGGCGTAAAGTTAGTAATGCATTTGGCAAGCTTGTGTGATACGATTACTCTGACTCCATATATATGTGATCCATCACTTTTTTTCGAGTAGTATACTTTGTGATCTTCCACTTGTATTTCTTCAGAATCTGGCCATCTTATTTATACTATTTCGATGATTTCAATATGCATTCTTTTTATCCCCTTTATTACATTGAGGCATTAGAAAAGGAAAATCAAACAAGAAAATTTTATAAAAATCTAAATAAAGCAAGAAAAGAATTTAAACCAAGGATCGGACTATGTAAGGATAAGGAGGGACATATACTCAATACAAAAGAAGAAGTATTGAAAAGGTGGGTGGAACATTATAAAGAACTGCTTACTATCGAAGTAGAAGATCTAAATCAACCACCCCCAGAAACAAACGCGGAACTTATTAAATGTGGAGGTGCTACTCTGACTAATCATATATATAAAATCATACTGAGAGCCTGGAATGAGGAACAAATCCCAGAAGAGTGGTGTATTGGGATCGTTTGCCCGCTACACAAAAAGGGCGATGAATTAGAATGTAGAAACTATAGGGGAATAACCCTCCTTAATACAGCATACAAAATATTTTCGAGCATTTTATATGGTCGCCTGAGTGAATATTCAGAGAAGCTTCTTGGCAAATATCAAAGTGGTTTTAGGCCTGGTCGATCAACAACAGACCAGATCTTTGTGCTAAGGCAAATACTGGAAAAAACCAATGAATTCAATATCGACACATACCATCTTTTCGTAGATTTTAAACCGGCCTATGATAGCGTCCTAAAAAATAAATTGTATGAAGCCATGGATAAATTCCACATCCCCGATAAACTGATAAGATTGGTTAAGGCTACAATGCGTAAAGTTGTTTGCAAAGTCGAAATACAGGGCGAACAATCACAGACATTTGAAACGCATGTTGGGCTGCGACAGGGAGATGCGCTGGCGTGTCTCCTTTTCAACATAGCTTTGGAAAAGGCGGTCAGGGATGCTCAAATAGACAGCAGAGGAAAAATTTTTAATAAATCATCCCGAATTTTGGCATATGCAGATGGTGTTGATCTAGTTGCCCGCACAACATGCAAGCTAGAAGAAATGTATACCACCTTGTCAAACGCCTCAAAAAATATGGGCCTGCAAGTAAATGAAAATAAAACTAAGATAATGGCATCAACACCCAACAATAGAGCTAGAAACATCGGCCACCAATTCACGGTTGATAATTCTACCTTTAAAGTGGTGGACAAATTAGTAGGATAGTACTTAGGCTCCCTGGTCACCAAGGAGAACGTCATGACGGAAGAAATCAAGCGAAGAATAATCCTAGCAAACAAATGCTATTTTGGACTGAATAGACATATGAGAAGCAGAAACTTAAGCCAAAAAACAAAAATAACTATATACAAAACCCTTATACAACCAGTGTTGACATATGGGTCGGAGACATGGACCATTTCCAAGGCAGATGAAAATCTCCTGCTTATATTTGAACGAAGGATCCTGAGAAGAATATTTGGTGGCATCTGTGAAAATGGTGTTTGGAGAAGGAGGTACAACTACGAGATATATCACAGATATAAACATATATTTGGTGGTAAAGACGTAGTATCCTTTATAAAAATAGGAAGACTAAGATGGGCAGGACATCTGGCAAGGTCACAGCAGAACAACCCTCCTAGAAGAATCTTTATGTCACAACCTGTGGGAAGTAGAAGTAGGGGTAGACCAAAACTCAGATGGAGGGATGGTGTAGATGAGGATGGTAGACAAATAGGCGCAGCAAACTGGCAACAGTTAGCAATGGATAGAACTGACTGGCGTAATAGATTTGGGAAGGTCGAGGCTCTTTTATAGGGCTGTAGCACCAACGATGATGATTACATTGTGGATTTTTCCTGCTTTGTATAAGTTTTGACATTTTATGTGCAGATCTTGATATTCTTTCTGCACTTCAATTATCTTTTAATAAACTCAAAACTGAAGATACGATCGGAGGACTTACTCCGGAATTCATTTTAGTATTTAGCATTACCATGATTGATAGACTAGGGCGTAAGCTGTAGATCTTTAATGAGTTGTTTGTCCTATTTGTGCTTTCGCATCATTATGCCGTTGACCAAATCTTTGCTTTATCTGCCTTTTGGGCCGATTTCTCAACCAGTTCTCATTAGAATAAAAGGGTGCCCTACCACTTATCAACTCATTGTCTGAAGCCGTTGGTCAGTAGTGGTAAATTGTTTATACTGGAAATTACCCGGTAATAACCTTTCATAAAAATGGAAGTTTTATTTCAGCAGTACAAAACCACATGGACATATTTGAGTAACTATTTACGAGTATATCAACAATATTTAATTTTTACCTTTGTTGAGCGAATATAGCATCTCCTTCAGCTTTCTGTTCGTCTGACAAAAAGAAGATAATAGTTCTCATTATTTATTCTCTTACAACGTATTTTCAGCAAAACAGCAAGTGTTGGAAAAAACTCTTATGTATAAGGTTATATATTCTTTCTTATCTAACTGCTGAACATACCAACGATTTGTATTTTATTGATAATTTTTGTCAATGTTCGCATCACACACGTAAATAAACTAAACGCAGAATAACTTAATCTAACAGTAACCAACTTACTGTAAAATCTCCTTGAGGCATCTTAACATCGTAAACGCAACTCTTTGGTACCTATATATTATTTCGAGTGGAAAAGCAATAATTTTCAGCTGTATATCGAACAAGACAAATGCTGTACATGAGATATTATGTATGTAGTTAAAGGCATGTTATAATTTTATGTAAGTTTGGTTGATAGCAGTTCACTTTTCACTGTTTAAAATTACAGGTGTTCGCTTATACGAGAATTTGCGTCGAAAGTTCCGTTAAAGCGTTTATGCAAGTGAATTTATTTTATTTTGTTGGTTTGGATAAACTGTAGTTGGGAATTCCCTGCAAGGACGTGACCTACTTGTGCTTCCATAATCACTTCCCACAAGGTTTTAACAGATTTTCACCTGTACTGTACATTTCTAATTAAAATAATGATTTTTTTTAATAAGAAAACAATAATGATTAAAAAATAAGTTTTATTTTTGTCTTTATATTTTATTTGACAAGATGTTTTCATTTCCGATAATTTCTTTTCTAACTTTTTTATCTTTACTTTAAAGTAAAGAAAAATACTTATTTGCTGGTCTTATCAGTGCATTTTTTTGAGATTTATAAACATCAAACCGTAACTGGTAACCAGATCTAAAAATACATTTAGTGAAGAAATAATAAAAAAGGGAAAGCATTGTGGATTTTTGACAACTATATTGTTCTCTATTATGGCTTCTGTGACCTTTTTTATCTTGGATTATAGGTGTACAATATATGGTTCTTCAAAACCGGTGAGGGCTTTTGACAGTTTCGCCATCGTGTGTGTCCCTATGTGGCAGATAGGGGAAGCCCTCAACGGCGGATAGGGAAGAAATAAAATACTTCCTGCGGACCAAAAACTGAGGAGTAAAACCACATAATTAAAAAAATTCAGGCGAGTAGCAATGCCCTCTCTTATCGAACCGCAAAACTTCTTATTCTTATTCTTCTTCTTCTTTTTATATAGACAAACTGTCCGTTTTTCAATGTGCCTCAAGTAAGTTGTCGTTCCATCGTTTTCGTGGTCTTCCTACTGATCGTCTTCCTATTGGGGAACCGTCTCTTACCGTCTATACTACTCTATTTGTTGTCATTCGGCTTATATGATTTTTCCATTCTACTCTTCTATGTTTACCTAGTTCTTGATGTTCTTCACCTTACATCTACGTCGTATATCTGTACTTCTAGCTCTGTCCCATAGTGTCTTACCTCAATGTTTCTGTGTTTTCATTTCTCTACTGTTTCCAACATCATTTTTGTCCTCTCTGTGTCCTTTCTGCCGCGTATGTCATTATTGGTCTGATGACTGTTTTGTAAATTCTGCCTTTCGTTTCTTTCCCGATATTTTTATTTCTCCATATTGTTTTATTTAGGCAATCTGCGGCTCTGTTTGTAACCATGCATTTTGTCTTTTTTAGGGAAATTAACGTGTTAAATATTTTGGCGGTTATAATAAATTGGTATATAATACGTTGTAAATCATCTTTACTTTGAGAGAGTAGTATTGCGTCGCCTGAATAGCAGATTATTTTAAGTTGCTTTTCTCCCATGTGGTATCCTTTTTTAGTTCTTTTTTTTTTTATTATTTCATCCATAATCAGGTTGAACAATAGGACCCAGGGAATCTCCCTGTCTTATCCATTGTCAGCTTCAATAGGGTCGGTTAGTTCCTCTTCTCCTTTTACTTTTATTGTGTTGTTTTGGTAGATATTTTCGATCGTTTTGATTATTCCTAGAGGTATCTCTCTTGCGTACAGTAAGTGGATAACGTCTTTTAATTTGACCTGGTCAAATGCCTTCGTAAGGTCCACGAAACATAGATATGCCGGTTTGTTGTATTCTAATGATTTCTCTTGCACTTGCCTCTATAAATATTTCGTCGGTGCATGATCTTCCCGACCTAAACCTTTGTTGTTCTTCTGCTAGTGTTATAATTTCATTCAGTTTATTTGTTATCACTTTGGTTGTTAATTTTAGTGTTGTGTTTAATAAATTAATTTCTCTGTAATTTTCCTGCTCCGATTTGTCTCCCTTTTTGAAGAAAGGTATTAGGATACTTGATCTCTATTCTTGAGGAATTCTGTTTTTTCCTCTTATTTTTTGGATTAGTTTTGATAGTTGTTTGGTCAGATCTTACGTCGATTATTTTGGATGGATGTATCTCTATTGGTTATAACATATTCTATCATAGATCTTTGTCCACGGGTGTTATTAAATGTATATTTGTGTTGGTCTTTGTGGTCAAAAAAATGTGTTGTTTATTCTTAGTTCGTTATTCGTGCAGAAGTTGATCATCAGTTCTCCATTTTCGTCTTTAACATTCTGGTTATGTTTTTATTTAATTAACACTGCCTGGGATGATTGCGGGGTGGATTGAGTAGCTCTGCGGTTACCACAGTCAGTCCCAAGCCCGGATAAAATGTGGAAGGTGATTTGGCAAGGTTATCAACCTACCAATCGTAAAAACAAATACTGTTCAAAGATACAATATACAACCTCGGAAAACTTCTTATTAAACAATCTATTACATAATAACCACACATCCGAATACAATGTTGATAGACATAACGCCCATTTACAAACTCAAAGTAAAATAATATATTAAGATTATAAAATAAAGTTACCGTTTCAGTTAAAACGGTTATTAATTCCCCCAAACAAAACTATCTAGAATCTAATCGGTACTATAAAATCCTTGCAAATGACTATATGTATTTAAATATTACAAAATAAATCCTTCTTCATACAAAATAACGATTAAGACTAATTTTATAGTAGTTTATGTACACACCGGAAAATAAAATAAAAAATAGTTTTATTTAAGTTCACTATCAGTATCCTGTATATTGCTTCATCTGCAGACACAAGACAAGACAATAAATAATATGTAATTTTTAAATGGACAAACCTTGCCTCTTATCTACCTACAAATTATATTTTATGCTTTGTTGGTTTTAAAGAATATGCTTCTTTAAGAATTAGTAAACTACTGTGTATCATGATTATTAAAAAGTTTATAGTAATAAGAGACTACCAAATTCACAATAAATTAACTTTGAAGTACGAAAGTTTTGCCAATGATTTATGGAGTTTTTAAAGTTGTAAGACATGAAATAAGAATGAAGATGCTTTATGTAAAGCAGACAAATATTTTTCAAGTAGAACAAAAATTATAACATTAAGATTTTTAAAAAGAAAAAAAGGGTTGTTTTAATTTAGAAAAAAAATTAACTACAGCGGAAACAGAGATATTATTGAATATTAGGGAAAAGGGCCTTATACTCACAATCCATATTAAGTTGTAGGTGTTTATTAAGACAAACATTGGGCAACCGGTTTCGCTGTTTACAAGTTATTCAGGATCTTCAGCCCCTTAAGAAACTAAAATTATTTAGTGATACTAAAAATATATAGGACTAAGTTAATAGTCAGTTATATACAAAATATAAAAGTTACTCAGCAATATAAAATAAAAGTGGTAAAAAAGTCTAAAAGTAGTATAAAATTGATCTAAAAGTAGTTAGTTATATAACGTGAAGTGTGTTTCAAATGAACCAGTTTCAGCCTGATGTTAACTGGTGGATATAAGGATTGTAAGTGTAAGTGGGCGCTCACAACGAGGCGCCGATCCTCGCTCCGAACATAGGATCCTACCATATTATCGATCGCTAGGTTAAATAAATGCATCATTTTAAATGCGAGCGTTTACTGTCACTGCTATGCTCTAGGCGAGGATACGATGCGATGTTCTCCCTTAAGAACGTACCCTAATACACTTTTTCCTAACATTCATGAATGTGCTTACACCAGCAACCTTTTCATCATTAGAGATATTATTATTTTGCTATATTTTTTATTACTGTTACAGAGAGTTAATATAAAGCGTGAAATTGAACTGTTTTCAAAAATACGCCTAAAAAAGGCGTTTTTTAGGCGTTTAGCTAAAATAAGTAGAGCTTTATTTGATTTCATTAACTTTTTCACGTGCTCGAGAAATATGAGTAGAGTTACTGACGGTGTTTACGTTTTTACATACTGTTATATTATATAATTAGTACAAAAGGACAAAGTAAGTAGGTAACACATCCCCAAGATAGTTTAAGCTGGTTGGATTATTCGTAGGGATCCTTTTCATGCTTTTTTATTTGTTGTGGATATATGTTTCCTCCAATATATGACGAAAACCAAACTTCTAGATGGTTGATTATAAAAGACTCTGACTAATTATTCTTCGTGGAAGCAAGGTATAGTTCGATGTTGAAGTAATGTTGTAAACTGCGAGTTTAAGTATTTTTATTTTATTCGAGCACACTTGTAGTCCCGTCTTCAGAGATTTGACCTCTACAAATCATACGAACAAGCTCAATTTTGCTTTAAATGTTAATTTTGGGACCTCAAAACATATGCAAAAAAGTTTACCACTTCTACTACCCGGTTTTCCCCTAAAACTCGATTTATTAATAGTATGCTGTAGAAAAAAAAAATTTCAAATAAAAAATTCAGCTGAAATAATTTTGAACAAAAATATTTATTAGTACTATTTTCATAGCATAAACCTTTCTCTCAGAAACAACGGTTGAAGCGACCGGGGATGTTGTCAGTCAGTTTCGTGCACCTAATCAATTTTCACCTTCCGTCGGGCGCGGCTGTTCAAATTGATACAACACAAATGTTTTGTGCCAGTATTTCGTAAACAGTCGGGAATTGTCGTCACCAGTAGCTTTCTACCTCTACAGAACGTGATCGGTCATTAGTAAATATTCTTTGCTATTCTCCGTTTACAAATTGTTTAGAGCACGAAATGTGCCTCAAAGAAACGGTTGTAAAATTTGTATCATCACAGGCGTTACTGAGGTGTTTATTCATTAAATAATAATATAATGTTTTAATACTGTTATATTTAGCAAAAAACAATTAAAACTTTCACGGCTAATGTTGGTTATTATATTATATTAATAAAAATAAGAATTTAACCATTAACAATTTTGTAAATAAGAATACCTTATTTCTTTGGATTTTTCAATACTAATCTTCGCGTTTAATCACTTTACTAGAAAACCTGGAATTCATATCCGAATGTACTATTCGTTGCAAGATAATTAGGATGGAATTCTCCAGATTTTTAATAATATAATGGATATAAAGATGCTTGGCTTTGGCCACGTGCCTCGTCTGTTCAGTTTATATTCGAAACCTAACTTATAAGGGTGAAGTTATTACGAAAGAAAACAATTTTTTTGTTTAGTACGTTTTTGATCGCATGTAATTTACGGCTCGTCGGTGTTTCCACGTCTACGGAAGTAATTAGAGTCTCGAATATTTCTTTTGCGAATTATATTCAGTGCGTGAGTGATTTTTTATTCCATATACCTACGAACATATACGTACCTTTCGCTCATGCTCGTTTTGTTAGATTGTTTGTGATGGCTTCATCATCAACATCATCAAGTTTTACACCGGTACTGTTGCGTACAGTCAGTAAGTCTGTTTATTCACCAAGAGAGAAGACTATTGTCCTGAATGTTCACGATGCTCTGGTTTCTCAGAATCCCACAAACACTGTTCGCAACATAGTCGAAAGTTGTGCCAACATGACTGGCGTGGGGGAGTCAACTATATATATATATATATATATATATATATATATATATATATATATATATATATATATATATATATATATATATATATATATATATATATATATATTTAGGTTCCTATCAGAAAGAAAAAAACACGGTGTAGCTAACACAAACGAACACTCAAAGAGAGGGAAAAAGCCTATTGAAATTGATGAATTTGCCAAAAATGGTATTCGAAGGAAAATTCTTGAATTTTTTTTCAAAAAAGAAATACCAAACCTAAACAAAATTTTACAATAAGTTAGAGACCACCAGGATTTGCCTCATATCGGACGAACTAAATTGTGGCAAGTTTTAAAAGTATTGTTCTGAAGCTATTTTCTTGTGGCATTTTAAAGTAATTACTATTTAAATGGGAATAAGCCACAATTAAAGGTTAAAGTACGTTTATTGACGTTTCAATTTCCACTTCGGAAATCGTTCTCAAAATACAAACATTAGTAAATTAAACAAATTTTGTTTTTTTGTTACTTAGTGAAAAATTCTTCTAATAATTTAATTTGATCTGACTCATCTATGTTAACAATTCAGACATACATTATACATTTTAAAGTAAATGACTTTAAAATAATATTGTCAATATTGTTGAGTTGCGTTCCTGGGACGACTTTACTTATAAGATAGTTCATTCGATTACATGAAATCAACTTTAACTTGGGAATATTCATCAGAAAAGATCATAGCATGTAATTCGTCTTTAAAAAGACAAGACAAACACATGCCATGATGACAGTAAAATTCTCCTGTTAGTGATTCCATAGTAAATTATGAGGGAAAAACCAGGAAAAAAACCTCATAATACTATCCCAACATGGTAAGTATTTGGTCGTGCATTTAATTTACCTTCAATAAACATTAAATTCTGATTTTATATGTTTGTTATTTAAAAAACATAAATAATGTATCCTCTATATGTTACTGACTTACCAATACTGGTATTTTTCTCTTAATAACTTTTTCTTTCAATATGGGTAACCAGATCCTACTACATTCTGCCGAGGAATTCGCGACACAATTGGTCTCATTTAGCATAAATCAAAGAAGCGGCTCTAATTATGGTAGGTTGACTGCTGTATTGTATTCCTACAGATACAAGGTGGGTTTGTCGAATACATCTTAAACCGTCAGTTTCAGGTTGGTGTTTACCTATCCTCTCTCTATTTCAGTTCTCTAATTAGGGTTAAACTTATAGTGAGCTATCGACAAATTGTGAACTGATTATAGAACGAAGATATTTGAATATTGTTTATTTTAATATACCGCGCCCATTAGTGTAACAGAATTAATTTTGTAAATTTGTGACATTTATTAGTTTGCTTTTTACTATTTCTTATACTATTACTATATTGCTATATTACTATATTGCCTTTTTTATTCAAAATGCATAATTATATTTACACTTACTTTTAGGTCGAAAATATGCTTATGATGGCAAGTTGTAGTAAAAAATATAACTTTGAGGATCCTAAAGATGCTGAAGAACTACAAATATTGATGTTTGTTTGCGACGAAGGTGATTCATAGAACGATTTTGATGATGGAGAGGATACAGATGCAGAATATGAAGTCGAACCTCGTGACTGTGATTCAGATACCGAGCAAGAAGCTAGTCACAATGATAATTACGATGGATATAACGCAGATAATAAGAACTTTTTTGGAAGAGAAAAAAGTAAAGAAAAGAAGCTCTTAGAAAAAACAAAATGGAATAAAACTCTTCCATCACAAAGAAATTGTTCAAAACAACATAATCTTATTCGCAAGTTACCAGGTGTAATAGGTGCTGCAAGAATGACAAAAACTCCTTTGGAATGCAGGAGTTGCATTATGGATTACGAAATATTGCGTATAATTGTACAACAGACCAACCAATATATTAAAAGTGTTAAATTGCTCTTCAAACGCGATAAAAATGCCAAACCTATACTCATTGTTGAACTGAAAGCATTTTGTTGAAGGCCTCTTATACTTTGCTGGTGTTCACAGAAGTAACAGAGTGTGAAAGACCTGTGGGGATCCGAGTGACATGTGGGTAATTCCGACTGGTCATGAACATCAAAAGATTTAAGTTTAATATGCGTTGTATGCGATTTCATGATCGCAGTACCAGAAATGAAAGAAAAAAACCGACAAAATTGCATCGAATTCGGAATATTTTTACAATGTTAGTAAACAATTCACAGAAATCCTATAGGTTAGGACACAATGTTGATTGCTGAGAAATTGGAAGGTTTTCATGGATGATGCTGTTTTGTGCAATGCATACCGAATAAACCTATGGTGTGAAAATCTACGCACTAGTGGACTCCCAGGTTTACTATTTATATAATTTAGACATATATGCAGAACGACTAAAAATACAGGTTTAAATTATTTTTCATAACCATAAAACGAATTTTAACCTAGATTAACTGACTCCTAGAATTTGCCGGTTCAGATTTTGTGTAAATAATATATACAAAAAGTCTGATTTTTATAGGCAGGTGTAAAAGGGTCGTTTCAAATTGTTGTTTTGTAGCGACGGGTTGGCGCCGAAGATATTATGTAAATAATTCTTTTGTAAATATATGAAAGGGTCTGAAGTAATAAACATTTTGTAGTAAGGTAAATATAATACAGAGCTGGAGAAGATATAATGTACTTTATGTTTTTTCTCATTAAATTTTATTATTATTAATAATAGTGCAAGTATTTACTACGGATCTGCTTTGATTTTTTATTAGTTTACTAATAAACATTCTAGTTAATATTATTATTCGAATCTGTATATTCCAATATCAACATTTTGGGTAAAAATCGCTAGAGATTAAAACTAATTACCTTTCATTTTACAAGCTTATTGAATATTACATATAATTAGAGATTTAATTAATTTTCGCATAATTGTAACATATGCCAATATTAAACTGATACTCATGCTCTAATAACGTAGAATGAATATTACCGAAATATTTACAGAATAATCAAACTTATCGGAAAATACCGAATCGGATTTTCTAAATATATCAGTTTAACGGTGAAATATTTAAAATCATCTGACAAAGAGTTAAATGGAGTACAATCAACTAATTAACAATGGATTGAAGTATAGTTTAAATTAATAAATGTGTTTATATTGTTATAGTTGTATAAATTTAAAGGTTTTATGGTTGAAAATCAAATCGAAGAAATTCGAAAATTCAGGGTTAATTAAGACATACTAAGTAAGAAACAAAACTATTGCAAATAGTTCTTTCTAGGTCTTTTTTAGAAGCATATTTCTTGCAAAAACATTTAGGTTAAAGCGCCAAAAATACTGTGTGTCTGCTTCACGTGTTCAGAGGAAGTCAACATATCGTTTCGCGTCAACATACGCGAAAACTGACCAACGTAAATCATCTTAGTTTCTGAATAACTTTCTGAAAAACTAAGGACTATTTATTATTGTTGTTCTTCTTCTTGTTCTTTAAGTTTCGCTCCTATCGGAGATTGGAAATGTTTGTTGCAATTATAATAGCCTACAAGCCCATGGGCCATTTTTATAGGGTCATTTGACACAGCATGAATCAAATATAAATCATTATGTAATACGTAATATTATTTACAATATGCACTTAATAACAACTTTAGAAACAATGCCGTTAATTTTCATCTGAACAGGTGGCTACATAGGTAAAATGAATTTACCAGTCAAGAGGGGAGGAATATTTGGTCAAACATTTTTGTACGGCATTTATAACTTGGGTAGGCAATACAAAAATAATGACCTGTGAACTAATACCATACAAGATCCTTGGTACCAATAGCAGGACAGAAAAATCTTTGATTTTCGGAAAATTTTGACACCACTTTTGGTAATTTAATACATAACGGCATTAATACACACAGTTTTGGATCGTTATTTAGATTACTTTTTTTGCAATGCCGTATCGTAGTTCAACTAAGGGGTTTTCATGACAGATAGGGAAAATAGATGACGTTACAAGCCCCCCTAACCAGGGCAATTAAGCTGAAAGAATCTACGTTACATTACCGACTGTGATAGTTCAGCTTTTTTCCGCTAGTCGTCACTAGTAATCCGCCATGCAAATTATTTAACTGTCTAATATTATTCTTTTCCGCAACCCTCAACTGCCAATTCTACTTCTTTTTCCGTCTGTCAATCAACCGCCAACTGCTAATCTTCTTTTTTTCCGCAGTTGTCAAATCTTTTCCCCCTTTTTCCAAATCTGACAAATCTTCTTGTCGTTTGTAATCTGTTCAGCCGTCTCACATGTGTCAGATATCGTGAGTCATTTTTATCCTAAGTAACTTAGAAATTTTTTTGTAGTACAACTATTAGTTTTTATTGAGCCCCATGCTCTTCAATTTGATCATGGATGAAATCATCAAAACGTTAACAAAGAAAGAGGATAGAGAATGGGAAACTAAGAAATAAAAATACTCTGTTACGCAGACGACGCAATATGATAGCCCAAGATAAAGATAGTCTGCAAAGACTGGCCCACAGATTTAACATAAGAGCAAAAGAATTTAATATGACAATCTCATCTCAGAAAACTAAAACAATAGTGGTCAGTAAAGAACCAACCAGCTGTAAAATAAAAATTGATGGCATCAGTGTTAAACAAGTGATGAAAATCAAATACCTGGGAATTACACTGCCTAGCTATGGAGACCTGGACAAAGAAGTGAGACATCAAGTACAAAAAGCGAATAGACTGGCAGGATGCCTTAATAACACTAGATGACGAAACAGACACATTAACATTGAGATGAAATCAAGAATTTATAAAGCCAGTGTAAGATCAATAATGACATATGCCTCAGAAACAAGAGCCGACACAGCCACAATGCAAAGGCTACTGGAAACGGCAGAGATGAGAGTATTGAGAAGAATTACAGGAAATGGGTTGAGGGATCAAAAGAGAAGTGAAGACATTAGAAGAAAATGTAACGTAAAGTGTTTAAATGAATAGATATAAAATAAAAAAAAAGAATGGAATAACCACACAAGCAGAAGGGAGGAGACCCACGTGGTCAAAATAGCAAGAGATAAGTCACCAATCGGCAGAAGAAGTATCGGACGACCGCGCAACAGATGGAGTGACAACCTTCCATAGAGGTATTAATCCGCCAATGAACAAGCAGAATTGCTTATAAAGAGGAAGAAGAAGAAGAACTGTTAGTATGCCAGTCGACGCGTCATCTTTAAGATCCAAATTACAACTACAACTTCTTCTTCTTCAAGTGCCGTCTCCATCAATGGAGGTTAGCGGTTATGGTGGCAAACGTTTGTCTATCTTCAGCTGTTCTTAAGAGTTCCTCAAATCCAAGTCCTGTCCAGTTTCTGATATTACGTAACCAGGACAATTTTTTTCTTCCAATTCCTACAACTACAACTACAACTATTAAATAAATAAAAAATGGTACTGATATGTGGACTCGAACCAACAACTGTCTGTTCCAGCAGCAGACGCTACCAATTGTTTAGATATTTTACTCTACGTATATAGAATATCGGTTGCTACAGGGGTGAGAAATCTAAGGCGCACTCCTCTATTTTTAAATAGTGCAAATGAGGTCATTTGAGCCAATATAAAACTTCTTCTTCTTCTTTTGGTGCCTATTGGTTTCGAATATTGGCGATCATTCTGGCTATAATTATTTTATTAACTGATGCTTTAAATAGATTATTTGTTGTTGTGTAAAACCATTTCCTTAGGTTTTTTAACCCTGATACTCTTCTTCTCCCAATTCCTCGCTTTCCGGATACTTTGCCTTGAAGGTTTATTTTCAGTAATCTGTATTAAGTGTCGTTTCTCATTATACGTCCGAGATATTCTAACTTTCTCCTTTCAATGGTATACATCACCTCTCTTTCTTTCCCCATTCTCCGTAGTACAGTCTCGTTGGTTATCTTGTCCGTCCATGATATCCTTAGGATTCTTCTGTATAGCCACATCTTGAAGGCTTCAAGTTTTTTCTCCATTCAAATATAAAACTTACTGATTTAAATTTAGTTGCATAAAATAATAACATTTTTGAACATGCCGTACATTTTTCACGGTAAATGTCCCTATGAGAGAAAAATTAAATTCCCTCTGATAAGTGGGACACTACGATAAAAAAATTTTGTACGGATCGATATTTTTGATAATATTGACATCAATTATCAACAAATACAAAATGCCGTACAAAAAAAAATGGTTCTAAATAGCTTTAAAAGTATTATAGTCCGGTTGTAAGGCCGCTTCCGTAGGAAAAATATTTCTGATTCGGTTTCTTTAAGGATTCATGTTCAAAAATATCCCCTTTAAACAAATCAAAAAAGTTCTGGGCAAAATTTGTGGGCAGAAATTGTTTAAACAAATTTAAAAAATAACCGGTTTTTACACCTAGAAACATTTTTTTAGATTTTTTGGGTCATTTTAAACACAAAAAGTCTGTTTTTTCCTAGGGTGATAGCTTTCGAGTTATAAACAATTAATATATATACCAACATGGTATTACCCCTGTCGAAGTCGATGTTCTTCAATATTCGTAACTTTTCCAGCAGAAAATTTTGTTTTCGATAATTACAAGTGACGTTGTGGTTTCACTTGGAATTATTCTACTAATTATTCACTATTATTATCTAGATCGCTAATACTATTTTAAAAATTCATACAGATGATTTCTAAACATGCGTTTATTAATTCTTCGTTATCGATAATTATTTTACTGTTACTTCGATACCGCAAATAAATTGCTCATTAGATAGATCTTAAATCTAACATTCAGAAAAAATACTGGCATATGTTTTCTTATCAAATTAGACTATTTACTGGACAACAAAAGAGTAACCATCTGACGAAGTCAACAGAAACGAAGAATATTAATGAATTATGAATAAATAAGTCAGAGCCGGACTTGAGAAAAATTTAATTTTCTCAAAATAATATATTTTAGAAATAATATAAGTCTACATGACAAAAATATTTAAATATTTAGGTATGACGAAATCTTCGCTGATATCGATATGAAGATATTTCATTTCATGTAAACTGTCAAATTGTCAACTAAAGTCAGATATGCGTATTATTCTCATCATTATCATTCTCAGCACATTCTACGGATTATGGTGTAGCCTCCCTTACATAGTCGTTCTTCATTTCAGCCTGCGATTGTCTAATGTTCGCTTCCCTGCGCCATGTTGTTCTAGCTTATTTCTTTATGTCATGGTTCAATCTTAACTTAAGACTCCGTCTTGGTCTAGTGATGCCTCTTGGATATGACACTGTTATTCTAATGGAGTATCTATTGTCAGTTCTTTCCGCTAAATGTCCCGCCAACTGCCACTTTAAACATGTGATTATGTGGATTACATGAGTAACCTGTGTTTTCTGTCTGTTCATTCTATTTGTTTGCGATCTTTCTTTGTTACTATTTAAATGGGAATAAGCCACAATTAAAGGTTAAAGTAAGTTTATTGACGTTTCAATTTCCACTTCGGAAATCGTTCTCAAAAGACAAACATTAATAAATGTTTGTTATGATTTCTCTTTGTTGCCTAACATGCATCGCTAAATTGACCTTTGAGTGACTGAGTTTTGCTTTTACCTCTATCTTTAGTCAAGGGTTAGCTGGTGTATTCTGGTTTTAACGTGCCGAAAGCCAGCCTTTTACCCACGTTTTTCTGCTAAATAACGTACTTTTATTGTGCGCCATCTATTGGATATTTGTTTGAAATGTAATTTAACTTCCAGTGTTTATATATAAAACAAATGTCTTACCAATAAAACCTTACACCCAAAAGATGGTTCAACATACCTGAAACAGAAATAAGATATTAAAATTTAAACACAGAACATAAAATGTATACCTAAATTTCTAATGCTCTTTATTTATTGCTTATTTAGAAAATGTAATATTAACTTAATCTAATAAATATTATATATTCGTAGCTGTAGCCGATCAATTCGGATTAAATTTTATTCACACAATTCTTCTCGCCGCTGTCTCATGAATCTTTAAAGCTGTGATTGTAGATTGATAAGCTCAGTAACACGCTCATTATTATGATTTAAATAACTTTCAGAAACAGGTTAGGCACTAGGGAATCTCTGTTTGCTCTAATTGTACCCACACTAGCCCTTGGACATAGTCTCAGTAAACTCAAGTTTAATTTAAATAAAAATATATTCAAATAAAATAAAATTGACTTATATACAATACGTACAATAAAAAACAAATCTTCTTAAGTAAACCCAATGTATTTCAATCCTCGATGCTGTCGCCTGTCAACAGAAATAAATATTAGCGGTGTTTGGTTAGGTAGGATAAAGGAAGGTCTCTAGTCAATGATCAAAGCTCGAGGTGTAGCCAATCGACACTCGGACAATATAAGGTGCGTTACGGAAGAATAACGGCAGCGATCGATCAATACTTGGCCGCCGGAACGAGTAGGACGGTGGGCTCTGATCACTACTCAGAAACCAAGATAGAAGTTCTTATATATATATACCCGGTATTTAGGCGGCACACGCCCTTCCGGTAGGGATCTATGGAGGAGTATCACCGAGCCGCAAGCCCTTATCTCTTGCCGTACTGCTCCACCATAGGCCGATTAGATACCAGCATATTCTAGACTAAGCTGCAGATTCATTTTAGAATTTTAAACTGCTGCGTTAGCCTTTTTGTTTTTCTGTCACCAAGCTGGGGATCGAACTGACATCTCTCGCAGTGAAGCGAAGGAGAAGCCAGCCGCCCAGCCCGCTTGGCTATCCGATCGACGATAGAAGTTCTTCCCAGGACAATACTCCGGATCGAACTTAGTACTCGTGAATAATTCGTTGTCGTGTTGCTTTCTCGATTGGATTATCTTTTCTTTTTGGTTGGTTTTGTTGTCTTTTTTTAGTAGTGACACCTCTTTAGGACGTGGTTTGTTTTTTTGTGTGTCGGCATTGTGCCGCTGGGTTATGTCTCACTGGTGATTTGCATCGATGGATGTTGTCCTGCGGAGGAGGTCGATGCCCAAGTTCTAGCTCAAATACTTTCACCTCCGACCACTTAGTTCTCGTCGCTTTTTATGGCATTTTATACTTTCGGTCGGTGCTCCATTTCCAGTGTGCATCGATGGTAGTGGTTAGTTGGTAAAGAGTGCGGGCACACAGAGAGCTAGCTGTTAGCAAGCGATGACGGCGTTATCGTAGATTTTTCAGAAAGTCCTACCAAATATAACAGCTGATATTTAATAGATCTTTAACTTTTATTAGAAAATATAAATAACGTAGACAATAATTACGTATAAATGTTAATGTTAAAAAAACTAAGTATCTGATCTTCAGTATTTATTACTTTACAAATATTCACAGAATACAAAAAATTAAAATTCAAAGCCGTATTGCAAACGCTAGATGCATTTTTATAAAGATGGAGAAATTATTACTTAATTGTAATATATATCTTAATATTTTTAATCTAATATGTGTATTGAACAATAATATGGTCTATTTATAACATAATTTTTCCTTTGTCATTATTATTTTCCTTTCTTTTCAAAAGAACCGCTGGGAATCGCTTGCAGGAAGCTAAATACTAACAGAACTGGAATAAATTAGGGGAGGCCTATGTTTAACTATGGACGTAGAAAGCTGGACAATGATAATGATACTTAAATAATATATTACATTATTATAACAGAGCAAAATAGTATACATGAATACAACCATATTGCTTAGAGATTTAAATGATAAAATAGAAACTAATGGGACGTGCACAAAATAATATTTTAATGTAAATGTGTTTCGTAGCACTTTGAGAATAAACAAACGTTTTCTCCCACAAAGCCCAACACAAGTACAACTGGCAGAATTCACAATATTAACAGTCAACGATAGACTACAAATAGATGAATAATACTAAAACAAAATTACTGGAAAAATGTTTATTAAAAATAAAATTAATCAAGAAAAAGGGTCCAAATACTCTAAAAGACTAAACCTAAAATCTATAGGAGACTAGAATATAAAATGCTTGTATAAAAAATGATTGAAAGCAAATATGTAGACAAATTCAGTAAAAATGGATACCAATGACAAAATGACAATGACAGAATATAAAATATCCAAAGAAAAATCTGTAAAAAACAAGTTGTTGCATGAGAAAGACATAGATGAGGAGAACAGAGAAGACAGGAATGACATTAGCATTTGGACGAATGGTTAGTGGGAGACTAGCTAGAATAGCAATAAATAGAACTACATCTTTGAGAATGGAGAAAAACATGCCTAAAGCCTAATATAAGATGATGAAGAATAGATAAGAGCATGACTAAAACAAAAATAAAGTTATAATTCTTACAGCATCAAAATGTCTCTTCTCAAAGCATCAAGATTCTTTTAAGAAAGTAAAATTGGACAAAAAATATTTAAATTAAAAAATAATGCTGATACGACGATAATAGTACTTCCGATAATACTTAGGTATTACTGATAGTCCATGTATAATTAATATTATTATTTGACAGAAATTTATTATATAATATAATATAAATATCATATGAAAAAAGTAATATAATATTAACACTAGAAAGTCGGAGGGGCCAATTTGGCCCCTGTTGCGATTTGAAGTTATTGTAGTTCTTTTATTTGACACAATAATAATTTCATATTTTATGACTTTTAATATTTTGATACAAAGTCTTATTTAACGCAAAAAAATATTGTTTACTAAATTTATTAAATTGATTTTTTAACAAACCTACCATAGAAGTCTGAAGGGGCCAAACTGGCCCTGTATTAATTATTATCGTTTTCTCGGAAATTTGACGATTTCTTTTAACTTTCTGTCGGATAGATAAAATTATGTTTATGTACGTTTATTCCTAGAAGGTATTTTGTTACATACTGTTTGTTTCTTGAAAGTATTTTGTTTATTGAGCGGTTTATTAGGTTCTGCTGACTCTCGTTTCTAGAATATTGAAACATTCGTTCAATTGTGAAAATTCAAGACGACTGTAAAGATGTCTCGTTTTGGACTATCAGAGCTTGAACTTCTTGAAGAAATACGAAAAATACAAGAAGATGTTTCGGGAGGTGAATCTGAATTTGCCGTAAATAATGAGTCAGACGATGAACAATACGTACCACCACAAAATAATGATTCAAGTGACTCTGATGCTTCAGAGCAGTTAGAAAGTTTTATTGTACAAGACTCACCAATTTATGTAAACACTGCTTCTACAACTCAACAGCACGAGTCAGCTAATTTTATCATGAATCCAAGTGCATCTAAGCCAAGTCACAAGAGAAAAAGAGGTCAACAAGGAAAAACTATTTCAATCGGAGACACCGAACAATCGAAAGACGGAACAACGTGGAAAGTTATTGATTCTGGATCAGTACCTGGTAAGATTATGATTTTTAGTATCTTCATATTCATTGAATGAATGCACTATTGCAGAAGCACATCGATGTTTGAAAAATGACACATGGACTATAACTTTGAAAGAACTGGAGGCTGCCCTTGCTATTATGTACGCAAGAGGAGTCTACGGCGCCAAAAATTTCCCAACCAACAGCTTGTGGTCAACAGTATGGGGTCCTCAGTTTTTTAGGCAAACTATGCCACGAGACAGATTCAAGGATATTATAAAATATCTCAGATTTGACATAAAGCAAACGAGATCTGAACGATTGAAAACCGACAAATTTGCTCTAGCCTCTGCGGTTTGGAATGGATTTATAGAAAATAGTGGTGCATGTTACAAACCGGGAATAAACCTTACTGTGGACGAACAACTACTGCCTTCTAAAGCCAGGTGCCCGTTCACACAGTACATATCAAATAAGCCGGATAAGTTTGGCATAAAATTTTGGCTTTTGACATGCGTGGAATCAAAATATATTGTAAATGGTTACCCTTATACTGGCACTGATCATCTACGCAAGAAAGATACAAGTGTTGGTGAACATGTTGTTTTGCGGTTAATGGAAAATCAACTGGGAAAGGGCAAAAATGTTACGACAGATAACTACTTTACATCGTTAAAATTGGCCAAGGCATTGCAAAAAAAATCAACAAGTCTTGTGGGTACTTTGAATCGCAACAGAAAGGAAGTTCCTCTAAGAGTAAAGAGTAAAAATGGAGAATTATATGTTACCCATATATTCCAGAGCGACGAAAAGATAACACTTACCGCATACCAAGGAAAGAGTCACAAAAATGTGCTTTTGTTGAGCTCATTACATCAATCAGTGGATGTTGCTGTCGATGGAAAAAAACTTCCTCAAACAGTTGTTTGAGGAAGTTTTTATAATAAAACAAAATACGGGGTTGATGTAGTTTACCAAATGGCGCGTCTTTATACTACAAAAGTTGCTTCAAGACGATGGCTAATGCACGTGTTTTATAACATTCTTGACTTAGGAGCAATAAATGCATGGATTATTTATAAAGAAGTTACTGGAAGTAAAATCAGTCGTCGTAAGTTTATTCTTCAGCTGTGTGAAGAATTACGGGCTCCATACCTTGCCTCCCGAAATCTGGTACTATACCCAGCACCACCGGATTTACCAACCACCAGCACTGTTACTAGCCAAAAAAGAAAAAAATGTCAGTTAAAAATGTTTTGTAAAGGAAATCATACTTCCAATGAGTGCCACGGCTGTAACAAGGCAATGTGTGGCAAATGCCAAAAACTGCAAACTGTATGTTTGATAAAACTAAAATGAAACAAAATGAAACTAAAAAATTAAATCAAATTCTATCGTCAAGAGTTTATATAATTTCTTAAAACTGTTTATTTTTATTTTTTGTTTATTCCCAAATAAATAGTTAATTCTAAACTTGGTTTTTATTGATTTAGGAACTTGGGGCCAAAATGATCCCTTCGGGCTTTCTAGCTAGGTACCTATGCTAAGCCCGACTTTCTAGTGTTAAATTAATTAAATATAAACTTAACTTATAAATGTAACCTTTATATTGTTGTTTGTTATTTACTCTTATTTAAATTTCTACCATGTCACCGAGATGTATCTGTTGAGTACGATCCTGTAAAAATAACAACGAGGAAGATGATAATAATAGGTAACTGTTCGGCACATATTCTGTTTAGATATGCCAGTTAAGGTATTATCTTCTATAGCAATGCTTAATGTATTCGATATTAATTAAATAATGAGTTTGATGAAGCAACAATAACCAGACGATCGTTTTATTGGTATTATCGTTTTCAAAGTAGTAATTATTTTAAATGATGGACAGTATGAAAACTTGTTTTAGTAGGATACAGTATTGTTGAAGACAGGTCTTTTGTGTTGTGTCATACCGATTCATTATTGTTCTCTAAACTGTTCAAACCTTTGTTTAGAACGTAATAATGTATGTGTCACACCATTAAAAAAATAATGTGACCACTCAAAAAACAATATTTTTCAGAAGAGCTAATCAAAATAATTTATATTTTTCCTTTATAAAACAATTTTTGAGCCATATACAGTTGTGATCTGTTAATATAATAAAAATATAAATGTCTTTTAACAATTCTTATTATTGCTTAATACAAATAATACTATAAAATTAATCCCACAGCCTTGAAGAAATAAACATTTTGATTATGAACGGGAATAAACATTGACTATTTAACGCGTTCACTGCTAGGTTGGTCATATGTGACCAACACTGATGGCTCTTAAACAGGCTAAATTCGTCGAATAGGGCCAACATATGAGGAGGTCATTTTCATAGCCCAACATGTCCATGTTGGCTATTTTTTCAAAAATGCAAAAAAACCAATTCATCCATATTGTTTCATCAAAACATATTTATGGAATATAGTTAGAGTAATTACTATTTAAATGGGAATAAGCCACAATTAAAGGTTAAAGTACGTTTATTGACGTTTCAATTTCCACTTTGGAAATCGTTCTCAAAATACAAACATTAGTAAATTTTCTAATATTGATAGATATAGATATTCTGAGATCTAACATTGAAAATATTATAATACTCACGTTCGTCCGTCTAAAGATCTGGTAAACTGGGAAGGATCGATAGGTACCATCGGAAATAAGATCTCGTGCAAAAATCGTAGCGAACTATGATTCCCTAGTGAAGTCACATTATTTTTAACCTTAAGAGTCTCGGAATTTCAAGGAATATCGTTGCCATCTTTGACTAAAAAGAATACAGCCTTAGAGGTGTTCAGGCATAATTCCACGAATGGTAGCTTCGCATCATTACCCGCTCAAGTAAGCGCGTCAACCAAATGTCCAAACCTGCGGATCCTCTCGCACTGAGCAGTATTACTATCGCAATGACGAGTCATCAGTAAGGTAACACTAACTTATCTTACGACGGTCTAAAAGAGTACCTAGAAAGAGTGTGCAATCAATATCATGGTAAAAAAAACTGGATAGCTATTTTAAGAAAACATGTTTCTCTCTCTTTTCAATCCTTAACCTCTGGAGGGAATATAGTGTTCTGTCCTTACCACGCAGAGGGAATATAGTGGTAATCGTAATGTCGTGTTTTGCCGTCTCCAAAGATCATTTGGTCATTTCTTTTAACTTACGCACAGGTCTTTTACGTATGCTTGTAGTTTGGTCGATCCATCTTGTTGGGGATCTTCTTCGTAATCTTCGGTCTTCTATCTTTGCTTTAATAATGAGTCTTTTCATGATTTCTGTGTCTGCTCTTATAACATGTCCAAAGTATTTTAATTGTTGGAGATGTATTTTGCTGGAAAGCCGTTTGCTGACCTTAAGTTCATTTAAAATTGAATTATTGGTCCGGTTGTCGGTCTACGGAATTTGTAACATTCTTCTCAAAAAGAACATTTCAGTGGAGTCTATTTTTCTTCGTTCCGTTTGTCGTAGGGTCTAAGATTCACATTCTTAAAGTTGTCAGTATTGGGAATATTAAGAAGTTAATTATTTTTAGAGTTCGTGAACTTTATAGTACTTCCATATTTTCTCCATTTTTCTTACGGTGACTTTTGCTATATCACATATACATTTTATTTCTTTTTGTAGTGACCCTGTGTTTGTGATCAATGATTTCAGACATAATTATGAGCTTACAACCTCAAACTGGTCAATCGTGGTTATGTGTGGACGATTGTTATGTACTCTATTCACTATCATAATCTTTGTCTTTGATATGTTTAACTACAGAACAAATATTTGACTTTCGTTTTTAACCAGTCGTATGAGATCATTTAAGCCTTCTTGACTGTTTGCAAGAAGGGCTGTGCTATCTGTAACGTAGCACAGCCCTTCTTGCCCTTCAGCCCTAAAAACGTAGGTTGTTCTTCTCATAATATGCTTCTCATAATATGCTTCTCATATATAATATACTCCCTTTACATGCAGCTCACTTCTGCGGCAATGAGCAGGGAATTGAGCAGGGAAGTTGGAAGTTGAGTATGTAAATACGTCGCTGGCGCTGCCATTACTCATGCCACTGCCGCTGTCGTACGCTTCCCTCATTGGTGGTTTTTTAAACGGAAATCAAAGGACTTGCATTGCAAGTGACAGTGACATTTTTACATGTTGCTTGCTGTCGCAATGGCCAAGTGCTGAAGTTTTTAGAGCTATATGCTAGTGAGAGATTGTTGTGGGATTCCTCACAAAAAGACCACAAAAACGCACAAAGTACCCGATGAGTGGAAACAGATCAGCATAAATTTGCAAAATACCTCCATAGAAGAACTGAAATCGAAAAAAGGTTGCCAAAAGACGCCATGACGGGAGATAATACTTCATAAATATTGCAATAATGGTTAAACAGAATAAACACTTCCTAACTCTTATTTGTGTTTATTGCTTACCTTAATTTGGTCCTTTAAAACGATATTATTTGCTTTAAAAACTTTTGACAAAATCAGCAAAATTTCTGGTGATGATACTTTAAAGAAATAATGCAAACTTTGGTAACTGTCCCCAGTGGCCAAATATTGTAATGTTATTGTCAAGCGTATTTTTGGCGGTATTGGAATTCTTACTTTAGTCTGTTTTTTATCATGGGCTCAATTTTCTGAAGCAAAAATTTAAAATCTATGCGATATTCTGCAAAAGTTAAAAATTCTGCGGATTCCTCACAAGTCAGTTCATTGAAAAAGTTTCTCTTATTTCCTCTGTAAAAAAATGTTTGAAACCAGTTTCAGATTATTATCCAAATAAAAAACTTTTTCGACATCGACGGTTTTTTCTACCTCATTTGTTTTTAAAACGTTAAGAAAATTTTGTAAACTTAAAATACAGAGCTGCCGCCGCAGTAATTTCTATGCCCTCTATTGCTGATGGTACACTGATGCAACACTGTGGTAGCTGTATGTAAACAGTTCGGAAGGATAGTGGTCAACGCGAGTAGCAGCAGCAGCGGCTGCATGTAAAGGCGATATTATATAATTGTGAAGACAGTATACATTCTTGTTTGACACCTTGTTCTAGTTGGAGTTTGTTTCAGAGTGTCTCAAGCTTAAACTGTTCCAGTAGTGTGTTCGTATACGCAAAATTAAGTGTTATGGTATGCCGCTTCCTTTAGTATCTGCCATTAGTATTGCATTTGACCCTATCGAACGCTTTGCGATAATCTATAAAATAGATGAATTTGAAAACGAAATTATAGTGAAGTCGTTTTACCCTGTCGTATTTCGGATTAACACCCGAAAAATAATTTATGACTCTAGTTACAGCCACTCTGTTATGCTTTCCCTTTTCTACCTGCTTTGTGGTACCAAACCTCCTACTGGTCGGCTGTAGTACTAGAGGATAAATCATTGCTACCAAAACAATTTTTTTATAAATCGTGAAAAAAACGCAAATTGAATGCTTTGTGATGATAATTTATTGAAAAAACTTTATATTTGGAAATACGGAAGGTTTTATACCCAATGCTAGTCTTATATTTTCTTCGACAAAAAAAAACTGATGATTACCACGGAAATATGGACGCCGATATTTTTCAACATTGGTTTGAAGAAAAATTATTAAAAAATCTGGAAAATCCGTCATTAATAGTCTTAGACAATGCTTCGTATTACACCAGAGAGGAGGAAAAGTTTCCCACAAGCAGCTGGAAAAAAAAAGGCTTAAGAAAGGGGCTGTCGGAGAAAAATATAGAACACGAACATCTAGTTTTAAAAGCTGAATTATTAAATAAGTGCAAAGAACACATTACTGAGAAAAAATTTGTCGTTGACCAAATGGCACTAAAATATGGTCATGAGGTCCTAAGACTACCACCATATCACTGCCAGTACAATCCAATTGAATTGGTGTGGGGCATCACTAAAAACTACTATGATAAACATGCATGTAAGACCACCGACGAAGCCAGCGTTTTACAACTCTAGCAAGATGCACTAAACCAAGTCAATGAGGAACAATGGCGGAAATGTATTAAGTATACTGAAAAAAAATTTTAGAGTCATATGAAATAGAACAAGTTATTGATGAAGTAAGACCTTTAATTATTCGTAATGATGAAGATTCAGATGAATCGGATAGCGAGTCAGATAGTGATGATACCTGTCCATAGATTAAGACATAGATAGAAAAATTAACACAAAAGGGTACCAACCACCAAAAAAAAAACAAAAAAAAAATAAAACAAAAACCGCATGCAGGAGAGAGCCGGAGGCACGCCGCACGACGCTCTTGAATGCAAGCACCAAAAAAATTAGATTAGCAAGTAAGGTAGATCAAGGACATGACTGGACGAATGACTGGGTATTAGACGACGGATGAAAGGATTCGATGCTTGCTCGCTCTCGACTGCACTTCGATGCAGAAAAGGGAAAGCAAGTATCGGCACTCACAACCATCATTAGATCGCCGAACAATTGCTTTGACCGGTAGTGATAAAGCCAAATGGGCTAACCTACCATTTAAATGTAAATACACGGAAATCTCCCATTGCCTGACGGGGGATACCGCAAAATAGTCGAGACCTGGCTCCAAAGACCAGGGGGCGGAGGAAAGCCGGGGCTGGTTGTACCGCAGGAGGACAACCTACCTCGGTGGGTTTGGGAAGGTGTGTGTGGGAAGTAGGAATAAGTCTTTGTTTTATATAGATATATATTTTTATAGATATATTTATAAAATATATAAAAATAAAAATATAATACAAAATTTTGAACACCCAGTATTAACATTGGCAAATTTTTTTATGCTTAAATAAAAATAGAGTTTAGTACACGCTGAAAAAGAATTTTTGTTTTTTCAGCATAAATATTAACCACAATATTAATTTTTGAAGTTGCATGTGTAATATGAAAAATTTTTCAAATACTTTAAATGTCTTAAAAACGGCTATTTTTTCGAGAATGATATCCCAATAAAAATCGATCCAGAATTTGACGTAGATTCTAAAAAAAATAACAAAAAGCACAGTTTCTATTTAAAATAAGAAACTTAATGGCGACTTCCGGTACAACCGGAAGTGCTAGAAAAATGCAAATATTTAAAAAATGAAGAATGCTTTGCATAACCCATTATTCCAAGTTTGCAGAAACCAGTGACGACCAGAACTTTGAAAACTTTTAACCAACATGTTGCGTGAATGACCCTGTATATATTCAATGTTTATCAATTTACATTATGATATTCAATTATTATAAAACATAATACAAAGTTATTTTATTTAAAAAATCCCTAATGTCGTATTATCAAATTAAGAAAACCGTACATTTTTAATTTGAGAACCGCTGACTACCTGAAGCAAATCTGAACAGACACTTTTGTCCTACTATAACAGATTTGTTTATTGCAAAATACAATGAAAGAAAAGTAAAGAATAAACTTTTTACGCTAAAGAAATATATGACATTTAATAAAGATATGGAAGCAGCACAAATTAAACAAACAACAATAATTAGTATTAACGAAGTAAATAGCAGAAGTGGCGTAATAAAGAATCTAAAAAATGGAGGTGTGTCAAACAACAAAAGGGAGTTGCAGCAAGGAAATATTATAAATAAGTTTTTGATGATAAAAAGATATCAGTACTACCAATGAGTGCAAATAAATATAAAACAAGAAAAAAACACTAAAAATGTTACATAATTAAAGGTTTTTCATATTCCAACGCAGTATATAATATTTTCATATAATATTTTTCAATCGATAAACAAAAGAAATAATTAATGAAAAGTGAGAAGACTAATTTCGTATTCAATGTTTTAAATACCTGCATGTTGTATTACACATCCTTAACGACTTTATTATTAATGAACCCATTCTTACTAACTGAGAATCTCCCACATATTGCTCCAACAACTTAATTAATAATTTGTTCGAATTAAACTAACCCAATATTCCAGAAAAAATGTTTTCACATGGCGAAGAATCTCACATTGTTTCACTTTTTTCCTACTGACAATTCTGTTCTTATATAATCTGTTCGTTAAATATGTTAAAATTAAGACTTATGTAAAGATGTTCAAGTTGCCTAGATATATATCGCAAAAGGAAAGTTTCAAAGAGACACATTTTCACTTTTCTTGTTCGGAAAAACGACTCGTTTAGAAATTTATGAGAATACGGTTTATAAAATCTCTATACCAAAAAATAAATACTTTAATATTTTTCTTCTGCAAAATGTAAAATGGGGCATGTATTTCAATTAGTGAAAAATGTTTTTCTATACTTTCTTTTTATTTATATTGTAGATAAAACGTATTTTTGTGTTTTTTGTCTTGTATGTTATAATGAAGTTACTCTGATGAACCCCTGAGCATGAAAAGTGTACAATACTGAATGAATAATACTGAACTAATATTTGTTTGTTATTAGGTAGCTAAAGGCTCTGAACCAAGGCTAAAATAAAAAAAAAAGAAAATACAAAACAGTTATGTGCTTAATGGATTGCATCTCGCTGCAGCTGCATAAAGGGTATGGTAGCTTACTCCAACTGTGCACCTGTGGGGCTTCTGATTTGGTTAAATGTGCATCACGTCTTAAGTGGTACGTCAAATCCAGGAGGCCTCTCTGTAATGTAAGTTATAATTGTGTTTGGTGGAGCTTTTGACCATTCATGTTGAACCTGATAGCTACGACCGTTTCTGCGGTATATATGAGAGATTTTCTGGATCTAGCCGATTTTCTCTTCATGTGCCTTGTCCGTTCCGAACGTTGGCAATCAACATGGCTATTCTGACTTTGTTTACGGCAGATCTGAATAGTTCAGCAGATGACAATCCGAACCATTGCCGCAAGTTTTGGAGCCACGAGTGTCTTCTCCTCCCTGGACCTCTTCTGCTGTCTATTTTCCCTTGAATGATCAGTTGTATAGCCGACTTTAGGTCTTTATATGGTTCATGTTTCATGAGCATGAAAACATTTTTTACAAGATCAGACCTTAGTTTGTAGCTTAGAATTCGAATAATCAGATGTTACATTTTTTCTGTCTTACTGAATGGCTGTGAAAGTTAGACAATGGACTCTAAAATAGAAAAAAGAATAGATACCTTTGAGATGTCGTATACAGACGAATGCTGAGAATTCCATGGGTACAAAGAGTTACTAATGTTAAGGTACTTCGTCGCATGTATAAACAAAAAGAATTACTAAGAACAATCAAAGAAAGGAAAATGCAATACTTGGGTCATGTGTTGAGAGGCGAAAGATACGAATTACTTCAAGGTATACTGGAAGGAAAAGTACAGGGCAAAATATCAGCAGGAAGACGCCAGAACTCGTGGCTGAAAGACCTAAGGAGATGGTTCGACCGCTCATCCGCAGAAATCTTTCGCGCAACAGTTTCCAAAACTACAATTTTCATTTGGATCGCCAACCTTTGAAAGAAGACGGCGCCATGAGAAGAAGATAGTTCATGTATTGGCTGTGCCGTGTTATTAAGGATCTTAACAAAAGATTGAATCAGCAGAGGTATGGTAGTGTAATGTCGCTCAGCAATGGTATCTAATGGATTGGTTTGAATTTGATTACTTTAGCGTTCATTTTCATAATGGTATTTAGCTGGACAACAATATGGGCACTGTTGATCCATATTTGTCGCAATATTCAGCTATAAAACAAACAAGAGCTAAGCCTAAAGACCTGAGTGTGGATGCCAATGCCTCCCATGTTGCGCTGCACAGCTTCCGAACGATTTCATGTCTCATTTTTAGCTTCTAAGCAACTGTGCTTAAATGGACTTAAAGCTTAATGTTTTATTAAGGTAGAATGCTCCCTTAAATCACGCTTAAGGTAGCATTCCACAACAAGCGACTGACACAGAAGACCGAAACAGGTGATAAATAGGCGAGACCGAGACAGCAAGTGAACCTGTCGCTCCTTAAAATGAGTACGCTACCGAGATAAGTGACATACGCAAAACGTGCGTCTATACTTCAGTATATCAAATGTAGATAGAGGGCGTGTAAAGCCTTGGAAACTTTTTTTAAAAAGGTTACTGGAAAAAGAAAATGGCGATATATTTCTCGTATTACATATTTCGAATAAAAAAACTGATGTGTATAAATTCTATATTTAAAATAAAAGTGCGAAGAAGATATTTATACTTTCTAGGCCGATAACATTCTTGCGGGAATCTTCTTGAAGGTCTACTTCCATTATTATATTTCGGAGGTTATTATATTTAGTAAGAAACCCCTTTAGTAAGATACCTTAAGGTAGTTTGGGTGTTTATTGTAGTTGAGCCGTATCTTATTAAAACGAACATTAAGTGTTATTAAAGCCAAATTATTGTTTAGGTGCAAGCAGTTTATTTCGGTTTTAGAGACATTGGGCCAAAGTCTCTATTTTTGAAAGTAACTTCCCATAACTTCTAGGTCTTCCGTCAAAATCTCGTCAGCTTCTTTAGAGATTCTGTTTGTATTAACCAAACCCAGTCATCGGCATACCCAAACTTTGATGATATTGTTGTCAGCATGTCTGCGATGTGCAAAGGCTAAAAAGCAGCCTTCCGAGTACCGAAACTTGTGGTAAACCATTTTTGAGTTTTCTGAGGGTGCTTACTTCGAACCCCATAATTACTTGAAATACTCTGTCGGTTAGCATATTCAAGTTGTCGGAATAGTGCGTTAGTGTTTATAAATCATTCCTTTTTGCCAGCATGTGTCCGAAAGCTGCAGTATAGAGAGATAAAACCTAGTCGGTGCAAGCTCGATTTGATTTAAAACCTGCTTGTTCGATTGGAATAGCGACGTTTCAATTTCCACTTCGGAAATCGTTCTCCTTTTTCCGAAGTAGAAATTGAAACGTCAATAAGCTTATTTTAACCTTTAATTGTGACTTATTCCCATTTAAATAGTAATTACTTTAATATGCCACAAGCAAATAGCTGCAGAACAATATTATTGTTATCTATTAAAAATTATTCCTTCAAGTAGTTTATACGTTATAGAAAATAGACCAATCGGTTGATAGTTTTTTGGGTGGTCAGACTGGTCAGCTAGTTTAACCGGTTTTAGTATTGCTTAATTTATTATAACTTTTTGATGTTTAAATTTTCATAGGATTCTGCCGGTCTCAACAGAAAAGAATTCCGAGAACTATTTCAATAAGAAAATTAGGAGGAAGGCGAATTGCTCCTTTATTCCAGTGTTTAATAACTGTTTAATGGAAGTTTGAAAGGGTGTGCTTTACAATTTGGAAAACAATCGCCTCTATATTGAAAAATGAAAACTGACTTTTTAAGATTAAAAGAATAACGTAGATTTTTAAACTTAGTTAGCCATCTAAGCCAATTCAAAGGGAAATAGTCCCTTTTTTATTCAGATTTCACTGGAAAAAAACTTACACTCATTTTAAATTGATTAAAGAATTAGCCATCAAATTAAAAAATATTAAAATTACGATAGGTTTAAAAATGTAGTTTCAAGTCTTTAAAGCTCACTTAAGAAGTTTAGTTAAACCTCTTCCAAGCTTATTTATTATGAGATTTCCGGTTTTCATGAGTAAAAATATTCAAGTTTTCACAATCCCTTTCTCTATTTTACTTGAGGACGAATTTATCTGCCGGAGATCCAAATGGAAATAAAACATTATCTAAAGCAATATTTTATTGAAAAATATACATAACAAGCTTGCTTCAAACACAAACTATTCAATTTTTCATATTTTCACAATTCTGCTTTGCGGTATTGTTTTCGTTTCGATGTCACGTATGTTTGTAAAAAAAAGTTTTTAATAATAAATGTTATTAAATATTCTTCTTGTTTTTAAATATTGTTCAAAACTAAGCAATATTCATTTAAAAAATCTAATTTTATTAACTGTAACGAAAATTTACACCAACATTCATGGTTGAAAAGAAAATTCATATTCAATAGTGACATTGATCACATCAACTGTAAACATATATTAAATAATCTTTTTATTAAATAAACGATATTTGGTCGTAAAATTATTCATAATCAGAACTTGGTTTTTGAAGATGGGGTAACGAGAAATCGGATTGATATCAGGCTTTGACGCATTCAGTGACCATTTTCTGTTTAGAGGCAAATCCAGGCAAATAATTTCAAAACTGCGGCTTACTGTTCTAAAAAGAACAGTAAGCCAGTACAGATTCCGATATGAAATACGGTGGTTTCAAAGACGTACAAAAAAATTAATGAATACTAAGCAGCACTCAGACCAATTTAAGATTTAAGATATTAATACAAAAAAAGCATACGAAGAACAGATTCTTGAAGAGTTAGAGTTTAATAAAATAAAGCACCGAGGTAGACACTTCTTTCGGGAAGTAAAAATATAAAAAATGGTTTTCAACATAGAGTTGGAACTAGAGTGACAAAGGTAACCTGGTTAAGGGAAAGTCTGAAGTGATACAGACCTGGAAAAAAAACTGACGAGCTGCTGCGCTGGCAATGTACAGGTAAATGAAGCCAGACAGGAATATCTGTACCTTATGCGTGAAACCCACAGTAAAAAATACTACACTGAAAGAACTGTTAAAAACTATCTAGAAACTAAAAAACAACAAAGCCCCAGGAAATGAAACTATATCTGCAGAATGTTTGGAAAATGAGAATATATGGACCAATTAAGGATAACACCATTCGGCAATACAGAGTGAGAACTAACCAAGAATTGGAAGAAATATTTAACCAGCCATATGTAGTAAAAATAATAAGCCCTAAGAACCACAGACAAATAGCCTTACTATCAGCGACGTTCAAGCAACTAGAACGACTTATCTACAACAGACTTAGTCCAAAGCTACTTAAATCAATACCGGCTGATCAGGCAGGTTTTTGACCGAAATAAAGCTGTGCATATCAGGTTCTTTCACTTACCATATTAAGTGAGGTAGGGTTCTAAAGAAAACTTAAAACTGTAGCTGCATTCATAGACCTAACAGCGGCCTACGATACAGTGTAAAGAGAAGGCATGATATACAAGCTCCTCCGTACAATTTCCTGTAAATCCACTGCTCGAATAATCAACAGCATGCTAGCCAACCGAACGATTCAAGTAGACATAGGAACCGACATCAGCATCCCAAGAAAACTGAAGAATAGACTGCCTTAGTGATCTGTCCTAGCTCCTCTTCTCTTTAGCCTGTACATCGCTGATATATCAGAAACAAGATCAAGGAAGTTTGGTTACGCCGATGACGGGGTGCTTGCAACAAGGTGATAGTCATTTGAAGAAACAAAAGAACTCCTCACCACGGACTTACACACTGTGGAAAAGTATTCCCTTAAATGTAGGCTCAACCAAACGCTACCAAAACAGAGGTTTCCAGTTTCCACCTAAATAACAAGCTTGCAGGAAGAACACTTAACATCCAATTTGAAAACACCACACTCGTCTACGATAAAACACCAAAGTACCTTGGGGTGACTCTTGACAAAATCCTATCTTTTAAGGAACATCTGTCAAAAACAGCAAAAAAACTTAAATCCAAAAACAACATCATCCAGAAGCTGTGCGGCACAACATGGGGAGCATTGGTTTCCACGTTGCGATAATCTGCCCTGGGCCTTGTCTTCTCAACCACGGAATACTGCTCTTTAGTCTGGCTTAACAGCCCACATATAGACAAAGTAGATGCCCAATTGAACAATACAATGAGAATGATTGATAGCGTTATCAAATCCACCCCTACGCAATAGCTTCCACTACTGAGCCACATTCCGCCATCCAAACTACGGCGCATATACTCACTAGTGAGTACAGAAAGATACTTAAAAACGAGATCCTGACAATCCATCAAGATATAGATGCTGCCAACGGTAACCGTCTACGCTCCAGATGACCGCCAATAAAAACAGACTGCTGTGGAAAATGAGTTCAACTTAACAACCACTTGGACTCGAGAATGGATGGAACAACAAAATAGCAGCTTACCCGGCATCCCACAAAAACCACCAAGTTTTGACTTACCACTCGACACATGGACTAAGATGAACCGAACCAAAACCCAACACGGCAGATGAGGTATGTAAACTGCCCAAATGTGGTAAACGACCATCCCCACTCTGTGACTCTGGACATCCACAATCCATCTGTCACATCACAGAATAGTGTCCTACAAGATCCTATCATGTCAGGTCAGAGGATTTCCTAATGGCGACTCCAGAGTCAATAGACTATATAGATAAGTTAGATGTTCGTTTGTAAACATAATATGTATTATGTTTTATACAAAATATATGTAAATTTAAATGTAAATGTGTCAAGTGCCATACAATAAATATAAATGTGTATTTGATTTGTTTTATTTGTTCTCTGTATTTGGTTTTATGTTCTATTAAAGTTGAATATAAATATTTTTATGATAAAAACCAAATATTTTTCACGAACATCATTTAAAAACGATATTTATATGTACAATAAGAGAAAAATATTACTATTTTATAAGCGTAAAATACGGAAGAAAGTTTCCTTGTAAAAATTATTAAAGCCGAAGATTATATATTGTTAATCTTTACTACTTAATTACACTTGGAAGTATAGATCAAGATATTAGTCCATAGACGTACATGCTTTAGTCTTCAGTCAGTTGAAATAAATTATTCAATTCGTTTATAACGTACTAAAATACTTAATAAATGAGCTAAATATGTTAGTTTACAATTAGCATGGTTGAAGTTATGAAATATGTAGGGGTGTATAATGACCGGACTTAAGCAAATATGCAAAAAGTATATTTTGCATATTTGTGCAACTAGTAAACTTTTTGTATATTTTTATATAAAGCGAAGTAAAATGCATAAAAACACTAAAGTAACTTCTGTATACTGTCGTGAATACAATCGATTTAGATGTTCTTGGTACTTTACAATAGATAAATATCCTTTTAATAACAGGGAGAAATACCCATTATTCGTAGTTTGACTGAAAATAAATGGTGCTGTTAAATCTTCTTGGTATTTCACACTATAACAATATCAATATAATGAATTTATGAGATAAGGACATACTAATCTGTTGTTGAAAATTTGAAAAGGTATAGATAATTTTCGCCATTTTAAATACTTACAATAAAAAAATAGGCGGATAGGGAGTATTTGTGTTCGTATTTTGTGCTTGAATACTTGTGTTTTAAAATTCGTACAAAATGCCTGTCAAAATACCAACTATGCTCTTAATTGGATTAAGCCATACAACGATCTTTACGTCTTTAGTCCATGCTATTGTAGCATCTTTTTGCGTTTCTAAGATTAATAATATTAATATTTTTGAATCTGTTGATAGTTAGCAGTTGCTAAAAATTAATAAACGTTCACTTAAAAATTTTTCCGTCTCCACTCGTAGGAGAATGAATTTTGTCATCATTTCACTTCCACGTTGACGTTTGTCAAGGTAAGATGTGGATTACAGCCTGGAAGGTTTGCTTGTTTTTTTTTGCTGCAGTTGTGTACGTGGCTAATAAAAAATGGAAAAATTCATATTTAAGTGCAGTTCTACTAATATATAAGTACATAATAATATGTCTCATTTCGAGAGAAAGAAAGTAGCTTAACCGAGATAAAATAAGTGTAAAAGATTAACCAAGTTAAAAATTTAGAGGCAGTGCCAGCTGGAGTCCTTTGTAAGTCTTTCAATTTAATTTAAAACTTGTCAAAATGTTTGGAGATACAATCGCAGAATGTTGTCTCTGATGAACCAAAGAAAGATACCTGATTTCATTTATAACTTTTATGACATACGTATTTAGTACAGTGCAGTGTCCCGTTTTGTTTGTATAGGGTATATCCCTAAATTTTTTGGTGTTCGGTAATGATCTTTGTTTTTTTATGTGTAGTCTAAAAATTTGTATCTTTAGTACCCTAGTAATCAAGGTAAATTGTTATACTTTTTGTTCAGCTAATTTGTAGGTATTTTTTTATTAGATAGTAAGTTATAATACGGATAATATCATAATAATAATGCTATTTAAATTTATCTTTTAGCTGTACCCAGTTATAAAAGAATTCCATCAAATTTTAGGAATATTTGTTTAAAGCCGGATTTGACCAAATTTATATTTTTAATTTTTGCTATTTGATTTGATTGATTTATGTCTACTTTTCCAGCGTGCTGACATTCTATAATAACTTTTACCTGGCTGAACTTTTAAAGAAATAAAAATTGTAAATTTGCAGCAATTATTTGTTTATTACTTCCTCATAATCTTCCTTTCTTCTGATAAGTAATAAGAGGGTAACTCTGAGAGAAATGTAGAGCGACAATATAAGGTTACTTCTCTTGCTTTTTGACTATGTATGCATTTTGTTCTTTAATTTTAGAGAGTTTTAGCCTATCTGGTATTTTTTTGGAATCTTTCTCAATCTTAATCTTCTCATACGTCAAGTGTCGAGTTTTCTTCGTCCCTCGACGAAGGATTAAGTGGTGACCTTTATTTTATCTTTTTGTTTCTGTACCAAATTCTATCATTTTCATTGGTACGTTTCAACTCCCAATTTTTTATACCCCATCCAAAATCGGGTATATTTAAACAAAAAAATTGGGAGATATAGCCACATCCCAAAGCTCACCGTTATATCGTTCAAAACACCTGAGCGCCGGTTTGCAAAGTGAAGATACTTGCACTTAGATTTCTTATTATCTCTCACTTTTCATTCAGCCAAATATCGTTACTATTTTCTTGTGCCCAAAATGTTGAGCCGTTGTTACACTTTAAGGCTTTGCAATGTAGGGCATGATCTTTTATATACACTAATTTGGCACCAAACAGTTTTAAGTCAACATTTTCTTCTTCTTTTTTACTTTAATTTGACACATAACAGCAAGAAATTTAAATTTTTCGGATGGATGGTGACGTTATTTATACCTTGTTTAGGCGGTTCAAGGTCTCTGCTCCCTTGCTAGAAATAGAGTTGGTAAGAACAGACGTCAGTCTGCGAATGTTGTTTTTGTGTTTGTTAAGAATAAATTGGAAAGACGAGTGGCTTACTAAGAAGCAGTAGTCAGTCAGTGTAGGTGTCGTTGTGTCGTTTGTGGTAAGTGGTGAAGAAGGTTGCAAGGCATGCTAGCCATCTGCGATATCTTATTGTCGTCGCGCGTCGCTTCTAGGGTGTTGAAATACTCATCAGTAAGTTCGTTTCCAGCCAAATTGAGAAGTTTGGTAAAGAGCAAGGGAACTTTCTTAGCGAGGTGTCTGGTGAGTATATGTCCTAGGTGGTGGCAAGATGTTTTCAGGACATCCTTTGCTCTGAATATGGAGCTTGTTACAGTGCGAAGGACATATATCTTGCCGAGAGTTTGAATTCTACTCTATATGGTGGGTATATTTGCCAGTTGGTATGTTAATGCCGACAGACAGTCAGCACGCTTTCTGACGATCTGTCTTAAGATCTTGCGTTCGGTGGCCATGATGGCATTTATTTTTCGGTTTTTTAGTGAGAAGTAAAGAACAGCCCTGTATTCAATACTAGATCTGATGCATCCCAAGATTTGCCTGATACGATAGGGCTTCCAGAAGTCTAGCCCTTCTTCTCACTCTGTTTAAGGTGAGATTTAGTTTAGTATCCCAATTGAGGTTCCTCTGAAATTGAACACCCAAGTAGGTGACTGAACTTTGAAATGGGAGTCTGGCTCCATAAAGCTCTATCAGATTGCCTTCATCTTTAAACCGAAAAGTTCTTGGATACCTGAAGAGGATGACTTGTGTCTTGGTTGGGTTGAGAGTGACTCTCCTACTGTGCCTGAGGCGAGCAGTGCTGTATCGTCGGCATAAAGGACAGTGGTTTCATTTTGATCGTAGGGGCAAGGGAGGTCACTTTAAAGAGTGATTCCCTAGCACCATAATAAGATCCATAATACATCTTATAGAATAGAATAGATTTTTGGGCACCTATTTTATTTCTAAATAAAGAATTTAATAAATATACAGACAATAATTATAATAATAAATGCTTTTGCTTTTTGTTATAGTAATTCAATAATATTATTGAATAATATTATTTCCCTATAATTACATTTAAAATTTCCGTCTCACAAGTTCTTTTATGGTAACGCCTAGGGCTATTGGTTTAACTGACTTTCTTTGCTTAGTCTAATACAGAATGAAAGTGTCTTTTATGTGACTAGTGTATAAGCACTTGACTGAATAATCAGAGACTACTGAAGAGAGGATTATAAGATAAAATTTGTTTATTACTTTAAAGACATACATACATATAAAATTCGTTAATATATGTTGCTGTCGTAAATATTACGTTCCGTTATAAGTAGTTGCATACAATTTGTTTATAGACATAATCTGCCAGTAAAAACTATCATCATTTATTACTCGAGTTTTTATTTATCAGTAGAAAACAGTGATTCTACTGATACTACATTCTAACGAACAAAACCGAACAAAATTCTGAAGATATCGTTGACGATACACATTACAAGTAAAGAGGTACTTAAAATGATAAATACGGGATCATTACTGCTACGGTCCGTTTAAAAATTATTGAGAGTTCACATTTTTATAATACTCAAATGTTGAATTGGTTTTAAATGTGGAAGTCCTTTATATGCTTCCATTCTACATGTCTCAGGTCATGTCTTTCTAGAGCCTTGTCCACTTTATCTCTCCATGATCTTTGAGGTTTGACTCTCTTCTCTCATCTGAAATCTTGGATATCCACTTTGTACGATTTACTCTTTTCGTGGTTCCATGCCAAATTAATCGTTTTCTTCAATGTGGCAAGTTTTAATAAATCAATAATGTGGATATACCCATATAACACCAATCACCGCAGATAACTATCACAGAAGAAATAAAAGGAAAAAATCTGGCATCAAACAGATAATATTCTTCACTTCTTCTTCTTCTTGTTACAAATGTTGACGATCATCATGGCAATCTTTATCTTATCTGCAGCAGCGCGGAAAAGCTGCACAGATGTTGTATTGAACCAGATTCTGAGGTTCTTTAACGAAGATGTTCTTCTTCTTCCTGTACTTCGTTTTCCAAATATTTTTCCTTGCAGGATGTCTTGAAGGTGAGCATATCTGGATTCATTTCGCATAATATGTCCGAAGATCTGTAACTTTCGGGATTTGATAGTGGTCAGTACCTCTCGGTTCTTATTCATTCTTCTGAGGACTTCCTCATTTGTGACTCGGTCAGTCCACGGGATCTTAAGCATTCTCCGATATAGCCACATCTCAAATGCTTCTAGTTTTCTGCACATATCTTCGTTCAAGGTCCACGATTCAACAACATAAAAAAGGACAGAGAAGACTCTTGAAGAAGGCCCCCATCTAATTGAAGGTGGATCTAGCTTTTTCGATGCGTGCTCTAATCTCCTGGTTGTTGGTCCATTCTTCATTTATTATGGTGCCGAGGTAGTTGTAGTGCGTCACTCTTTCTACAGGGGATTGGTTGACGTAGAGTTGACCTTCTGTTATTCTTTTCTTGCTAATTACCATAAGCTTTGTCTTCTTAACGTTTATATTAAGTCCATATTGTTGACTGTAATACGTGATTTTGTTAATAAGAACTTGTAGGTCTTCTAAGTTGTCCGCAAATACTATGGTGTCATCTGCATATCTGATGTTGTTTAGCCGGTAACCATTTAGTAGAATACCTTTTTCAGTTTCGTGCAAAACTTCGATAAATATTCTTTCAGAGTACAGATTGAAGATTAGAGGAGACAAAATACAGCCTTGGCTCACTCCACACATGATTTTCATAGTCAGTGTGTTCACCTTCAACTCTGAGATTTGCTGTCTGATTCCAGTAGAGACTTCTAATTATTTTTAGAACTTGGTTGTTTCTTTTAGTATTTGCATCATCTTGGCATGCTTTACTCGATCAAATGCTTTCTCGTAATCAACCAGACATACGTATACGTCGCAGTTGACGTCTCTGCCTCTCTGGAATAAGACTTGTACTGAGAACAAAGCCTCTCTAGTACCAACAGCATTTATGAACCCGAACTGGTTGGAGGAACTGTTGGGTTCACACAGCTTGTAGATTATCTTATGAATTATCTTTAGGAACAATTTTAGGAGATGACTCATGAGGCTTATAGTACGAAAATCTTCGCATTTTTTGGCTCCTGGTTTTTTTTGAAGTGCAACAAACTCAGATTTTAGCCATTCTGTTGGTATTTTTGTAGAGTTGTATATGTTGTTGAATATCTTTGCGATTATTGCTATTGATTCGTTGTCCATTAGTTTGAGTAGTTCTGCTTGTATATTATCAGGGCCTGCCGCTTTGCCATCCTTTAACTGTGTTATTGCGGAGTAAACTTCCTGCTGTAATATTCTTGGTCCATCATTTACCTCTTCTTCTAGCTAAAAGGTGTTATCTCTTTGGTCTTCAAATAGTTTTTCTAGATATTCTTTCCACGTTCTTATTTTACTCTGTTTGTCCAAGATGACGTTTCCGTCAGAATCAGTTATATTTCCTTTCTGCCTTCGTCTTTGTCCCCCTGTGAGTTCTTTAACTTTCCTATGTGCATTGTGACTATCGTAGTTTGACTGCAGAGTCTCAATTTCTTCGCATCTTTCCCTTGCTTCTTTTTCTTTCGCAACACTATTAAATCCAAGAGCCAAACACCAACCTCATAAATCAGGATATATGAAACAGTAATAAGAATGTCTTTATGTATTTGTGTGAGACGAGGACGCTGACAAAAGCAATGGAGATAAAACTCTGATGTTTTGGGAAAAAAAAATCCTCAAAAGGATCTTTGGACCCTATCGCGACACGATTACTAACCAAAACCGAATAAGAAGTAATGCCGAGGTCAAACAGATATATAACGCTAGCGACGTCGTCCAAGAAATTAAATCCCAACGCCTCAGATGGGGGGCTGGTCATGTCCATAGGATCCCTATTAACCGCCTTTCCAAGTTAATCTGAAAAAAGACCCTGATAGGAAGAAGGCCCACAAATACGGTTGATCGATAACATAGGATCAAATTAAAAACAATGGGGCTACAAAACGACCCAAATATCATGGATGACCATGAAAGATGGAATCAAGTTCTGTAGTCAACCAAGACCTACCCCTTAGGTCTTAGTGCTAAAAGGAGAAGAATAATTATATAACTGCTCAGTTATAGATTATTATCATTAAGCAGCACTTAAATACCTTAGAAAGATATAAAGTTTCCAATTGATATAAAATTTCTCAAAATCTGTCAATTATTTCAGTTAAAATTTACATTTCTGTCTATTTTATGGCCTGTAAACATGACATATAAAAATGCTAGTTTTACGTTAATATCAACAATACGTTTAGTTTTAGTCCTGTACAATTAAATTGTCATTAAACTGTGAACTTAAAGGCTCTTATATTAAATGTGTTTGACTCTTGTACATTTATAGACTTTTAAAACCACTAAGCAAAAACTTATAACAGAACCACCAAGAATGTCAATAGGAAGAGAACCACAACTGTATTCATTTTATTTTTAAAATAGATAAAGATAAGGTAAGATACCTGCCCAGTTTGGACAAACTTTTAGAAGACTGTAATAGTGATGAAACTTTATCAAACATAAAAAAGGAAAAATTGTGGAAAATTGTTCACAAATTAGATTTCATTTGGAAAAATCACGATAGAGAATGTGTATTTATATAAAAATAAGAAATAATTTGTTGAAGGATACGACATTAAAGAAAAATTTATAAACTAAGACTAATATTTTAGTGCTTTTCTATCGAAGGATATTTTGTAAAAAAAGTTTATGAAGATAAATTAGCTAGAAATGATCGCTAAGGTTTATCTACGGTATTAAAATCCACAATGGTAAAGGTCGTCTAATTTGTTTCTAGCTTTATAAAAGACTACCGTAAAAAAACTATTTCTTAAGTTTATGAAGATTATTTTGTACAAATCTACCAATTTTTTACCAATCAATCAGTGCTAGTTACTATTCAAGATAAAGATAAAGAAACCAGTACATAACAGTAATTGGAAAAAGAAATAATCTTAGATTCGTTAATAAGCAAAGAAATAAATCAGAAGGATGAATATACTACAAAGAGCTTTAACAGATGTGAAAACTGACTTAAATGACCTGATTGGACTTCAAAAACAATATTTGTTGCGCAACATAGACAATAGCAGTGTTTGAAGGTGGAAGATCTATTTTAAGCGGCTATTATAGAGGAAGATTTCATGATATTTTTGGCATAATAAAAGTCAACGTCTGAAGACAGACACATACAGCATTAGAAGAGATCTTTATGAATACGGCTCAGTAAGATAGAATAGGTAAAATTAACTAACACAACAGAAGCAAAGCAACACATAATTTTGTATCAATATTAACACAATACAACATTCCAGATCAACAACTAATAATACCATCGAGTTTGCTACAGTCTTTAAATGCTAATAAAGGAGTCCTGATTCCTTTTCCATTTGTGATGAATGTAGAAAATATATATAATTAATTTAGATTATTCTTATCACCTTTTGAATGTTTGCGAAAATGACAGTAATATTAACATAAAATATAAACTGCGCCACTGCTTTGTACACCCAAGAAGCTGCACCTTCAGGGAGTTTGATATAACATATATTTTACGATGCAATCTCGAAATGTAATGCATATTATAGATTATTATAATTTAAGCAGTTTACCAATTAATCTGATAGCATCTTGGGCACCGTATGCAGTGTATTGAAGACATAAAAATAGAAGCAATATACAATATTTACATGCAAGAATTCTACTCAATGCTTCAATTCTTCTATTTATTCATGGTTCATATCTGTTTTTTTTGTACCTACGAGTTTAAGTCCAAAAAACATTGTAATCAACTATTTGTGTAACCATAAACATATATCACCTAATATAGTAATTAAGCCGAATTCAAATGAAACAGTAGCAGTAAAGTTAATTTTTTCATTTTGCTCTACCAAGTATAGATATACTTTTTTATTCTTATTAGGCAGGAAGTCTGTTTATTTTAGACAAAATTTGACTACAATCATCATAATTTTAGTTTTATTATCATTATTCTGGCTTTACTGCCCTGCGTGGGTTCGAAAGTTACAATATTTCGGTCATGTAATGAGACATCCAGAGAGGTATAACCTTCTACACCTCATAATACAGGGTAAGATCGCCGGAAGGAGAGGCCCAGGCCGACGAAGAACATCCTGGCTCCGAAATCTCCGAGAATGGTATCAAGAGACCACCGCTAATTTATTTAGAGCCGCCGTAAACAAAGTTATTATTGCCAATATGATCGTTAACGTTCAATAATCGGACAGGGTACTGAAAGAAGAAGAAGAAGAAGTGGGTCCTAACCTCCTCAAGAATTTCTCTCCAGTCGTCTCTATCTATCGCCTCCCTCCGCCAAGCACGTATTCCCATATTTCTCATGTCTTCATCGATGTTATCAAGGAACCTTGTTCCGGGTCTCCTCTTCTTCCCTGACCAATGGGTCTATCAAGGAGCGTTTTTCTAGCTGGGTTATTTTGTTTCATCCGAATTACATGCCCTATCCACCTCAGATGTCCTATCTTAATATGTTTCACGATATCTGGTGTCTGGTATATTTTATAAAGTTTGAAATTTTATCGTCTTCTCCACACTCCATTGTTATTCACTGCTCCATAGATTTGCCTCAGTACTTTTCTTTCAAAACATCCTAACATGTTTTCATTACTTTTTGTTAGAGTCCAGGTCTCTGACCCATATGTTAGGACTGGGCGTATTATTGTTTTCTACATTTTTTTTTGTATTATTTTCAATGATAAGGAGCGCTCCCAGGTATACAAATTCGTTCACTGCTTCAACGACGTCATTTTCTATAACAAGTAATCGTAGGATTTGTGGTCGTGCCTATTTTTATATACTTTGTTTTGTTGGTATTTATTATTAATTAATAAAAATATTTTTGTAGCTCATTCTTTTAATGCTACATACGCCTCTCGTACAGCGTTTTCCGTTCTCCTAACAATATTGATATCATCAGCATAGGCAAGGATTTGCACTAATTTATTATATATTAAATTAATGGTTGTGATTTGTGACATACGTGTTACTTTTTCCGGAGCCAGATTGAACAGTATAGAGGAGAGAGGGTCTCCATGGTGCAGCGTTATTTATTTTAAAAGGTTCGGACATTTCCCACTGAATTCGTACTCTACATTCAACTTTTTCAAGAGTTAGTTTTGTTAAATTTACCATTTAATTTGGTATTCCTAACTCTTTCATTGCTTTGAACATTTCCCTTCTAGTCACAGAGTCATACAAAATATTGTATACACTGCAATAAGACGAGTAATTCCTCTGTGATTAGAGTATTTAAACATATCTCCTTCTTTGTGTATGGTGAAAAGTATTTCAATATTCCAGTCATTGGGGAGGTATTTCTTTGTTTATATTTCTTTTATAAGCTGCTTTAATGCCATGATGGTATCGTGGCCACTTTTTTTATATAGTTCAGCTGGGATATTATTTATTCCGGGTGATTTGTTTCTTGCTAGTATTTTAACTGCAACTTCAAGAACCGTTGGTGGTTCCTTTTCCCTCTCGTCTGTTCTCTTACCGCTTTCGTCTTTTAGGTTTTCTTCTTCTTCCTCTATATTAAACGCCTGATTAAAGTATTTCACCTATCTATTTAATACATCTTTCTTTGTTGTTAGTAGGTCGCCATTATGCTTTCTGCATTGACTCGTGGTTGCCTTGAATTATTTTCTGTTTATGTTAACTTTCTTATAGAATGTTCTCAATTCTTTCTCTCTGTTGAGATTTTCTATATATTTAAGTTTCTTATTTAAGTGCTTTCGTTTTTTTCTTTTGTGTATCCTCCTTTCTTCTCTTTTCTTTGTCTGGTAATTCTCTACAGTTGCTCTAGTTCGTCTGGTAAGCATATTTCTGTAGGCCTTATTTTTTCTTGCATTCATCTTCAAACCAACGTTTTTTCCGGACAATTGTATTTTTAATTCTAGTTTAATCTCTTCGTTTAGCCTATATAGTTTGACACTTTTTCCAATTGAATTGTCACCTTCTGCTCCATGTGATTGTTTCACCTCTTTTCTTTACATTTCTTCAAATGTTGTGTTTGGATTTATTTTTAGGTTATTTATTTATTTATTTAGCGTATGGCACAATACATGGTAAGTGTACATAATATATAAAAATTAGTCGGTAAATAAGACATCTCAGTGTATGGGTTACAAACAAACATGTAAGTATGTATTGTAAGTAATATATACAGTTTGTGACTCTTCATCAAAGTGCCTAGTTGACGGTTGACAATATTTAGGAAAAGGAACGAAAACAGGAGGTCTATCAGTAGCAATTTTACAGCAGTAGCAGTAAGTATGTTCCATTTTTAGTTTTTACTTCCACCACTCTTACCTTTCCGTTTTTACCAGGGATAGTTTTTATAATTCTTGCTATAGGCCACCTAAAAGAAGCAACGTTGTCCTCCTTTACAAGTCAAAAGCATAGTAAATTTGGCAACGACGTTCTCCATTTAGGTCTGTTTTGAAGTTGCGGTAAATAATCTTGGTAGCACTTTTGCTAAAAATGATGCTGCATTTGAACACACAACCTCTAAAATTTCAATCTATTTTGAGGAATCTCTGTTAAATTAGTTTCAGAGAAACTTGTCAAAGGAGCACCTACATATTAGGAAGTGACCTGGGGTAAGATAGTCTAGGCCAGTTAAAACACCATTAATTGGGATGAGAGGCCTTGAATTTATTATTTTTTCAACTTGAATGCGCATGCGCTGGAATTGAATGTTAAACATAGAACACATTGTGTCACACAAAACATAAAATATATTAAAATATATTGTGTTGAGAATTTATTTCGCCAACACTTTGCACCATTCGCAAAAAAGGAAATATCTTTGAATTCTCTAACTACAGAGAAATTACGCTTCTAAATGCAGCGTATAAAATATTTTACACAGTATTATGTCAACGTATTGCACCATATGCACAATTATATCGAGAAATACAAAAATAAAATTTTACAAAACAATAATATGACCAGTCCTAACATATGGTTTAGATACCTGAACTCTAACGAAAAGTAATGAAAACATGTTAGAATGTTTCGAAAGAAAAGTACTAAGGCGAATTTATGGAGCAGTGGAGTATGGAAAAGACGATACAACTTTATAAAATATGCCAGCAACCAGATATCGTAAAACATATTAAGGTAGGACGTCTGAGGTGTATAGGGTATGTAATGCGGATGGATCAAAATGACCCAGCTATAAAAACGCTCATTGATAGACCCATTGGTCAGAGAAGAAAAGGAAGACCCAGAACAAGATTCCTTGATAACATCGATGAAGACATTAGAAATATGGGAATACGTACTTGGTGGAGGAAGGCGATGGATAGGGACAACTGGAGAGAAATTATTGAGGAGGCTAGAAACCACGCAGTGTTGTAAAGCCAAAATGATGATAAAACGTTGGTGTCTTAGAATATGTCGAAAAATAATAAATGCGTATAATTGCTATCTACATTGAATGAAGGAGCGGCAATTTCAAAAGAGAATATTAAACCGGGGATAATTTTAAACTATAATGAAACCAAAGGAGGGTTGACACGTTTGATCAACTCTCTTCTAACATGAGTTGTAGTCATAAAAACTAGAAGATGACCGATATGCATTTTTACAATAATAAACTCTGATAGTAGTAATCCATATGTTGTATATCGCTACAATACAATTAAGAATGACAAAAAACCTTTATCATAGGAACAGTATATGATTGATTAGGCACATAACCTTAGAAAACCTTGGAAAGATCAAAAAAACTATTTCAATTATTCGCCGAAATTTTCGACAAAGCATCTGCAAAATATTCAAGGTGAATACAGTAGGTAAAGGTATGGTTCTAAAAAGAAAAAACGTAGTTTGTTTTTACTGCCCAAGTAAACTAAGGCGTCTGACCACAACCTACTGCGTGCAGTGTTCTATAAAACGCAATATGCGGACAGCATCGTGGAAGTTATTGTACTGAATATGCCTCGCAATTATAAACTTTTGTATAATTTAATATATAGTTAAAGTATTATTGGTTTTGTAATAAAAATATGCGTTTTAATAATGATTCTTGATAATGTTCTTAAAATTGACGACGGTGTAATAACGACGACCAAACTACTATATCTCTAGGGTTAATGAGTATATGTGATACCAAGCGCAAAAGCGAAAAATAATAAAGAAATCCATCAAAAATAGTAATAAGAAATTAGGGGCTGTCTTATTTTTAAAGCAAACAGCAAATAATTAATATTACAGTATACATTTATCATCAAAGTCATTCATCAAAAGCATTCATATTTCAATCGTTAAAGAATTTGTGACCCAAATGCTAACACCGTTACCGAATAACGCGGCACCTACCCCGAGAATCTCCAAGCATCACAGTTAACTCTAAATCAATTTACACCTCTTAAACATTAAAGTACCAAAACTAACTGTACGATCGATTATAAACGCTTCCAAGCGCCATTCTTGTACAAATCGTGCATTTCTCACTGACTCAATACTTTTTCGTTAAAATCGTATAAAAAAAATACAAACGCCATATGTCTCTCGTTAGTTACTTACCTACCTACATACTTAAAGTAAGATGATGAATTAAATGAACAAAAATCGTTCCACTCTTGCGGTATTGGTTACGGGAAGCCATTTAATAATATTTTATGTCATATGCCAGACGTTAACAACTATTCAATGAGTAGTTTTTGTTTTTCTAGTTGCAAAATGAGTATTGTTTTCGTCTTAGTTTGTTGTAGCATTAACTGTCCGTAAGCTATGTGTATTGACGGTAAAGAGGATGACTGATTTTTAAGTGTTGACTGTAATTGCATAATAAAATGTCTTGTTTAACTAAATGTTTCACTTCAAACTTCGTTACTAATTAGTTTTCATCATTGTGTACATTGTATGTAATGTATGATATAAATTAAAGTTTATTCCGAAGTTGGTATACCTTACCATTGTAATCTGACGAGTATATCAGGATAACAAATACCCCCCAAATATATTTGATTTTTTTTTCGTAAAAAGTACATAAAAATAGAAAACATGTCATTTTTGTACAACCAACACACAAAATCTCAAATCGGTTATTAACTGTACAATTTTTTTTTTTTTTAAGAAGAAATATTGCCGCATCCACCAAAAGGTTATTAGCGGCATTACACAGTAAACAAAACTTTTAATCTGATACAAGATATTAATTGACCTTAGGTAATTTAATAAGTTTTTTACGTGGCAGTTTTCTCCTAATAAATCTGGTAGAGTATTTGGTATATTGTTTATGGAACGTTCTTTATGGTATTTTGGACACTCGATTAACAAATGGACGACGGTAAGAGGCGTAACACATAGGTCGCACAGCGGGCGTTCACTGGCCGAAAGTAAATACGAGTGTGTTATCTTAGTGTGTCCTATACGTAGGCGCGTTAGAACCGTTTGAATAAACCGTGTGCTAGCACTAGTTTTCCACTGTCGTGTATCTGGTTTTAGCGATCTTAATTTAGATTGCGATAGAAACCATTCGCGCTGCCACTGACCCATCACTTTTTGTTTAAAAAACGATTTGAGATCTTTACACATACTCTCACGCACTAATTCAGATTCCGCACTTGTTGCTGCATCACGGGCACTACTGTCTGCCTCTTCATTGCCGATAATTCCTATATGCGATGGGATCCATATAAATTTAGGAGTTATGTGGTTCTCTTGGGCGATTTGTAGTTCAGTTTTTATTAGTTGCTCCAATGGCTGTTTAGGATACAGATGCTGTATTGCAAGAAGAGAGCTGAGCGAGTCAGTGAGAAACAGAGGTTTTGGAATTCTTGAGAGGTTTGCATGTTTTAGGGCACGGTACAAAGCAAACAGTTCAGCGGTGAAAACACTTGAGCTAGACGGTAGCTTAAATTTGAAAGTAGACGTTGGAGTAACAAAAGCACAACCAATGCCATCAGTAGATTTAGATGCATCGGTAAATATGTTTGTGCATTTAAGGTAGTCTCGTTCAAGAATCTCATTTAGTTTGTTTTTGATTATTATGTTGTTATTGCATTTTTTGGACAACTCTATTAAAGAGGTGTTGCAATTTGGGATGCTTATCAGCCATGGAGTCGGATGTTGGATGTTACAGTGAAATACATCTGGGATTGTTGTGTCAAAATTATTTAGAATTGATCTTACTCGTGTGTAATAAGGTTTTCCAGTACAAGGTTTATTAAAGAGAAAGTCAAGATTGTTTTTAGAAAAAGTATTTTCGAAGAGTGGATGATCCTTATTAGCAGCTACAGAAGAAGCATGTGAAAGTGTTAAAAGTGCCCTCCTATACTGCAATGATGAACTGTACAATTCTTTGTTTTTATTGTTAGCATTTAAGAAGCTTTACTGGTTTGTTAAACAGGAACGAGCATGGCGACACTATGCTTAAATTCCTGCTGGGAAAATATCTATTCTAAATGAGCAGCTTCTCCTACAAAAGAAAACATCGGAAATGGACGTGGTAGAGCCCGAATGAAAAAACTAGGAACGAGATCTATTTTATGATCACTGACAAGAAACAAATCTTTAGAAATGTTACAGTCCTTAATCATTATTCAACATATAGCGACCACAGATTGGTAAAAGCCTTGATAGAAGTAGACCTTGGGAAAGAGAGATGACGCATGATCAAAAAGATATCTGCATGTATCTGGACAAAGCGTGATAATATAATGAATTTAAAGAACGCATCATCAGCATTCTCGAAAATAATATGAATACAGACCAAAATGTCAAAATCAGGAATGACATTTTAAAAAAATTAAAAAATAAAAAAAATAAACCATTTAACAAAAGAATGACTCCCCAAACATAGGCATTAATATAAGAGAGGTGAAAATACAAAGTAAAAGAAGCAAAGAACTAAGAACTTAGATTAAAGAACTAGATTAAAGAATACAAAAATCTATTAGGATGGATTTCCGAAACCATAAAAATGAACAAATCCAACAAACGATTGAAGATAACAAGAGCCTCTAAATTCTAAGGGGAAAACTAAAAAATGACAAAGAAAAATAATGAATTTATAGGGATTAAGATGGAATTTCTATCACCAGCAGAGATGACTTACCAAGAATAGTAGAAGATTTCTGTACAGAATTATACAGAAGTCAATAAAACTGTAATAGGAAAATAACAGGAAAGTTATAAAATTCAGCAAAAAAATTATTTATCCAAGAATTGGAACTGATGAATGGTAATCAACACACGAAATAAGAAACGCACTAAGAAAAAAGGAAAAGAAAGAAAGCTCCGGGAGAAAGCACTATCGTAATAGGAGCCGCAAAATTTGGAGTAGAGAGACTTTTGAGAATATGAACGAACTGTTTAACTTATGTTTGCAGCAAAGTAAAAAATCTACAAAATGGCACACTGCATTTATCATTTTATTACACAAAAAGGGCGATCCAACAGATCTCGATAATTACCGACACATAAGCCTGTTAAACCACCTCTGTAAGTTGTTTACAAGAATAGTAACAAACACACTGGAAACAAAATTGGATTTTTACCAACAAACCAAGAGAACAGGCGAGTCTTTTTGGCAAAAAATGTTGGCACTAACGACCACCTTCACTGCATAAAATCGATTATAAAAAAATCCATCGCATAGAACCGACCATTCGTCCTAGTTTTCGTATACTTCGAAGTGAAGGTTTTAAAGTTTTACAATCTGTTTTACATTAAAAATAATTAGTAAAGTTGGTTGTTTTTACAACGTCAGAGAGAAAAGCTGAAACATCCAGTGACCAAAGATATTGGATATATACTCTTTAGATACTGTCAATGACTGTAGATCTCTATTAAAAGCATCGTTGTGAACATATTAATGGCATTAGGGATTGATCTTAGAACTTTTGATTAAAATCTTTGTATTTTCAGAACATTAGATTTGCCAGTTAATCTTTAAAGCTGCTAGCCATACAAACAAATAGGTTTTATTATTATTTCGTATATTAGCAGCTTGTTGTCGATCAATAAGTTAAGTTTGTAACCAGTGAAGGAACCATCAGAAACGATGGGTACCAATGGGTAACATTATAACTACCTCCGAAAGTTGGGAGCCAATGTAGAACAACAAAACTCACAACTTTCTTTGGGAGCCAATTGTTAGGCCTCCTCTAGCTCAGTATCTAGGTGTGAGAACGTCTTATCTTTGAATTGAATGTGAAAAGTTACTTTGGCTATGACAAAATAATAAGCTAAGATATTAACTAATTATATTTATTTGAATTAAATAAAAAAAGTGAAAATTTTAATAATAAATTAAAATTAAACAAAACAAATCTTGCCTATAAGCTTTACAATAAAAGATTTTTAAATAATACTTATGGCATCAGATGTTGTCTTCAAGTAGCTGGATAGGATTGCAGTAAAATTTAGTGGTTAGATGTAGCTGAAATTAGAAACTTTCATGTTAGTATCTTCAGGTGGCCATTGGGTTCTAAATAGCAGCTGCAGTTATTATTGTATGGTCGACTATGTGCTGAAGAATTCTTTACACAAAAAGGTGGACAAAAATTAGGCAAAAAAAACTAGAAACATTATCTTTGTGTTAACAACTTCATAGACTTTAAAATATTTCCTTGCATATAAAGATATTAAGTAATATAAACAATAGCAAATTGGCAATTGGAACGGCATTCAGATAATAGGTTCTACATTAATTTGGTGGTGACTGTACTTGGGATTTGAAGGATTGGACAGGTTAGGCTGACTGCAAGAAATCCGGAAATATAGATTTCAATACACTCGTCGAGCGGCAACAGCAGCATTCATCCAGATATTTAATTACACGCATAGAGAAAACAAAAAGAATATTTAGATAAAGCAGAGATGAATACACTTTTATGAAAAAAAAAATTATGGAAAATCACTGGGACAGAGCTAGAAGTACTGATATACCTAAGACGTAGATGCATGGTGGAGAACATCAAGGACTTAATAAGAAATAGAAGAGTAGAATGTAATGATCATTATTCTTTTTATGTAGGCATGACTCTGTCTGCTTTTCAATGTGCCTCCAGTAAGTTGCCGTTCCATCATTTTAGTGGTCTTCTAACTGATCGCCTTCCTATTGAAAAACCGTCACTTGCCGTCTTTACTACTCTATTTATTGTCATTCGGCTTATATAATCGTTCCATTCTCCTCTTATATTTTTTACCCAGGTCCTGATGTTCTCCACCTTGTTATGGTTATGTTTTTATCATTACCTACCAATACCTTGACCGAGTTAATATAGTCCGTTGCGAAACGAGTGCGTGTTATTATCGAATCAGTTACAAAAACTAAGAACCTAAAGACCACAACACATGGTAGTATCTATAACAACACATTAAGAGGCAAGAGACAGAACAACAATCTGTTAGCTTATGAATTATTTGAGAATATTGTAACGAACAAATTTTTTCTTCTAGGAAAATCTGACTCTATCATTACCTTGTTTAATGCAAAGTTTTAAAATTTTTAAAATGTACGTCCAAAATATATTATGGTTGGATTCATCAGTTGGTATGGAATTCCTTACCTATTATCTAATTGAAATATCAAAATATCAATCACATCACTCATATAGTGTGGATCGGATGTATCTTCACGAGATTTTTCTACTTTGGAGCTCTTATATATTTTAAAAATATTTTCATGAATATTGGATACTCTTGTTTTGAGATGCTGTTTAATATAAACAAGTGGCTACAGCAGCCGTTTGGCTTATTGTACATCTTCCAATTATTCATGATACCTACTTCAGAGTTCTCGAGCCATCTACCAGTTTGTACAGGTACAGCGAGTTGATACCACATGTTTATGGAGTCACTGGTAGTTATAAAAAAGTGTTTGATAGCTGCAATTAAGTACTCCGCTATCATCCAAGATATGGTGGACTATTTCAGGTTCTCTTCTACAGATTCTGTAGCTTAATGAAACAGTGCTATTGTATGTAAGTGCAGGTGTCCCTTGACTCGCATGACTTGTCCCTTCACTCGCATGTACAGGAAGGAAGCTTTTCTGATTTTAAGCTGATTTCTGCTTCTCTTTTAGCGCATATCCGCCAAATACACATTTTGTAATGTCCTTGACCTAGTCTATTTTGCCAGTGCAAGTTTTATTGTGATCCACCCTTTTTTGCTGTCGCCGACGATGTTTTTTTGAAACTCCTATGGCCGGTTTTGGACCAAAGTATTTTGACTCAACTGGCTCAATGATGCTCTTTTGGCAAGTTCTTCAGCTTCTTCATTGTTATGTATTTCCCGATGACCCACACTCACACCAGTACGACACCGTTATATTTTGTCAGGCTATCGAGTTCTTCTCTGCATTTCCATATTAACTTTGAAAAATTAAAGGCAAATATCGAGCACAATTGTAATAATCAAATCTTGACCAAGTAATTTCGCTTTCTACAGCATCATCAGGGGCATTTCGTCAAATTTGGGCTATCCAGCAAGCGCAGAATGTAATAAACATGAAATTGAAACATAAATTGTACATAACACTACACTAGAACAAGGACAAACAGTTTAAAATTATTTAAAAAGATTGTACGCTACATTCTTATCGGCAACAGGAGAGATAATGAATGAAGAGAACATTCTCTCTCCCGTTGCCGACAAGAATGTAGCGTAGAATCTTTTTAAATAATTTTAAACTGTTTGTCCTTGTTCTAGTGTAGTGTTATGTACAATTTATGTTTAATTTCATGTTTGTTATATTATGCGCTTGCTGGATAGCCCAAATTTGCCGAAATGCCCCTGATGATGCTGTAGAAAGCGAAAGTACTTGGGCAAGATTTGATTATTACAATTGTGCTCGATATTTGCCTTTAATTTTCAAAGTTCATTTATTCGAGCATTCAACCTTATATCAATTTATTTCCATATTAGCCTACAGTATACCTTCGGAATCCCAAGAGTACTCATAGTCGCTTGTCTATCTGTGCATATAATAATCCACTTCGGTCCTGAAGCCCTTATGGTGATTTATCTGGCACAATGGAAGATTGCTTAAATCTCTGCCTCTAACACAGAGGTATATTCTATTAGTGAACTAGAATTGAATACTATTCCAGACGCAAACATCTATTGAAATTATTTCTCGATTGTAGTGATTTTAGGTTAGGTTAGGTTCATACTAAATATATTTGTTATTTTATAATCATTTTAACTTTAGTGAACGACTTAAAAATCGCATCAAACTAGATCTATTCATGTACTTGTTTCTTTCTAATTATATTTCTTGTGATAAGTATTTCCAAACTATATATGTAGATAAATAAACTATTTAATCTTAAAAAAAAATAAACTATTTTATTATTTTACTTTCGTATTATTTGATTATGTCAAAATGCAAAAGTTTAGTTGTTGATCGAAGCAGTAGAGATAGTTAATAACGAAATTTGTAATTTCTAAACTGTTCATCTCCTATGACGACGATTTTGAATGCCTTAATTGATGACCCACGGTAAAGATCTACGGTATCAACTGTATACTTTGTTCACAATTACGATTGAAAATAACTGTTTTAAGTAGTAACAGAAGTTCATCTTTTGTACTCGCATCATGTCTAATTACTTACATATATTTGAAAACTTTACAACCACGGTTTTACGCATCTTTAATGTAATTAATTATAATCGTTAATTTAATTAGGAAACCTTTTGTCAGTGAACTGTGTCGAAGTTCGTAACGAATACATTTTCCTACAGTTGGTTAATACGTGCATGTTTAATGTGCTTTATGCCAATTATTTGTACTACGTGTCCAAATACTTTCTCGCTTTAACAAGCCCAAAGGAACATATGGTGCTAAAATAGAAATAATATGAGTTTTACTGTAGGTGATACTATTTTGCAGATAAATAGTTACATAGTACAGTGGACGAATTTTCCTCTATGGTTCTGTATAATGGTGATTTATATGTGAAGACCTATGAGGATATGACGGAAATTCCTACATCAGTAATTGAAATATGTGATATGTTTTTTAATCAATAATAAAAGAGCTATAGCCCATTGTGAATACTCCAAAAGTTTATTTTAAGCTGCTAAAAACATTTTTTTCCTGACATAAATTAGTAGTTTTTATGGATTTTAATGGCAAGGAAGCGATTGAATTTTATAAATTTTATTTAAAAACTTAAAAAGAACTTTATCCAATATATTTGGATTATGAATAATTATTATATCTGGACTTTTCGATTTTTTTTAATGCTTAATTTAGTGTTATATTAGACGTATAACCAATTACACTAGAAGTTTTTACTTCATTGTAAATTTAAAAAAAAATTACCCATCCTAAAACAAATAGCTCAAATTTTCCTTTATGGTCCTCTATAATGGCAATTTAAATATGAAGGCCTATGAGGATACGACAGATATTCCATCATCAGGAATTGAAATATGTGTTAAATTTTCTAATAAATAATAAAAGAGCTATAGCATATTGTGAATACACCAAAAGTTCATTTTAGTCTGGTAAAAACTTTTCTTTTCTGACCTAAAGGAGTAATTTTTTTCTGACATAAAGGAGTAGTTTTTAACGATTTTAAGGGTAGGTTAGCGATTGAATTTTATAAATTATATTTAAAAACTTAAAAATAACTTTATGGAACATATTTGGATTATGAATACTTATTATATCTGGACTTTTCTTATACCATAAAAGAAGCTAAGGAAGTGCCTATCTCAAAGAAAAAACAGCAGAATATCTTCTTCTTTTTAGAGTGCCGTCTCCCTACGGAAGTTGGCAATCCTAATGGCTATTTTTATTTTTGAGCTTGCTGCTCTAAACAAATTAATCGATCTGCATTGATACCAATCACGTAGATTCTTCAACCATGAGTTCTGCCTTCGGCCAACAGATCATCTTCCTTGAATCTTTCCCTGTATGATGAGTCTTAAAATTTCATATGTTGGTCCCCTCATCACGTGGCCTAGGTATTCCAGTTTTCTGGTTTGTATAGTGGTGATTAGTTCTGTTTCTTTACCAACCCTGTCCAGTACTTCTTTATTTGCAATTCTATCAGTTCATGATATTTTTAATACTCTGCGGTATAGCCAGAGTTCGAAAGCCTTGATTCGTTTTAAATTGCATTTTTTTAATGTCCAAGTCTCAGCTCCATATAATATTGAAAATATATAACTGCGAATGGTACGTAGTCTGATCTCCAAATTTAGATTTTTGCACGTTAGGAGTGGCTTCATTCGTATAAATTCTAACCTGGCAATCTCTATTCGCTTGTTTATTTCTGCATTATGATCATTGGTTTCATTGATCAAAGTTCCCAAGTACTGGTATTTTTCTACTTGTTCTATCACGTCACCATTGATTGTCAATAGGTGTTGTTTATTTTGTGGTCTTTTTGTAATTAGCATGTACTTGGTTTTTTTAGCGTTTGTAGTAATTCCCATCTCAGCACTATTCATACTTAAGCTTTCGATAAGATGTTGTAGATCTTCTATACTCATTGCTATGTAGACAGTGTCGTCTGCATAGCGTAAGTTGTTAATTAATTTTCCGTTAAAGGTAACTCCCGCTTTGATATTATTGGGAGTGTTTTGGAAAATTTCTTCAGAATATATGTTAAAAACAAAAGTGGCGATAAAACACATCCCTGTCTAACTCCTCTACAGATCTTCATTTCTTCTGAGTGTTGCCCATCAATTTGAACTATGGCACTTTGGTTCCAATATAATGTTTGCATTATATTTATAATTTTACTGTCAATGCGCTTGTTTATAAGTATTGATATTAGTTTTTCATGTCTCACTTAATCGAAAGCTTTTTCGTAATCAAAAAAGCACAAGTGTAGAATATCTACGAATAGGCAAATAAATATGGAGAGAGCTAAGGAAAATTAAACGAAAATAGAATTCTGAACTAGAACAGACTATATTTCAGAAGTAATAGGGCAGAATAAAATTCTAACAGCATTGAGAAATAATTTAGCAGGAGAACACGGACATAAACATTTTAAACCAGAAGGTACAGTATAAACCAGAAAACACAGTAGTATAAAAGTTGTATGGCATGTTCTATAAAAAAGGTGTAGCTAATAATAATGTAACAAATCCATCATCGTGAGACTCAGAAGATACAGCGGAAATTACATGGTAAGATAAATGAAAAACAACAGAGTCCGAGGAGATGATGGCGTTATAATTTTAGGTAGTAAATCAACAGAAAAACCTAGTCTGAACTGAACTGGACTGGTCTGAACTAAACTGAAAAATCCCAATGTTATGGAACAATGCCACCATAGTAATTATGTATAAAAAGCGCGATCCCACACATCTTAAAACACCATCTTATCAGACTATCCTTCTTCTTCTTCTTCTTCCTCTTTATAAGCAATTCTGGTTGTTCATTAGCGGATTAATACCTCTATGGAAGGTTGTAACTCCATCTTTTGCGTGGTCGTCCGATACTTCTGCCGATTGGTGACGTATCTCTTGCTATTTTGATGACACGGGTCTCCTCCATTCTGCTTATCTGGTTATTCCATTCTTTTTTTATTTTGTGTCCGTTTATTTATACACTATACGTTACATTTTCTTCTAATGTCTTCACTTCTCTTTCGATCTCTCACCGTATTTCCTGTAATTCTCCTTAGTACTCTCATCTCTATAGTTTCCAGCAGCCTTTGCGTTGTGGCTGTGTCAGGTCTTGTTTCTGAGGCATATGTCATTATTGGTCTTACACTGGCTTTATAAATTCTTGACTTCATCTCAGTGTTAATGTGTCTGTTTCGCCATATAACACTATATGACAAAGGTATCCTGCCAGTCTATTTGCTTTTTGTACTTGATCTCTTACTTCTTTGTCTAGGTCTCTATAGCTAGACAGTGTGATTTCCAGGTTTTTTATTTCCATTAATTGTTCAATACTTATGCCATTAATTTCTGTTTTACATCTGGTTGGTTCTTTGCTGACTACTATTATTTTAGTTTTCTGAGATGAGGTTGTCATATTAAACTCTTTTGCTCTTATGTTAAATCTGTGGACCAGTCTTTGCAGACTATTTTCAACTTGGGCTATCAATATTGCGTCGTCTGTAAGAGAGTATTTTTGTTTCTTTGTTTCTCATTCTCTATTCTCTTCCTATCAGACTATCCATGTGTATAAATTATTTATAAAATACTAACAATAAAATTCTTACTAAACAGATTTTAAATATTCCATACTTTTTTGTGTGATAACGTCATAAAGTAAGTTTATTCCTATGGCCGTCAGATGTTAGAAGTAATGTTATTGTTAATCGAAAATCTGGTTCGACATTTCGCAAAATATTGTTATACTTATAGATATGCTGACTTTTGTCACAAACACAATAAGATAATACAATACTTTCTGTGAACAATAATGCATTATTTTAAGTTGTGTCAGTTTTGTAAAGAAGTTGATGTTTTGTTTAAAATGAATTGTAGTATACTTTGGAGTATAGTCAGTATTTTAGAAAATTATTAGAACTTTTTGAATTTTTGAACCCAACTATCTACAAATTATTTCGACTTATGACGTTTTTAAAAAAAATCGAGTTGGAATTATTTCTGATTATAAAAATGGCTTAAGGATTTAGGGGTAGACTTATGCTAAAGTTGATTTCTGTCAAAATAAATAAAGAGAGTGTATTATGGAAAGTTAAAGAATGAATTTTTAAATCAAGACAAATATTTTTTTAACTATAATTTACTGCAGAGTGACAGTATTCAGACACTGATATTATTCAGTCACATCTGAAAATTGTTAAATTTTGACACATAATGTTCCTAGATAGCGATATATAAAACTACGAAGGTACCTGAACAGAGAATATAAATCATACCTATCTCAATCTTTAAAAAAGGGGAAAAACAGACCCACAAAACTATAGAGAGCTCTAAAAATTTTTCAGAAGTATCAAAGAGTGGCATCAATGAAGTAAAGCGAGGATTTCAAGAAAATATACCACATAATAACCATAGATGCAATATTAATTATCAGACAAATAGCCGAAAAAACTATAAAATATAATAAAGTTGCCACCATGTGTTTCATAAACCTTATTAAAATAAAAAAACAATTGACTTTATTCAACAATTAAATATCGGGAACAGCACTTTTATAAGAGTAAACAATAAACTCTCCAACAAGATACCAGTCTCAATAGAAATTAGACAAGAAAATAGTCTCAGCCCAGTCCTCTTTAAACTGTTTATCAATCATATTATCACTGAAGTGAACACCACGGGAATGGGTTATTAAACGGGCAATACAGAATTTAAAATAGTTTGCTATGCTGATGATGTGGTGATAATATCTGAAGATGAGGACAATCTACAGAGACTACTATACTGGATTAAAATAGTAGTGTAAAAATTAAATATGATTATCTCTGTCCAGAAAATGTAGTCTATGACAATATCAAGAGAACCCAGAAGATCAATTTAGTAATTTATAATAAAAGTGTGCAGCAAGTCATGTCCTTCAAACGCCAATATTACTTTTTATCTATTAACGATAGAATTCGAAGATACGGCGCTCATATACAACATGGAGATCTCAACAGAGAAAACTAAAGCGATAGTGATATCAGCGGAACCGAGACGATGTAAACTTGTCGTAAATAACCAAATAATAGAACAAGTGATGGAAACTAAATATTTGGGAATAAAACTGTCAAGCTACGGAAAAGTGGAAGAAGAAGTACAAAAACAAGTGAACATGGTAAACAGAGCAGCAGGATGTCTCAACAACACAATCTGGAGAAACAAATACCTCACAATAGAAACGAAAACCAGGATATATAAATCAAAAATAAGACCGATAATGACATACACAGCGGAAACAAGATCAGATACGGCGAAAACACAAAGACTACTGGAAACAACAGAAATGAAAGTCTTACGAAAAATAACAAACCAAACTCTAAGAGTAAGAAGTAAGGAAATACGAGCGAGATGTGGTATAGAGAAAATAAACGCGTGGAACAAAAGAAGAAAAGTGGAATCGAATCAACACATTCAAAGAATGACAGAAAATAGAACAGTACGAATAGCAAGAGACAAATCGCCATATGGAAGAAAATCATTGGGACGACCGAGGAAAAGATGGTCAGACAACCTCAATTGAGGCTAAAAACCGAAGTAAAACAGGCATTTTGCCTATTTATAAAGTAGGAAGAAGAAGAAGAAGATCTATTAACGATGTATTTTGTAAAAAATATTTATTCGGAAGTACATTAATAACACTTATTCAAATATAATATTTCATTTGATTTTTTAATTTAACTTTATTGTAATCATGTCACGGGCCACACAAACCTTGAATATTAAACAATATTGCCTTGTAAAATTATATTTGGCACTTTTCGACATTAATTTGATTGATTTACTACGAACGAATACATCACATAGATTTGTCTCAAAATTCCAGTTAATAAACGAGAGGTAAGCAAAAATACCGTTTGGACAATTCAGCAATTAGATGCTTAAAAAGAAAACCATGTAAATATTGATTACATAGATTATTTTAAATGGTATAAAGAAAAAAATTAACTAGTTTTTCGTTGATAAATTAAATGTGATATACTGAAACTACAAAAATATATGTCTGCATGTTAGCTAATCCTAGATAAATAAATAATAATAAGACAACCCGTTGAGAGTTTGGTTAAAAATAGTATACTTGTGTATTAGAGGTCAAACTTCCTTCTATTTTCCCTTTTATATTTTAATGTATATCGTTAAAAAAATAAGACTAATATGTTATATTATCACTGATTTCCTTAGAGAGTGTTTTTTATATGCATCTCTTTCAGACTCAGTCTTAATAGATCTGACAAAGGCATACGATAGTGTACCACTTTCAATGCTCGGGTTAGCAATGGAAAACAAGAAATAAATAAAAAAAATTAAAGCAGTACAACAACTTTACAAAAATATGACGGTAAATATTAAAACTGGAAACAAATTAACTGGAGAAATTTCTATTAGTAAGGGTCTAAAGCAAGGTTGCTGCATAGCTCCTACACTCTTCAAAACATATATGAATGAGGTGCTCTCATTGTGAAGAAGAGAATATTCTACTCGAAGACGAAACATTGTACACGATACACTTTGCTGACGACCAAGTCATTATAGCTAGAGACGAGAGTGATACAGACTATATACTTAGAAAAACTGTAGGAGAAGTACACCAGTTGGGGCCCTACAGTTAATAAACAAGAAACTGAGTATTTAGTTACAGAAGAAAAATCAAAAAGCCTACAAATTGAAATGCAAACTATTAAATCAACTGAAACCTTTAAATATTTGGGAGTTCAAATAACATCAAAAGCAGGGAGTAACGAAAAAATACATTCTAGGATTGGCTAAGCAAGAGCAGCCACTAGACAGCAACACGAACTATTGTGGAATGTATTGGGTTATACGGTGCCGCACTTTGAAAAATTAATCAAAAAAATAAATCAAAAATTAAGGCAATGACAAGGGACAATTGGAGACACTTTGGTGAATTGCCGGCACAGTAGATTTGGTAATCTCTTTTAATTGTCGTAGCAATAAAAAGAGAAATGAAAATTGACCTAGACATAATAGATACTGTCGAAGCCAAAAGACTGTCAATTCAGTCAGATCAGTTATGGAGTCAGCAGAACTAATAATAGGAAAAAGCAGGAAGAGAACAAGGAAATGGTTTGATAGAGAATGTCAAAAAAACTGACAGACAGATAAATCAAAACATTATGCTTCAACAAGGAAGAGCAGAAAGTAAAGAAAACTATGCAACTTCACGCCGAGAAACACAAAAATTAATTAGAGAGAAAAAAAGGAAGTACCAACAACAGAAATATAAAGAAATGGAAAGGAATATGCAACAGTCTAATAGTCGAGCATTTTACAAATCGGTGTCAAATGAAAAGAAATGCTTCAGACCTAGATGCGTGTTTGTACTCAGAAAAAATGATGAAATAATAATAAAGGAAAAAGAACTGCTCCAAACATAGCAACAATATTTCAAAACTTTACTAAACATACATCAAGAGGAAGAACATGAAGAAAATATACATTTTGGGGTGGACCTACCGGTAGAAGACCCCAAAATAAATGAAACATTGCAAGCAATTAACAAATTGAAGAATGGAAAAGCTCCAGGTTCTGACAATATACTGGCTGAATTCCTTAAGTATGGAGGAGAAACTCTATATAGACAAATACACAAGCTAATAACACTTATATGGAAAGAAGAGAAAATACCAACAAAATGGCACGAAAGTGTAATAATCCCCATCCATAAAAAGGGAGACAAAACTAAGTGCTCTTATTATAGAGGCATACAAAACGGCACATAAAATCTTAGCGAACGTCCTATACCAAGGGGAATACCAAGCCGGCTTCAGAAAACATAGATCGACCATAGATCAGATCTTTACTATAAGACAGCTGCTTGAAAACGGATGGGAATTTAATAGAACTATCCATAATCTCTTCATAGATTTCCGGCAAGCGTACGACAGCATTAAAAGGGATCAGATGTGGAATGCAATGGCAGAACTCTCAGTTCCAAAAAAAAACTTATCCAGCTTGTTAAGTTAGGTGTGAATATCTGTAGATCCAGAATACGGATAGGTAACAGACTCTCAGAATCTTTCGAAGTAAGCAGTGGCCTGAAACAGGGAGATGCGCTGTCATTTCTCCTCTTTAATATCATCCTGGAGAAAGTAGTAAGAGCAGCTTAAACAACTTAAAACAGAATTACTAACAGTAAATTGACCAAAATTACTACTAACATACGCAGATGACATATATTCTTTCTTCTCTTACTTCTTTTTCGTTGTCGATAATGCACACATATCAATATTATAGTTCTTCAATTTGATTAGTATTTTTTTCAATTTCTTTAATTTGATAAATTTTATCAATTCTATTATCCTAGCCTTACCAGGGAACGGCCTTTTCGGAGAACCATAAAAAATAAAATAATATTTTTATCTAAATAATTAAATGTATCAATGTTTTGAATATACTTTTACATTAAAAATAAACATATTAATATTAATTACATGTCTAAAAGTTTTCAGTGCGCCTGGTATACTCATACAAGCGTATCTCACCGATCTACAATTCTAGTAAAATAACAGATCGACAGCAGACGGTATGAAGAAGTGAAATTTTTTTCGTAGCGCGTATAAAACTACTAATATGGCTTTGCTAACAGTTCAAGTTTCTAGGTTAAGCTGACAATTAGTTGAATTTCTTTTAATTCCTGATTTAAACTGTACAATTGTGATCTAGAACTGCCTGCTACACAATATATGATAGTGTAAAACGTTTAATTCCGAGGGTTTGACTTTATTTACTTGTTTTTATTAGCTCTTTTAAAAACATCGTCATTTACAAACTTTTATATTAACGTAGTTAATATAAAATGCAATAACTGACAAATAAATTTAAATATGAGACAGCATTAAATAGATAGTAACGCCATAAAGAACATAATATTAGCTTACTTCGGCCACATGCGTAATAATAAACACCGACTTCTACAGATAATTCTACAAGGCAAGATTGAGGGCAAGAGAGGCCCTGGACTCAGACGTACATCCTGGTTGGTCAATCATAGGAAAAGAACTAATTTAATATTTACTGCTCTATTTCGAGCTGTCGTGAATAGATTGTAAACATTTCAATGTAGCTGCCAACGTCATAAGAAGATTGGCACCTTTAGAGGAAGAAGAAAAGATGTATAAATATGGGTGATAAAAAAGTATTTATAGATGTAAGATATCAACAAGAGCATTGTCGAACGAGATAAAAGATAATAAAAAAAATATAACGAAAAATATTGGAGTACCATTGAAATGATAAAATGTTATCCTTTTGTGGTAATGCACATTGAATGGAGTTTTTATTAACGAGCTGAAAAGGATGAAGTTCCTAAAGATTGGAAGCTGATTGTTCTAGATCGTTCGTACTGGAACTAATTTGCTTTTAATAGACTTATTATGTATCCTTAATTTACTACGTATTAATATATACATAACATACGATAAGTCTACGTTGTGTACAAGTCTTCGGGACTTCCAATGGATCTGCTATAAACTCTTCACAATTTGCTTTTGTCATGCCGATACCAAACCTTCTAATAACACCAAATAATTCTGTTGAATCCGTCTTTTCTTTTTTTTTATCTGTATCCATTTAAGTCCCATGAGTTTAGACAGAATACTGGCGTACACGCCAGTGCACCCTTATCGTGCCAAGACTACATATGTTCTGGCAGAGTTAACAATTAAGTTACCTAGGGTTCATGTAGAGACTACGTTTCAGGATCAGTAACCCCGATTGATAGTCTCCCGTTGCCATGAAGTAAATCTATTTAAAACTTTAACATAATATAAATTTATCAATCAGCAACGATGTTATAAATAACATACTTAATAAAATTTAAACGGTTTTCACACAAATATTTAGTGATTTTACTTATGTACACTTTGTAACATAAGAAATGATTGTATTCGCCTCTACGGGGAGGAATTTTAGCAGCTCACTAAATCATATAGCAACCTACTGCTACGCAAGAATCGCCTTCTATGTGATTTAACTTTCCTTAAAGCCTGCCGAGACCATAAAGTCATTCCCAAATTTCTAAAACTCAAACACTATACTTCTTCTTTTTCTATCTTCCAAATTCTTAGAAAGGGCAGTTTTGCGCTTTTTCGTGAAGCTATTCATTCCACTAGACGAAAACTAGATATCACAAACAACAATATTTTCAATATTTGGTCATCTATTCATTCTTTCAATGTACATCCGATATTATGGGACAGTTTCGACCGTATCAACACACAAATAGCCCTAAACACTTTCGAATTTAAGAATGAAACTCAGAAGCGCAAATTATCGCATCTAATTTCCGAACAAATTCCAAAAACCTCAACGTTGGAACCCACTACAGTGGTTCGTAACTTTTTGATACTCCTATTTCGACCATTGTTAATCAAGCTTTAGCAGTAGGTTTCAATTACTACCTTCTACTACTTACCAAAGTCACATTCCAATTGAGACAATCATATGTCAAACTGATCTATTGTCCTTGCAGAGAAGAGACAACAGGAGAATGAATAAGAAGACACAATGATGAACTCCAGACACTATATGGAGATGAAAACATAGTACGCTACATTAAAGCAAACCGAATAAAATGAGCGGGCCACGTAATAAGATCGAGTGACGAAAGACTCCTGAACGCCACATTCTGGGAAAGGCTGGAAGGCAAAAGGTCAGTTGGTCGCCCAAAAAAGAGATAGAAGGACGCAGTAGCCAGTGATCTACGCAAAATGGGTATACAGCAATGGGAAATAGCTGCTCAGGACCAACAACAATGGAGGAAAATAGTAAACGCGGCCAAGACTCACATAGAGTTGTAGAGCCAAATGATGATGATGATGATCTGTCAAATTGAAGAAGCCATCTCCAGTTTACTTTCCGAAGATGCTAAAATAACTAGACAAGACACCGTTAGAGTTCTTAAAAACTCAAAGCCTCCTACTCAGAACATTTGCCAATCCTAAAAAAACGCCCTGAAAGAACTTCAGTCATAGGATTAATTCCTAAAGGATTATTTCAATAAAAGTTTTTTTTAGTGTTAGAAATAACTCAAAACGAAATGACAGAAATGATTTACCACAAACAAGTTAAAGTAAAATTAAATATAAATTACAAATGAAAGAAATTGAGAACATGGATTGGAAAGGCAAAGACACGACTGGTTTGACAAGGAGTGCCAAGAAGCAACAGATAACAAAAATAGAGCATACCTTAAGACAGGTATGATACCTTTTCCTATCCTATCTTAGATAACTAAGAACAGAAAAAAAAAATATTACGTAGACGAAAAAAGGAAAAGCAGTTAGAAAGCATAGAAGGGTTCTAAAGAAAATAAGGAAAGAGTTGTAATAATAGAGAGAAAAATATCCTAAAAAAAAACAATCTCAGTCTTAAGTCGATGGCTTGAATTTTTCGTTGCAAAATTTAATGGTTATCATATAGAGGAAGTAGATCGAAATAATTGGAATCTATTCAACCCAAACGAAAGGCCACCTACCATTGAGAAGATTGCCCAAGCCATTAAAAACTTTCCTGTATATGAATAATAAATTCCTGTAATCCCGAAAAATGCAGAGTAAATGACTTTGAAAATGCAAAAACCCAAAAATAACACCTGTAGGAAGAAGAAGCAAAAGCCGACCATGAATTAGATAGTTAGTTAAAGTTGAGATCGACTTAGGGGTATTAAACAGAATGGAGTCGAAGAACCGCTTTCACTGCGTACGACGTTGTCACTTTATTTAATTTTTTGAAAATAAAAATTCACGTATATGGAAAACAATGTATTTTTTTTTTTGAAACGGTTAACATTAGAAAAAATGCTATAGGACTTTTTTGTTCTAAATTATGTATGTAAAAATACCTTAAGAAACGCACTATTTTCGGGGACACCCTGTATATTAATATATTGTAAGGTACTATATGCTAAATAAGTAAAATAAATTCAGTGTTTCTAAAAAACTCAAAACATCTTTTAAACAAATATCAAAAAATTTGTTTTTAATTAAATTCCATAGTTACCTTATCCTTAATATTTTATTTTTGCTTGTAGTGTTTCCATTTTAACTTTTTAATTAAATTCAATTAATGTCAATTTTTAGTTTTATTGTCTTTTATGTTTTTATACTATTTTGTTTGTATTTGTAAACTGGGGTAGATTTTCTTTTCCTTTTGCAGCTAATATTCTGTTTTAATAAACTAGGTATTTTGTTTTTGTGAGATGTCACATAAAGCTAAACTGATTCTGTTACTAAAATTTATTTTGAATACTTTTAAAATTGCGTTCTTTTCTATGGCTTTTTACAAAACATTGTGTAAATAATAGAAGGTTCAGTGACTTTTACTTGTATTAAAAATAGGGTTCTTTGCTATGAAATAATAACAATAGACCATAAAAAATACGCATAACTCAGTGAAAGCGTTTTAAATGTGATTACATTAAACATTCGGTTATATTCACTACTAAAAAGAAAGCAGTTAATGAATTCTGTAAAAATCGGTATAAATCAATAATTTGCATCTAAATTACAGTATTAAAATAACAGTTAAATTACGAAATGGTTCTAGAGTAGGTACTTAAACTTCTTAATGTTAAAGTTATCTTGAGTAAAGAGGAATAAAGACGAAATTATCAGTGTTAACCAGGCCATGTCGGCTACATTTATCTATATTGATATTTTTATTTGAAGAAACTGTACATACTATCTCTTCTTGATATTAAATTTGAATGTTGCTAGATGTTCTTGCTATATTACCGAGTAGCTACAAGTATCCAATATTATTGCCAGCTCAGAAATTGCTAATTAGACGCGGCCATATTATAAATTGAAACATATTTATTTAAAAAGACTCTAACCTCACACTGTCAATGTCAACCATAGTACGCTGTTAAATATCATGTCTACGTTTTTGAACATTTTATAGCAACAGCTAATTTTGAAAACACTGAATAAACGTGAAGTCAGATAAAACCGTAAACTGAACTTTACACATTTCAATTTGTAATTTTATAAAATCTAAAAAATACTTCCAATGAACAAAAAACAAGATCACAGTTATTGATGAGTTAATAAACCATTTTATGAGGTGACGATAACAGAGTTAAAATTGTAGACGTCGCCACTTACGACGATTACTCAACAATCAGTCGGAGATCTATTTGAGTTAAAGATATTTATTGATTAGTTGACCAGACTGTAATAGTTAAAAACGCCAATGATGAAGGTGTGCTAAAAAGATATAAATATATTTAGATTGATCATCATCATCATGCAACCTCTTTTGTGCTTCTTGTTGCCATTTCTTGGATATTCGTGTAATGTCGTCCATCCAGCGTGTTGGTGGTCGTCCTCTGCTGCGTTTGTCTTCTCGTGGGCGCCAGTCAATTAGTTTTCTGGTCTATCTTATGCTTTCAGTCTTGCTATGTGACCTGCCCAATTCCATTTCAGCTTGGCTATACGTTCGACGACATCACTGATACCTGTTCTTTTCCTTAAGTCTTGATTCCTTATTTTGTCTTTTTTTGTCACGCCGAGAATTGATCTTTCCATGCGCTTTGTGCCACTCGCATTTTTAGTGCTGTTGTTTTTGTGAGCGTGAGAGTTTCTATTCCGTATGTCATAATAGGAAGAACATTGGTCAAATATATTTCGTTTCATAGCTATCGGGATGTTGCTTTTAAAGATGTCTCTTAGTGAACCATACGCCGCCCAAGCAAGTGTTATTCGTCGTTGAAATTCGCAGGTCTGGTTGTCCTTGCCTATTCTGATTTCATGACCAAGATATATGTACTTTTCTGTCAATTCTACCATTTGATTTTGGATGATTAGGTGTTCGCTGGGAACTAAATTTGTCATAAATTTGGTCTTACTGATGTTCATTTTTAGACCTATTGTTAAAGATACGTGTTCTAATTCTTGTACCATTTGTTGTGCTTCACCCAGATCTTCGGTAATAAGTACTATGTCGTCGGCAAAACGCAGAGCATTTCTCCATCTATTTTTATTCCTCTATTTTCCCACTTTAGCATTATAAAGGCGTATTCGAGGACCGTTATAAATAATTTAGGTGAGAGAGTGTCGCCCTGTATCACACTTCGCTTGATATGAATTTCTCTGGTGGTATCATGTAGTTTTACACGCATTGTGGCGTTTTGGTATAATGTTTGTACTAGCTTTGTAAGCCGGTAATCTATTCTACTATTGTTCAGAGCAGTTATAATGCTTTCTAATTCCACAGTGTCGAAGGCTTTGTGAAAGTCTACGAAGATAAGTACCAGTGGTCTGTTATATTCTAGCGACTTTTCTATAAAGGTTTTTACTGTTTTTAGGTGATCGTTTGTTCCGAATTTTGAGCGAAAGCCAGCTTGTTCTCGGGGCTGGTAGAAATCTAACTTTTTCTCTAGTCTTGTCGTAATTATTCGGGTAAACATTTTATAGATGTGGTTCAATAAGCTGATTGGCCTATAGTTTTCTAGGTGCGCCTTGTCTCCTTTCTTGTGTAGTAAAATTGTTACTGCATTGTTCCATGTTTTTGGTATACAACAATCTGTTAGACAAAGGTTAAACAACATTTTTATTTGGTTGAGAAGGGCACGTCCGCCCATCTTTATAGCTTCTCCTGGCGCTTTGTTGTTTTTCATCTTTTCATTGCATCCTGGATTTCGTTTAGTGTGATCTCTGGCATGAGCTCTGAACCCTGGTTGAAAATTTTGCGTGATGCAGCGGCTTCCAAGTTCTTTTGGTCTTCTCTTTGGCTTGTGTATAGTTCTTGATAGAAGTCTTCAACTATGTGTAGTAGTTCTTTTCTATTTGATGTGGTATCCTTCTTTGTTCTTTAGTTTGTGTACATCGCATTTTCCATTGTTTATTCGTCTTCTCAGGACTTTCAGACTTTTATTCTCTTCTATAGTTCGCTGGACTTTTTCATTCTTAAATTTCCTTATATCTTTCCTTATAGCTTTTGATACTTCTTTGTTTATTTTTCGCAGTTCTTCTTCGTCAATGTTTTCTTTTCCTTTGATTTTTCTTCTAGTTTCCATTAGTTGCTTTGTTCCAATGGTTATTTTTTCGTCTTGGCGTCTTTTAGGGCAGCATTTTACTTGAGCCTCGCGAATAGCTTCTACGATATTTTCGTTTAGGGCATTTACATTATTCATGCATTCATTTTGTTGTAGGATTTTATTGATATTGCCTTGATATTCATTTAAATTAGTCGTTCCATATTGGGTTGGCTTTCTTCCTAATCATTTTGGATCTTTCTGTTATTAAGTCTAATTTTAGTTTGGCTCTTACCATTCTATAATCACTGCCAGTGGTAAAGGTATTAAGAACTGTGACATCGTGGAATATATATTTTTTGTCAGTAAATATGTAGTCTATCTCGTTTTTGGTCTTACCATCTGGGCTTTTCCACGTCCATCTTTTTAGAGAAGAAACTATTCATCTGGTATAGATTTTGTTGTAATAGAAATTCTAGTAGTGTTTGTCCACGTTCGTTTCTGCCTTTGGATCCAAATTTACATAGTGCTGTTTCCTGTTCACCCTGCTTTAGACCGATCTTTGCGTTAAAGTCGCCGCATATAATCGTGTAGTGTGTTGGTGTTTCTTTCAGTGCCGCAGAGATGTCATCGTAGAAGTCTTCAATCTCCTCATCCGGATGGTTCGTTGTTGGTGCGTATACCTGAATAATCTTTATTTTATACCTTCGGTTTAGCTTTACGACTAAATAGGCTACTCTTGTGGATATACTTCTTGTAATTACTATGTCATCTGCAAGTCTTTTGTGTATAAAGAAACCGACTCCCCCGATTGATTCGGTTTCACTACCTATACTGTAAAATATATGCCCTGATTTTAGTGTTGTCAGGTTTTCTCCATGTTCACTTCACTGACTCCAATGATATCACATTTTACTTTTGACATCTCGATTTCCATTTTAGTGAGTTTTTCTTCAGATAATAATGTTCTGGCATTGTAGGTACACTGTTTGAAGCCGCCCGCTCCGGGTCAGACGCTTCTAGGTTTGTGATCTTATACTACCCCTAAAATCAAGGGTTGCCAGCTCCACCATCTTCGCCGTACCGGAAGTATTCTTCGTCGCCTTGGATGCCGTTCTGGACTTCATCCGTGAGCCTGGACAAGAGACCAAGATAATGTGAAGTGTGACTGTGAAGAAACACAGACTATGGAACATCCTCTTACGTGCACAAACTGTCCTCATCGATGTACCCTCGAAGATTTGTGACTCGCCAACAAAGATGGAACCGACGTAGCCCGATACTGGGCCGAAACTTTGTGAATGACATATCCGGACACGATAAAGTAAGTAACACAATATTCAAAACTAATATTATTTTAATTATTGTATAACGTTGTTCTGTCTATAGTGTACGCATTGTAAGTATTTTAATGTTTGAAATATTATATATTGTTCCATTTTTTGTTATGTTTTATATTTTTTAATTTGTATTTTTACTTGCTATAAACCTTGTGTAACTTATAGTCAAATAAACTGTATCTATCTATAGAGACAGAGCATAATACGATATCACGACTACCACTACACTCTCTCCGGGGGGTAAAGACTGAAGAGAGAGCCTTGATGGGTTCCAATCTCTGATAGGAACAGCACAACAAAAAAAAAATGAAAAAGTGTGAAAAACTTATTATTTACATTCAAATAACACGATACTGAAAAATAATTAGCAGATTTTGCAGTCTTAATTTTTAATTTGTAGTAGCCCCCTAACTAAATCAGAAAATGAGATTCCTTAAACATATACTTACAAAGAATAAGTACAAACTTCTCTTTGTGTTAACATTGATGTAAAAATTATTCTCTCTCATAATTTAAATAATTTTCATTCTTAATTATAGTGATACAACAACTTACCAAAACATTTAATATTTAATTCAATACAAATGAAGTAACTACACTTTTCTCTTGAATATTATAAAACTTGCTTACGCAATACCTTTATTAACGTTAATGAATATTGAAAACTAGGGTACTCGATGTCTTCACAAATACTTTTTAACATATTTTAGCGTAATAGGTAAATATACACATTAAATGTTATACAAAATATATAATTATTTTAAGCAGAGGTCTCAGTAAACGAAAAACTTTCAAAATCATAACTTGTAACATTATTATTAGACGAAGCATTTTATAAATATAGTGTTTGGTAATAGCATTAGTAATATTCTGTAAAATAAACATCTACATTATAGGAATAGCTTTATATGCCTAATAGCGATTGGAATAGTTTTGAAAATTGATTGTATTAATAAACGATTGTTTTTTTATTAATAAAAATGTATTTATATACAATATATGAAAAACGTAGTTTAGTCAGTATAGCCAAATTTAGGAAAATTAACCTTAACACAACAAAAATACCAGTGCCATGGTTAAACACCATAATCATAAAGAACCCCGGCACTTTTCTTATGTCAAATTGGTTTTAGTTAAACTGGCTAATACTTAAAGGGAGGTAATTATTTTGCCTGCAGGATAACCACCTACATAGGCTATAAAGATCTCCTGAATATAACGCAGAATCGGTTAACATTCCCAAAATGCCACTTACAACTTTATCGACTCTGGACCTGACTACAATTTTTTTTACCAACATCGGGCTGCTTCTACCGCCTTTGTATTTAGAGCCATAAATTATCAAGGACGCTGTAATGCATACTCTTAGGTATTGCTATTCTATATTTCACCACATTCACAGAGTACGTCGTTATCTGTCTTTATACCCCAGAGTGTATGCGGTTGAGTGTCCACCAGTTTCTCCAGTCCAGGTCCATTTCATGATGATAAACTTCTGCACGAATAACGAATTTAGAATAAATAACACTTTTTTTACCCCAAAGACCAACACAATATTCATTTAATAATACCCGTGGACAAAGATCAATGATAGACTATGTTATAACTAACAGAGATATACATCCATCGAAAAAAATCGACTTAAGATGTATTAACTCCGCAGATAAAGTTAGCGACCATAGTCTAGTTATAACAGAACATAAACAAAAATCAAAGTCGAAGAACGAAATACGGAATACTTATACAGAAAAAGAATAAATATCAGAGAAGATCGGAGAGAGGAAAGTAACAAACACTAACATATCAAAAAAGAAAAAATGGTTTAGAGAGGAAGTGAAGACAAAATCTGTAGAACAAAAGAAAGCCTTTTTACAATACAGGGCACAACAAACAAAACAGGCAAATAACCACTAATAACGAATCAGAAATGAAACGAACATTTTAGTTAGACAAATAAAAAGGGAACACTGGCAGAGCTTCTCAAAACAGATGGAACACGACTTCTACGGAACACAAAAAGAAATATATAGAATGATCAGAGGACAAAAAATAAGAGATAAACGAACTAATAAAAACGAAACACATTTGGAAGGAAACGTGGGTAGACTACCTTCGATCCCTATTTGCTAAAGGTGATGATAATGAACGAACCACTGACACCAGAGGTGACGACAAACGAAGAAATAAATATTGAGGAGGAAGAGGTAAAGAAAGCATTAAGGAAATTAAAGAATAGAAAATCATCAGGAAAGGAGAGAATACCAAACGAACTCCTAAAGTACGGAGAACCAGATCTGACCAAACAACTATTAAGACTAATCCAAAAAATAATAGAACAAAACAGAATTCCTCAAGAATGGGGATCAAGCATCCTAATACCTCTCTTCAAAAAGGGAAACCAATGGGACCAGGAAAATTACAGAGAAATTCATTTATTAAACACAACACTAAAATTAACAACCAAAGTGATAACAAATAAACTAAATGAAATTATAATACTAGCAGAAGAACAATGAGGTTTTAGGTCGGGAAGATCATGCACCGACGCTATATTTATAATGAGACAAGTGCAGGAGAAATCATTAGAATACAACAAACCGGCATATCTATGTTTTGTGGACCTTAAGAAGGCATTTGACCGAGTAAAATTAAAGGACGTTATCTACTTATTGTACGCAAGAGAGATACCTCTAGGAATAATCAAAACGATCGAAAATATCTACCAAAACAACACAATAAAAGTAAAAGTAGAAATAGAACTAACCGACCATATTGAAGCTGACAATGGGATAAGACAGGGAGATTCCCTGACTTCTTTATTGTTCAACCTGATTATGGATGAAATAATAAAAAAATTAAGAACTAAAAAAGGATACCAAATGGGACAAAAACAACTTAAAATAATCTGCTATGCAGACGACGCAATACTACTCTCTCAAAGTAAAGATGCTAAATTCCCCAAAGAATAGAAACGCAGAATGGAACGATCATATAAGCCGAATGACAACAAATAGAGCAGTAAAGATCGCAAGAGACGGTTCCCCTATAGGAAGACGATCATTAGAAAGACCACGAAAACAATGGAACGACAACTTACTGGAGGCGCATTGAAAAACAGAGAGAGTCATATCTACATAAAAAGAAGAAGAAGAAGAAGAAGAGAAGAAGGTCCATTATATGAGGTAGCTTAGGGGAATTCGACGCTAACGCTTTTCATAAATCTTTTTCTTGATTTAAGCCCACTGGTTACTGGCGGTTCCTCAAACTCCAATATTTGCTGTATTTTATCGACAGTTTGCCTACGTTCTTCTAGTGATACGAAATCAGCTGGTACAGTAGGAATAGAGGAGTTGATTTCTATTTCATAATGCTGGTAGTTTTTCTACATGTTTCAATAAATGCAGTGGTGACTTGGGCTTACCTAGACCTACTCCACACCGGATAGGCATATTCTTCTACTGAGAAACACAAGGCCTAACTTTTTACTTTTAAACATGTGAATTTGCACTCCATTTTCTTCAAAACTCTTATTGGAGATTGTTTCTCATAGTAACCTTTTGTCTTGTACTCTGACAGTGGTACTTATTTGTTAGTGGCCGGTCTAGTATGACGCCAAGATATTTGGGTCTGTTAGTATGTTTCAAGTGTTATTTCATCCCAGAATAGTTCAATTTAATATAAAAAAAGAGTTGAGATGAAAAGTACACAAAATACCGCTGAAACATCTTTTACCAAAACGAGAAATACTATCTTCTATTTTTCTTCTTAAAAGAAAATATTAAGAGAAAAGAAACTCCTGAAAGAAAAAAAATATAAAAGTATAACAAGCATGGATATATTCACTGCTAAAAACCGCACAAGATAGAACCGCATTGCTATAATGTTGACCAACGATCAGTAATCGTGGGGCTATTTAAATAAAACGAAGTATCCCCAGAACATGACCTACGATAAGGAGAAGCCGAGAATTCATTTTACAAATTAAAAAAGTTTTTCATTATTTCTTCATTATTTTCAAGTTTAAACGAAGTAACTATGGGAATAATGTTACCATTAGATAAACTTTCATATTGAACGAAACTGTCTAAGTTTTCCTACAAATTTATTTGATTAATTCGAACATGGATAGATTAACATAGTTTAAGAAGTTGGAGTATACTAAAACTTTGAACCTTGGCTACATTGTTAAAATATAGGTTAATGCAATTTAATTATTAAAGTTACTCAGATCACAATCAAAGTTCTAAGTCATAATTATAAAACTATGAGTACATTACTTTGTATATAATCGTGCATAGATTTCTTTGTTATTTTTTGTTAAAGTGGAAAACCGTAAAACGAGTAGTTTGAGTTTGATTACAGCTCTTCTCAGTGGCGTATACCTTCAATTTTAAATATTATGAAGTTCTGAAGATATTCTGAAATATTTTGAAGTTCTTGAATAGGTACCAGAATAGGTATCAGAATTAATTTCAACAGTGGATGTATTTTTTGCTTAGAGTTGGATCTGTGTCAAATGCATACAGTGTTTAAAATTTATACCAAAAGTATTTGTAATAAAACAACACAAGGTAAAAATAGAAACTGTAATTTTTTAATTAATTTATAAAGAATTTAGTCAGAGATCATGTATACTATAGTATATGGAGTAAATGTCCTCCACAGATTTATTGTAATATCTTTTTTTGCTTCATTTTGGTTAGGCATAAACCTATCTGGCTCAAATATTTAATTAAAAGTTTTCATGTTCTTTAAATAACTCCAACTAGGATTTTTGAACCCTTGATGAAAGGCATCCTTGACATAAGCATTCATAAGCACCAGGTAGAGGAGAAACAAGAATTTTTAGAATTGTAAGAATCAGAAAAGGAATGGAACCTAGAAGATAGATAGGCTGAATTAAAAAAAAATATTGAAAACGAAAAGGGAATTATGCGGAATGACTATATTAAGAAAAATGAGGAAAGTGGCACTCTTCTGTCCACTGCTGGACATAGGTCTCTTCCATTTTTCGCCACTCTTTACGGTTCTGTGCTTTTTGTTGCCATTTCTTGGATATTCGTCTAATGTCCATCCAGCGTGTTGGTGGTCGTCCTCTGCTGCGTTTGTCTTCTCGTGGGCGCCAGTCAATTAGTTTTCTGGTCCATCTTGTGTCTTTCAGTCTCACTATGTGACCTGCCCAATTCCATTTCAGCTTGGCTATACGTTCGACGACATCACTGATACCTGTTCTTTTCCTTAAGTCTTGATTTGTATTTTGTCTTTTTTTGTCACGCCGAGAATTGATCTTTCCATGCGCCTTTGTGCCACTCGCATTTTTAGTGCTGTTCTTTTTGTGAGCGTGAGAGTTTCTGCTCCGTATGTCATAATAGGAAGAATGCATTGGTCAAATGTCTTCCGTTTAATAGCTATCGGGATGTTGCTCTTAAAGATGTCTCTTAGTGAACCATACGCCGTCCAAGTAAGTGTTATTAGTCGTTGAAATTCGCAGGTCTGGTTGTCCTTGCCTATTCTGATTTCATGACCAAGATATATGTACTTTTCTGTCAATTCTACCATTTAATTTTGGATGATTAGGTGTTCGCTGGGAACTAAATTTGTCATAAATTTGGTCTTACTGATGTTCATTTTTAGACCTATTGTTGAAGGACCTTTTTACCTATTCAACAATAGGTAAACACTGCCTGGGGTGATTGCGGGGTGGATTGAGTAGCTCTGCGGTTACTACAGCCGGTCCTAAGCCCGGATAAAATGTGGAGGGTGATTGGCAAGGTTAGCAACCTACCAATTGTAAAAACAAATACTGCCCAAAGAAACAATGTACAGCCTCGGAACTGGATTGATACTATGAAGACGACTACGGCAAGAAATAAGGACAAGCGAAAAACATCCAAAACCCAGATGAAAATTAATACTTGGAATATTAGATCATTGAACTCAAGGGACCAAGAAATAACCCAAGTGCTGAAAGAGAAATAAATAGACATTTGTGCTCTACAGGTAACAAAAAATAAAGGAAAAAGACAATCACAATTAGGTGAATACATACTAATCTACAGTGGAGTAGCAAAAGCAAACAGGGCCAAAGAAGGTGTAGCCTTACTAATACACCAAAGGTACCAAAATTACATCAAAGAGTGTCAATACATATCAGAAAGAAAAGTAACAGCAAAGATAAGTATGAAGAAGGAAGACCTGAACATCATTGGAGTATATGGCCCAGAAAATAACAAGCCTCAAACAACAAGGGAAGCGTTCTACGACCAATTACAACAAGTAGTAGATCAAGTCAGATGAAAGATGATAATATTGGGGGATCTTAACGCTCCAATAGGCAACCAAGTAATACCCGGCATCAAACAAAAATATAACGAGAATGTTAAAAACGAAAATGGAGAACTGATGATCAACTTCTGCACAAATAACGAACTAAGAATAAACAACACATTTTTTGACCCCAAAGACCAACACAAATATACATTCAATAACACCCGTGGACAAAGATCTATGATAGATTATATTATAACCAGCAGAGATATACATCTATCAAAAATAATCGACGTAAAATTTGTTTATGAGCATGTCCACGCGAATTAAAGCTTGCTTAAGGGCCAGGGGTGGTTACACTGACTATCAAACGAAGTCATAAATAAATAAAAACAATTTAAACATTAGTCGTTTGACATGGAAATTTTTTTACCTTATTGGCTTTAAAACAAGAAGTGGTTTCAATTTATTATTTCAAAAGTTTACCGTGTTCTTTAGTTTTTATGTATTGGTGATAACATTGCTTTAAAATAAATATTCTTTTCGTATGTTTTTTTTAATTCCCTTGAAATAATAAGAAATATTAGATGATTCCATATAAGTTTGATTTTGTATATATTTTAGACAGTATATGAGCACGATTTGTGCGTCTTTGTACTTAAATTGGTAAACATCAGAATTCTATCGCGATTTGAAGGTTATTTCATATCAAAAAGTGCATATAGGTAAAGGAACTCAAATCTAAAGACCAACACAAAACATCCCTACATATTTCCCACCTGAGTGGCACATTAATAAAAACAAATTATTAATTATGATTTTCTTTTCTGTACTTTGCGATAGACGAAATATGCGCAATAATGTTAACATTGTAGAGAGTGCAAACTCCGTTTTTGCAAACCCCTTCTCTCCTGCAATAAAAAAAACCGTACGTGCTGTTACACTAATTAGTTAATCATGTTCAAATTTTCTATTAACATTTTTTATCAGTAGCAATAAAAAAATAATTTGAGCCTGTTTTACAAGCATCGATTTTAGATTAATTTAGTCGCATGCAATAGTCTTCTTCAGTATTTTCCGCTGATTCTCTATTAATCTCGCCCGCCGCTGCTTTCTTCGAGCAGAGCACGCTTCTGTTCTAACTCGGTGATTGCATTCGATGTTAATTTTGCATCTCTAATTTGAATTTTTTATAAAAGAATCAGAGTGCGAAAACGATTCGGTTTCGTATAACATTTTTCATTATTATCCCGTTGAAGGACTTGATAAAATTGTAGTTTGTTGTTGTTATAATTGTTATATAAATATCACTTTAATGTATTTAACATTCTGTATAGTGGGTTACTGGGTAGCTATGTAATTTTGTGTAAATATAATTGTAATTGCTGTTAGATTTGTTGGGTTATTAAACTTTTGGGGTTCTTGATCTTTTAAATTGGCAAATGGCAAATTTATAGTTGTGTTCTTGATACGAAGTACATGATACAGATGTAATAAAGTTTTTAACTAAGATTAAGTTAGTTTCTTCTTGTTATTATTATTCTTCTTATATGAGGCCTTAAGCCTGTTTTTGTCTGAACCTAAGGTAATTGTAAAGAAGAAGTTGCCTTCCAGTTATCTCGCTATCTTATAAAGGCTCTCTAAAACAATTATTAAGTAACCTAACTAGCGCCATTTGATGGATTTGATAAAGTACATTATAATTATATGATGTTTTTTTTATAAAATTGTTAATAAATAATCTATGCACTTTGTTTAAATAATAAAAAGAAAGTGATACAGTAGACAGTACTATAGACTAGCGCGAAGCTTCATATTATGTTTCTGTATTTTTAAATTTAACAAAAAATCAAAATAACAAATTATGGTCAGTTTTGACATTTCGTATACCTAACAGCCATCCCCTTGTTAGATACACAAATGGACTCTTTCGCTGTGACTGTATAAATATGAAAATTTTTAAAATACTTTATAGTCGGTACGCTATTCCCAGTCCAAACTGTCTAGTGAATTTAGTAATTATTTTTTTGCGAAGTTAGTTACCTTTTGACAGACTAGAAGTGGCTGGAAATTACTATACAACCAAGCACACGTACTCATAGCCAATATTAATAGTAAACAGACTAAATAGTAAATAAAATAGAACTTTTGCGAATTACCGATAATCAATATTTATTTATTGCACCATATAATAAATAGTTATGTTAAATTATAAAAACTGAAATATATTTTTTAAATATATCCTATCCAAAATTTTATGGGTTTAGTATACACTTCCACTATTTAGAATAATTCTTCTTTTTTAATGAAAGAAGTCTGTAATAAAAGTTTATTTAAGCTGTTAATACTGTGAGCTAGGAACTTTTGTGTCATAGCTTTTAGCTATGAATCTGTCAAAATATGCCCGAGTTGAGCGAATGGATCTTAGTAATTGTATTTGTATGAAATTATATTTATGTGAAATTATAAAAATATATAAATAAATATCATTTAATAGTCGATTCAATTATTATATAAACTAAATAAGATGTTTAAAAATAACATAAATTATATTAAAAAAGTGGAGCAGTAGGCGGTACTGTAGACTAGAGCAGAGCGTCATTCTATATTTTCTGTATTTTAAAATTTAAATAATATATTTAAAATTAAATAAATATTATTTATTTATTTTTATATTTTAAACAAATTCAATAAATTATTATGTTTGCTTCTAACGCCACCTATTAACGTATTAACAAGGCACAGAAACATACGTTGTTTACTTATGACAAACCTGTCAAATTCAGACCAAATAATAATAAAATATAAATAAATATATTTTGATAGCCAAGTTAATTATTATGTAAACTATATATGTCTAATAATAGTAATTGTATTTTTGTATGAAATTTTAAAACGAGAATAATTATTATAAAAAATAAACAAATGATTCAATATTGTTATTATTCAGATTCCATCCATGACTTTTATTAAATTTTGACAATCGTTACGAATCGAATCTTTTAGTAACAGATATTCTTTTAATTTTTAATTATTACATTAATTGTTTATATTTTGTTAGTTATTATGCATGCAGCTTTTAATGTAAACCTGCTTAGAGTAAATATATATAATGACTATGATATAGAAACGAATTGATCGAGAGTAGTAAATCGATGTCAAGAACCGCTATTCATCCATGAAGACGCCATCTTGTAGAGAAAAAACAGTAATACAACGCCAGTATAGAAGCTTCGCTTCAGGATGTTCTTAAAAAACTTGTTTTTTTTGTCTAATTATTGTTATACATTTTATTAATAAATTAAAAAAAAAATGTGTTAAAATCCTTTATAAAAGGTATATAAAATTAAAAAACCAAACGGGCTATGTCATAAAGACAAAACGTTTTCAGAATCCATATTCCATCATCAGTGTCTAAGTGTACATGTTTTGAGCCACTAAATATCTAGGTAATAACCCTTTAAAATTATATGTTACAATTTGGTTTACAGTATTTAGTCTTATATATTACGATGTTAAAGTTACCAGTGGATATGAAAACATGGCAACGTATGACTCCACATGAAGTTGCTGGTCCTGAAACAAAGTGTCTACGAGGACTTGATGATAGCAACTGTTGCTATCATCAATTCAGTTGCTATCATCAAGTCCTCGTAGACACTTCGTCTCAATACCAGCAACTTCTTGTAGAGTCATACGTTGAAAAGTTATCATATCCACTGGTAACTTTAACATCCTAATATATAAGACTAAATAATGTAAACCAAATTGTAACATAACTTTTAACGGGTTTTTACCCAGATATTTAATGGCTCAAAACATGTACACCTAGACACTGATGATGGAATATGAATTCCGAAAACGTTTTGTCTTCATGACATAGCCCGTTTGGGCTTTTTAATTTTATATACCTTTTATAAAGGATTTTAGCAAAAATTTTTTGTGATACATGGTATACAGCCAGCTACAGGAACTTAGTTTCCTTGTGGATAATAAATTACTATTTTGAACTGTGGTAGCACAGAATAATAAACAATCAGAATGCCCACTCTGCTTGTCAAGATAAGTACGAGCATGTCGTTCGGCCAGACGGAATCAGCCATGTTTTTGTCGGAACCAGTGCTGTTCTGTGAAATTTTATCTGTTGTGCATAGAAAAATTAACCCGGTTTAATTTATTTACGGCACCCATAGACATAATATGCACTATTTTATTCGTACTTTTAGTTGAAGAATAGATTAAATTATTTCAAATTTACTAAATTATTAATCTCTAAAAATGTAAACTACAGTTCTGTCGTAGCTTGACATAAATTTTTAAATTCGAGCCTATGTTTCCGTTTAAAATGTGGCGATCGCGTGCTGACATACTTCAAAGGCGGCATATGGGAGTGGGCATTCTGATTGTTATTTGTTCTGTGGAAGTAGTTTAAAATATTATTTCATGATTCGAATGCATATGTTTGAAATTCATTATCCGTTACATGTATGCATTACAAATTATTATAAATGATGATATATTTTTAAATTAAGATTTAAATAAACAATGTCATTTGTTTAAATAATTTGAAAATTTTATTCCAAAAAAATGTTGCAGTATTGTCAACTTCACCGTTTAAATATCTAACTGACCATAAATTTTCGTTTTATGCATTTCTTACCAGTCATTTGCTGCTTGCTAAACTTTTCGAACTGCCTTGTTTTGTTTTGGAAAAAATGCTGTTTTATTTAATTCGGTTCGTAGATTCTCCCATAACATCAAATTGCTTCTGGAAAAAGTGAATCTTGCAGTTTACGGCCTGATTGCCTCTCCAAGTAGGTTCAAATGGGCAAAGGTGAATAAACTTTTTTTGTGCTCCATCGGGGGTTTCCTAGTCGTAGCTTTGGATGATTTTTAATAGTTCTTCAGTAGATAATGCTTTTGAACTGAGTTTTATTGTTTTTTTGAACACTTTGAAGCTGCCTCCGCATAGTATCTCTGTCCAATCTTGCACATTTGAGAGATATATCTGTGAAAGTGTCGATTTTTATGCCATACTCAGTAAAATATTTTTTTTGTACAATTTTTGCTGTAATATTCCACATTGACTTTACAAACGACTCTTTATAGTCTTTGCCATTGTCTTTTTTCATGTGCAAGGCACAATCATCGAGAATTTTTACTAGTTCTGTTATGGTAGTACATCTTTTAAGCATAAAATTTCTCACCCGTAGGAACTCCGAAAATTGGGCCCAAATAGAGCTTTTGGACCTGTGTGTGTTCAATGAGACATTTTCAGAAACCAATTTTTTTATTTCTTTACCTGACTGGCATCTAAATCTTGATTTTTCGTATAGATTCAATATATCTGTCCACAATTGATTACGCCTCAATAACGTTTGTCCAACTAACAACAATAGAGTTACCAGACACCTTCGTGACGGATCTGTCATAATTTTGTCGCTGAGAAATCACGGGCAGGAAGGAGTTTTATCAGTAGGAAACGTGGCGTTGCTATGACGTTTTATCATTTAAAAATAGTCTAGTGAAATAGTCTAGATAATATATTTAAGTATCCTATTTTTACCTGTAGCGATTTAAATGAAAAAACTGCCATTTTTGACCATATTTATTAATAACTATTATATGCCTCCGAACTGTGACGGGCATTTTTGTATTTATAATGTATTAATAAATTATAATAAATCATAATAAATTAATTTATAATAAATGTAAGGTATATAGTACCCAGAAAACCTATTTGCAACGTGGCTGGGTCAGTGTCCCGGCAAAAAAATTATTTCCCTAGACTATAAGCGTAAGATGCCACAAGAAAATAGTTTCAGAGAAATATTCACAAGTAAAACGTAAAAACGCTTATGTTTAACTATTGCGGTTATTTTATTAACTATTAACTGTATGCACTAATAAATTATCGCGACTATAAAAGAAATCAGTACTTGTTATAGGATAATGGCTATAATTGGTTTTCATAATGTCTGTCTGCTACATATCTTTCTCAACGAAGAGTTATGCAAATGTAAATTCCTAGAACTTTCACTTTTTTCAAGTTTTTTTACTCTATAAGATAATTAATGTATAGCAGTAAAAAATTCTTTTAAAATAGTTTTCTTTATTTGTATATACGGGCATTATGTGCTTAGTATATTATGGCAATAATAATTTCCTTTTAGTACCGTCAAAACAGTCTTCGGATAACAACAAAGCAGCAAGTCACCTTTAATCGAAATAATTCAAATTTTAAACAAAATATACACTTTTAATTTTCACGAAATTTTCAGCAAATACAGAAATCCAAGGGGAAATTTTTCTCAAGAACAGTTAGATGTAGGAAAATTCTGAGTATGGCAGAAAAACAAGCGGCCAATTTTATGTAGGAATTGTCCATTCGCTTGACTGTCGGACCAAAATTGACGCCAATATAGCCGATTAACGAAATCTGATAAAAATCCAATGGTCTACAGTTTTTTCGATTTTTCGGCAAAACGGTGCATAATTTCTGGCAACGTGTTTAGATTTTTTTAATCAGCAGGCACCCTTAATCGAAATAATTCAAATTTCAAACAAAATATACACTTTTAATTTTCTCGAAATTTTCAGCGAATACATACATCCCAGTGGAAATTTTTCTCACGAACAGTTAGATGTAGGAAAATTCTGAGTATGGCAAAAGAACGAGCGACCAATTTTATCTAGGAAATGTCCATTCGCTTGACTCTCGGACCAAAATTGACGCCAATATATCCGATTAACGAAGTTTGATAAAAATCCAATGGTCTACAGTTTTTTCGATTTTTCGGCAAAACGGTGCATAATTTCTGGCCACGTGTTTAGATTTTTTAATCAGCAAGTCACCCTTAATCGAAATAATTTACATTACAAACAAAGTATACACTTTTAATATTCTCGAAATTTTCAGCTAATATATACACCCCACTGGAAATTTTTCTCACGAACAGTTAGATGTAGGAAAATTGTGAGTATGGCAGAAAAATAAACGGCCAATTTTATGTAGGAAATGTCCATTCGCTTGACTCTCGGACCAAAATTGACGCCAATATAGCCGATTAACGAAATTTGATAAAAATCCAAGGGTACCCCCTTGGAAAATTTTTTCCAAATTTTCCAAAAAAAAAAATTTATTTAATGTTTTGGTACATGCAATTGGTCCAGCTTATTCCAAACATATGTTTTTTTCTGATCCCTTAACCCCAGTTTGCCAGAAAAGAGGAAAAATCGAATTAAAAAATCTACAATTTTTTCGATTTTCCAAAAAACGGTGCATAATTTTTAGCCACCTGTTTAGATTTTTTTAATCAGCAAGTCACCCTTAATCGAAATAATTCAAATTTCAAACAAAATATACACTTTTAATTTTCTCGAAATTTTCAGCGAATACATACATTCCAGTGGAAATGTTTCTCACGAACAGTTAGATGTAGGAAAAATCTGAGTACCGCAGAAAAATAAACGGCCAATTTTTTGTAGGAAATGTCCATTCGCTTGACTCTCGGACCTAAATTGACGCCAATATAGCCGATTAACGAAATTTGATAAAAATCCAATGGTCTACAGTTTTTTCGATTTTTCGGCAAAACGGTGCATAATTTCTGGCCACGTGTTTAGATTTTTTAATCAGCAAGTCACCCTTAATCGAAATAATTCAAATTTCAAACAAAATATAGACTTTTAATTTTCTCGAAATTTTCAGCGAATACATACATCCCAGTGGAAATTTTTCTTACGAACAGTTAGATATAGGAAAATTCTAAGTATGGCAGAAGAACGAGCGGACAATTTTATGTGGGAAATGTCCATTCGTTTGACGCTCGGACCAAAATTGACGCCAATATAGCCGATTAACGAAGTTTGATAAAAATCCAATGGTCTAAAGTTTTTTCGATTTTTCGGCAAAACGGTGCATAATTTCTGGCCACATGTTTAGATTTTTAAATCAGCAAGTTACCCTTAATCGAAATAATTCAAATTTCAAACAAAATATACACTTTTAATTTTCTCGAAATTTTCAGCGAATACATACATCCCAATGGAAATTTTTCTTACGAACAGTTAGATGTAGGAAAATTCTGAGTATGGCAGAAGAACGAACGGCCAATTTTATGTAGGGAATGTCCATTCGTTTGACTGTCGGACCAAAATTGACGCCAATATAGCCGATTAACAAAATTTGATAAAAATCCAATGGTCTACAGTTTTTTCGATTTTTCGGCAAAACGGTGCATAATTTCTGGCCACATGTTTAGATTTTTTAATCAGCAAGTCGCCCTTAATCAAAATAATTCAAATTTCAAACAAAATATACACTTTTAATTTTCTCGAAATTTTCAGCGAATACATACATCCCAATGGAAATTTTTCTCACGAACAGTTAGATGTAGGAAAATTCTGAGTATGGCAAAAGAACGAGCGACCAATTTTATGTAGGAAATGTCCATTCGCTTGACTCTTGGACCAAAATTGACGCCAATATATCCGATTAACAAAATTTGATAAAAATCCAAGGGTACCCCTTGGAAAATTTTTGGCAAAAGAACGAGCGACCAATTTTATCTAGAAAATGTCCATTCGCTTGACTCTCGGACCAAAATTGACGCCAATATAGCCGATTAACGAAATTTGATAAAAATCCAATGGTCTACAGTTTTTTCGATTTTTCGGCAAAACGGTGCATAATTTCTGGCCACGTGTTTAGATTTTTTAATCAGCAAGCCACCCTTAATGAAAATAATTCACATTACAAACAAAGTATACACTTTTAATTTTCTCGAAATTTTCAGCGAATACATACACCCCACTGAAAATTTTTCTCAAGAAAAGTTAGATGTAGGAAAATTCTGAGTATTGCAGAAAAACGAACGGCCAATTTTATGTAGGAAATGTCCATTCTCTTGAATCTCCGACCAAAATTGACGCCAATATAGCCGATTAACGAAATTTGATAAAAATCCAATGGTCTACAGTTTTTTCGATTTTTCGGCAAAACGGTGCATAATTTCTGGCCACGTGTTTAGATTTTTTAATCAGCAAGCCACCCTTAATCGAAATAATTCACATAACAAACAAAGTATACACTTTTAATTTTCTCGAAATTTTCAGCGAATACATACACCCCACTGGAAATTTTTCCCAAGAAAAGTTAGATGTAGGAAAATTCTGAGTATGACAGAAGAACAAACGGCCAATTTTATGTAGGAAATGTCCATTCCCTTGAATCTCTGACCAAAATTGACGTCAATATAGCCGATTAACGAAATTTGATAAAAATCCAAGGGTACCCCCTTGGAAAAATTTTTCCAAATTTTCCAAAAAAAAAAACTTTGTTTAATGTTTTGGTACATGCACTTGGTCCAGCTTTTTTCAAACATGTGTTTTTTTCTGATCCCTTAACCCCAGTTTGCCAGAAAAGAGGAAAAATCGAATTAAAAAATCTACAATTTTTTCGATTTTCTGGCAAAACGTTGCATAATTTTTAACCACCTGTTTAGATTTTTTTAATCAGCAAGTCACCCTTAATCGAAATAGTTCAAATTTCAAACAAAATATACACTTTTAATTTTCTCGAAATTTTCAGCAAATACATACATCCAAGTGGAAATTTTTCTTACAAACAGTTAGATGTAGGAAAATTCTGAGAATGGCAAAAGAACAGGCGACCAATTTTATGTAGGAAATGTCCATTCGCTTGACTCTCGGACCAAAATTGACGCCAATATACATAGCCGATTACCGAAATTTGTTAAAAATCCAATGGTCTACAGTTTTTTCGATTTTTCGGCAAAACGGTGCATAATTTTCGGCCACGTATTTAGATTTCTTAATCAGCAAGTCACCCTTAATCGAAATAATTCAAATTTTAAACAAAATATACACTTTTAATTTTCTCGAAATTTTCAGCGAATACATACATCCTAGTGGAAATTTTTCTTACGAACAGTTAGATGTAGGGAAATTCTGAGTATGGCAGAAGAACGATCGGCCAATTTTATGTAGGAAATGTCCATTCGCTTGACGCTTGGACCAAAATTGACGCCAATATAGCCGATTAACGAAATTTGATAAAAATCCAATGGTCTACAGTTTTTTCGATTTTCCGGCAAAACGGTTTATAATTTCTAGCCATATATAAATTTCTTTTTAAACAGCAAGTCACCCTTAATCGAAATAATTCAAATTTTAAACAAAATATTTACTTTTAATTTTTATGAAATTTTTAGCAAATACAGACATCCAAGTGGAAATTTTTCTCACGAACCCTTAGATTTAGGAAATATATATATATATATATATATATATATATATATATATCATCATCATCATCATCATGTGCAGCTTTATCAACCGTTTCCAATTACGGTGTAGCCTCCCTTATTTCAATGTTATTCTATGTTCTTATTATTATTCGACGATGTCTTAGTTATACGTTGTTCTAATAATTTGCGCTCATTTGCGCCCATATTTTTCTATCTTGTGCTATTCGAGACCACGTTGTTCCTGTTAATTTTCTAATATCATAATCCCATCTGAGATTCGGGCGCCTCCTTGGTCTCTTAGCGTTCCTGGGGTACCACATAGTTGTTCTAGTGGTCCATCTGTTATCTGTTCTTCTTGCCATATGTCCTGCCCATTGCCATTTCAGGGATTTTATTCTTTGGATTACATCAGTCACCTGGGTTTGCCTCCGTATCCATTCAATTCTTTTACGATCCCTCTTTGTTATCCCTAGCATACATCTTTCCATTGCTCTTTGAGTTACTTGGAGTTTCGACGTTATTTCTCTCTTTAATATCCAAGTTTCACATCCATATGTCAAGACGGGTAATATGCATTGATCAAATACTCTCTTCTTGAGGTATAGTGGCATTTTGGACTTGAAGACTATGGAATTTCGTCCGAATGCTGACCAAGCTTGTTTTATTCGTCTGTTGATTTCCGGAAGTAGTGATCCCGATTTATGTATGAGCTGTCCCAGGTATATGTATTCATCTACTAGTTCTAGCGAGGTTTCCTTAATTTTTATTTCCACGTTGGCGATCAGATCATTGCACATTATTTTAGTCTTTGCTAGGTTCATTTTTAGGCCTACCTCATTGCTGGCTGTGTTAAGGTCATTAATTTGCAGTTGTAATTCTTCAGGACTTCTAGCAATTAGAATGATGTCATCAGCAAATCTAAGATGGTTTAGGTATTCTCCATCTATACATAGACCTTGGTTGTTCCAGTCTAATTTCTGGAAGATATTTTCTAAGGTTGCAGTGAAGAGCTTAGGGGATATGGTGTCTCCTTGTCGGACTCCTTTCTGAGTGGGAAATTCTGGGGTATTTTCATATATGCTTACTCTAGCTGTGGCCTCTTTGTATATATTTGCTAGCGTTTCGACATGTGGTTTATCTACTCCTTGGTCGACAAGGGCTTCTATGACTGCTCTTGGGTATACGAAGTCAAATGCCTTCTCGAAGTCTATGAATGCTAGCGCCAGTGGTAGATCATATTCTTTTGTTCTGCTCATTACTTCCCTTAATGTTTGAATATGATCCATTGTGCTGAAGCCACTTCTAAAGCCTGCTTGCTCTCGGGGTTGTGCAGCGTCAAGTGTGTTCTGTATTCTGTTGTTAATGATTTTGGTGAATACCTTGTATATCACAGGTAGCAAGCTGATCGGTCTATAATTTCTAATGTCTTCCTTGCTACCTTTCTTGTGAATAAGGATTATGTTGGCTGAATTCCACTTTTTTGGAATATGTCTCGATTTTAGGCAGTCTGTGTATATTTTTGCTAGGATTTTCCAAGTTGTTTTACCAGCAATCTTTAGAAGTTTGGCTGTAACACCGTCATTACCGGCTGCCTTGCCGTTCTTCATGCTCTTAAGAGCTGCCTCTACCTCATCCACGAGAACATCTGGTATATCTTCTTGAACCGCAATTTCTTCTTCGCCTATTTCTTGTGCTTCCGGAGCTTTATATAGACCCTCGTAGAATTCGGTTACATGTTTTATTATTTCATCCCTATTTGTGATCCTTTCGTTGTTGTTTCCCAATGCTATTATTTGCTTTCTACCGATTGCCAACTTACTCTTGGTTTTCCTATAGCTTTTATGGTTTTCGATTGTATTTTGTACAAGTTCATTGTAGGTTTTTATATCTTCTGCGATTTTTTTCCGTATTACTTTGCACAGTTCGGTATATTCAATTTTATTAATATTGGAGTTAATTTTCATTTCTCTTCGTTGTTTCAGGAGAGCTGTTGTTTCATCTGAAAGTTTTCTATTGCTGTTGTGTGCTTGTGATCCTCCAACTTCTTTAGCGCAATTTAAGATTGTTTCCATTAAGTGTGTGCTATTCGTTGGGTCTTGTAATTTTTCTTGAATTAAATTTTGATAGCGTTCCGAGTTGTTGCTTAGGTTAGTGATATTTACCCCTGCAGTTGGTTTCTGGAGTAATTTCATTCTTTCTAGTTTAGTGTTTAGAACGACCCGAGATCTAATTAGTCTGTGATCGCTACCTGTTCGGAATTTGTTGAGCACACTTACATCCTTTATGGTTTTCAGCTTATTAGTTAGGATGAAATCTATTTCGTTCTTGGTAGTTGCATTGGGAGCTAACCATGTCCATTTCCTATTGAGGTTCTTCTTAAAATAGGTATTGGCGATTGAGAGGTTCTGGTAATGTGCGTATTGAACCAGTCTCTCTCCCCTTTCATTTCTTTCTCCAATGCCAAAGTTGCCGACACATTGTTCTTGATTTGATTGTTTACCCACTTTGGCATTAAAGTCCCCGACTAGATACTTAAATTGGCTTTTGTTCTTGTTAAGCACCTCAGTTATTTCATTGTAGAATTTCTCTATTTCCTCATTGGAGTGGGATATGGTTGGTGCATATACTTGCACAATTTGGATGGTGTATCTTCTGGATAGTCTTAGACTTAGACTAGCTACTCTGTCTGAGGTGCTTGCTATGTCGACTATCCTATCCTTCCATTTCTTATTAATTAGGAACCCCACTCCACTTGTTCGTCCATTTTCTGTTCCTTTGTGATAGAGGATGTTGCCCGATTCAAGTTCTATTAACTCTTCGTCCTTTCGTCTTACTTCGCTTATTCCGATGACATCCCATTTAATATTGACTGCTTCATTTTCTAACTCTATGAGTCTTGCCTGGTTCGCTAACGACCTGCAGTTATAGGTCGCTACGTATAGTGTTGTTGATATGGCTGGGTAGTGGTTTAGACTCCGCAGATTCTTAGCACCCTCTGCCTTCCTGACTGGTTCCCGAGAACTACCCATCTCGGGGTCAGTTGGGCCTACGGAGAATGAGGGCCGCGGCTTTCTTTTTCCTTTATTCATAAGGGATCGCGAGGCATACCTTACCACGCTGCCTCAGGTCGGGTTGGTAAGGGGCAAGTGTTGTCGTACAATGGCTTTTGCCAGTAACCATTGAGTTATATTATATTAATTAGATTTATAGTTCCATCGTTGATTAAAATCAGTTTCCCAGACATCGAGGGGAGCATTATCTAAAAAATTGAATGTTTCACATTTTTCATCAAAATTATCATCATTGTTGTTGTATTTTGGATTAAAAGTCGTATTATTCATAAAAACTGTAACAAAATGAGATTTTCTGTTGCTATATTATCCATTTACTTAACCAAATTTCAAATTTTAATATATATGAGATCTTAACGGAATTTTTCATATATTGTCATTTTGACAGTTTTGTTATATAAATAATCAACTGGATGCATTTTCATAAAAAAGGTACTTTGGGGTATCGTAAACAAACCCACAAACTGACACATATACAAAACGTGATTAAAATGTTCATAAGTAATTGTCAAAAACACTATAATCCCGGTTCTTATCTTACCGTTGATAATTAGTGTCATTGCGTGATATGTTTTCGACGTGGGAATAATTTCGTCTTCACTTAAATCAGTTGTATTGGAAATAAATTATTTAAACAGATTAGCAATAAAGTTTGTTGCACTACTAATTTCTACATCTGACTGCTTCCAATTATGTGGTAACATCTTTTTGTAAATCTTTACAGAAATATCCAATTTATTCAGATCTTCTTCAGCTTGCTATTATTCATGATCTATTAAATAATGAAAAGTGATTTTCTGTTGCTATTTTGTTCATTTTTACCTTAAAAATTGGATATTTATACGATCTTAACGGAAAATTTTGATATATAAACTAAATGTCACAATGACATTTAGTTTATATATCATATATATATATATATATATATATATATATATATATATATATATATATATATATATATATATATATATTATACCGGTATTTAGGCGCCACGCCCTTCCGGTAGGGATCTATGGAGGAGTACCACCGAGACGCAAGCCCTTATCTCTCACTGCTGTAAGAGATACTGCCGTACTGCTCCACCATAGTCCAATCAGACACCAGCATATTCTAGTCTAAGTCGCAGATTTAACTAGAATTTTGAAACTGCTGCGTTAGCCTTTTTTATTTTTCTGTACACCGAGCTGAGGCTCGAACCCACATCCACTGAACCATTCGACAGTGAAGCGAATGAGAATCGGCCGCCTAGCCCGCTTGGCTATGTGACCGACAACTTTTGTATTTTAGGTGCCGAAAGAGGATGTTGTAATGGTAATAGTTAAAACACAACGAAGTACATTAAAAATCGTTCCGTATTCATCAAGCAGTGTCAGCGATTTTTCTTCTGATACAACTGAGCAAACGCTACTAATGAAGAGTTTTTCCAGTTGGTAAAAAAACATATTGAATCATTCTCTGCTGTAGAGTAGCATTATACAAGAGCCACCAGTCAAAGCCTCTAAATTAAATGTACAATCTCTATCTCAAAAGTCTAGCTGAAAATTAAAAGCCAGTCAGCCATTGGAAATACAGGCAAATTTTTATAGCAATTTATAGCAATGACTATAATTTTTTTACGTTCCTAAAAGGGATCAATGTGCAGCATGCAGTAAATATAACATGGCAGATGCAACAAAAAAACAAAATTTAGAACTAGAATATTCAATACAAATAATAAGAAAGAATAAATGCCATGAAACAAAAAATACAGATAAAAGATATAAATACAGACCTTCAAACTGTACCGCAACTACCTCACTCCCCAGTATCCCCATTTTACTACTCTCGAAAATTGTGTGTATACAATTTAACCATTTATGAGGGAGATGGTGAGCACGCATCTTGCTACTGCTGGAATGAAGTTAATGGAAAGCGTAGCAGCAACAAAATTGGATCTATTCTGTTAAAGTATATTACAAACTTACCCTCCACAGTTCTAAAAATATTATTGTTTTCAGACAATTGTGGAGGTCAAAATACAAACAAGCTGTGACTGCTGCACTTCTCTATGCTATGCATACTACGCACTTGGAATGCATAGAACAGAAATTTTTGGAGTTAGTACATAGTCATATGAAGTTCGACTCTATGCATTGCAAAAGAAAAAAAATTCAACAACACAAAAACGTTTACTTTTGAAAAATTTTTTAGCAGACATGGGATCGATGGAATTACTTTATTTCTAAAGCTGGAATTAGACAGCTCGTGGAATGACGCTTTTCAGTGAAAAAGAGAGAGACCTTACCTTATGTTGGTGTGAAATTGATAAATATTTACTTTTTGATAACTACAGTAATAAAACGTGTCCCGTCGAGATCAGGACTTAGGTTAGTTTTGTCCTCCAGTGTTGCTGGTAAACATTTTACTAAATTGGGTAATTTATACAATGATAAAAGTTCCAAAACAACTGCATGAGACTACGGAATAGTAAAATTACCACGACACTGGCCGTACGTCCCCTAACCACGTCTTTTTGATATGCGGTGCATCAACTTTCGATTGTCTTTGATATGTACTGATTTACCAACAATCAAGGAGAAATCGCGTGAGGGCAATAAATACACAGTTTTGTTCTATTCAATGGATCGTAAACCACAAATATTAAGAAGAAATACGATATTCCACGTTGTGTTGGTTTCCGTCTTTATATTTTGTCTTTTCCAATTACTTGTTTTCTATTTCTCTTCGCCGATGAAGAACGTCACTATATATTCTGTGATAACGCTCCTTAATGGTGTATTAACGGTCTCTACCTAACTTCAGCTCTGTGCGAATTTTGATATTTCACCACTATTGTTATAACTAACTTGGCCGGATTATAGAGAAGATCTTGAATCAATATTGATTACAATAGTAGTATAAAACAAATGGAACAGTAGCCTTAAAATCTAAATTTCACAATACATATGGTCTGTGTTATTAATAATGAACATTTCAGTTACGTTTTTCTATGGGACTGTGGTATATAAAATTTTTTAAAATAATCCAAACCGAAGATATTGTGATCATACATTATTACAGACCTGAAGAAAATAGAAATACTTTAGTAAAAGAAGTTTTAGAAAAATATCAGTATCTCTTGACAAGTGACATAAAACAAATTAAAAATTCTCCAATACTAAGTACATTTACATACGAAGATTAATACTTATGAGCTTGCAAAATCAATGAATAATTTAGATTTAGATCAACAAATTGATTGATTTTAAATTGGAAATCTGGTTAATAAATATGAAATCAGTATTTGCTAAAATCAAACGTGATGTTGGGAATGTACAAAACTAGAAGGAAAAAGAGGTTTATATTGATTTAAGATACTTATATTAACGCAGTGCGTGAAACTGAATGTCACCTACTGACATTTACGATTTGAGAAATGGCTGAATTGCCAAGCAGAGTTATCTATATGTAAAATACACAAACAACTCTAGTTAAATAGCTTAGTATTTTGTAAAATAAAAGTCATCATGAAATGCATTACACCCAAGTGAGCGGCACCAACACAAACAAAACTCAGAGTCGAAGGAATAAATACGGAATCCACAGAAGACCTATACAGAAAAAGAAGATTACTGAAAATTAAATATTAGCAAACGATATCATCGAGGAATGCTAGGAAAAAATGAAAAAAAACATAATTAACGCAGCAACAGTAGCACTTGTGAGAGGAAAGTGACGAATGCGACATATCAAAAAGGAAAATTCCATCGTTTAGAGAGAAAGTCAAGACGAAATGTAAAGAAAGAAGAGAACATTTTTAGTAAAGAACACACTAAACACAACAGGCACTATAACTAATCCGAAATGAACCGAATAATTTAGTCAAAAAAATAAAACGGTAACACTGGGAGAGCTTCTCAAAACATGGAACACGAATAGAAATTAGTCAAGGAAATAAAGGAAATGAACCTTCGACAATTGGCGCTGTAAGACGGATTTAGATGTAGTTGGTACATTCGATTCATGAGAGCGACAGGAAGTTTTGTGAACTAATGCGATTATGAAGAAATGAAAAATTGCATTTGTGCATAAAAAAATGCATTTTGCATTTTTGCGGTAAATATTGAATAAAATGTCGCTGAACACAAATATCACGGGTACGAGCCCTGGGTACCAAAATTCCAGGTTCAAAAATTTAAATATTTTTAAATTGATCTCCTTTTTATAGTAAGTTGGTATCACTGCTTTTAAAAAAGTTGGTAGCACTGATGCTACCTTTAAGCTACATCAGGTAAGGAATTCTTTACCTACTTTCACTGTATACAGTGTAACGTTATAAACGTCACATCTCTATTAATTTATATTTAAATAATTATTTCATTTTAATTTCTTTATTAATTTATTAATTATTTTACCTCCAGCTTCGTTTTTACTATTTTTTATTTAAAAAGTAGTTGGCGCCCTCTCTTTCTCCCTCTGTCTTTCTTTTCTTTCTCTTTCTGTCACGTAGAATAAATATTCGCCCTCTCTATTTCTGCCCTGTAGACTAAAGTTTTTTTTTCAAACTGGTCAATAAACTAAAAATATAACAACAATTTGCATTAGACACATCAAAAGGGGTTTAACTGCCTTGCCATTTTACAAAATTACCATGAAACAAAGAGCAGATGGCAAGGATAAAATGAAATAGAATTACTATTGAACTTCAACAGAAGGAAACTCACATTCAGAAGGAAACATGGGCGAACTACTTTTGATTGCTATTTACATGCTAAAGCTAACAATACTGAACCACTAATACCGGAAGGGATAACAAACTAAAAAGTAAACATTGAAGAGGAAGAGGTAAAAGAAACATTAAGTAAATTAAAAAATAGAAAATCACCAGGAAAGGACAGAGTACCGAATAAACTTCTAAAATACAGAGGACCAAATCTGACTAAACAATTATTAAAATTAATAAAAAAAATAAAACAAAAGAGAATACTAAAAGAATGGAGATAAAGCATCCTTATACCTCTTCTTAAAAAGGGGGACAAATCAGACCCGAAGAAGTACAGAACAATTAATTTATTAAACATAACACTAAAATTAACAACCAAAGTGATAACAAATAAAGTGAATGAAATTCTAGTACTAGCAGAAGAAAAACAAGGGTTTAGGTCGGGAATATTATGCACCCATGCTATATTTATATTAAGGCAAATGCAAGAAAAATCATTAGGGTAGAACAAACCTGCATATTTATGTTTCGTAGATTTTAAGAAGGCATTTGATAAAGTAAAATTAAAGGACGTTATTCACGTATTGTATGCAAGAGAGATACCTCTAGGAAATATCAAAATTATTTGAAATATGTACCAGAACAACACACTAAACGTACATTTAGAACAAGAACTAACTGACCCAATTGAAGCTGACAGTGGGCTTAAACAGGGGAATTCCCTGAGCCCTCTATTATTTAACTCGATCATGGATGAAATAATAAAAAAAGTAAGAATGAAAATAGGATACCAAATAAGGGAAAAACTACTATTCTTCTATACGAATCTCTCGAAATGAAGATGGTTTACTAAGTATGCTGCACCAATTTATCCTAACCGCTAGATTATAATTTAATATGTAAATTTACCCAAAAAAGTCAAAATGCATGGTTGTAACTCCAAATCTAAACAAGACGTAAATTAGAGCTTAAGGCTCAGATAATAGATCGGGTGATGTAGTTTAAATATCTATGGAATGATACATTATGAAAGAAATCAAAATATGGGAAAAATGAAATGCAGAATTTACAAAACAGTAGATCAGTAATGGCATATACGGCAGATACAAGACCTGAGAGAAAAAAAATAATGCAAGAGACAGCAGAGATGAAAACTCTTAGAAAAATCGATGGTAAGACACATGATTTGACAACAAAATGCGTGGAAATAGAAGAACTACAATAAATGCACGATTTTTTTAATTTACATAAAAAGGTAAAAGAGTTTACATCGACTACCAAGAGAACGACTTTTCACACCATGCTGAACACGGATGGCAAACTGCTAGAATCAACGGAAGATAAACTGAAAGAATGGGAAAACTATATTAAAATTCTTTTTCACGATATACGAGAAGAACCAAGGTTGGAAAATAACAACGAAGGGCCAACAATTCTGAAATCTGAAATCATAAATGCAATTAATCATCTTAAAACAAATAAAAGCCCAGGTCCAGACGGAATATACCCAGAAACGTTAAAATTAATCAGCGAAGAAAATATCGAAATATTTGTCCTTTTATTCAATCGTATTTATGATACAGGTAAAATACCCCAAGATTGGCTGGAGTCAATATTCATCCCACTACCAAAAAAGCCAAACCCACAACACTGCAATGAGTTCCGTCTGAAAAGCCTTATGAGTCATGCAGTAAAAGTCCTACTAAAAATCGTACATAATCGTATCTATAGAAAGTGCGAAACAATCATCGGAGACGATCAGTTTGGATTCAGAGCCGGCATGGGAACGAGAGAAGCCCTGTTCAGTTTACTAGTTCTCGCCCAAAAATGCTACGACCAACAGAAAGATATTTATATTTATATGCTTCATAGACTTCGAAAAAGCATTTGATAGAGTAAGACACGACCTACTATTAGAACGTTTGCAAGAAGTCGGTTTAGATGGAAAAGACATCAAATTCTTAAAAAGATTGTACTGGAACCAAATCTCCAGAGTTAGGATCGAAGGTTCCACATCCGCAGAAGTAGAAATTAGGAGGGGAGTTAGACAAGGATGTGTTCTGTCGCCTCTGCTGTTTAATCTTTACTCCGAGTTTCTATTTAAAGAAGCATTGGAGGATTCCAAGGATGGAGTCAATGTGAATGGCGTAAATATCAACAGTATCAGATACGCCGATGATACAGTGTTAATTGCGGATTCCGACTTAGGTCTACAACGACTCATCGATAAGACCAAATCGACCTGTGAGCAATTTGGTATGAAAATAAACATTAAAAAAACCAAAGTGATGTCAATCCGAAAAAACCAAAACGTACCTCAACCTTGCATAATAAATGGGCACATTTTAGAACAGGTCAATAGATTTAAGTACCTGGGATGTTGGATCGATAGCAGCCTAAATCCTGATCTAGAAATAAGATCGAGAATAGAACAGGCCAGAAAATCTTTCGAAAAAATAAAAAAACTGCTTTGTGATTCTCGAATAAAACTCGAAATTCGACTACGTTTATCAAAATGCTACGTCTGGTCGACTCTTCTATATGCAGTTGAAACGTGGACCCTTAAAACATCAACCGTAAATAAATTGGAGGCCTTTGAAATGTGGATCTACCGGAGAATACTCAAAATTTCATGGACATCACATACCTCAAACGAAGAAGTGCTGCATAGAATAGGCAAAGAAAGAGAACTTTTTAACACAGTAAAAGTTAGAAAAACATCATACCTAGGCCACATACTGAGAAATAATAAGTACCAATATGCCCAACTTATAGTGAAAGGAAAAATCGAGGGAAAGAGAGGCCTAGGAAGGAAAAAACTATCGTGGCTCAGAAACATCCGACAATGGACAGGGCTGAATTTTGAACAGCTAATAAGAACAGCTGAAGATAGAGAAGAGTTTAAAATTGTAGTAGCCAACCTCCATTGAGGAGAGGGCACTTTAAGAAGAAGAAAAGACACATGATGGAAATGCAATGTCAAAAACATCAAGGACTGGGAAAGAAAGAGAAGAGTAAAATAGAACAATTTTATAAGCCTAATGACAACAAATAGAGCAAACAAGACAGCAAGAGGCGGTTCACCAATAATAAGACGATCAGAGCGAAGACCACAAAAACGATGAAACAACAACTTACTTATAGCACGTTGAAAAATAGACCGAGTCATGTCTATACAAAAAGAAAAAGAACACGAAGAATACATTAAATTCATAAAATTCGATTGTTTTAAAACTTTTAAAGCTAGCATAATGCAAAACCACTATAACTTAAAAACAACTGGTCGTTTGAACTCCAAATTTTGATTGTTGTAGGTTTTTTTCTAAAGAATATAATTTTTTGTTTCTAAGCTAACTATATGTCATACTCTGGATATAGTGAATGTTGTATATGCCACACTTTAGCCAATTTTAAGTTTTCATCAATTTCAAATCAACTCGTTTTTTAGCAGCTCATATTAAAAAATATCCTAAAAAGTGAAAACATAATGGGCAATATGCCCGGTTTATAAAAAATTGATTAATTGAAGATTAATTCTAAAATTTATTGTTTTTTACAAAAAAAAATCTTTTTATTGCATCTAGGAGATTAATGTCTTAATTTCGCCGACCAATTACACGATTTTTTTCTTAATGGCATTCATTTAAAACGACAGAAATTGGTGAGATTTATGCATACCATTTACATAATAAATTGTTCCTCAGTCCTCCTCCAACGAGACGAAAAAAACTTCTAAATTGAATTTAATATGTCAATAGCTGAGAAGGTTAGAGTTCATCTGCGTGTGTCTAGATATTTTTTGGCGAAAGTTAGTTTTGGAATTCTTGAATAATAATGACCATATTTTATTGAATAAAAAGTAAGAGCAAGAATTTTATTAAATACGCACTTCCCAGATGGGTATTTTAATTAGAATGCAATCGTTTGTGTTATTTATTTGATGGTTTTTACTTTCTAATTACCGATGAAAGCCTTATTCCGTTTTTAAAATGTAATACTGTGGAGTTGTTATTATTATATTTTATTTTGGTAATAAAAAGCTAAGATATAAGACAGAAATCACTTAGAGTACTTACTCTACTACTAAAAAACACTCTCTGATTGGGAAAATAAAACAAATATGTTTTTATTGTACTACAGTTAATACAATACTCCTAACAATTTTTTTTTAATTGGTCTTTATCTTCAACTGCTCTAAGAGTTTCGCAGAATAAGTAGCCCGCTGAATTATGAATTTGGTCAAACCATCTGGTTAGCGACCGTCTTCTTGGTCTTCTCCCCGAAAAGTTACCAAAAAAACAATGAATCTCTCTAAATTAAAATAAATCTCTGTGAACTACGTGAGCAAAATACTGTAAAATTCAGTATAGACTTGTGGACAGCCTTTTTTTAATGTTGAGTTGGTTAACAATGAAAACGTTTGTCCGATGAGCTGTCCAACGTATGCGCAGCATTCTTCTCGAACTCCACATCTCAAAGACATTAATTTTTTGGAGTTCTTATACCCGAAGAGTCCAAGTTTCTGCCCCATATAGAAATATTGAGAATACAAGTGCAGTAACCAATCTCATCTTAACTTTTTGAGATAGATCTGTCTTCACAAACTTTAGTTAGGTGACTCAACGCATTTTTCCGCGACCATATATAAGGCTCTAATTTATTTTAAATGGGCACCATATAGTTCAGCAGTAATTTTATCTTATTCATTATCAGTACTTACAGCTATTTAATAACTTTAACTACCATGTAGTACTTCTAATCCATATATGTTTTTAATAAAAAAATTCTTATTCGAAATTAACAAAAACGCCTTGTGTTGTGTATGTAGAACAACTTAGAAGGAAGGATGACAAGGACATTGACAAGGAATAATATGAGGAAAATAACAATACCATACATATAAGGATTATCAGAAAAACTTAAAAGGATAGAAAATGAATTCAACATTTCAACAACATTCAAAACAACAAACACATTGAGAGCTATTTTGTCTAAAACCAAACCTAACAATGAACAAGAAATGATAAAGAATTGCATTTATAAAATACCTTGTGAATGCGATCAGTTTTATTTAGGTGAAACATCAAGGACATTACATGTTAGAATAAGTGAACATCAATCTTATATTAAAAATAGAGAATTTCATAGATCTCAAATATGTAAACACGCATGGGATAATGAACATAGGGTTCAATGGAATGATTCAAATATAGTCCTAAAAGAAACGGATGGTAAAAAGAGAAAAATCAAAAAAGCGGCTCTAATTATGCTAAATGAGACCCATTATGTCGCAAATTTCTCGGCAGAATATAGTAGGATCTGGTTACCCAGATTAAAAGAGGAAGTTATTAAGAGGAAAATATCAGTACTAGTAAGTCAGTAACATATAGAGGATACATCATTTATGTTTTTTTAAATAACAAACATATAAAATTAGAATTTGGTGTTTATTGAAAGTAAACGAAATGCACAAGCAAATACTTACAATGTCGGGATAGTATTATGAGGTTTTTTTCCCGGTTTTTCCCTCAGAATTTACTATGGAATTACTAACAGAAGATTTTACTGTCATTACAGCATGTGTTTGTCTTTTTAAAGACGAATTACATGCTATGATTTTTTTCTGGCCGATAGTCTCAAGTTAAAGTTGATTGATTTCATGTAATCGAATGAATTATCTTACAATTAAAGTCGTCCCAGGAACGCAACTCAACAATATTGTCAATATCATTTTAAAGTCGTCTACTTTAAAATGTATAATGTATGTCTAAATTGTCAATATAAATGAGTCAGATAAAATTAAATTATTATAAGAATTTTTTACCAAGTAACAAAAAAACAAAATCTGTTTAATTTACTAATGTTTGTATTTTGAGAACGATTTCCGAAGTGGAAACTGAAACGTCAATAAACTTATTTTAACCTTTAATTGTGGCTTATTCCCATTTAAATAGTAATTCCTTTTTCGTGTAGTGGAATATAAATTAAGGGACAACAGTCAGATGATCATTTTCCCGAATTCCAAATAGCGATAGAATATTTGATTTAATTCGTATAAATTGAGTAATGATTCAATTCGTATAAATTGGGTGGTGTATATTTATTTGACACTTAATTAGAAAAACTCTCTGTTTGATACAGTTTTTAGCTTCTTGGAAAACCAACAGAAAAATATCAAACATCGATCCTTTTTCAACGATCACTTTCCAACACCGCTCTCTAATATGTCAAATATCAAATTATTGGCAGTGCAATCTAATTTAACACGTCGTATACATGCAGTTCTACACGTAATTAAACGTTGCAACCTAAGCTTCAAAGCTTTTCCCCTGGTTACAAAATTTCAATTATCGCGCTGAATGCACAATGCAGACGTAGACTGAATTTGTAGGTTTTGTTATAGCACTGTGTAGATAAAGATAATGTAACATTAAGAAAATATTATTACAATGATTGTACAACAATCTTAAAGTGTAATAATTGTCGAGAAATATAATATCCCGTTTCTGAAATTTGTTTTAATTCTATAATATTCAATAATAATATTAATTAAAGATGAGAAAGAAGGTCTATTTAGGTCAAAATCTGCAAAAAAAAATTTATGAAACAAGAAAGAAAATCATAATACAATTTAAAAAAATATGGCCTGTTTTGGACCAGAATGCAGCAAAAATACAGTACAAGATTCCCTTATGGTTAACGTATGCTGGTTATGTATTGGTAATACGAAATATTGAAAACGATTTACAATAAAAATAGAAACAATGGAGACAAGCTTTAAAGGAAAAAATTTTAAAACTTAGTAGGACAAAAACGAATGACTTTAAAATGTGCATTTAAAGATAGAGTTACTACAAATAAAATCGTAATTTTAGACAGAGAATTGATTGTGAAAAGTAACAGTTTTAAGTACCTAGGATCGATATTACAGAGTACTGGTAAATTAGATGGAGTTGCATGTAGTAGAATTTAGATGGGATGGATAAAGTGGAAGGAACTGAGTAGTGTGTTGGTTAACAGAAAGATTCCAATGAAACTCATAGAAAAATTCTCTAAAATGGTCAGAAGACAAAATGAGAGAGCATAAGGTTTGCTTTACAAAGAATATAAAGAATAGCTGATCTGTTAGCTCCTTGAAGTAGTAGGAGAAGAAGACCAAGGGAGAGACCTGGGAGAGACGCTTGGGTAGGACATACCGGTAAAGAAGATTGATATTGATATGACCCAAGGAAGAAGGTCGTAGAGAAATGTTATCAGGAACCCAGCGTAAAGGTAAAGATATTGATGATACGTTTAATATTTGAATTTTTTTGTACAACTATCAATTTTCACAAAAAATTCATCTTTTTCGTCTTCAAGCCAAAAATTTATTTACTTCTTTTATACAAATATTTTTACGTAAGTCATCATTTATAAAAAATACTAACAGCCCAATAATTTAAAAATCTTACAATTTCAAATAACAAATATTTGTTCTCCTATTTTCCTGAAACCAGTATTTAAAATAATAAGACAAAAATCGCCAGTACCTTTTTTAATGTGTTACTGTTTGTAAACAGATAATAAAAATAAGTTAGGAATTGTTTATTAGGTGTTAACTACTCAAAAGAAGGTATTACCTATTTTACCAATCACCTTAATTGATTTATTGTTTTGAACGGAAACTGACAGCTTCATTTGTTCGCAAAAACAACTAAAAAGTTATTTCTTAATTTACAAACTAATGACGGGTCGTAAATTAAAATTTATAGCTTAGTCATGTTCGTACAGTTTTAACAGTTTACGAAAAGGCATATAAATATTTTTTGGTATGTCGTTGTACATTTTTCGCCAAAATAAACAGTACCGAAATATATATATATATATATATATATATATATATATATATATATATATATATATATACAAGAAGTAATATTAAATTTAACAGGCGTCCTGGGCGAACTGCGTCGATTATGAGTGCGCCGAGCTTTCGACATCCTTTCTGATGTCTTCTTCAGGACTTCGGAGGTCTTAGTCTAACAAGCCCTCAGACGCTACTATACTGATCACTGATCAATGCATTACTGCTACTGGGAACAGTGGACCGTTCATTTAAACCGTCGATGGTGACTTTGTTTGGATGGAGGTTGGCGAGGGATTGGCTCAGGGGTTGGCGTGACGGATAGCGCAAACATTTTTTACCGCAGAATTTTGATTGGAGGGTGAAGCGGACAATATTTGCTTTTTGAAATGTCTCAATGTCGAAGGTAACCGGATGCCGTCAATACTTTTATTAAGACAATTTGGCCTTTTTTCAATTTCTATGGCTTCTCAGATAATTCTTGGTATATAGAAGCGGATGGGGGCTTTGGTTCTGGAGTTTTCAAAATTAATTTTATAACCTGTATGAAGATGGTGTTGACCTAGAGCTAAAATTAAATTGGAATTGCCAACAAAAATTGAATGTTCACAAATTCTATTTTGGATTATACGATGTGTTTCGTCTATATAAGATCAAGGCAGTTTTCACAAGAAATTTTATATACTCTGTGTTGTTTGTTTCTTTTATTGATCTGACAGGAGATAAAAGTTTGTGTTGGAGGGTAAATATTGTCTTTATTCCTCTTGATTTAAGAATCATCCATCTCAAAGGCGTATTGATCTGGAGCCAAGGGTATTAATGACTGAATTAATTTGTGAAGGTAAATAATGAGAGTTGGCATGCAAGTAACGATTGGTATGGGTGGGTTGTCGATAAACAGAGTGAAACCTTGGGATTGATGATAACGTCTTTATGATAACGTCGAGAAACAAGGTCAAAGTGTAAAAGAGAGGACGGCTCACTGTTACCTTTGACATGGAGACCTCTCATAAAGAAAATATCGTATGCTCCAGCCTCCAATCAAAATACTACCGTCAAAAATATTCGCGCACACTCCCGTGCAAACCCATGCGCTAATCCACGTGCCAATCCCCACACCAACCCCCACGCCAACCTCCACCCGAACCACGTCTCCACACAGGACGCCTGTTAAATTTAATATTACTTCTTGTAAAATATTAATCTTAGCTACTAACCGCGTTAATCTTTCATAACAATTTATATATATATATATATATATTCTTCTTCTTAAAGTGCCTATCCGTTATGGATGTTGGCGATCATCACGGCTATCTTTACTTTATTTATTGCAGCGCGGAACAGTTCAGTGGTAGTCGTGTTATACCACTTTCGTAAATTTTGAAGCCAGGAAATGCGTCTTCTTCCCGGTCCTCTCTTACCATTTACTTTCCCTTGGAGAATCAGCTGGAGAAGGCCGTAACGTTCTTGATATATATATATATATATATATATATATATATATATATATATATATATATATATATATATATATATATATATATATATATATATATATAGGGTAAGTCCGGGAAAGACGGGCCACTTTTTTTCTCACTTTGATTACTTGAAAAATTGACTAGTGTATGATACGATTTTTGGAAAAGAATACTTATTATAGTTTGTATATTTATTATGCAAAATAAAAAAACATGTAACTTGAGGAATATAAAAGTTATAGAAATTAACATAAATACTTCTTATTGGCCGATCTATACCAATACGTAGGTACAGATGGGCCATTCCTATTGGTAGAGTTGGGCTAATTTGAAACACATAAAATAATGATGTTAACCTATTTCGTTTTACTTTTTACTTTCCACATGAATCACAAACATTTTCAAATTTTGTACAGTTGTCATGGCACCAGTGTTTGCAAATCAAACATTGAACCCAGTAATCTTTTCTGGATGTTTTGCTGTAATCTTCACCACAACCAATGCACTCATTTTCATTAAATTCGTCTTTGTCTTCGCTATCATCTAAAACTGGCACATCTGCATTCATGACATCATCCGAGTAATCTAACTCATACTTTTTATATTGACGCCTTTAAGTCAAAACCAGCTTTATTGTTGTTTTCATTGAATTTGTGGCTTACATTAAATTTTTCTGCTAACTCAAACGCCACAGTTCGTACATGGTCACGAGTGGATGCAAAACCATACTTTTGCAATTTCTTAATATGCAGCACTAATTTCATCTCGATCTCATCCCCAAGAGTTGAAGAAGGTCCAAGACGATTGTGTTTTTTTTAGATCATTATTTTTCATTCTTCTCTGTATGCTACTTCGAGGTATGCCATAAGCTAATGCAGCTCGATTTAATCCCATGCGATTTTCTCTGATAGCCGCAACCGCATTTTGTAGTGCTTCTTCGCTCCATTTACCTCTTTCAACAGTAGATTTCCGCTTATAATATGAAGGCATATTGTAACCTGTAACAACATAGAAGTTAATTAATAATACATATTATTAAAAAAAATTGTTGAATAATACAAACCCAATACTTATTATTAGCCCATCTATACCGATACACTGTGGCCCGTCTATCCCAAAGGTTCGGTAGAGACGGGCCACGCCATCGAACACGCAGTTTAAATTTTATATGGGTATTTTAGGTTAGGTTCAGTTGTTTAATCTCAATATAACAGTTGAATACATAAATAATAAAAAAACTTACCTTTTGTCAAAACTTACACAACTTGAAAATTCACCAAGGAAAAATTTCACCAACAACATATAATTAAGTAAAAAAATCTCCGTTGTTTATGCATACACGTCGCAATGACCACGTTCACAGGGTCTGTCGTTGACTAAATGTTATAAATCAACGTTGTCGCACTGCACAATAAACAGAGGATCTGCAATATGACGAATGGCCCGTCTATACCGATGGCCCATCACTCCCGGACTTACCCTATATATATATATATATATATATATATATATATATATATATATATATATATATATATATATATATATATATATGTATATATATATATAATACCAGTGGTTTGTAAAAAAATATTGTTAGTTTAATTGTTTTTTATTATTAAAAGAATCATTAACATGACTAAGTATTTGAGACGTATTTAATCAGTAGATTTCTATGAAATTTCATTGAATTTATTTACAAATACTCCATTGTTAGCTTTATTTGATAATATTTAAACCTCCTTATCATTGGTACTCTATAATAAATAAAAATTTGCCAGTAAAATTAATAACTGCTGTATTTCCCAGTAACACACTTTCGGTTTAACAGTAAGTATAACTTGTTTGCCGATCATTCTTACATAAACCTGCTTCACTATTAAACAAACAACACGAATTATTTGTCTTACCTCGTTCTGCTCCTATATTAAATCACTTTTGAGTTTGTGTGGAATATATATGACAAAAAAATAAGTACTCTAGTAGAGAAGTCTTTTTTATATTGAACTTAATGTATAATTACATGTTAGTTGATTTTTTGCTAAATCCTGGCCTATTTTTGAGTCAATATTTTTACTGTGATCTTGAGTATTTTATTTTGTGTTGTGTTTTATTATTTATTAATGGTCAGTCCCGATAGGTAGACACCATCGCCCACCAACTATTCAAGACAGCTCTGGAGTATACGTTTGAGGAACTAGATTAGGCTGATAGGCTAAAAAGGGAATAAATACTAATAGCATTGTTTAAATAGGACCTATTTAAACAATGCTAATAGTGAATACTTAAGTCACATGCGCTTTGCCGACGAAATTGCTATTACAGCTTATTAAGAGTTTAGATGAAGCTTAGAAAATGATGGAAGCACTTACACAGGTAGTAGAACAAGTAGAACTAAACATAAACTTTCAACAAAACTTCATAAAAAGTTTAAAAATCTGCAACTGCTTTGAATTATAAAGGAAATAATGATATATTAATATAATAAGGAAAAGTATGATAACGATACTCTAGTTATTTTACTTTATTGCTTAATGATTGTTATGAGTATCCTATAAAAAAATCTCAAATTGTTTTATGCGCACAAAAATAAAAACTTGTGTTAAAAAAGGATTTTTTAGGTTATGTCAAGTTTTTACAAAACCCGGGGTAAATAACAATATTTTTTGTGTTGCCTTTCACCCATCAGTAAACATAACTAATAGCTGATCATGTTTTTTGTCTTTAGCGTATAAATTTGCCATGAAAGATATAAAAAGCACACTGTACGGTACGGGTATATGAACACTGAACAGAGATGTTACCAAAAAAACAGTGGTCTGAACCGCCCTATCTGAAACTGATAAAAAACCCATCAGTCAGTAGACTTTAGATTTGCCATCATCGGAAATACCCAATTGACTTTAACACTTTACGAATGCTGATAAAAGATTTTATTGATAAGCATGGCAAAACTGTCCCAAAATTTTAGAATATTATGCCTGGACCTTAGTTTGTCCAAAACTTTCTACCACGATACAAGCGCTGTCGGCTCTTATATGTCAAAATATAAAACGGTCTAGAACAACTATTACTGAATAGACTATCAACGATTACTTTGATTATTTTGGTATAGAATTAAAAGATATTCTAGCAAACAATATCAATAAATATAATGAGACGATTTATGCGGTGACCTAGACTGAAAAGTGGTTAATGCTCCAAAGGGTTGTAAGTATTCCGAAAGGATGATGAACTTCACAAGAGCTGTGGTGTCGATTATATTTGCTACTACTGACGATGGAATCATCATCCCTCCACATTTTGTGTATAAAGCACAGCATATCTATGAGAGCTGGCGAGTTGGGAGGCCACCAAACTCCAGATACAGCCGAATAAAGTCAGGATGGTTTGAGTCTTATTGCTTTAAAGATTGGATTAAGACCATGACAGTACCTTATTTATTAAAACTCGATGAAGTAAATATTTTATTAAGCGATAACTTAGCCTTACACATATCAGTAGAAATCAATAATGTTTGCCAACTACATCAAACTTGTGTTCTTGACAAGCAACTCTATACATCTTACATAGCCTTTTCACGTGTCTTTTTTCCACCCACTTAAACAAACTTGGTGGTCTATCCTTCGCAAATGGAGACCAAGTCCAAGAAAAAGTTCAAAGCCTCTTTTCAAAAAATCGATTTCCAACTCTTCTTAAAGATCTATATATGTTAAAAAAGTGATTAATGTTGTTTCTGGTCTCAAAAAATGTGACATTATTTCAGTGAATGAGAATAAAGTATAAGGCATGCTGCCTTCTTTCAAAAGTTCTAAAGTTACCAATAAAGCTGCCGCTGAGGTCTTAGATGCCAGTCTCAAGTATTACATGAAAGCTTTAATATAATCTGATAAACAAAAAACAAGGCAAAAAAGAAGGAAAATATCAGTCCTGCTTGGAAAAAGCATCGAAGTTGTAAATTTTTAAGCAGAGATTTCTAATGTCAAAGATGAATTTACAGTAAGACCTAGCAACCAGAAAAAAGCCCAAAGAGCAGCACATTAAAAAGGAAAAGCACATCTAGTCTGGGAATCTGTATTCACTCGAAGACAGTGACCCAGAATAAAGGGAGAGCTTTTCTGAAGAGGATTCATTTGCAAAGCTTTAAAGCAAAGTCATTTTCCACATCAAGTTTTCACTTGAAGACCATTCTCAAAGTTATGGGAAAGACCAAAAATCCTTTTTGATAATATATCGTCATTATCGGTTGTTAAATTTAATAAGGAATGATATATTGGAAAGTTTTACAAAAAGTCCTCCCCTGGATTAAAATTGTTGTAAACAGATAAAGAAGAACTCTTTAAAGCACTTGATAATCTGATCCGTAAGCTTGCAAAACCAAAATTGTGCACATCTACAAGATTTCAAGAACTAATTTGAGTTGAGTTCATTAATTCTCTTTACAGTTACCAGAAGTTAATAATTATATACCATTAAAGTTAAATATTGGTTTAAAAATGTTTTTTCTAACTTTCCTCAAATTTAACTTTTTGTCAATAAGTTATTAACTTTTTTGATATGTCAAATACATTGTCTAAATAAATATTATTTGTTGTTGTTTACCATTTATTAGTTAAAACAGTGAAATACTAATACATTTATAAGTGGTGCCATTTATCCCACTTCATAGTAGATTAACTTGTAAAGCAGTATAATACCAAACTTTTAAGCTTTTAACAACATATTTTTAAGTTTCAACAGAGTAGCTGTGGTAATCAAAAGACAAACAATTTTTGCTATACATCCCATTTTACGGTACCGATCAATGCGGTGAAGAAGATACTTCACCAAATTGATCTGAGAGCTAGATCAATTTGTGATTACCACCTTATCATCGCGAACTTAAACCCATTCAACCAATCTGGGTTCAAATGAAGAGATATGTCACGGAAAACAATACAATATTTAAACCTGCAACTTCTAAATGACTCAGTGTCAAAAATTTTATATGACAATTTGGCAATAAGCTATAAGACATTTATGAGGAACATAACAAAAGAAGAAAAATTCTCCAAATTCTTATCATAATAGAAGGAACCAAAGAGACAATTATAATTTCTTTGAGAAATGATAAATGTAGTGATGATGATAATGGTGGTGATGCTAGATAGTCCGAAGAAGACAACATATTTATTCAGGTATGTAATAAAAGTATGTACTTATTGATATTTTTATATTTCCCTGTGATTAAGTAAACTCTTGTTCTCCGTCAATGAGACGTACTATCCTAGCTTAAATCCTTAAGGCTTTTATTCTTAAAAATACTTGTACAAAAGTTCGACGAGCAGATATCGATATGTATAACGCATATGATTTTAACAGTCCTGTATAGAGACTGTTGTAATATTTTGCCATAAAATTGTGCTATCAAATAGTTTCAAATCAAATATAGTTGGTATTCTGCGTTATTCTAACAATGTTATAATTATTTATCATCTGCTGTTACTATCAAGTAAATTTTTAGCATACAATCATTGTAGTTTAATTTAATTTACTTTTTTAAATTTTTACCCTTATTAATATTTTTATAAAATTTTTCGATGTAAAATATAAAAGTATATTTGTATATATATATATATATATATATATATATATATATATATATATATATATATATATATATATAGTATATTTGTTGTATATATATATATATATATAATATTTATTACAAAATAATGAAGAGATAAACTCACCGAGTAAAATGATTTTCTTCCCACAACGATTTGTATCCTCAATGTATCAACAGGCATAAACACCAAAAAGTCGAGAAAACACTTCCACTAGAACACAACAAAGTTCCACAAGAAGTACTTTCACCACCTTGCATCAACCGAAATAAACACAGGAATTTTTGATGTAGATAAGAGCCAAATTGCATAAAAAAAATGCAGAAATGTAGCGCAGAGATGCACTTTCTTACGTGTATAATAATTTGCGTATCGCGCGCCGGTGGTCAACGAGTACCTCTGTTGATATCGCAAGAAGAAAACAAGAAATGGGTACTCGTGCGCTACCAAACAGCTCACCGTGACTGGCCTACTCGATTTCTTGCTGAAGATATCCCCTACTTTGTTTGCTTCTCGGTATTAATTATTGTTAGGTGATTGCTTTACAGTTTTGTTAAGGTAGGTACTCTGGTACTTGTTGTCATTTAAATTGCAGGTATCGTTGTTCTTGTATTATTTTCAATAAATTTTTATTTTAAATAGCTATGAACACAGCTAACTAGTTTATGTAGTATGAAGACAATATCAGAAAAGAAGTTGCTACTGATAGAGAAATGAGAGAGAGCCTGGTCGAAGTTCTAAGAACCAGGGATAGTATAAGATTAGTGAAATTTGTACTTATCGAGAAGCGTTCAATGTATTTTGTCTATAAATGATTCCCAAAAGTCGGACTGAGTGAGAGAATGAAAGCAAAACTGTCCATAATCATAAGGGCATATTTTTAGAGATATTTCAACGGAGAAGAAATTAAGCTAAAGACGTAATATTGATAAGACATGGAAGCCTAGGCTTTGTATTAAATTACTAATTTGAGATTACTAGGCAAGAGATTTTATTAAATTACTAATTAAAGCATTAAAGTTTGTGATTGATTCTATTATGCATAATTTTTTATCATATTCTTCATATTCTTGAATAAAATGCATCCATATTTATTGAATGGATTTGAATAGTTAAATAAAAATGTTAAAATCTGTTATGTATAAAGCCTAGACATATTTCTCAAACCAATATTAAAATATAGTTTTTGTGAAAACAAAAACCAAGACAAATATTAAGGGTCCATACGTTCATGTTTATCCAACAGTTGTGAATGACTATGCAGTAAGACTTGAATATTTTCTAAACGTTGTTCGCAATATGATAATCCCAATTTCCTTAGTAAGAGCTGGTAGACTAAAGAATGTCATTTTCATTTGTGGGGTTACAAAAAGCATAGAAAGATATTTTTAGGTTTCCAGTTAGCAAAAAAGGTACAATATCTACAAGTTGCAAAGTCAAAAAGTAATGTTGCTATTTCTGAACTAAAAATATTCTCTTCTTCTTCTTCAGCCTGTATTCGTCCACTGCTGGACATACGCCCCTTCCATTTCCTTCCATTAATTTCTACTCTTGGCAGTTCACATCCATTTGTCCATTTTTCGAGATTATCTCGGGAAGCATGTCCGGCCCATTGCCACTTGAGCCTTGCTATACGTTCTGCGACATCAGTAATCTTTTTTCTTTCACGAATCTGTTCTTTCGAATCCTGTCTCTCAAACTAATCCCTAGCATGGCCCTCTCCATAGCTATTTGGGTTGTACTGAGTTGCTCCAAGGTTTTCTTTTCTTTTCAATGAATCAAGAGGAATATTAAAGTGAACTAAAAAAGAGACTAGAACCTCTACCAGTATTCAAAACAAAAGATATAAATGAAATAACAAAAAAATTTACGAATTACATAACATCAAGTGCAAAAAAGATCTGTGGTAAAAGAAAATCCATTCGCACCCTAACTAATCGATGATCACCAGCAGTGTTGACGGAATTTAATACAGTAACATCTTTAGCAATGTTTTTGAAGTTAGAGAGTATAAAGTCAATTTCATTTTTTACTTTGCCGTCTGAGTTGTGCCACGTCCATTTTCTCTGTATATTTTTCTTGTAGAATGTGTTTAAGCAGAATAGTTTTTCTTTGCTGAGGAAATTTGCGAGCATATCTCCCCTGTGATTTTTACTTCCTAGTCCAAAATTTCCAATATATTCGTTGTCGGTGTTATTTTCTTTCTTTCCTATTTTAGCGTTGAAATCTCCCGTAATTATTACGTAATATATTTTATCTAAGTGTCTCGCTCTTGTAATGTCTTCATAAAGTTTTTCAAGCTCTTCATCATCTGCAGAAGAAGTTGGTGCATAACAGTGGATTTTTTTAATACTGTATCTACGATTTAGTTTTATTACCAGATAGATAACTCTGTTAGAAATCGCTTGGAATTTAGTTACCAAGTTTTCAATTCTCTTGTGTACCAAAAAATATTCAGTCTTATTTTATTGTGAAACAAGGATATTCTACAAACGTTAATATTACTTAAGTCCGTCTACAGTTTGTAACCTTATTCTTTTTTGACCTTTTTCAATATGTATTCAGTAAGAGGCGTTTGGAAACAACGTGATTTTTGGTTTCACCATTTTTCTTTTCATGTCTCTGTCTCTTTTAACTTAACATCATCATCATTAAATGCATTTCATTTGGGTATGTTAAAACTTTGAATTTTGATAAAATGGTAAAGTGTACAAAATTAACTACTTTATAAATATGTTAATTTAAAAATGAATGAATTTAAAAATTTGTCAATTCTCTGTGAAAACCGTTCTTCGTGTTTATCTACGTACTTTTCCGCTTTTTCTTTTTCTATTCTTTTTTAACAAAGTAAATTAAACTACTTCATGCAGCAGCCCAAGGCTATTAATGTACTCTTTATTTTGAACTTGTTAATTCTTCTTCTTAAAGTGCCTATCCGTTCCGGATGTTGGCGATCATCACGGCTATCTTTACTTTATTTATTGCAGCGCGGAACAGTTCAGTGGTAGTCGTGTTATACCACTTTCGTAAATTTTGAAGCCAGGAAATGCGTCTTCTTCCCGGTCCTCTCTTACCATTTACTTTCCCTTGGAGAATCAGCTGGAGAAGGCCGTAACGTTCTTGATTTCTTATTACATGTTCTAGATATTCCAACTTTTTAGTTTTGACGGTCATGAGAATTTCACATTCTTTCCCCATTTTACGCAGGACCTCCACATTAGTAACTCTGTCAACCCAGGATATACGTAAGATGCGCCTATAACACCACATTTCGAAAGCTTCGAGCCGATTCATAGATGCAACAGTCAGTGTCCATGCTTCCATTCCGTAGAGCAGAACTGTGAATATGTAGCAGTTCAAGAGACTGCATTTTGTTTTTAATGATATGTCTCGACTGTTGAAAATGGTTCTCATTCTAACGAACGCTTGTTAAATTGTTAAACTTGTTAATTAGTATAGTGTATTCAACGTTTCCTCATCCTCATAGCTCCCCTTCTTATCTCTCAATCTACTTCCAATACTTTGCAACTTTTGTTGTTTTTTTGTCTCTTTTTAACAATTAAACCATAAATTCTTTATTTTACTAATTGTTAAGTTTTATTAGAAAAGATCTTTGGTAACTTCCATATACTTTTTGGCATCTATTAAATTTAAATTGTAGTCATAGTCCTAGCGACATCTAACAAAATATGAACAGATTAATAAATAAATTTCTCCTATTTAACGTAACGTGGAAAACAAACATAAAATAATAAAATCAAAAATTTTATAGATTCTTTCATTTTATATATATTGTGATATGTATAAAAATATATTGACTATATCTTTGACTTTATTTTTTATAGGATTATAAATATTCCGAAGTGATTCCGATTATTTAAAGCATTACTTTCAATTGCTTGGTAGTGACATCTATTAGAGAGGTTGTAACTTTATTAGACGACGCAGAGTCCTAGCTGTCTATAGGAAATAACCTTTTATGGATAAAAAATGTGTACCTACGTCCATACTTTCAGATAAAACGTATTAGAAAAATTTTATGTTTGTGGAAAAATTTAGAGAAATATAAATATTAATTTAAAATACACCAAAAACCATTTGATATTTAAAATCAGGTATCGATAATTTACGAGTGGTGGCGGCATCTCTATATAAATACGTAAAGTATAAAAAACAAAGAGGTCGATACCTTCCTTGTTTCAGGATATATTTCCCAGTTTGACAAAATTTTCACAAAAATAACAAAATATCACCTACCAGGGATTCCCAATGTGTGCGACAACGTCGTCCTATGAGGGTGACGAGTAAAGAGGCGCCGTAAAGAAAATTTATCCTCGCAAGAAGCTAAACAGTTTATATATATGTAAGATAAAGGTCATAACAAAGTGTTCTTAGTAAAAAGAAGTATAGGAAGTATTAAAGGAACTAGAAAATAATAAACGCACTAAAATTGTCGACAGATATATTAAAAGAATAAATAAGATTAGAGAAATCAATAGCTGGACTTTTTTAGAAGTCCATTAAAAAAATAAGATAGTTGGGGCATGTGTTTCAGGTGATAAAGAAAAGAAATGCATTAACAATGTCACAGGCAAGAAAAAGGGCAATTTAAAGAAAGGGAGAAAGATAGACACACACACAGTCTAATATTATTGTAACTTCTGTATTGATTTGTTTGGTATAGTTTCTGGTATGATGTATACTATGGTTGTTGATATGGTTTTGTCACCATGAAAATTGTGGTAGTTATCGCTTAAGACCAGTAATGCTAAGGTAAAATACTGCTTGAATTTATAGTAATTTTAAACTCACTACGTATTCTTTTCGGTTTCTCTTAGAAATAATTATGGATAGACAGGTTTCTTGACTCCTACTTGTACACATTTTAAAAAGGAATAGGACACTGAAAAGGCCGTGAGAAAAATCATAAAAGGGGTTCAAATGAACACTGGGGAATAATTTGCATTAAATTTCTGTTAAGTTTGTTTTTGGAGGTGTTTTGTAGGTATTCAGAGACACTAGTTCCAAAATTGTAATTAGTTTTTCTCTACCACTAAGTTTTTTCTCTATTCTCCTCCTCTATACATAATAATATTCAATGTGACCTTAGATTTACGGAAAAAATATTTAAACAATTCCGCGAATGATTTTTCCTAATTTTACGCAAACAATTACTGGTAAATATAGCTACCGGAGTTTCTTTATAATGGAAACAAAGTGCCGAAGGATCACTGGTAAATATAGATACCACCCTATTTTTCTTATGTTTAATTACAAAAATTGAAATATACAAGTATATAAACTTATTTATAACCTAACAATTATAGAAATCGAAATATTAATTTTTGTGATATGATTCAAAATAAGTTTTGAATAAAGCAACATTACATTTTTTACAACTTATATTTGGCCTAGTTTGTTTTCTATTTTGGCTACACCCTGCATATCTTCGGTAGATACCTATTACAGCAAGGTGTTTGTGTATTCATATATGCATTGTGGTTCTTTTCATTTCTGTGCCGGCTCACCAGTGAAGTATCAGTACAATGGTATCCAATGAAGGGCTGTTGTATAATACTATGTAATGGTCGATTTATAAAGAGCAAGTTTTTATACACTTTATTGAAGACCACTGTATACATAATCCGACAAGGATGCTGCGACGAAATATTAAATATGACAACGTTGCTAACTGAAAAAGTTTAGGAACCCTTGATGTTTTCTAATATTTAGATTTTAATTTCAGAAAATCGTGTGACAAAATGCAAATAGCGCTAATGATTGTCAACGTTAGCTACACGAAGAATAATTTAACATCTTTAATAACCACCAGTTATTAAATATGTTAGAATGACAAAAACTTTTTTTACTTTTATAAATTTTAAAAAAGAATGTTTTATCTAAAGGGAATAACTACTTAAAACTTTATAAACAAATTGAAAAACGGGAATACTCAAGCGAAACACGATTTGTATAGGGATATATCTAATGTTTCCCAAAAGGTATAGGTCATCGGTCCTTAAGTGAACGTCGATGCTCCTTGGGGCCCCATAAATCATAGACAGAGGCGCCGCAAGGCACTTCTGTTGTTTCATGCATATCATATAACTTTTGGGGCAGATTGCGGCGTTTGTGAAAAGTGGCAATTGTAGATAAAAGAATAGATGAGAATTACACTCAAAATTAAAATAAAATTTTGTGAAAATTATGTTGACTATACCGTCATTTTAGACTTGACTTTGTGCGCTAGGCACAAATTTTTTAAATATTACAATATTAAATTAATTTAAAATGACTGCAAAACTGACTGCGTTAAAGTAACAGCTAAGAGTGGTTTTCATCGTCGATGCTAATGTATAACCTGCATATAAAACGCAGAGTTGCTGTTCCAAGTACTGTTGGCTAACGGTCTGTCACTAACTTCAGCTAACTTCAGCTAGTTCAAGTTTTCTATTTTCTTATATTTGTTTATATCAAAATCCTGGTATATTCAACGTAGTTATATAAAAGCGATATTAAACCTTCAATAAAAATAGAAACGAAATTTCTGCCATAAAACAAAATGGTAGATTAGTCAATCCCAAGAACATAGACCAATGATAGTTGAAGACAGTTCCTTCATGCTTGAAACCGAAGAAATCATCATTGGAGCCAAAATACTTTCGACCGTTCTCGCTGTTATATTTCTACTAAGTGTTCGAAAATAAACGGTTTTGCAGAAAGTTGACTAAGATCTAGATGAAAAGATTTCGGAACAAGCTGGCTTTAGACGTGAAAAATCTTATTGCAGCCAGATTCTTAATCACGCAAAGTTCGTCAGTGATGATTTTCAAAACGAATGGCCACTGGAGCTGCTTTCGTAGACCGCTCTGCAACTTATGATACAGTTAATCATAGCACACTACTTACCAAGGTATACCATAATATTAAGACTCCTACCTAATGAACATTTTCAAACATATGTTTAAGAATAGAATATCCTATGCTTCATGGTAAGAAGAGTCGTTGAATGAAATAAAAATAACGATTTGCCTCAAGACAGTGTGTTCTTCTCTACCGTCCAAATGTTTCAACCATCAAAAGATATATTTGTAAAGATGACACGGCTATATTCAGTCAAGCAAGAATATTTAGTGTGGTGAAAGAGAACTTATCAGAGGTCTTAGAACAAAGGCAATAGCGAAATAAGATGGTAAAGTCTGCACTCGGCCGGATTTTTATTTAGGGTTAGGCACTCGAAAGTATATATTTAGAAACCCCTTTAACCAATTTTAGCTACCTAGGTAGCCCCTGGTGTTCCCTATCGCCAAAAATGTGTTTTTCGAAAAAACAAAAATTTCCAAGCGATCCTTTGTTTTAAAAAATCTAAAAAAACTCTCGAACATACATTTTAATGCCCAAAAACCCTCTGATTTTTTTTAGATTTTTGAATTAAAATTGAGCTCAGGAAAAATATTTGAATTTTTCAAAAAAAATTAGGTTATGTAGGTAATTTTTGGCGAACTTCTAAATAATTAATTTTTGTGTGTGTTTATCGATCTTTTGAATGGTAGGGTTGTATTTTTCATTTTCGCTCCAGCAAATCTCCAAAATTCAAAAAAACGCAGTTTTTGGAACACATATTTTTTACCATTTTCAGACCAGAACGTGCTAAAAATACGATAAACCCCCTTTTTTGATATTTTTTCCCAGGTTTTAAGCTCATTTAAATGTGACAAAAATTGATTTTTGTTTCTCTCTTCCTTTATTTTCATGTCCAAAAACGAAAAATATTTGAATTGTCGTGGTAAGATATCAATTACCTTAACTTAAATCAGAAATACAAAAAAGGTAATATAAAAATGGTAATTCTGACTGAGAAATTGAGAGACACAATTAAGATGAAATATCTTATTAAAAACTTGTTTAGCCATATGTAGTTAAGGTTATGTGCTAAAAACATGGGAAAAATATCAAAAATTTTTGTTTTAGTCTAAACCTATCAAACCTAATCCGGCTATTAAAAATGACAAAAAAAGTAATAAAACTTGGTATTTATTGACATACAATTGCGTTTATGTGGTAAAAACGTGGTGGAAACTACCAAAAAAAAATGTTTTTTTTTTCGAATTTTATATTACGGAGAAAAAATGGCAAATCTAGCACCGTCCTTTAAAAGAACGGAAAAAATACACGAAAAATAATTATATAGAAGTTTGTCAAAAAGTACTGTTGTGAATTTATTAATTGTTATGTCTTTAATTTATAATGTCTTTACTAATTTATTATATTGTTCCTACTTTAATTTATTAAAAGGCACGATAATTTATATAAGTTTATTTCTCACTAAATAATACACATAATTTATTTAGGCGAGCGTAACATAAATATCGCGAGCGCGAATCTTCTTTATTAACTGTCCCTTCCAAATAAAATGTCCTTTATATATGCCATTGCCTTTACGCTAGAATCATCGAACAGCCTTCTCGATTAGCCGGCGAAATTATAACGGTAAGGCAAACGGGTATTTTTACATCGGCTCGACCGTTTCTGGAAGGTCCTTTCAGGTAAATTTCTGCCGGCTAATAGAATACTCTCGTAAAATCTAAAAACAGAACAGCATTAGTCATAATATGTACGGTTATTTTAGGCCAGGATAATTATCGTAACATTGCCCCCCTCTTAAAAGATGGTTCCTCCTGGAACCTTGTCGGGACTGGAACCGGAACTGTATGCTGGTATCGGCAACTGGACCCTCTTTTACAACTTCCAGTTGTATAAAAATGACAAGGGACGGTTTTCTCTCCGCACCAGTAACTATGCGGATTGCAACAGACTAACACCTGGACTTCGGTGTCTTTAAAGATCTCCTCCACCATATTTCGGATAACCCTCCAATCTAATTGGCGGCACTCCAACTTTGGCATGGCTAACTTTTGCACGTCGGACTCTAGTACGTGCTCTCTCAATTGAAGTAAGGCTTCCCACACATCTCGGTAGGTAGGTTGGTCACTTGCAGTGTCTTTTGTTACCAGGTAGAAAAGGTAACGTGACGCATCTTGGAGTTTCAAGGTTTTACCGGGAGCTGGCACCTGGCATTGAAGTTCTGCAACTCGACCAAACTTCCTTCGAAAGACGGATGCCAACCCTGGTGCGTCTTTGATACTGGCCGGGATGGTAAGGGCCAGCGAGTAGTCATCGGGGAGCGCGAGTAGATCTTGCTTTTCTTCAGTGGTAACACCATGTCTTGCTTTACCGGTACCTCCATAGGCACCCATGAATTCCTCAAACGTGAGGTCAGACACGTCTTGGACTTGGTTTACTTCCACTTCTTCATCTACGTCGTGGTCACCTTCGAAAGACGCCAGCCGGTTATGGTGTACTATCATCGGCTTTCCCCTCGGAATCTTGCTTATTCGGTAGATGACATCGTTGATCTTCTCCATGATGAGGTATGGACCTTCCCAAAGCTGCTGCAATTTGGGAGAACAACCTTTTCGCTTCTTGGGATTATACAGCCATACTTTGTCGTTCTTCTTAAAGCAACCCTTTTCGGCTTGTGTATCGTACCGTTTCTTCATTCGGTCGCTAGCGATCTGAAGGTGGGAACGGACCAACTCATGTACATCGTCCATTCTTCTTCGTAATTCGATCACATAATCTTCACCTGCTACATCTTCTCCAGGTCGACACCCAAATTCTAGATCACAAGGTAGTCGCATTTCGCGTCCGAATAGGACTCTGGCTGGTGTCTGGCCCGTTGATTCGTTAACAGCAGATCTGTAGGCCATTGTGAAGAACGGAAGGTATTGGTCCCAGTCTCGCTGATGATCGGACACCATCTTTGTCAAATACTTGCCAACTGTCCTATTCATTCGTTCTACCATACCATCCGATTGCGGATGATACGCGGTAGTTCTTGTTTTCTTCATGCCTAGTCTATCACATATTCCTTGGAATAGATCACTTTCAAAGTTCCTGCCTTGGTCACTATGGATCTCCAAAGGCACTCCAAATCGGCTGATATATTCTTGGATCAACTTATCTGCAACGGTGGCGGCCTTCTGGTCTGGAAGTGCGTAAATCTCGACCCACTTAGTGAAGTAATCCATTACTACCAACATGTACTTGCCCCCATTTTCAGTTTCTGGAAATGGCCCTGCAATGTCCAAAGCTATTCTTTCAAACGGGCTTCCAACATTATATTGTCTCATAGGAGCTCTCCTTTTCCGGTGAGGCCCGTTACTCGTAGCACAAATAGTACATTTCTTACACCAGTCTTTTACATCGTCGGAACTGTTCATCCAATAAAACCGTTCTCGAATTCGCTGAAGGGTTTTCCTTACACCAAAATGCCCTCCCGATGGACTGTCGTGTAACTGACGAAGTACTTCGGCTATTCTGCTCTTTGGGATCACCAACTGTCTTCTTTTCTCTGAACCGTCATCATTTTCCAGGACTCGTTTGAGCAAGCCATCTTCGATGATAAATGAGTCCCACTGGGCCCAATACGTCTTAACTACTGAGCATAGGTTTGATATTTCCTGCCAAAGTGGTCGACGGTTTTCCTCTTTCCATTTTCGGATTTTCTGTATAACTGGATCTCTCTCTTGTTCTGCCCTTATCTTAGTAGGCGTCCAGTCGTCGTTGACAATCGTCGTTCTTAGCACTGCTGCTTCCTTGGATTCCGTTTTGTTGCAGTGGGAACACTCTGCTGGGCATGGCCTTCTGGAAAGAGAATCAGCGTTTCTGTGGCTAACTCCGGCCCGGTGCTCAATCTTAAAATCGTATTCTTGGAGTCGTTCGATCCACCTGGCTATCTGACCCTCTGGATTCTTAAACTGCATCAACCACTTAAGGGCGGCATGGTCGGTTCGGATTAGAAACTTTCTGCCATAGAGGTATTGATAGAAGTGCTCTACTGATTTAACTACTGCTAGAAGTTCTCTTCTCGTGACGCAATAATTCCGCTCAGGTTTTGAAAGAACTTTACTAAAATATCCGAGGACTCGTTCCTGTCCTCCTTGAATCTGAGACAGCACTCCTCCAATTCCCACATTACTTGCATCCGTATCTAAGATGAACTCTCCTTCTGGCAGTGGATACCCTAAAATTGGTGCTGTTATTAGATGTTTTTTTAAGGTCTCAAAGGCATTTTGGCAGTCTGTATCCCAGCGGTATTCTCTTGCTTCCTCTGTAAGTCGCGTTAATGGCTTAGCGATATCTGCAAACTTCTTAATAAACCTCCGGTAGTAAGTACATAGTCCAAGAAAACTTCTCACTTGATGTTTGTCAGTTGGTTTTGGCCATTCCTTAATGGAATCGATTTTTCCCTTATCCACGGCCACTCCTTCTTTACTGACTATATGACCCAGATAATTGACTTTACCTTGAAATAGCTGGCACTTCTTGGGGTTTAGCATCAATTGGGCAGCTTTAAGTCGATTAAAAACGTTTTCTAAATTCCTCAAATGATCTTCGAATGTCTCCCCCAAGACGATTATGTCATCTAAATAAACCAGGCATGTTTTCCAAGATAACCCTCTCAACACATTTTCCATAAGCCTCTCAAATGTCGCAGGAGCATTACAAAGTCCAAATGGCATAACGTTGAATTGCCACAATCCAGATCCTGTGGTGAAGGCTGTCTTTTCTTTATCGACTGGGTCCATTTCTACCTGCCAGTATCCAGACTTCAAATCTAAAGTAGAAAACAATTTACTTCCAGCCAATGTGTCCAATGTGTCATCGATCCGAGGCAGAGGATAACTATCTTTCTTGGTAACGTTGTTCAGCAAACGGTAATCCACACAGAACCTCGTCGTTCCGTCTTTCTTCTTAACCAGGACCACCGGAGAGACCCATGGGCTCGTAGAAGGTTCTATCACCCCGTCTTTCTTCATTTCCTGAACAATCGTTTCAGCTTCCTCTCTCTTCGCCTGTGGTAATCGTCGAGCTGTTTGACGAATTGGCTTAGCATTACCAGTATCAATTTTATGCTTAACAACGGTAGTTCTTCCCGTCTTTCCTCCTTTCGGTACGAAAATATCACGATACTGCCGCAGAAATTCCCTTAATTTCCTTTTCTCCATCTGATTTAGAGACTGTCCTGCAACTGCAACCATTTGGTCGAATTTGTCGTTGGAATTATCAGATGTTGTCGCCTGACGGATTATGGATGTCACAGGTACACAAGTTCCTACTTTTGTCTCTTTCTTTATGGTCACTGGGTAGTCGTTGACATTGATAAGTCTCACAGGAATTTCTTTAGCCGAAGTCACCAATTCCTTTCCAATTATGATTCCACGGCCAACCTCATCGTCGTGGTTCCAAGGCTCCATCATAACAGGTCTCCCTTCGTCCACAATTCCCTGTAGCCGCGCTACTATGATCGTTTCGCTTCTCGCAGGCACGACTGTATCTTCTGTAATGGCTGCTTGCACAGTGTTGTCATTATGTGGATGGAGAAATACCTCCTCGTTGCCAACTTTGATTACCTTATTCTTAAAATCCAATTGGAATCCATGCATATTCATTACGTCCATTCCTAATATAACATCCTCTTCGATGTCAGCAACTATAACAGTATGGACGAACTTTTCTGCTCCAATTCCCAATTGTACCTGGATTTCTCCATGAATGTTGGCATTTTCACCTGTAGCGGTCCGAAGTCGCAACCTCGTTGGTAACAGTTTCTTACGGCTGTTTATAACTGTTGGACGTATAATGGTTCTGGTCGCTCCGGTATCCACCAACAACGTATGTCTTTTACCATTTATTTCTCCATCTACATATACACTATCTTCACGACATTTCAAAGAAGCTATTAGTATGAGAGGGTCTTTGGAAAAGTTTTGGGTCGAAGCTGCCCCCCTAAGGCTGACCCGTTCTAGTTTTCCTGATGGTGAGTTTCTTGATTTGCGTCGTACCTAGGGTGTTTACAGGAGCTTCGTACGTGTCCTATTTCGCCACAATTCCAGCATCTGATGGTCTTCGTTTTCTTATATGTCATGCTTTTCATCATATTAACGAGCTGGTCAAGTTTATCTTCATCTCCTTCCTCTTTTACAGTCCTAACTTTACTGTACCCGCCAGAGGCCTGCGTAGCTGACTCGTATTCGAGGGCGGCGGATAAGACATCAACCAGCGTCTTGTGACGAGCTAATCGTAGTGTTCTCTGCATTTCATGATCACGAAGACCATCAATAAACGTTTGAACGGCCAATTTTTCCATCATGTCTTCGGGAGCTGTTGGATAAGCATATCGTACTAATCTGGCAATATCTACCTCATATTCTTGAAGAGCCTCATCTTTCTTCTGTCTACGATTTTTAAGCTGCGACTGATATACATGCTCCAAATGTTCGTGGCCATATCGCATATTTAACCTCTTCTTCAGTTGTTCGAAATCATCGGTCTCCTCTACTGCTATGGTCTGAAGCACATCTAAGGCATCTCCTCGAAGAGCGATAGTCAGGTTTATAGCCTTTTCTTTTTCAGACCATCCATTCGCTCTTGCAGCTGATTCGAACTGTTTCATGTAGTTGTTCCATGACGATTTTCCGTCGAAAGTTGGGACTTTGACATGCACAGAACTTCCACTTCCTTCAAATTTCGGCCGTGTTTCCAACTTACATTTCGTCTCGTCTTCTTTTATCTCTACTCTAATTGGATTGTTTCCTCTCTCTGCTGTCCCTGTTTCCTCCATCTTCCTTTCCATCTCTTTCCATATCTTTTCTTCGAAGGCCAACATATCGGCAGCAACTTGGTTTTTTAACGAAGACACTCTATCGTCAAGAGCAGACATCTCAGAAGTGACTTTAGAGATGTTAGCAGAAACTTTGCTTTCCAGAGAAGAAATCTCGTTAGAAACTTTGCTTTCTAAAGAAGCGATGTCGCCGGAAACTTTCGAAATATCGCCAGAAACTTTGTTCTCTAATGATGCGATATCACCGGAAACTTTGTTCTCTAATGATGCGATGTCACCGGAAACTTTGGAAATCGACGAGAGGACAGCATCTTCAAATATATAAGTCTCTGGATCTAGTCCTTCTTCTAGCAAAGCGTTCTTTAGTCGTTGGACTAACTCAGCCTTTTTTCCGGTAGAAGCTAATTCTCTGTCTTCAAGATGTCTTCTTAAATTAGTCACTGTCAGCTCATAAATCGTAGCCATTTTCACAATTTATTTTATATCACACTTGTATTATTATTATAAGTCTAATTTATGTTCGATCTCACTCTGACACCATTTGTTGTGAATTTATTAATTGTTATGTCTTTAATTTATAATGTCTTTACTAATTTATTATATTGTTCCTACTTTAATTTATTAAAAGGCACGATAATTTATATAAGTTTATTTCTCACTAAATAATACACATAATTTATTTAGGCGAGCGTAACATAAATATCGCGAGCGCGAATCTTCTTTATTAACTGTCCCTTCCAAATAAAATGTCCTTTATATATGCCATTGCCTTTACGCTAGAATCATCGAACAGCCTTCTCGATTAGCCGGCGAAATTATAACGGTAAGGCAAACGGGTATTTTTACATCGGCTCGACCGTTTCTGGAAGGTCCTTTCAGGTAAATTTCTGCCGGCTAATAGAATACTCTCGTAAAATCTAAAAACAGAACAGCATTAGTCATAATATGTACGGTTATTTTAGGCCAGGATAATTATCGTAACAGTACCTACATAACCTAAAAATTCTTTGAAACATTCAAATAATTTTACTGAGCTCAATTTTTATCCAAAAAATCTAAAAAAAATTGGTGTTTTTAGGCAGGAAAATATTTAAATGATAATTATTACTCGAATAAAGGGGGAAGACAAACAAAAATTGTTATTTGTCACATTTAAATAAGGTTATGTGTTTAAAACATGGGAAAATATATAAAAAAAAAGTGGGTTTGTCGTATTTTGAGCATGTTCTGGTCTAAAAATGGCAAAGCGGATTGCACTAATAGAAACAAAAAAAAAGGATATAATATAAAATCGTTATTATTTATTGACATATAGTTGAGTTTATGCGTTAAAACCATGGAAAAAAACACCAAAAATTGGGTTTTTCGAATTTTGGGGAGTTTTCCAAGTGAAAATGAAAAATCTAACCCCACCATTCAAAAGACCTACATAACCTCAAATTTGTTATGTAGTTCTTTGCCAAAAATTTGTCAAAAATTACCTACATAATCTAAAATTTTCTTCAAATATTAAAACATTTTTCCTCGGCTTAGTTTTGATCCCAAAAATCTAAAAAAAACAGAGATTTTTTGGACATTAAAATGTATTTTTTTACTTTTTTAAAGCAAAGGATTACTCAGGAATTTTTGAGGCTGAGGTAATAAATTGGATAAAGGGGTTTAGGATAAATAGGAAAGAAAATATTCACAATACACGCCGACCGCTTTAATTGGCACTGTTGTACAAACTGACCGAGAGGTACTGACACAATACATACCCAATAGTAGCGCAAGTGGAATAGGACGGGTGGGGAGAGTGATTTGCATGGGCCCATCCGTTCGTAATGGCGGAGGCGCTACTAGTCACGTTAGGTGGGAGGTATGACATAGCAAAAGACTTATGAAGTTGATGTAAGTGCTGTTGCCATGGTTTCACTAGTTTTGCAAATTTACCCAAATAATGATTATATTATACGTTTTTCAAAAAAATAATGTAGCAAATTCTACTAAAATCAACACTTAAATTTATAACAACGTATTTCTAAAGAATTATGAGTATCCACCAAAAAAAATATGTTAGTGCCGTGCCGTTAGTGGCAACATTGTAATCCACGTATAGTATTCCCAATCAAACGAATATTTTTTGTTGATGGGTGAAAGTTAAAGTTGGACAAATGGCTATTAAACATTCTGAGGATTAGGAGTTTATTTTTACAAGCACCAGGTAAGAACATCACCTAATTATACCAAAATTTTGTTAGTAAATACAAACTCGATACTATTTTGTTTTTGTACTTAAATTATCTTTAAATCTTAACCAACATTAGTGGTATATATATACTATATATATTTTAAAATCATTAAAACTCTTAACTCTTATTGGCTTATTAAACCTAAAATTGGCCTTATTTTATAAAAAAAAGTCATACATTCTTAATTTTAATAATATTTCATTATTTTAGATTTTCATGGATCTTCTACTTCTGAGCAAGAGTTACATGCTAATTTGTGATGAACCTGATGAGCAAGATCGCAGAAATGCTAGAGTTTACACTTTATTATCTACAGATGGTAATTTAAGGCAGAGTATTTTAGAAGGTATGGAACTTACAACAAAGCTTTACTAATGAATATAGAGGTATCTATATTTGTATATCAAAAGAAAAATCTCCAACAGATGGGAAGATTAAATGAAGATTGGTGGAAAAATCCCTTCATAAAGTTGTCCATCTGGTAGAGAATTGCAGCTAATTGAGACAGCAAGCTAACAATATTTAGTGTCTCCACCCACACTTTTACAAGGGCTCAAGAAATGAGGAGGATGAGGATATTTTGTAGCCAATACTTTACTAAAGAAAATTATACAAATAAACAAGTGTCAGGATGTCTGTGTTTTATTTTGTTGTTTTTGGGACTTTGGTTTGTTAATGTAATGGAAAACAGATATAATCATAAAATAATAAATAAAAACTATCCTATACCATAATATATACTCTCTCTCTGTATCAGATATTATGTTATACATTTATATATAAAAATGTGTAAGTGTATACTGTATTTTTGGACAGAGAGAATATATTTTTTGGCATAGAATAAGTTTTTATTTCTTATTTTATGTCTATATTTACTTTCAATTAAAAGCATACTTTTTGAATTTTGGCGCCTAAAATTCTGAGCATATTTTTTTAATTTGCCGCCTAAAATTCAGAACCTAAGTTTTGAATTTGCCGCCAAATGAAATTAGTTTCGGCCCATCCGTATTTGGCGCTAGAAACTCTCTCCCAAAACTTTCTATGGCAGTTACTTTACTAGGGGGGTATATACTCTGGATACTGAGACGCATGAAATTGTATGTGGTGCGGTTGCCACGAAATCCGCGTTTTGGGACCGCCCACCGGTAAGAAATACCGGATCTCTGTAGTTAAGGGTTAAGTCAAGATACAGCTTTACACAAAGAACTATGCCTCTATGAAACACCACAAGACAGACGCACATAACTATGGATGTAGAATGAGTATACAGGCTAATACTCACCTAAGCCTAGTAACGCACTTGCACCTTGACATGAGTTACGGTATACCAATTGTAGAAATCTTAACTGACTGGGGGTAGGTATTTCAAATTGAAGGAGTAACAGGGTGAAGTGGGACTATTTTGAGGTTGATCATTATGATTGTGGAGAGATACAGACTCCCGATCATCTATTAGTCTGTACAGATATAAACACTGTATGTACCTACTTATGAAGATCTTTTTGCCTGAAATGACCTCACCCAAGGAAGTTGCAAAGTTCTAATGTAATAAAATATAAAAATTTAAATGTATATTAATGGATGGTACACTTTTGTATATATTTTAGTCTTTTTGTTAGATTTTAATTATTTGTACAGTTCTAATTTGTTTTTGATTTATGAAATATGTGGTCCGGACCAGGAAATAAATGAATAAGTTAGATGGACAGAGTATATAATGAAATTTTCAATTTGAAAAATCGGCTCATTTGCAAGCTCACTTATCACATTACCATTAAAAACTATTTTTTGTCTTTTGTTTTAGCTACATTCTGTTATATCAACTTTATTATGAGTAAAACCCTCGTAATATTAGTTTATGTTTCACTGTAAACACATTTGTTTTGTATACCTTATACGAGTCAACTGTAATCAAGCACTTTCTGTTTCGCTTTCTAAATTACTTTTTAATGAAACATTATTTATCCCGATACAAATCGTTTCAATTTTTTTGCAGATACCAAAGCAATTCCCTTGTAGACTGCGAACTGAACACGTACGGCCTTTAATTTTGTCCTAGGAAGTGATAACAGCACACCCCCCCTCAGAAGCTATAAATCAAGTCGAGGATTTGTGGCCTGCTTTTGCGAAGATGGGTAGAAGAAAACAAAAAATATTAAGGACCGTGAACTAATCAATGTTCCAAAACATGTAAATATAAAAATGTTGAGAAGCTGACTGTGAGAATAAATATGGTAAATGAAGTAGATATTCTGAGGCTGAATAAATATGGTAGTTGGATTTAAGAGAAAATATGTGTAAGATATATTTTGGCCATAAAATAATACAAAAAGTAGTTAATTTATAATTAAAAAAGTCCAGTAAGGACGGAAATTAAACAAACAGTATTTGAAAGTATTTCCTAGTGACCAAATAATTTAAAATTGGTTTTACAAAGCTAGAAATAAAAACGTTCCTATATCGGGACAAGTGATAAAGAAAAATGATTAGAAGTATCCGAAATGCTTTATTGCTGGCTCAATGAACGGATTTATAGCTAGCTGTCTTGTCTTTCTTTATCCCTCGTATGAAGTCTTTGCGTTTCCATCTTTATTTATGTTATGTATTTTCACAGCCAAGAATTGTCTCTTTATAAAAAAATTCTACTGATTCGTGTCTCAAACCTGGTAAATTGTATTTGTATCAGTTTTTCTTCTAATTTGATTTGACAAATTTTGTTTTAATGTTATAAAATGTTCGCATGCCAATATGAAATGACTACATTGGCTTTTACAATAAAATGGTGTAGTTGAGTTGCCTTATCTTGAAGTTGAAATATGTTATAGACCATTATATTAAAAAAACGTTAATTCTTTCAGAATGTCTTTCACTTCTACAGAACATAAAAATAATTTTTTGTTCAAAATATTTCTTCTTCTTTACGTGCCATCTCCTCGACGAAGGTTGGCAATCATCACTGCTATTCTAACTTTTGACACTACAGCCCGAAAGAGTTCAGTTGAGCTGCATCCAAACCATTCTCTGAGGTTTCTCAGCCAGGATAATCTTCTTCTACCTATGCTGCGCTTTCCTCGACTCTTTCCCTGCATTATTAGTTTAAGAAATTTATATCTGTCACCGCGGGTTATATGACCCAGATATTGTAGTTTTCTTATTTTGATGGAATCCAGTATCTCTTCAGTATATTCTTCTTAGTACTTTTTCATTCGTTATTCTGTCTGTCCAGGAGATTCATAGCATTCTTCGATATGTCCACATTTTAAATGCTTCCAATTTATTGAGACATTGTTTATTTAAAGTCCATATCTCCACACCATACAAAATAACAGAAAATACATAACACTTTCGTACTCGTTTTCAACGATTTCGGCTGAGATCTCTACAACATAATATTTGTTTCATATTAAATGCAATTCTAGCCTTTTCTGTTCTAATTTCTTTGGTATAATCGTTTGTTTCATTATTGTTTTTCCCTAAATAGTTATAATTCTGAACTCGATCTATCGTCTTATTATTTACGTGTAGATTGATGTAGGTACTTATCTAATATTTTTTTTATATAACCATGAATTTTCTTTTCTTTATGTTTAGTGACAGACCAAATTCTTCACTCGCTACAACAACCTTATCTAAAATTCTTTCTAAATCTGTAATATTTTCTGCTATTAATGTTGTAACATCAGCATATCTAATTTCACGTATGGGTAGGCCATTTATTTTTATGTATGATACTTCATCTTCTAATGCTTTTTTGAATATTTCCTCTGAGTCTGTATTAAACAGTGATGGCGACAAGACACAGCCCTGTCTAGCATCTCTTTTGATTTTTATTTTATTAGTTTTTCAATTATTTATTCTGATGGCAGCTTCTTGTTCATAATACAGATTATTTGTTATTCTTATATCCCGTGCCGATGTTCTTTGTTCTCAGTAGTCTTATTAACAGATTATGTTTCACTGTATCGAATGCCTTGGTATAATCTAAGAAGCAGACATAGATCTCCTGATTTACATCTAGACATCTCTGTATTAGAAGATTTACTGCATCTTCTCTGGTTCCTTGAGCATTTCTAAATCCGAACTTTTCTAAACATTTCTAAAATTGGACAAACCAAATTTGTCCAATTTCTTTTTCTAACTTTTTATATATTCTACGATAAATAATCTTTAGGAATACTTTTAGTATGTGGCACATTAGACTGATGGTATGGTGATCGCAATATTGTCTGGTGTTTTTCTTTTTCAGTATAGTCACGAATTTTGATAGAAACCATTCTTTAGGTAATCTACCTGTTCTGTTTTCATTTCTTTAATTGTGTGTTTTACTTCACTTTCTGTTATTTCTGGTCCAGTCTCTTCAACTAATTATTCGTTATCTATTTTGTCTAGTTTGTCGTTAAACAGCTGTTCTATATAGTTTGCCCATACCATCAATTTGTTTTCTGTATCCATTACTGTGTCTCCCTTTTCATCAACTAGTATATTTTGTTTATATTCTGGTCTTTTAGTTAATTCTTTTATTTTCCTGTGTAAATTAAAGCTGTCATGTTTATTTTGTAGCATTTCCATTTCATCATATTTTTCTTTTAACCAAATTTCTTTTGCTATACGAATTTGTCGCCTATTTCGTTTTGTGTTTGCTGTTACAATGATTTATTTTTGTCCTTATATACTCTTCTTTTGTTCATCCAGTTTAGTATTTCGTCCATCATCCAATCTTTTTTTTTTCTTTGGTTTTGCGTAGATTCTTTTTTGAAGGTTCTATTGAGTCAGCCTTTATTTTTTCCCAGTTTTTGTTGATGTGTTCTTCATTGCATGCCTATTCAATCTGTACGGTGTTTGGACGTTCATTTATTTTTTTTTTTTGATACTTTCTCTGATTTTTGGATCTCTTAATGCATTTATATCAGTTCTTTCTACTTTTGCTGTCTTTTTTATTCTTTTCATTTTAATTTTCATATGTGCTACTAAGAGATTATGGTAAGATGCTATATCTGCTCCAGGTTGTGTTTTGACTGCAGTAATACTATTCCGATATCTTTCTTTGATCATTATGTAATCTATTCGATTTCTTATTATCTGATGTTCATTTTCTCTTGGCGATTTTCAGGATTACAAATGTCTATTATATAATTCAAATAACGTGTTTGTAACAATCATATAATTGTCTTAGCCGAATTGTATTAACCTATCTTCTATTTGATTTCTATTACCTAATCCAAAATTTCCCACTACGTTCCTTGTGCTACCCTTTTCAATTTTGGCGTTCAGGTCACCCATTATTATTTTAACGTCACGTGCTTTGGTAGTTCTCAATGCCTCTTGAATTTATTCACAGAACGATTCCACCTCTTCGTCATCTTTTTCCTGTCGTTTTTAGTTGTAGTAGCATAAATCTTTCGGAAAAAGGTGTGAGATTTCATTGTTTAGTATTATTGCCACACCATGTCGATGTTGTGTGTCATTATTACCCGAATAGTATATCGCGTGGTCTCTAACTTTACATTTTCCATTTCCTATTCATCGGGTTTCACTTATTCCTAAATTATTGATGTTAATTCTTTTCATTTCTTGGATTACATTGTGTGTTTTTCCGGATTTGAACATGCTGGTTACATTCCACGTTCCAATTTTAAATTGACGGTGTGCTTTTTTCTTTGTCTGATTAGGATTTCGCTGGTTGACGACCTTAAAAGACCTGACTCCTTTCCTGCCGGATTTTGGTCCCCGATATCCATGATCATTACACGTCTGATTTCTCTGTCTTCTCATTTCATGAAAACATTAAGTAATCGTTATATATTTTTAATAAAGGATCAGTTAAAACATTTAGCAGACTCTTGCTTCAATATAAAATTTATTTTGATTAAGGAAAATCAATCTCTCGACATGGAAAGATCAATGGAATCTTTACTGCTTCATAAACCATACAAAATGCACCTCAGTTATTCCGCAAACTATTTGGTTTAATGATTTTAAAGCTCCACGTAAATATATAACTACTATAAATTTTGCCCCAACACGATATTATTTCTTATATCCTCAATTTAAAAAAGGTCTCAAATTCAAACTTTTTTTTGGAGATGGCTGCAGGTCTAATTTTTTGTTCTATTTTGTGTATTTAATAAAAAAAAACCATATTTCTGAGTTTTTCCAGATTTTTACTGAATTTAGTGAACTTTTTCACCTTTCTATATATAAGTAACATGAGACGATATTTTACAATACAGTAAAATCCCCAAAAATTCTTAAGAATTAAGTTTTTTGCATAAACGAAGGTTATATTTGGTTTTTTGAGAGAGGAGTGGCAGCTTAAGTCTTATTTTTTAATCACATAGAGCGTAAAAAAATAAAAAAATTGAATTCTGTGGGCTATTTTGCCTATCCTAACGGAGTTACCCTTTATAACGATGCTTTTAAGAATAAGCTTTATTTAACTTCAAAAAAGATTTTAAATTATAATAAGCATGGAGCAAGTTGATCGATTTCCCAAAATTGAATTTATAGACAAGACATCATTAAGTGGCTTATTACACGTGATGTACATTTCGATTGAGGTATTATCGGAAATAGTTAAGGTGAATACAGCTCCCTACGTTGTGTTATCGACGAAATTGCAAAAAAAAACGAGGAATTACTCGTGTTTCGTCTTCCACCCTACCACTTCGAACTAAATCCCTTCAAATTGGAATGGGAACAAGTAAAGGGAGAAACAGCAACAAATAATACCAGATTTAAAATTACAATTATTTGTGAAATCCTTGATAATTGTCTAAAACAAGTAACAAGTAAAAAGTAATAAAGCATATCGGTCATAAACTTTAAGGAGAAGAATGTTTTTCTTAAATAGAATATTGCCGTCAATAATGATGCAATTATGATATGAATCGATACAATATAAGATGTAAAATAATCAGAAGTAGGAAGTTATGAAATATTTAAAAAAGGCTCATCTAAAAGGCATTTCGTGAATAGTTAATAACTATACTGATAACAAAAGCTCTAGCCATTTGTTTACAGGAGAGAGAAAAAACAGATTTTTAAATTTTAATAAATATTTACATCATTTAACTTTGGTCGAAATGATTAGCGCTATATATCTTCTTCAAGCTGGCGTGCGGCAAACTGCCGTAGATGACCAAAAGGGAGTCTTCCAATAATCTTGGTACTGGTGATGCCGCTGCCCGACATCAGAGTAGGATATGGGAAGAGAAACTTTGGTAATCAGATAGTAGAACAGTTACAAATATATGCAGAACACGCGGATTCTGACGTTAAGAATTCAAGCCACTTCATCGAGCGTATAACAGGTGTGACTTTTGAGCCGGGACATTTGTTAGTCAGCTTCGATGTGGTCCCACCTTTCACAAATGTTCCTATAGATGAATCATTAGAAATTATAAGCAAAAAGTATACAATTCTACAGGATACTCTAAATCTAACAAAGCACTGCTTAAATAACACATATTTCATCTATAAGGAGCAAAAATATAAACAAGTTGAAGAAGCACCGATGGGTTTACCACTGTCACCGGTAATAGCAAACCTGTTTATGCAAGAAATAGAACATCGAGCAATAGGAACAGCCGAGCACAAGCCCAACTTTAGCTTAGGTACGTGGATGATACTTTTATAATCTGGACATATGTAGAAGAAAATCTAAAGGTATTTTTAGAACACATCAATAAATATCCACCATAAATCAAGTTTGTTATGGAACTGGAAGAAAACGAATAACTACCATTTTTGATGTGTTAATAATAAAGAAGGAAAACAAGCACATAGGACACACAGTATACCAAAAACCCAGACATACCGACAGATATCTACATGCACAACCCACAATCCTGCACAATTACATTCAGTCATTAAAACCCTGATGACACGATCAAAAAGGACAGATTAAGAACATAAAAATAAAGAAATGCATAATGTGAAAGCAGCACAATAAGAAAAAACGACCTTTCAACATATACCATTGAAAAGGCTCATAATGCTCAAGAAAGAATTAAGAACCTAACGGAATACCTAGAAAATCTATCAACAACATAACCCACCACGTATGATATCAATAACAGAGCAAAAAACGGTAAAGACAAAGCTGAACTATTTAGCAAGCACCTTCAAAACGTATTTATGACATACTTTTCTACACTCTTTACCGAGGAAGAAACAGAATTAAACAAATAAATTTTTAGGAAACCGAAAATCGTCTCTTTAAAAAACGTTTTTATTATCGACGATAAAACTACGAATCAAATAGAATGCCTAAAAGAACTTCGAGTGGAACTGGAACAGAGAAAATCGAATGAAGAGGAAAATTTAACCATAAAATATATACAAGGTGTCCCGAAAATTGTAAACTTTCGTCACTAATTCTGATATTTCAGGTTTTCATAATTGGCTCTGTTTCTATACTAATATAGCTACTTTAAATTCCAAATTTAATGAATTTTTATGCAACATTCAAAACCTAAATTCTCAAATAATTCTTATCACTGAAACATGGTTAACACCAAATGATCTTGACTCTCCTTATAACAGTGATAATTATTTCTTTTATAGGTGTGATCGTCGTAATCGACGTGGAGGGGGAACTTGTATCTACTTGTCTTTAGAAATTACTAATAATTTCTCTGTTACATCTCTAATATTGAACTTCTTGGCTTAAAAATATGTCATAAAAACTCTTTTGTTTTTCACTTAGTATGTGTTTATCGGCCTGTTAATTCTAGATTAGCAGATGATAAGTCCCTTATCGCACCACTTAATGAACTGTCTAGGCTAGAGAATCTGATTGTTATTGGAGATTTTAATTTTAGAGACATTTCGTGGCCTATAACTGATCCACCTAGTGGCTTAACAACTTCCAAAAATGTATTTACAGATTCTGTATTAAATTCTAATTTACATCAGTTTATAACGGAGCCGATTCGTTTCAAAATCAATAATTTACCATCTATTTTGAACTTGGTATTCTCTAATGATCCCCATTTATTAACACATCCCATAATAAGCTCTCCAGTAGGTAACTCAGATCATGCAGTCATAACGTTTCATATTCAGTTTAACTTACAGTACTGTACTCCTAATCCTAATATTAATAAAATGGCATATGAAATAATTGATTTTAAAAATACAAATCGCCAACTCGCTGATATTGATTGGAATGATATTTTCGGCGACATAAGGAATCCAGCTATATTCTGGGATAAGTTCTTACACGTTGTTAATTTCTGCAAAAACCAAAATACCTTCAAAAAAACAATATACAAAAATAACATAAAACCTTGGATTAATGGGGAATTAATTTATCTGAACAAATATAGAAAGCTGTGGAACAAATATAGACGTACAAATCGCATAGAGGATTTACTAATTCATCGAGACTTTGCCAAAGATTTAAAGAAATCTCTACATGAAGCTCGTGTTGCCTATAAAGAGAGTATAGTCATTAGTAATAACTGTAAAAAATTGTACAAGTATATTAGATCTTCGTTGACAACAAAAGTTTCTATTCCTTTACTGGAAAATGATAATGGTGATATATCCCAAAGTAACTATGAGAATGCCGAAGTCCTCGCCAGTACTTTCTCTAAGGTTTTATTTGTCGAACCCACTAATCATCAGTTGCCTAATATTACTTCGTACCGAGTTTCTTCTTCCATTGAAAATATAATCATTACTCCTGAAAAAGTTAAAACATCATCTTCAAAGCCTAAAAAATAATTCGTCTACTGGTCTTGACTTAATATCTTCTTTATTTTTAAAGAAATGCTCTGATGCTTTAGCTTACCCACTATATATGTGATTATGTCCTTATCATTCACCCCACATATTTTGCCTCCTTTATGGAAAACCGCATCAGTAACACCGATTTTTAAAAAAGGGAAAACATTGAATCCTAATTACTATCGTCTTATCAGCTTAACACCTATAATATCTAAGATAATGGAATCTATTATTGCCGATACAATTTCTGATTTTCTGCAAAATGAACTGGTTATACCAGAACAGCAGCATGGTTTTGTCAAAGGACGTTCTACAATGACAAATCTTCTCTGGTGTTTCAATGAATGGTCAAGAGCATTAGACAGAAAAGCCCCGGTAGACGTTATTTACCTCGATTTTGCTAAAGCTTTTGATCGAGTTCCAAAGCGAAGACTATTACATAAATTGGAACACCTTGGTATCTGTGGTCAATTACTGAGATGGATCGACGCGTATTTAACAGATAGAAAGTTTTGTGTTAGAGTTGGGGACTCTTTGTCAGTTGAGAGAACGGTTTTAAGTGGGGTACCGCAAGAATCAGTTTTGGGCCCACTTTTATTCATAGCATACTCAAGTGATCTAAAATTTCACATTAAATTAGCAAAGCTTTCTATGCAGATGACACGAAGCTATTTTCCGATCCCTCCGTAAATTTCCAGTTAATACAAGATGACCTTGATTGCATATCGAAATGGTGCTCTACTTGGATGCTGCCTCTTAATGGGGACAAATGTGTAGTTCTTCACATGGCTAAAAATAATCCTTGTCTTCCTTACTCTATTAGTGTGAGCGTTTTAAAAACAGTGAAATTACATAATGATCTAGGTGTTATAATTAATAACAATCTAAGTTGGTCGGAACATATTTTGCATATTTCTAAAAAAGCTAACAGTAAATTATATCTACTCAATAAAACGTTTGCGAAAGTGTCATTTATGAGCTCAGTTCATCTGTATAAACTGTACATTCGTCCAGTTCTGGAATATTGCGGAACTGTTTGGTGTCCGGTATTAGTGAGCGATCGTAATATTCTCGAAAACGTACAGCGGCAGTGCACTAGGATGTCCTTTGGTCGCTTAAGACCTACGTATACAGAAAGACTGAATATGGCCAATCTCACTACATTTGAACAACGTCGACTTCGAGGCGATTTAATTATTACGTTTCGGATAGTAAAATACAACTTTGGAAATGTGGGGGGTATGTTTATACTAGACAATGACAATCGTCTTCGTGGCCACAAACTTAAGTTTAAAAAGGAAACTTTTTTAACAACAACTAGAGTTTTGTTCTCTGTAATCGAGTGTTCTCGATATGGAATAGCCTTCCGGCTGAGATCATAGATGCTCCATCTGTCAATATTTTCAAAAATAAACTGGATGATCATTTGCTCCATAGTTGAACATTTAATTTGTACTTAACACTTGCTATTACCTATGTTTTTGTATATTTATTTAGTTAGTTAGTGCTTAATATGTGACTATTGTAATGTAACCATTTAATTGCACACTATATAACATTGTATTTACATGAGCATATGGGTTTTGCGACCCCTGCTCAAATTTATTGTAAAATAAAAAAAAATAAAATAAAAAAAAATGAACCTGAATCACACGAAATTTCCAGCAAACCAAGTAAAACCAACAATAATGAAAAAAATCAATATCAAAATCATCCCCGGTTTTGACCCAATCTTTGGCAAGATTCTAAAGTCTAGGATAAATGTATAAAACTCACAACTTTTATATTTATTGCAATTCTGCGTTTAAACTACTTCCCTTATGACTTAAAATGATCACATACCTGTAATATTTTTTTCACCAATTTCATTCTCGAGAGTCAGTACAACTATTATTGTCGAGGAAGTTAGAATGCCCAGTTATTTGCATAGTTTACTTAACATACATTTTAAATTATTATCATAAAAACGTACTGATCATTGTAAATAAAAACCATTTACTGGGTTTAATTTCTTTCATTTAAACTGAAAATAAGCAAATATTTTATTTGAATACTCCAATATCCTTAACTTTTGACGAGAAGTTTTTAATAAACACACCCGCAAATTTAAACGAACGGAATAAAACTTTAATAAATTAAAGTCTATGTTTTACTTGCTGTTTACATCGAGAATATAAAGAGAGCTATGAATTTTGCTACTATTTTTGTTTGATTTAGACGTTAGAGTTAGACATTATCAAGTTAATTAATGGCGAAGTTGAAGGCATTTCATTTTTTTTTTATTTAAAGAAACAAAGTCGCATCCACCCAAAGGTTATTAGCGACATTCCTGTAACATTTGTAATAATATTAAATTTAACATTTTTGTAACAATCAATCATTGTAACAATTAATTACAATTTGTGAACAATTGAACATTTGTAACAATTAATTAAGTTACATTTTGTGTAACATATTTATACATTTTAAGTAACCTAATAAATTTTTCGGAACTAAACTTTTGTTGAGGAGTGCTTTCAGGTTATTTGGCAAATTGTAAGACTGTCTTATATTTAGGACTGTCTTATATTTAGGACTGTCTTATATTTAGGACAGTCTATCAAGAAGTGCTTTATACTGTCTACTGTATTGCACGTTTCGCATTTTGGAGGTTCACTATTTGAGAAGAGATAGGCATGAGAATACCTACAGTGTCCAAGTCGTAGACGTGTAATAATAGTTTGGCATCTTCTGCTTCTGGCTCTGGACTTCCAATGAAAAAATGTCACTTTTGATGGTTCTGAGTTCCGAACTAGAGTCATTCCACTCCCGATTCCACGCACTTAACACCTTATTTTTAAAATAAACTTTTAGATCGCCTGCGATACTCCGACACTCTGTTTCTGATGCGTCACTGGTGATAGCGTTACGCGCACTAGTATCTGCTTCTTCATTCCCTTCTATGCCTATATGAGATGGTATCCATAGGAAGTGGACTCTTCTGAAATTTTCTTGAGTTTTCATTAATTCGGCCCTGATAATTTTCTCAATGGGGTGTTTAGGGTATACATTTTGCATAGCTTTGACTGCGCTGGGAGAGTCAGAAAGGACTAGACAACAAGGGATGTTTTTAATATTTACTTGCTTGATGGCTTTGAGCAAACCAAATAGTTCTGCAGTATAGATGCTGGAATTTAGAGGAAGTTTAAATTGAAAAGTGTCATTTGTGGTTACCACTGCTACTCCAACGCCAAGATCACCTTTGGATGCATCTATATCAATTTTAATCCACTCATTGTATTGTTGATCTAGGATTAACTTTAAAAATAATAGGACTTGTTTCATGTTTATTATATATACTTAACGCTGTAATGACTTTGGGCTGTTCGATAGTCCAAGATAGATAGTTATTGGTATTCGTTTGAAATACTGTTGGGAATTGAATGTTCAGTCTGGAGCTATATAATCGGATTCTCTCGTAATAAGGTTTGGGGGCACGGGGCTTATTATTGTAATAATTAATATATTTGCTATTAAAAGTATTACAGTAGAGGGTTTTTTTTATATTTGAGGCTATAGATGTATCATGCGCTAGAGCTAAGTATATTCTTCGGTAATTTAGAGGTGGTTCGCCGGCTTCGCTCAGTATGCTTTCGGAGGGAGTTGTCCGGAATGGCTCCGAGTGCAATTCAAATACCAGCGTTGTGTATGCTGTCAAGTTTTTTAAGTAGTGTTTTTGAAGCAAATGCATATGCAATTGATCCATAATCTAATTTAGATCTAATTAGTGTTTTATATATTCTCAACAGAGTTTCCTGATCTGATCCCCAATTTCGGTTTGCCAATGTTTTCATTAGATTCAGTCTTTTATGACATGTTAAAATTGTTTGTTTTATATGTTCTTGCCAAGTAAGTTGTTGATCAAACCACATACCTAAGAACTTTGCCGTTGGTTTAAATGGGAGCATAGTGTTGTATAATTTTAATGTAGGGGGCATTGATGAAACCTTTTTGGAGAAGAGTATACCTGATGTTTTTGTTAGAGACCATTGTTCTAATTGGTTTAGAAAACACTGCAAAGCGTTTGTCATTGATTCGGTGTTATTTCCTTTGATATAAACAACAAGGTCACCTGCGAAAAGTCGAGCCTTTAAAGGTTTAGTAAGGTTGTTAATAATATTATTTATTGCCACTAAGAATAAAGTAGGGCTTAGGACTGATCCTTGGGGTGTTCCAATTTCTTCACTTTTCTCCTCTGAGTAAGTGTTATGTACTCTTACGCAAAAAGACCGGTTCTGTAAAAAGTTTTTAATAAATTTCAGGCAATTTCCACGAATATTCCATGAACGTAGTTCTTTCAGAATATTGAATTTCCAACAAGTATTAAATGCCCTTTTCGAGTCGAAAAATATTGCAATACAATGTTGTTTGGTTGCTAGCGTGAAGGTTTTTCAGTTGGCTTTATTATTACAAGATTAGTCGTGGCATATTTGAAAATTATATTCTCTCTATATTGCAGTATTGTTTTTTCTTCAGAAAACATGCGATGTTAGTCTTACGTATTATTGCAAACTTGATGATAAAAGGCATTCTACCACCGATTGTTTGTTGTAAGAGTTTAGTAATAATTAATTAATTGTTAAATCAAAAACAACGATCCAATAAATGATAAACTTATATACTGATATACTATCATTACAAAAAATTGATGTGAGAGAATATATAAGAAGCCTACATTATGCAAGAAAACTCTCAAACAGAGTTCTTCCTATGGTACTCTATCCAATTAGTGGATGTTGGCGACAATTCTGGTATACTCAAACAGACAACAATGAACAATGTATAACGTTATTAACGTCAGATGTTTGTTATTTTTCTCCAAAGAATTATTGTATTACAATTTCTTTTGATGTTATTTATTTGTTAATTTTCTCTTTTATTTTACTATTTTTATTATAAAGATAGTTTTGGCGCTTAACTCTTCTATCAACTTAATATTCTGTTAAATTTTTCACTTATTTCGATTCGTGTTCAGACCTCACGAAAAATAAATGGATGACAGACAACATCTTAAAATCAATGGAACAACGTCGACTGATAAAATCTAGTGAAACAGAATATAGACACCTGCAGAGAAGAATAAAAAGGAGATTAAATTAGCCAAAGAAAAATGGATGAGAGAAAGGTGCGACGAAATGAAGGATATAATATCTAAACACGACTTATTTAATATGCTTATTAAACTAAAAGAAATAAGTAACCTATTTAAAAAAAGAGTACCCTCTGTACTCGTTGACAATAATAACAAAATTATTGTAAATGAGCACGAAATAAGAAAAGAATGGCAGCTGTATATATCAGAGTTTTTTGAAGATGACAGCAATAGTTCTACCGAATTCTACCAAAACTGTACTGACGGACCAGAAATTATGAAATGCGAGACAGAACACGCTATAAATAATGCTAAAATTAGAAAAGCTTGTGGTCCAGATGATACACAAACTGAGTTGCTGAGACTAATAGAGGATGATAACATAAAAGTAGTAGTAAGACTTTTTAATTCGATATATAACACCTGAGTGATTCCCACAGATTGGCTCAAATCCATCATTGTCGCAATCCCTAAAAAACACAATGCGAGAAAATGCTCAGAATATCGATTAATTAGCCTAATGAGCCACACTCTTAAAATTTCTTAGAATACTTCACGACAGAACTAGACGCAAATGCGAAGAAGATCTCGAAGATACCCAATTTGGTTTTAAAAATGCTATGGGAACCAGCGAGGCACTTTTTGCGCTTAACATCCTATTACAAAAATGCCGTGACCAAAGAAAAGATGTAATTGCATGTTTCGTAAACTTCGAAAAGGCATTCGATAAAGTACAGCATGTAAAATGAATGCAAATACTGAAAAATATCGGAACAGACGACAAGGATATTCGTGTCATTAAAAATTTGTACTGGAAACAAACTGCCTTCGTAAAAATTGGAGATAACTACACCGATGAAATCTCCATATAACGAGGAGTCAGACAAGGTTGCATTTTGTCGCCAACATTGTTCAATGTTGGCCAACTCGGACCAGATATTTAAAAAGGCAATTAAAAGACTACCATCTGGAATAAAATCAACGGGGAACTACTTAATGTGATTAGATATGCAGACGATACAGTAATTCTGTCAGATAATATTGAAGGTCTCCAAATTCTGGTAGATCGTATTCACGAGGTAGGAGTGGAAATGGGCATTAAAATAAACTCAAACAAAACCAAATTTTTAGTGTTTAGTCGCGACCCACATCCCGATGCAAAGCTTCAATTAAACGGAGTCTAAGTTGAGAAAGTTCACAAAATGACATATTTGGGAACTGTAATAACTGACCAACTAGATCCAGGCATAGAAATAAAACTTAGAATAGCAATGACTAAAACTACATTTATGAAAATGAAGTCATTTCTTTGCAATAACCATCTCAGTTTAGAACTAAGACAAAGAATGGTTAAGTGCTATGTTTGGTCCGTACTTTTGTATAGTGCAGAAGTGTGAACGCTAAAAGTATCGATCATAAACAAAATATTGAAGCATTGGAATTGTGGGTTCATAGACGAATGCTGAAGATACCTTGGACAACAAGGAAAACTAATGAAGAAGTACTAAGGAGCGTCAACAAAGATAGAGAACTGCTAAAGACTGTGAAACATCGAAAAATGTTTTATCTGGGACATATAGTAAGGGGAAGTTGATATAAAATATTACAACTGATCCTTAAAGGCAAAATAGAGCACCGTAGAGGTGTAGGAAAAAAACAAGTTTCTTGGTTAAAAAACATTCGTGAATGGACTCACATATCAAATGCAGGACAATTATTCCATATTGCAGAAGATTGAGAAGCCTTCGCAATGGTGATCGCCAACGTCAGATAAGTCTAATATGGCACCACGCCGCGAAGAAGAAGAATGTCAGTTTTCACTTCAATTTAATGGAAAGGAGAACTTATTTTCATAATATCTTTCATCTATTTAAGCTGATGTATTGGCTCGTAAGCTCATTTGGGTATTTAAATCTCTTTTTCGAGTAAGCAAATATTTCCCTTTCGTAAAAAGGCATAGAATATGTAATATTAACAAAAAAAAATGTGAAAGTTTACCACTAAGTTACATCTCCTTTATTTTTAATGACATCCATAATTCTTCGAGTCATAGTTTTTACCAAGCTCTGACAAAATTTTAATGTAAACATCGCGCCACAAAATCTCTACCGGGGACCAGTCGGGACTATTAGAAACCCATTCCAGAAGTGGTATGCCATAGTCTTCAATCCATTTTAAACTCTCTTTTGAGGTATAACCACCTGCGCCGTCCTGTTGGAAGACTATGTTCAGAATCCTGAATCTTCCGCTGATGTTAAACGGGGTTCCATAATCGGTAAAATAGATTTTTCTAAAATATTCAAATATTTGTCCGTGTTTACAATCCCATCGATAAAATGTAACTTTCCCGCACCTTTAGACGACATGCTGCCCCAGATCATGACAGATGCATAAAATTTGACTTTTCTCTTCAGACAGTCGGGATGGAAAGCTTCATTTTTCCTGCGAATGACTCGACTGTTACTGTCTCCAACACACACTTTAAATCTGGACTCAGTACTCCATTATTGCGACTAAATCCAATCTTTATGCTCTTTTGACCATCTCAGTATATTTTTCTTTTGTTTTAATATTAAAGGTGGCTTTTCCTTAGCCTAAAATAAAATGAAATTTATTAATAATTCGTACTAATTTTTTTAACTATAAAACTTACTTTGTAAGTACCAAATCCTAATTTGTAGGCCTCTCGGTGACATGTTGATCTAGAAACGTGTCTTCCAATAACGTCACTCCATAAAACGGTTAACTCCATATAATTTGCTCGTCGATTTGCTTCGGTTATTTTACTTTTTCGTACATTTCTAGGTTTTGTGACGACCGAACCTGTAGTTTTGTATCTTCTGACTATATTTTTTACACTATAGCGTGACAGTTGCAACATATTCGCGAGTTCCAAATTGGATTTTCCAGAATTAAAAAATTTAATAAAGATTGAACAAATTTTCTCATCGATAACTTTACCTCGACCCATTCATTATACAATCCACCCATGGCAAAAAGCTTTACAATACTATAAAATACATTTGACACTAACTGACAATATTATTGTTTTGATGTCATTTTTTCATAGCTACCTCTGGATTTAACGTAACTATAAAAAAGTCAACGTATGTTGCCATAAGTGAATGCGTAGCCAGGGTTTAGTGATTTTTTTATTGTTGAAAATAAATAAAAAACCATAAGGGTAATGTTTTTAATAAATATTAATAAAAATGCCATATTAATTAATATGGGATTAATTTGTTTATAGTAATCGACTTAAACTGCAAATTCCATAGGTGGGTCAATTGATATAGGAGGGACTCGTTTATTAATGTTAAAAATCTTGAAAGCTTTGAGATGTGGTGCTACCGCCGTATACTAAAAATAAGTTGGGTGGATAAAATTACAAATGAAGAGGTAATACGCAGAATAAATAACGATCCAGAAGTTATACTGAATATAAAAAAGAGAAAACTTGAATACTTTGGCCACCTGATGAGAGGACAAAAGTACACATTCCTACAAAATATAATGCAAGGAAAAATCCAAGGACGCAGAAATCCAGGCCGTAAAAGAATGTCCTGAATGAGAAATTTAAGAGAGTGGTTTGGCTGTACCACTAACGAATTATTCAAAACAGCAGTAAATAAAATTAAAATCGCTCTAATGATATCCAATCTCCGATAGAAGAGGCACTCAAAGAAGAAGGAGACGTATATTAATAACCTCTGGCATCCATGAAACAGATGTTTGAATAATCAGCATCATTTTTATGGCCAAACAGTAAAAATCACGAGATACAACTAACTGAGCAAAAACGTGATAGAGAAAGGTATCAGATTTTAAGAGAAAATTTTATATATGCTAATAACACAATAATCTTCGCAGATAGCATGCAAACTCTACAGCTACAGGCTCTTCTTTACAGGGTAAAATATTCGACAATAACCAAAGCATCATTTGAACGAATGGTGTCTCTTAAGATATATGATGTTGCAGAAGAATGTGTATCAAACAGTGAAGTCAAGAGAGATATAAAAACAAGATTTTATAGTTGTAAAATCTATTTTTTGGCTATTTGCCAGTGCTTTCCCCTTCTAAACATGTTCATACCATCGTTGCTTAATTGTAAATCTTCTAGCAATTTAAAGAAAGCTTGCTTTTTGACAATATTGCACTCGTACTTATATTCGAATTTTTATCATCGTATTTAATTTATATATCTTATATACATTATATATATATACATATATATATATATATATATATATATATATATATATATATATATGTATATATATACAATATACATGTTTGTATATGTTCCATATATACTATACATTGATTGATTGACAAAAGTCTATATAGAGTTTACTTTAAAAAGAATACTTTAATATTTGATATATTATATATTATATATATATATATATATATATATATATATATATATATATATATATATATATATATATATATATAAATTTAAATGTAAAATAAAGTCGAAGCTCTGCTAACAATAAAAATGTAACACCCAATTCCACAACTCCTGCGCGTATAGTAACGATTTTTGTTGGCTCAGACACGCCCTCGGCGGTGATTTTATAAACCTCCTAGACCCTTTTCAACCTCGATCCGTGGTCCCTTATTTAGCAAAATAGCCGGTATACAAATCGTAGTAATAGACATTTCCAATAAGGACAGCGAGTCTCGGAACCCGTTTGTAAAACATACGCATTTGAATAAGACATGCGAGTATGTCAAACGAATGACTATGTTATGTGCGAAAGCTATGGACCGTGTATTTATCAAAGATTAGTGTAGACAGCTAGTGGGGGCTGAATTGTAACATTAAAAATATGGTTTCCCCTATTGTTTACATGTGTATTGACACTCGGAAAACGGAAACTTTTGTGAAATATCTGCATTAGACAGTGGACATATTTGAAAACAACAAAATGGGAATTGACAACAACACGCCTTTTATTTTTTATGTAAGTAATAGAGATGTATAAACAGTCCTTTTAATTTTCCTCTTAATTGAATATATTTAATGACATTTTAAGTGAATTTAAGATGGAAAGGTTTTCCATTTAATACAAAAATTATAGAATAAAATAACACACCTTTTAATTCTTTATATAGGTAGCAAATAATAAATATAAACAACATTTCATTGCTTTTTACTTTAATATATTTAAAAGTAGAAAAAAACAGCACAACATATTATACAAGGCTTTTCGTAATTTAAAGGTAATTTAAAAAATATGTATTATATTTTAATTTAAACAAACAAAACTCCATGCTTAGTTAATGTATCAAATACAGGTTGCAAATATATAGACATTGAGAGTGAATCTAAATATATAAAAGAAATTGTATTAACAAAATATAGTACACTATGAAATTACTAATATATATTATATTATAAGCTAGCGCAAAAGTTTATAACGGGTAGAATTTCTCAAAATCTTTATTAGGTATAGGTAGAAATGGCAATATCACGTAATACTAGTATATCATATGGCTTGTATCATACGTATCATATACCATGTTTAAAATAATATTCTATATAACATATTATATTACAACATGAGATACATATTTTTATATGATATATATATATATATATATATATATATATATATATATATATAACTAATATTTATTGGCCTATTTTCAATTTATACAGCTAATTTACTTCATCTAATAATGCTTATACACGAAAAATTATATATACTTTTATAAAAAGTACATTAAACGTCATTATCAAGTAAAATTATCTGATAAAGTAAAAAGTATATCACGAATCATTTATTTTACATAATAAATGATGTGCGGAATGTAATATTTCATATATAGTATATCATATATCTATCATATAGCATATATGCTCTAGCGCCTGCTGTAGAGACTTTTTGGGATCGAGGCCTTACAACAGGTACGTAAACCCTCGTTGCGCAAGCTCTTCCACTAGGTCAGCATGCCCGCCCTTTTCAAGTTCTTGCTCAGCTTCATCGAGATTCTGTTTGCTTAGCCCTTGTCTATTCTTGTCCCAAGAGAAACGATGGGGTGGATCCACCCTCCCTGTGAAGCTCCACTTGTCGGGAGAAGGCTAAAAAAACTAAGTAATGCCTAGAATTTAGACTTGAGCCATTCTTAATTTCTATTCGAACGAGCTCTCTTCATAAAAGTAGTAACCATAACTGATCACGAAGAGCGTCTGCACTACAGACAAAGTACCACAGATCTTGAAAGGGATTTTTTGAATTAGTCGTTATTGTTCTGTGATGGGACCAAAATATGAAATTTTGAGACTCATCATACAGGGAAAGATTCAAGGAAGAAGATCTGTTGGCCGAAGGCAGAACTCATGGTTGAAGAATCTACGTGATTGGTATCAATGCAGATTGATTGATTTGTTTAGAGCAGCAAGCTCAAAAATAAAAATAGCCATTATGATTGTCAACCTCCGTCAACGGCACTCTAAGAAGAAGTTCTGTGATTTTAAAAGGTTTCTGTACATAAATACATTATTAGAAATGTCGATTGCAGCTGTTATTTAAAAATTATTCTTCTTTTTTCTTTATATGAGCAATTTTGCTTGTTTATTGGCAGGTTGTTGTCTGTATGGAATATTGTCAGTCTATCTCTTCCGCGGTCGGCCGAGACTTCTATCACATAATGTAATCTTCCTGCTAATCTATTTGTACTTGATCTCTTACTTTTTTTTTCAACATTTTCGTAGCTGGTCAGTGTAATCCCTATTAACTTTATTTCCATTAATTGTTTAATTCTAACTCCATTGACATCACGTCTGCACCTCATAGGTTCTTTACTGATTACTGTTGTCCTAGTTTTCAGAGTTGAAATTGTCATGTTAAATTCCTTCTTGTATTAAATCTGTGGACTAGTCTTTGAAGGCTGACTTTTTTTTAAAGATATCAAAATTGCATCGTCTGCATAACCAAGCATTTTTATTTCACTGTTCCGCATTTTATATCCTTTTCCTTTATTGGCGTTCTTTATGACTTTATCCATTATTAAATTGAATAGCATGAGTGTAGCGAATATCTTTGTGTCTTATTTCATTGCCTGTTCAAAATTCTTCATCCATTCTTATAGAATTTTATTGTGTCTTATAAACTTGGTAATTAATGTTTTCAGTTGACCCCTCATTGTCGCTGCCCCATATTTTAACAATTTATTTACTATCTTATCTTTATCTGCAGCTTTTCTGTTCTTTAGTTGTCAAGCTTTCTTATGCTTTATGTTTGCCTATATGAACTTCTTCATTTATGGTAATTTCTGGTGTTTGTTGTTCCAACGTCGTGTTTTTCTTCTGTATACAACTTCTTTAGATAGTCAACGCTTCCTTTTTGATGTGTTTCTGGTCTGTTAATTCCTTTACCTCCGCTCTTTGATCTCTTATAAATTATATAATTATTATCCATATATCGTCAAATTTGTCAGGGCTGTCTATTTTCTTCACCATTATTCAATATATATTCCGAAAAGATCTTTCAAAATGCCTTCGAAAATATTGAAGAAAGAATAAAAATCAAGGGGAATACGTAAACAACTTCAGATACGAAGAAGACACCGTTAATATTACAGATAGCGCTGAAAGCTTGCAACAACTTCTAAATGTCATATCCAGGGAAGGAGGTACTTATGGGCTACAACTAAACAAAAATAAAATAAAGTAATGGCTGTTATACGTACAATAAGTGCCGACATTTATATTAGTATATATAACAATTAGATAGAACACGTAGAAAGATTCCATTTTTTCTTGGTTGCTGGATAACAAACGATCTTGACAAGATATTCTATATAAGCTCGAAATACGAGCTTATATAGAATATACTAGGCCATTTTTCAAAGAATAAAGAAATTCCTAATAAACTCTACCTTATCATTAGTATATATAACAATTAGATAGAACACGTAGAAAGATTCCATTTTCTCTTGGTTGCTGGATAACAAACGATCTTGACAAGATATTCTATATAAGCTTGAAATACGAGCTTATATAGAATATACTAGGCCCATTTTTCAAAGAATAAAGAAATTCCTAATAAACTCTACCTTATCATTAGTATATATAAGAATTAGATAGAACACGTAGAAAGATTCCATTTTCTCTTGGTTGCTGGATAACAAACGATCTTGACAAGATATTCTATATAAGCTCGAAATACCAGCTTATATAGAATATACTAGGCCCATTTTTCAAAGAATAAAGAAATTCCTAATAAACTCTACCTTATCATTAAATATCCGATATCGATTAAACATTTATTTATTTCATATCATTATACGGAGTGGAAACATCGACTCTTGTAATTACAAGAATGAAGTGGATAGAAGCCTTTGAGGTGTTTTGAAATGTGGGATTTTTAATGAACGCTGAGGAACAAACTCTAAACAGTCTAAAAACAGAAAAACGAGTTATCTACGACACTGTAAGGAAAATAAAATTTTCTACGACTCATAATGAAAGGAAAATGGAAGAAAAAGGAAAAGAGGTCCAGGGCAAAGAAAATGCTACTGGCTAAAGAATGTAAAAGACTGGACTGGCGTGGATATATATTCATTATCAACAACAGCTCAAGATAGAAAGCAATTTGCTATAATTATCGCCAAGCTTTAGTAATGAAGAAGATATCTTAAGAAGAAGAATTTACCTATCCATTCTTTTTCTTCTTTACAGCCCTACGATCGTAGGGCTGTAAACACGACAACACAAGTTGTGTGAATTTGTGTCATTACTTTGAATTGCTTCTTATTTTTACCAGAGTGCTGTGTAGCGGTTGTCAATTGGTAACATTTGATTATGTTTATACATCTGCATTTATATATCTTATGACTGTATATGCTAATGTATGTCTTCCATGTATATTATGTTCGATATCAGCAATAAACTTATTCCAGGGATCTTGGTGAGCTTGCCGTGTTACTGTCTAGCATAATTTGCCTTTTAATTGTATATGTCTTTAGCTTCGTGTTGTGTAGGAGTTTTAGATAAGCATGTCCTTTCGTGTTTGTAATTCTTCGTTTTACATTCACAGTTTTTCGTTGTTTTATGTTGTTAGCTTTATCCCAATCTCTTTCTTTGCTGCATTGTCTATGCAAATTATGATGTTTTTCCGTTCTGTATTAATATAAATTTTCGTTGTAACTTAAGACATATGTCGATTTAATCTGTTGTGATATAGATTCCTTATACTTTTTTATTGAATTTGTTTTTTATCCTTCTTAAGTTAAGGCTGTTTTGTTTGCGTTTAGTTTCGTTCATTTAACTATTACATTATTATAGATAGAATAGAATAGAAATATACTTTATTGTCACTAAAAATTGTACATTTTTATGAACAAAGCTTACAAAAAGTCAAAAAATAACAATAAAAATTAAAATTTACTGAATTTACACAAATCGTCAATATCACACTTACAAACTATTAGGTTAAAGTTAAAGAAGGGATAATTTTTGAAGTATATTCTGATATATGTTGTTCTTCTGAGACCAAACAGATACCGTATTGCTCTTTTTTGTAATTTAAAAATAACATCATATTGGGCAGCTGTACTAGAACCTCAAAACGAAAGACCATATCGAAGATCAGACTCGAACAAAGAAAATGTTATTTTGGAAAATACTAAATTAATTTTCGTTCCTTTTCTTTCCTTCCTGAATTGATACTAATAAAAAATGATCTGAGTAGATATCGCTGTCTCTATCGACCTTTTCTAAGATTTTTCATGTTTCATGACTCCTTGCTCTTCAACGGTTTTTATGTATATTTATTTTGCAGAAAAAGTGTTATTAGTTTTATGGTGCATGATAATTTACATAAGATATATATATATATATATATATATATATATATATATATATATATATATATATATATATTTTCTCCCAGCGTATGAAGTGAGCCACATATCAAAAGAAACTGCGGTTGAAGTGAGGTCCTGTACAAAGTGAGGTCCAGTATATGGACCTCACTTGGTCAATCAATGTAAGACTTTTTCGTAGACATGTACTGATGGCAAAAACTGTTTTTTTACAAAAAAAAGTGGGACCTCATTTTGTATGGTCCACATCAATTTTTAGTTCAGAGATTTTCCGCATAGAGGCGCTGACTTAGGTGTATATTTTCTAACCATGTATATTCTATGCCCTGTTGAATAACATACGATACACATAGTGAGGACCATACAACTGGCAACATCTGTTCAACCTATTTTAAAACAGTGGACCGTCGAATAAATTCAAATAGTACAAAAATGTATAATACTTTAATCCTTTTTGAGAGCGTAGGCGCAAAATTTCGGTCGAATTCTTTTTAACCGCATTTATTTTTTTCGAATCGTGAGAAAACTAATAAGTAGATATTTTAAAAAAATTTAAACTCAGAATAAAAGACTACATTATTGCCGAGGGCAGAAAGTCCCTTATAATAAACAAAAAGTTTCTTTTGAATGATATATTTAAAATAAAAAATCAGACTATTTTTCACCTCTGTGACTTATTAAAATAAATATTATAGAAGTTCTCAGGGACTTTCGATCATAGATAATACAGTAATATTTCATTCTGCGTTTAAATTTTTCAAAAATACTTAATAGTTTCCTCAGGATTCGAAAAAAATGAACGCATTTAAAAACATTTCGAGCGAAATTTTGCGCCTGTGTTCTCAGAAAGGCTTAAAATAATATACATTCTTGTAATCAGTATTTCAAAAGCTTTTAAATAAGGTGTCACATGATGTACTTTCCTATTTAGAAAATCAAAGTTATGCCTGTCACCTGAAATTTTCTTTTATAGAAACCTTTACAAAATTTGCAAGGTAAATAGGATGATATTGTTGCTCGTTGTAGTTCTCCCAATAAAGGTTTTCGCACAGGGACAACACGATCATTGGTACAACTTTTTAGAAAATTTCCCTTGCTTCTGAGTTTATTAAAAAGTATTTTTCTTTTTTTACTACCAACTGAACATGACAAAATTTCTTGAACTTCAATCTCGGCTTCATGATGTCTGGTAATATGTCGAGAAAATTTAAGAACTTCTGTATCGCAAAAAAATCAATAGTCTTTTTTATTACATAATCTTTTTTCTTTTGATCTCATTACCTAAAAAAATGGTAAAAACCGAAAATGTTTTTGATAAATAATAAACATTAAGCATTTTAGAAACTTGTAAAATATTTATGCAAAAAGTTAATTGTATTGTACAGGGTGAGTCAAATTAGATGCAAAGTATGGGGATCTCGTAAACGGTAAAACATAGGGAGAAGGGTAAACTGGGGCAAAGTTGCGTAATCAAAAGCGCAATAATTTGACACTAAAAAATCTAGGATATCTTAAGCCGTTTTGAAAAAATTCGCAAAAAACCAAAATTTAGCAATTCGGTTTTTATTTATTTTTGGAGTTATTAACAGACTAAGAACAAAATTAATAACACTTTTTCATTGTCGCTTTTAATGCTCTATTAAACCGTTATAAAAAATTTTATATCCGACGTTTCGTCTTTTTGGAACCATCATCAACTACATTTTTCCCATAGTACTAAATTCAGTTTTCTGCAGATTTGATATTATCTTTTTATTAGAAATTCAACGATATATAACACTTTATTGCTAGACAACGTTTCGACGCCATAACACTTTATGGCTATAAGGACTTTATAGTAGACCTTATTTAGTGAAAAAAAGTTTATATAAACATAGGTTGTATAATGCTTTTTTTCTGAGATACAGGGTCATAAAGTATAAATATTTTTTTAGTTTTTTGCATATATCTCAAAAATGGTATCTACAATTGACCAATTTTACAATTATTAAAGCGGCATCCAAACTTGTCTAAAATACAAATAAACTCATCTTATTATCAATCAGTGGTGTACATTGGGGTTACTAGTTGCACAATTTTAAATAGAACTTCTACGCCACTGCATATTTGGCAACATTTCTAAATTTTATTAAATTAGATATAAAATTAAATTCTCAATCAATTTTACATAAAAAATGCCTGTTGTAAAAATGTCGTATCTCTTTTAGTTTTTGAGAAAAACAGCAGTTAATCGTTCTTTGCAGATATTTTTTTAAATGTAAAAATTTATCTTTTTTAATATTTGCTGTTGGTAAAAGTTCATAGTAAAAATAATATTAAAAATATTAAATTTTGTACAAAATGTTATTATTCATCAATAAGAATATTATGATTTTTACTATTAACTTCTATCAACAGCCAATATTAAAAACGATAAATTTTAGCATTAAAAAAAAACACTGCAAAGAATGATTAACTGCTGTTTTTCTCAAAAACTAAAAAGATACGATATTTTAACAACAGGAACTTTTCATGGAGATTTATAGAAATGTTGCCAAATATGCAGTGGCCTAGGAGTTCTATTTAAAATAGTGCAACTATTAACCTCAGTGCACGTCACTGATTGATAATGTTATGAGTTTATTTATGTTTTCGATAAGTTTGAATGGCCCTTTAATAACTGTAAAATTAGAAGTCAATTGTAAATACTATTTTTGAGATATTTGCGAAAAACTAAAAAAATGATTTATATTTTATCACCCCGTATCTCAGAAACAAAGCATTTTACGACCTTTGTTTATATGAAATTTTTTTCGCTAAATGAGGTCTAGTGTAAAATCATACTTCAAAAAAACAGACTCACCCTGTGTATTATTTTTCCATTTAATTTCACTAAAGATGGTTTTATGAAGTCGAAACGTTGTCTAACAATAAAGTTGATGATGGTTTCAAAAAGACAAAAGGTCGAATATAAAATTTTTTATAACGGTTTAATAGAGCATTAAAAGCGACAATGAAAAAGTGTACAAAAGCAAATGCAGACAACCCCTATTCCCTATTTAAAAATAAGAGGAGAAGGAAGTGGAACAGTGGGGTTTGACAAATGACAGATGTATGTACTGTAAAAATGTGTCCGCCTTAGATCAAAAATCGACCTGTTTCGTTATTTCCTTAAAATATAATAAATACTGCCAAATATCGAAGTGGACTGTTTTCCTTGGCCCACATTGTAACACATAATATTGCAATATAAATTTCGCATTCCTGAACTATCACTGTATCCTCCATTTTGATTATTATTTTTCTCAACTAATGCCATTTTCAAAATTCTTGATTTCCTATCCATCTTTAATGTAAATTATTGAAAAATATAAAACTATTTCTTTGAGCTAGTCTCCGACAAGTCTACCGTGATATGATGCTTAGGTACTAAAATGTTATAAAATTAACAAACAGTACGATCAAGAACAAAGCGAAATCCTTCTTATAACTACAAGTTATACTGAAACATCTAAACAATAATTCTTACTGTGTTATACAGAAAAAGGCGGTAGAAACCACTAATCTCATATTTATCGACAACACTGTAGGGTCCTCACTTGATGAGCTGTAAGGAAATATACACGTAAAGTTGTCCTCACTTTGTGTGCATAACTAAAAAATATATACAGTCTCACTTTAACAGCTGCGTATAATGGCCTCACTTGGGTGGCAATATACTTGAACAATACGGGACACATACACGTAATTTTTTTTGTGTATATTGCTCATTTTTTAATTGCTATTTACTTGTCAAGGTCACTATGAAGATTTGAATCGATTATGTCTACGTTTTCTACCGGTCCTCACTAAGTGCGTGTATTGTCAGGACCTCACTTTGATATCTGTGCATAATTATATATATATATATATATATATATATATATATATATATATATATATATATATATATATATATACAGGGTGTTTCAAAAAAAGTTAACCCCGTCTCTAGGGTAGGTAAAAAACTGAAAAATATTTGGGGTTTGCTTAGTAAAAAATTTTTGTAACGCCATCCGTTTTCAAGATACAAAGGGTTGAAGAAAAAAAATTTTTACGCATTTTTTACGATTTTGCCGAAACTACTGGCAACATTGTAATGAAATTGTATACGAATATGTTTTGGAAGCTCGTACATCCCATGAATTTGTTTTTATATCTGATTCTCATAGAGGGCGCTAGTTACACGGATCGTACTAAGTATTTGTCAATATAACTTTTTTAAGAGTATAATTATTATTCGAAATTTCAAGTAAACTCAAACATCATTCAATTTTACACGAAAAAGGTACTCTTGGTAAAACTCGATACTGTGTACCGTTTTCGGAATATTTTGATTTGAAAATTATGAAGTAATAATTAATTGATGCTGGTATAAAATAGTTAGTAATTAAAAAAAACTCACAAGAAAATTAAATTAATGACTAAGAACATAAACTAAAATTCGATTAGAGTAAGTGTTCAAAATGCCCTCTGTTTTCGCGAATACAGAAGTCTAATAGATTCTATTAAGAAGTAATAAGATTCTATTAACCTTCTAAACGGTAGGGGATCAGCTATGATGTCATTAAATTGACGTTGAATTCTTTCTTCCAATTCTTGGCGTGAATTTACCTCTGTAGCATAGACTTTTTCCTTAATATACGACCAAACTGCGTAGTCCAAAGGGTTCAAATCGCATGACCGAGGAGGCCAATGAATCGGAGCTTCTGCACCTCTACCAATCCATCGATTCGGAAAATGATTACTCAACCAATTACGACACCTTCTATCAAAGTGTGGTGGAGCTCCATCGTGCATAAAAAATAAAGATCTTCGCTCATTTAGCGTTAAATCTTCTAATATCTCAAATAAGGAATTGTTTCAAAAATCAAGACACATATCATCATTTAAATTTCCAGGTAGAATGTGATAACCTATTAATTTGTTACCTAAAGTTGCTGCCCAAACATTAACTTTAAATGAGTGTTGGTAATGTGATACCCTTTTGACTCCTGGATTCTCATCACACCAGTAGTGTGCATTATGGGAGTTAAACATACCTTGTCACGTAAAGGTGGCCTCGTCCGTAAAAAAAATGCATTTTAAAAAATTTGGATTGTCTATAATAATAAGGATGTAATTGCTGTTCTTTCAGTATCCGCCAAGTACTTGAAGAAGAAGTATTTGTTTGTCTTGCTATATTCCTTACGCTAACTGTTGGATCTTGATCAAGTAAATTTAAAATATTATTTTCTTTATTAATTGTTCTTGTTGTTCTTGGTCTACCAGAATTTATTTTATTTGGTCTCACATTTCCAGTTTCTCGACAACGTCGTTCAACGGTTCTAAATGTTTTTTTACTTGGTAAGTTTCTTCTAGGAAACTTTTCTGCATAATGTGTCACAGCTGCACTAGAACATCCTAAACATTCGCCCAAGGTTAATAACATGTAAGTGTATTCAACATTTGAGTACATTTTGATTTGATTTTACAAATAACAAGGTTTCAAAAATCTAATTATTGTTGATTTATCGTCATAACAATCAATAAATGTCAGATTTCCATGGCACACTTGGAGAAAATAGAGGTATACCTATTAGAACTTTATCATTACTACCAGCATCAATTATTACATCATAATTTTCAAATCAAAATATCCCGAAAACGGTACACAGTATTGAGTTTTACCAAGAGTACCTTTTTCGTGTAAAATTGAATGATGTTTAAGTTTATTTGAAATTTTGATTAATAATTACTCTTAAAAAAGTTATATTGACTAATACTTAGTACGATCCGTGTAACTAGCGCCCTCTATTAAAATCAGATATAAAAACAAAGTCATGGGATGTATCAGCTTCCAAAACATATTCGTATAAAATTTCATTACAATGTTGCCAGTAGTTTCGGCAAAATCTTAAAAAATGCGTAAAAATTTTTTTTCTTCAACGCCCTATATCTTGAAAACGGATGGCGTTACAAAAACTTTTTACTAAGCAAACCCCAATTATTTTTCAGGTTTTTACCTACCCCAGAGACGGGGTACCTTTTTTGAAGCACCCTGTAGATATAGATATATAAGAATAGTTTTTAACTATCCACCATTCCATGTGAAACAAAAAAGCTAAAACTAGTAGATGGTGGAATAAACTAACTGAATAGACATAAACTGAATGATGTTATATTCAAAAATCTTCAAAAAAGTTATATCGTCTTAAAAATATTATTATTTAAATAAAATAATAAGAATCAAAAACAGTTTTATTAAATGACCAAGAAGAAATTATATATATATATATATATATATATATATATATATATATATATATATATATATATATATTAAATATATATTATATATATATATATATATATATATATATATATACATGCTAACTTTAATCATTAGAGAATATGTAGATATTACATACTCAACAAAAAATTTACATATGACCATATTTTCATCAATAATCTTAGAATTAAAACAGGTTGCAGCCTTTAAATTAATAAAAATGTAAAACATAAAACCTTAATTAATTCGGTTGATGATTAAAGTTTCCCAACACAAAAAAATCATAACTAAAAAGATCTAATTCTGTCACCTGGAACCGAGATAAGGTCTTAATTTGGTTTATTTTAAAATTAATTTATAAACTTACACGTTATACCTGGTAACATACTTAAAAAATTGACAATACGTGATTTTTGCATGACTAAATCATACAACGTAATATACTCAAAAAACTAAAAATTGTATTCTCAATAACGATACTGTATGTAAAATTTATATTATAATGTGATAAACGCAAAAAATAGTCAATAAACTAGTCAAAACTCACAGATGTTGAAACCAAGCCAGCAGGTACAAATTTGCTCGGAATCCGTTTTCTAGTAAACCAAAATACGGCGAATTGAAGTGTCGTCAAATGCATCGGCAGAAATCAGAAATGGTCTAGTAGTGTGGAGCGGCAATAAAAGTGATTGTAGGTGGAACTCTAATGTAAAGAAAAGGATCTCTTAATACAAGGATAGATTGATATTAAAGTAGCCTTTAATAGATGGCGCTACTTGTTACCGAATTGGTTTCGGTGTTGACATTATTTGCCATTCATGACATGACGTCTGTCAAAATTTTAAGTTTTAAAAACAATTAGTTTGGTTTTTACAGCTGTCAAAAGCAAGCAAATTTTTTGTTTTCGGAGAAATGGAACAAGTCGAGTATCGTTCGGTGATTAAGTTCCTCCACAAAAAGGGTAAAGCGAATGTGCAAATCAAAGCCGACCTGGACGAAGTTTATGGTAAGGTTGCACCTTCGTTAGCAATAGTAAAATTTTGTCAAAAAGTCACCACGCCGGAAATGATAAAAAAAGTCCATGACATGATTATGGCAGGTCGTCTAATTAAGCTCCGCGAGTTAATAGAGGTCCTAAACATTTCCTACGAACGCGTACACAACATCATTCACCATTATTTGGACATGAAAAAGCTATCTGCGCGATTGGTGCCGCGTTTGCTGACAATCCATCAAATGCAAAAACGTGTGACCACTTCGGAGACGCTTTTGACGATGATACGGCAGATCCGAAGGTTTTTTTCGCCGATTTATCACCGTTGATGAAACCTGGGTACATTATTACACACAGGAAACCAAAGAACAGTCGAAACAGTGGCGAAGGGCCGCCGAAGAAGGCAAATAGTGCACATTCGGCCGGCAAAGTGATGGCGACTGTTTTCTGGGATGCGAAGGGCATCATCCACGTCGACTACTTGGAAGAAGGAAAAACAATCAATCGGCCGTCGCCATAGCAAAATTACACGAATTGGGCTATGAATTGGTTGAACACCCACCGTATTCCCTAGATCTTCTAAAAAAATGGGTCGGAGGACGCCGTTTCGCAACAAATGATGAAGTCGTCGCTGAAACTTCGGCCTATTTTAAAGAGCTCCAGCAAAAGTATTATTCGGATGGGATAAAAAAATTGGAACATCGTCTTACTAAGTGTATCGAGCTAAAAGGGGACTATGTTGAGAAATAAATCGAAATAAATTCCAAAAAACTTGTTTTTTTCTAGCAAAGGCTAGTTTTATATGAATCCACCCTCATATTGCAATTAATTAAAAAAATATAATTAATTCTCTGCAAAATTCAGCTTATTCGTATGATTTTTACGGAACAACTCTCCGACGACTGGACTATAACAACTTAATGTCAAAGCATTTTCCACTAAAAAAAGTACGACAAATTGCTGAAAAAACACCTGTGTAATGGTTTAATGATGAATTAAGGTCTAACAATTTAATATCAAAGCATGTTCCGCTAAAAAAAGTACGACAAGTTGCTGAAAAAACACCTGTGTAATGGTTAATTGATCAATTAAGGTCTTACAGATCTAATCTTTTTCTTATTAAACACATTGCAGATGCCAATAAGGATTCGGACTTATATAAACAATATATAAACAACATAAGTATATAAACAACAAAAACTTGAATGGAATCAGCAATTCCAAAATGCTAAAAAGTAAACTTGCTGTGATTTTATTATTAATTCAAATAATAAACCTAGAGACTGCTGGAAAATAATAAATTTCGAAAGAAACAATACAAGATCCACTTCGGTACAACCTGATCCTTCCAGACGAAATACATCAATGTTTTACTACCATTGCAGAGAATATAATTACATCTCTTCCCACTATTAATATTGATGTCCTCTTCAATTATAGAAATTATCCTTCTGAGAGCAAGTTCTTTTTTCGTCTCGTTGTTGAAAAGAGGTCTCTCAAATAATTCAGTCTTTTAGTAATTCTAATTGTAGGGACGTTAACGAAATTAATAGCAAAATTTTAAAAGAAACTTACCAAATAATTTTAACATTTTCACTCATCTTATCATTTAATTCTATCGACTGGAGTGTTTTCGGAAGTACTAAAATACTCAGAAGTACTACCTGTCTACAAAAAAGGTGATTCGTCAAAAACTTTCAATTACAGACCCATAAGCATTGTTTCTATTTTAAGGAAAGTAATTGAAAAGGTTATCAAACAACAATTTTATTCCTATTTCGAGTCCCATAATTACTTTAGCAACTCACAATATGGATTCAGAAGTGCTCGTTCTATTACGAACGCGATATTTAATGTTGTGAGCATGGTGATTGAGGTGCTTGAACGCGGCAATCCCATAAAAATTTCTCTTTGTGACTTGTCGAAGGCTTTTGACTGTGGTTCATAATGACATTTTGCTCCACAAATTAAATTACTATGGAATCAGAGGTATCCCTTTTAAGCTTATAACTTCTTATCTATGTGGCAGACACCAGGCGGTATCTCAAGGTCATCTACCCGATTTTCTATTCGTAAAACATGGAGTCCCACAAGGTTCGGTCTTAGGACCTCTTTTGTTTATTATTTATGTCAACGATTTGCCTAAATTCGTATCTCCGTACAAATCCATACAATTCGCAGATGATACGACATACGTTATAACAGGAAAAAATAATGATGATTTAAAAAAATGTCTTAACTCCAATAAAACGCAAAATTTGGTTATATCTGCAAGTAATTTACATAATGATACAGATAACAACGAGACTGTTAAACTATTGGGAATAACCATAGATAATCGACTGAACTGGTAGGCTCATATCTCACAACTGAAGAAAAAGCTATCAAGTTCATTATTTGTTATTCGCCAACTAGCAAGGATTGTCAACTTTGAAACATTAAAAATAAAATATTTTTCTTTATTCTACTCTCACCTAAACTCTCGATTAATTATATGGGGCAATTGAACAAATGCACTTCAAATTTTTAGAATGCATAAAAGAGAAATCAGGATTTTAGCAGGGGTTAGTTATCTAGAACACTGCCGACTTTTCTTTATCCAATTTAAAATTATGCCGCTACCTACTCTGTTGATATTTTAAGTTCTGACTGAACTTCACAGAAAACCGAATTCCGAAGTGGAAATCGAAACGTCAAAACAATGTTATTTTAAAATAAAAGTCTTGCTTATTCTCAATAAGAATAGTAAATTGTATTAAGATGCCGCAAGAACTATAATAGCTTCAGAACACTCTATAAAAAATAAGAAAAATAATAATCAACAAGGCACACTGGAAAGTCACAATAATACCATTTAGTAATCTGTTCTGGAACAGCCTTAATGACAGTTAAAATTTTGGATAACTAGCGTATTTAATTGGTGAAAAGGATCCCTCATTAAAGAGAGGACTCCATTATGTCCCAGAAAATACAATATAGCCTAAACAAACATCAAATGGAATCCTTAAACAGTTAATTCCAAATCAATACAATTCAAATATAAATTACAACGTAGCAATTTATTTGATATAATTTTATTATATTTTGTATAGTGATTGCAATAAAAAAGTTTTAAGATAAAAAAATATAGTCTATGGTGTTAATGAGCGATATAGTACCGAATATCTACATACTTTATCTTAGCTTGAAACAACTTGAAGTAATAACAATTGGTTTAAAACATTTGGCACGTTTTTTCTAATATAATATATTTAATATAATATATTGAAATATACAGATTGATTAGAATGAAGAAGATTTAAAAGCTTCAGAGAAAGGTTATGATCCTCATAACATTTTTGTTAACGAAAGGATAGCTAAAATAAAAGAGAAATCACTTATGAACCCAATCCTTAAATTGACCAGGGTCCTGATTCTAATTGAGATTTCGACTCAAAACATGTCGAAATTAATATGGCGACGTCGAAATGAGACTTTGCGAACCTTGTGGATTTCAGCTGAACTAACCAAACGACGTCACTAGTTTTCGACTTATCGAAATTAATTTCAACTTCAAGAAAGTGGTTGAAATTTCATTTCGAGTCGAAATTAATCTGACATGACTGACTGGACTGGGAGAAGTGAACTTAGGTTCAGTTTAAGTAGGCGGTGTTTTGATCCTTGCAAGGAAAACTGAGGCAAAAAGTATCAATATGTGTTTTACGGACATTTGCTAGTTTTGGAGGAATTAGAGAGGTTAGATATCCGACGTTCATAACGGAGGATAAGAAGAATGTTACGGGATACTCAAAATTCTTTTTCACTAAGTGATGCTCAATTTAGGCAGCAATTCCGGATTAATAAACAAGCTGCAAATTATTTAATAAGGGTATTAGAACCATATTTGGAAGAAGGTGTTTATGCCTCTAGGATACCCAAAATGTTTAGGGTTAGTATTACTAAGCTGCAGTAAATTTAAAAATATATTAGAATATAACCACTAAGTCAAATCTTAGTGGTTATAACTTAAGGATCTTCCACATCGCCTTTTTTTTTCTTGCCATCTTTTCTTTCAATTCAAAATATAATTGAGAATGGCCAATATTTATGATTTAACAACTCAAACAAGAAAAAAAAGACGTTCACGTAACGTAAACAAAACAAACATTCAACAAGCGTAGTGCAGCCAATAAACAACAGGGCCAACCTAAATTTTCAGCAGTGTCAAAATGATAAAGTAAATATCCCCAGTTTTAACTACAATCGAAATGAATGAGAATCGCTAGCGATTGCGACGGTCATGGCGTAGTCGCTTTTAAATTTCGACATCGAAATGAAATAGAATCAGGGCCCAGATCGTAGCTGTACTACCCAGAACATTCGATACGAAGATTATTCGAATATTATCGATACGAAGCATTTGGCAGGTAAAAAGCTTTCTAGGCAACAAATATTTACTGAAGGTTTGTGAGGTCGGATAGTATAATTCAGCCAGAGAAAACAGGATTCGTTCGTATAGGCATTTATTTCGAATTTACATATAAAAATGAAAAAGTAATTATCGTTAAGTGTCTACTGAATACAATGTTTGAATACAAAGATGTACTGTTTATTTATTTCGATAGATGGGTGTGATGATATTCGATATGGTAAACTAAGATACGGCGATCGAGGAATTGAGGTCATACTCGTACCTCAACGCAGAACGAGTACTTGGACAGGGATAAGGATGTCTATCTAGTTCAACGTACCAGATAGAAAGAATACGCCAATATCGTTCAACGTACCAGATTGACGCAGCCAGAGGAAGGATTGTCAATCTCGCTCAACGCGCCAGATCGACTGGGTTCGGAAGGATTTGGGACACGTTCAACTCACCTGTCCCGAAGGTCAGATATTCTCAACTCAACGCGTCGAGAAAAATCGTTAGCTGTCTTTCAGTTTCGACTTTTATACTATTCGAGACGGAACAAAAACATGATTTGTTTAACACATAGGCGTACTCTAGACGATAAAATATATTATCGTCACAGGTTTTTTTTAGACAAAGAACAATTAAGAACAATACCTATTTAAGTCCCAAATCAAAAAGGACCCATTGAAAAGCTATTGAAGGAAGATAGGTAACGAAAATAACACCTATTATGATTGCACACTATCTTTTATCTAAAGGAAAAATGGAGAGGAGAAAAATCTAGATGAAATCCAGTAAAAAAAGGAAGTTTTGTAAACTAGTCAGAGATGTTTAACATGAAACAAACGTTTTTAGACATTCATTCACCTTTGGAGAATGAGCCTCGGCTATTTCGGCCAATATAATCACCGACTCGACACGAAAAGAAAAGTCCTTGGAAAAATCAGAAAAACGGTTTATCTCAAACAAAGTAGACGCTCCTATATTGATGATGTTATTGCAGTTACTTAAGCAAGAAAAATTGAACAGACGGAGTGGAACATATTTAATATCTTGAAACACTGGACGAATACTATACTAGAAAGAAAGGTTTATAGCTCTAAAGACGTACCCTAAAAAGACTTCATTATCATCATCCAGCCGGTTGCGTTCAAAGTTGAACATATGCCTCTGTCAATTTCTTCCGGTTCTGAGCTTTCTGCAGCCACTTCCCAGCGATTTTTTTTTTCAGCGTCTGTCTACTTCTGCAGGTAGTCTACCTCTGCTTTTTCTTTCTGCTCGTGTTCTTCACAGTGTAATTTTTTGGGTCTACCAGCCGTCATTAATTCTGGATACATGGACCGTCCAGTTCTACTTTAGCCGTGGTGTACGAATAAGGAGTTCTCCCTAGCGAACTTTGCTGATTCGATGGAAGATTTTTTCTTATCGCACAAAGCTTCTGAGATACTCCTTAGGTTCGAAGGACCAGCTGGGGAATCTAGCACTTGAAAGGTTGTTCCCTTGACAAGGGATAGGGGTAAACATTAAATTGGTAAAAGTCTTAATTAAGATTAGTCAAAATGTATCTTTATTAAAAGGAATAATAGCCTATATTCAAACCGTTGTTGGATCGGCAAATCGTTTTATATGCACTCGCGACACGTTATGGCAACACTGCGACTTAGAACAATTGAGAGGTTGAATAAGTAGATATAAGTTTGATTATTACTTACAATAGGAACAGCATCTAATTCTTTTTAGCACATTCACTTACTGCCAACAGTACTGACCACAAATAGTGTATTAAGAAATGAAACTGACTGGTCGCAAGCTCTTGCTTGTCGGACCTTTACTTACGAAGGTTGCTTGACGACTATAATTTTGAGGAACTTGTTGGTTATTAATAGTTCAGGGCCGAGAATGGTTTGGTTTTGAGGGACTAGTTCAAGTTTATAAATAAGGGAAGTATTTAAATGAAAATAAAAGTTTTTACAATGTACAGATTTATGCTAAATTTGTACACGTGGTATGCTCTCAATGACAACTTTGACGCCTGTCGTTCTTCTTATTTCCTCATTTCTAACCCTGCCTCTGAGAGTTAGTCAAAGTAACAACCGTTTAATTCTTCTTTGGGCTACTGTAACGTGTCAAAATTCCTATACGTTACAGATTGTGAAAATTTTCATTATTTTATAAAATCATCATTTTAATTTCAGTAAATATTTTCCCACGAAATATTTTTTGTTGGCCGTATTCATAAAATCCTTTTTAAGGTGTTACCTCCTAGACTAATTCTTACCTAAATTCGGTATTTCCTCAGTTTACGATAGTATTGGGAATCTCCTGTATAAAACAAACTTTAAATATGTATAGCTACCTTTAACAAACTTTTTTAAAAGTTTCTACTCGGTTGCCATAGTATAATTCCTCGTTAGAACTACCTTTACTGTTTTTGTTTGCAAATATAAAAGTTAATATTTTAAAAAAGTGTAGAAAAATATCTCCTTATGGACCACCCCCGTAGTTCTGTCTAAATTTGACCACACACAAAGTAACAATATCTCCCTATTGAATATCCTCTCTAAAAACGACTATTTTTATCTAAATTTATTTTCCGCTGAGGTAGTTATTTTGCCTATTTGACTTTGTTTTATTTTTCTCATTAAATAAGGGTCCAATGTGCAAACGTAATTTTAATGTTTGTCCAAGTATTGTCCAAGTATATCATCACCATTATCAATCTGTATGCGTCCACTGCTGGACATAGGCCTCCCTCAGCTCTTTCCATCTGTCTCTGTCTTGTGCGACTTGCATCCAATTATTGCTAACACGCTTCAGGTCATCAGTCCATCTAGTTGGTGAGCGTCCTCTGCTCCGTATTGCTTCTTTCCTTGGTCTCCACTCTAAAATACGTTTTGTCCATCGGTTTTTTGATAATCTGGTGACGTGTCCAGCCCAATTCAATTTTTACGACGCGATTTTTTTGATGGCGTCTGTTATTTTGTTTTACAACGTATTTTTTCGTTTAGGATTCGGTCTCTCAGAAAGACACTCAACATCTGGGGCTCTGTAGTCACCTGAGTCACGCGAATCTTATTAACTACCTTTTTTGTGATTGGTAATGTTTCCGCTCCATAAGTGAGTACAGGTAACACACATTGGTCAAAGATTTTCCTTTTGGGACATATGGGTAGATCTGACTTAAATATATAGTTTAATTTACCAAACGATGCCCAGGCTAATCCTATGGGACAAGGGAACTCACATGTCTGGTTATCTCTGCCCAACCAAATTTCATGTCCTAAGTACTTATACGATGTAGTCTGCACAATATTCCTTCCATCAATAGCAATATTTCGATATAGCACCAGATTAATCATCATTTGTGTCTTGTTCATATTAATCATTGGTCCGAAATCCAAGGAAGCGTGATATAATTTTTCAAACATTATTATTGCATCATCCATACGATCGCCTATAAGGAAGATGTCATCATCAAATCTCAAATGACTGAGCTTCTCTCCATTTATGTTAATACCATGCTCGTTCAGATGTGCCTTCTTACAAGTATGTTCTAAAAGCGTCGTGAATAGCTTTGGACAGACGGTGTCTCTTTGTCATACTCCCCCATACGCCAGAATTTATTTATTTCTTGTTCAGATAGTCTTACGCTAGCTGTGGCATTTTCGTAGATATATTTGATTATGTTAGTGTAGCGATGATCTATTCAGTATTCTGCCAATTCTTTTAACATTTTCTGATGGCTTATGATATCGAATACTTTCTCGTAGTCGACAAATAGCAGTGCCAATGGTTTGTTGTATTCTACAGACTTCTATATCAGGTTCTTTAACACCAGTAAGTGGTCATTAGTGCTATGTCCCAATCTAAATCCAGCATGTTCTCTAGGCTGATAGAAGTCTAATTTAGCGTCCACTTTTTTTTGATAATTTTTGTGAAAAGTTTATATATGTGTAAAAGCAAACTGATAAGACGTTAGTTTTTAAATCTGTTATGTCTCCTTGCTTGTGAAAAGCTTGGCCAAAGCCTGGATAATTGTATTTCCACCTAGTTTGATATCCTCGATCACTACTTCGTCATCGCCAGGGGATTTGTTACGTTTCATTTCTTAAAGTAGCGTTTTAATTTCATATAGAGTTATTTCTGACATTAATTCTGATCCCTTGTTTGAGATTTTGCCATTCGTCGGTGCTCTCATACATTTCGCGATAAAAGGATTCGACAACCTCAAGGATTTTGGTTCTATCAGTAGTAATGTTTCCACCTTTCCACCCAAAAAACTTTTAAAATTTTGTTTTCTTGAATTGTTTTAGTTATTTCTCTTGTATTGTTTTTTCTTACGTCTTTTAGGCTTGACATCTTTATTTAATTTTCTTTATTGTTGTGTAGTTGGAGCCGTATTTTTCCGTCAGCTGTCTTCTTTTACCTATTAGTTCTATGGTATTTTGGCTTAGTTTGTCTTTATGGGTCAGAACTGTCGGACAGCACTCCATTTCCGTTTATTTTAGGGCCTTCATTATGCCGTCATTTGCTTGATTTACATCTTCTATTTCATCTTACAAGTCTTGTATATGTCTGGTTAGTGTATCTTTATGCATTTCGTTGTTTTCTGAGGGAATCCATTTCTTTTTTCTTGTTTTTAGGATCATCTTTGTTCTTTCCAATTTGACATTTAATAGTATCTTAGCTCGGATTAATCTGTGGTCGCTTCCTATTGAAAATTTGTTGAGTACTTCGATGTCTTTGATTTCTTTTTTGTTTGTTATAATATAATCTATTTCATTTTTAACACTGCGAACTGGGCTGATCCATGTCCATTTACGCTAAGGCTTATTATAAAAAAGGTTATCATCATGATTAAATTTACCTGGTGTAAGAAGTTCAGCAATCTTTGCCCTCGTACATTTCTTTCTTCATGGCCATATTTACCCATTGCTACTTCTATATCATCTTGTTTAACCCCATTTTTGCATTAAAGTCGGCTATAATTATTGTGTAATATGCTGGTGTAGCATGTAACGCTGTTTCTAGGTCCTCATAAAAATTTTCAAAATCTTCATCTGGGTGGGTAGGTACCCTAAGTACCTTAAGGCTATATCTTACATTTAGTTTAAAGATGAAATATATAATCCTGGGGATTATTCTGATAATTTCAACTATATTTTGTGTGTGCTTTCTATTTAAAATGAATCCTACTCCACCATTTGAAGTGTCTTCTTCACCTCTAAAATGAAAGTCCTGTTTTAAGAGTAATTTGGGCTTCTTCTCTTGGTCTTATTTCACTGGGGCCGATGATGCACCATTTTATGTTTTCAGCTCTTCCTTCAGTTCCATCAGCTTCTGGTCTGATATAAGTCTAGGTCTAAGTATAAATCCTAAGTAAATCCAAACGTAAGTCAGTCCCAGTTAATTCCAAGTTAAGTACCAAGCTTATCTCCGGTGATCCCGCTGGGAGTCCCGAGTCAATTCTAAGTTTTACGTCCCTCAGCTGAGTATGGAGCCCTAGTGTATTCAGAAGTTGACTCCACAGGAGACCAACGTCCAGTTAATCTATGTTCCAGCTGAAAGATTGTGAGTACTTTTTCTTTTATGCATTTGTCAGCCAATTGTGCAAATATAATATTAGCATATTGTATATTATATCTTTTACCTAACATTACCCTAATATCGACAATTTGTATTTTCACCATTTAGTTTCCTTACCGGAGACCTCTCGATGCATAGTAAATTTGTAGTATTCAAAACCGGTCGTCCGAGGTAGAATAAATTTATTGTGTAAGTCTATTATTTATTTCTTTCACCTATATTAAAATGGATTCACACATGCAACACATTCAACATTTAATTTATAATTTTAAACAAGTCTTAATTAAATACATTTAATCGGAATGGATTAACAGTATAGTGAACTTTTTAATGATTGTTTTGCGTACCTTTCATTTAATTATGTTTTGTTGTATGTGCACTGTTAATCTATTACATAGAGGACGTAAATTAGTTCTCGTGTTTTATAATCAGTTAAATGCTATTTAAAATATTTGATATGGTATTTGATATATTTTATTATTTTGTATAGGTATGATACTTGATATAATTGATATGATGATCTGATAATTGATATGATACTTGATATAATTGATATGATGATCTGATAATTGATATGACATAATCTAGCTATATTATTTGATTATTTTGATATTCTTAAATATTTTGGTATTTGACATTGTTGAATATATTTTGATTTAGTGAATTTTACCATATTCTATTTATTATTCGCTTTTCCCCGTGTTTTGTAAATATCCCATTTCTGTTTTTTGAGATTCAAAAATTTTAAAACCCCGTTCTTTTTTGAAGAGATGTTCTCTTCTCTATTTCTTTTTGTTGTTTTGAATTTATTCTTTCTTGTGTTTCTTACTTCCACGAACGAACCCGCACATAATCTACCAATACTAAGCAACAAGGTCTTTGAGCTTATTGTGTTCATAATCTAGATCACTAGGGCCACACTACTCTGAGTTTGGTTGTTGTGGCCTGGGTTAAGCAAAGTATTTCGGCGCGTAATTCATTACTGGTAGTACACATTGGTCGAACGTCTTCTTTTTCAAATAATTCGCATGTTGCTCGTGAAGATGTCTGAATGTTAAAGACTTACCTGAAAGTAAAATTAAATAGAAACTTGTCTCTTTAAAGTTCAATCATCAATGTATAAAGAAGAGAGATTTACATGTCGAACTAAACAATGACACGAAGAAAAATACTATAAAAAGTAAAATATATCGAAAACACATTGTCGATAGCTTATCTATATTTATCAATTTTCAATAGCTTCCATTGTGATCACATTCTTTGGGACATAAAGATCATTATAACGTCATTTGTAACGATAAGGCTACCAAAGAGAATTGGAATACTATTATAAAAATAATACCTCAATCAACCATAGGAGCTTATCGACTATGCTTCACCTAGCTCAGTATCTCAAGTGTGAGTTCGTCTTCTCTTAGACTAGGAATCAAATCTGAACCCTTAGCTGATATCAAATAAACCAATTTTTAACTAATCAGATTTATTTAAAACAGGAAACAATCAACTCTGCCAATGCTTAACAATGAATATAGTGAGGGTGATACTTAAGGTAACGATGGCATCAATGGGCTGCTTGTGTGTCCTCCCAATTAGATGATTAGGTCCTTCTGAGAGCTGCAGTTATTCCATGTGTGTGTTTCCTCCTAATTAAGTGGTTAGGTCCTCCAATAGATTCGATAAATTTTCATAATACAGCCAGTAAAATGATACGGCCAATTAATAGTAGTCTCCCGTTTTATACCGCTCTCGCGGCTTTGGGAGTATAGCAGGGTAGTCTGCTCTATCTAGGGCCTACGGTATACAAGGAAGGTAACATGGCCAGTGCTATGCTTCAACCGTCTATTATTACCCCTGGTTTTACCCAAGGTACTCATTTTTATTCAGGCTTAGTCGACCTAAATAATAGAGCTAAAGATAAGACCTAAATAATGAAGTCGAATTAATACAGCCAATAAACCATAAATATGGTTGATAAATACAGCCAATAAACCCAAGAGAATGTTGCAGACCATAAAATGAAGCTTATTTTAATTCCTACCTTCTGTTATTAATTTTAATTATAAACAAAAAATAATCCCACCATTAAGGCGATTGACAGAAAGTAGGAAGGGACTGCATGAAGTTAGCACAGATGTCTTATATGATGTAATTAGCTTTTCTGTCAACATAGAACAGAATATTTAGTCTACAGGACAGAAAGAGAAATGACGAATATTTATTTTACGGGACAGAAAGAGAGAGAAAAGAAAGACAGAGAGCGCTAACTACTTTTTGAAGAAAAAAAAATGTAAAAACGAAGCTGGAGGTTAAGTAATTACTAAATTTATAAAGGCATTAAAATAAAATAATTATTTAAATATAAATTAATAAATATGAGACGTTTATAACGTTACCCATTAGGAGAAGCATATCAGTTTTAATCCCCATTGTCCACGCAAAGCAAACATGTCTCTTTGTCGAATTGAGTACTATACTTATAGCTGTAATAAGTTGGAGAATCCAATCAACTCTCCTACGCACCTCAGGCATTGCATTTTATACAATGTCTGGGGTGCGTAGGACCCCCGGCATTCTTTACGGTAAAATGCTTATCAGCACTGTAAATCTGATCTGCACATACCCTCCTGGATAACAAGGTTATTATTGACTCGGCCATTATCGGATATCTACAACGAACTCTATATACAGTATGATGCAAATGTATGAAATAAGTTCATTATTTCAGAAAAAAACGACTTTTAAAAAAACTCTTAAAACACGTCAATTTTAAATTTTGAATGGCCATTAACTGCTATATATGTGTTGGAAATTACGTCATCAGTGTCGGCGTAATGACGTATTTGACGATTTTTTTAAATACAAACCGAGGTCACGTTACATCTCATTTGAAAGGTCTCCTTATCGCCTTTGTAACGATATAATCATTTGAATATTTATTTCTACAGGGTTAACCAAAACTGTTGGTTTATTAATACAAGTGTTTACTTAAATACAATTAATCTACTACACATGTTGAAAAAGACGACCTTCAGCAATAATACAATGTAAAAGATGGGCAATAAATTCTTTCCTACCGTTTTCGATGACTTCAGGTGTTATTTGTGCAATTTCCATTCTGATGCGCTCCTTCAACTCTCCTACATTATTCGGTCGATTTTGATACAGTCTGCTCTTTAAATATCCCCACAAAAAAAAGTTTAACGGAGTCAAATCTGGAGACCTTGGTGGCCATTCGATGGGCCTACTTCTACCTATCTACCTACCTGGGAAAACGCTGTTAAGATAATTTCGTACCTTAACGCCGTAGTGAGGAGGAGCTCATTCATGTTGGTACCACAAATAATTTCTATTTGGAAATAGCTGATTCAGCTGTTGCAACAGATAATCCTGAAGAAATTCTAGATAACGAGAAGCAGTTAAGTTTTCCTCAAAAAAATATGGCCTCATAATTTGATTGTTTATAATGCCGGCCCAAACATTCACCTTCTCGGAATATTGTGTCCTATACTCTTCCATCCCATGTGGATTTTCACTTGCCTAGTATCGATATGTCTGGAGATTTACGTGACCGTTTAGCATAAAAGACGCTTCATCAGATAAAAGTACCTTTTGTATGAAACCCTAATGTCTGTTACATTTTTCCATAACGGTTTCGCAGACTTCGATTCTTCTATCAAAGTCATCTTCTAATAGCTTCTGGACCAGATGTATTTTGTATGGATGCCACTTCTCCTTTTTTAGCACTCTTACAACAGTTGATTGGTGGACATTATTATCTAGTGCGACATGCCTAGAAATGGTATGGGGATTTTCTTGAAACGCCAGTACAACGTCCAGTTTCTTGGCTTCGGATATTGATTTTCTACCACTTCTGGAAAGAATTTTTAAAATGGCCCGTTTCTCTATTTTTTTTTTTAATTTTACTTACTGTTGATTGAGTAATTGGTTCGCGACTGGAGTATTTAGCATTAAATAAATTACAAATTTCTGCTTCAGTCCTCACTCTATCTCCATAGCCAATCATGATTAAAATCTCGATTCGTTCTCTTTCTGTTAGTTTCATTTTTATAAATGCTGTTATTAATGTCGGCAAAAAACTCCAAGAGTAAAAATTTGACGTCTATTATTTGAGAGATTCACAGATCATTGACAAATAAAGACGAGTCAATGACAATATTGATCTAAATATTTTTGAAAAATAACTTGGAATACTTACTAAAATAATTAATTTCAGATTATAATGTAGCATTGTTTGTTATCGATATATTTTTTTTCGGAACAAGCAAAAAACATTATTTTGTTTTATTCCCAGTGGTGTTTCTTAGTGTATTTTAGTTCAGTGAATGAATATTTATTGTAATTTCATGTAACTTTACAAAGTTTATAATTTTGGTGAACCCTGTAGAAATAACTATTTAAGTGATTACATCGTTGCAAAAACGATAAGGAGACCTTTTAAATGAGCTGTCGCGTGACCTCAGTTTGTATTTAAAAAAATCGTCGATTGCATCATTACGCCGACACTGATGACGTAGTGTCCAATACATATATATCAGTTAATGGTCATTCAAAAATTAAAATCGTTTTCTAAGATTTTTTTAAAAGTCGTCTGTTTCATACTGTATAGAACAGAAAAAGCGGAAGCAAACAATAGTCCATTGTTCGGTCAATGTCCTCAATTCCAGAATCTTGTCTCCTAGAAGTCCATAAACTACACATAGTCAATGAAAAACACTTCCTAAGTGTTATCAGATATAACTGTGGAGGAAGTGGTCACCAGTCGAGATCTCGGATCCAGGAACACAGCTGGTAAGAGATGTTAGATTGTAAGTAAGGCTTATTCATATTTAATATTGTCCAATGTGTGTGATTGACTGAAAACAAGATCAATGTTAAAAACCGTTTAGTCTGGACACAATCAAAATTTAAATTCAACCAAATAATATTGTTAAATGTAAAAACAGATCGAAGAAATAACCGAAAAAAATTGAGGACTTTTGATATCTCGGGAGCATGATTAGCAGCATATTAGGCACGTACACAAGATAATAAAAATTGATATTTTATTATAGTTTGGGGAAATAAGCAAAAAGAAGTACCCTGTTTGTGGCACGGACCCCTCCAGGAAAACGACAGTTGCTTTGAGTAGTATGGACCTCTATAACAAGAACCTATATGTTTCCTCCTAATTAGTTATTAACAAAAAAATATCAAAAACAGAAATTTTTTGCTTTTATTGTCCATCAGCAACAAGTGAAGCATTTGAAACAAATTTGATAGTAAGAAACTAATAAGTCAAACAAAAATCTTCAAAATGCCGTTTTTTAAATGTTTCTATTCTTATTTATGCTTAGAAAGTTGCCAAATATTTCAGCAATTTGTTTAAATCTAAAATTATATAAATGGTAATAACTTTGTTAAAAAAGCAGTTCGAACCTTCAAATTACATGGAATATTGTTACTTGCGGTGCTTAAAATATCATCAAAATTTCAAAGCAATCGGACAAATATTTTAAAAGTTATTTTGTTTGTTTATCTCAAATAAAATTTTTGCAAAATTGAAAGTGAGAAAATAATGATGTTACTGTAATTCGACAGTGAACTTAGAAGAACTGAAGGTAACTGAAAGTAAAAGATTTATTTTATCAGTATTTTAAAAAAATTAAGAAAACTAACTAAATTTTGCAAAAACATGTAGATTTTTTTCTTATAAACAATTAGAATAACTTTTTAACCAGCAGCTTCAGAATTTTTTTTTTTTTTCAAATTTGGAAAGCTTCCATTTTTTACAAATTAAAAAAATGTTGTTCTAGGACAATATACCTTTAACTTATTTACCAAATCGTCCATAAAGCTTTAAAATGTGGTCCTTAAAATTGGCCGGCTAAAAAACTCGCACAAGCGATGGAGGGGGAAGGAGCTGTTAACTGTATCTCTGGTTCTTGTTTATGAATTTCGACGTTTCTTTCTTTAATTTGTATGTACTGATTATGCATATATACTTACTTATATACATTACTTAAATATATAAATTGGTACTTGTTTAATTAATATTTTAACCTTTATGTATGGTAACACTGTAATAAAAGTTTGCCTGTCATTTTTACGTCAACTTGTCGGAATACATATCTTCTCCATATTTTTTCCTTTTGTAAACAATGTAGTATATAACATTTTTAGCAAGGCAATACACACACTAATTTTGTGTCTATCGATGTCTATTTTTTTCCACCCTAATATCCAATAAAAACAATTTAAACAGTACTTAAACCATCTAATTTGTTTAAACAATTTTTTTCGATTTAATATTTTTTTGTAGTAATATTTAAGGTAATTTTTATTGTAAAACAAAAATATTTATAAATAATATATACTTTTTTGATAAACTTCGTAAATAATGTATTTAAAATATGTAGATTTTTGAAAAAAAAACAGATTATAGTATTCAATTATTTCCAAAAATAGTATTGGTTTATGTATTGCTTGGGATATCTCGAATAAACTAGGTTTTATTTCTTACTAAATATGCTAGTGTAAGAATGAAAAACTGAAGTTACATAAACAAATAAAATAACTTTTACACATTTCATGTAATATAAAGGTTCTCAGTTCATTAAAAAAAAAAGTTATTAACGTTTTTAAAAAACCGAAATTTATACAGCAAAAGCCAGTTAACTTGGCGACGGATTACGCAGAACGTCACTGAGAAATAGATTATGTTTACGCCCCATGATTCTCCTATTGGTTTACTATTTCTGATAAGTAGTTTCAGTGGCGTAACGGTATAGTTCAAAGAATTATTACACAAATAAAAAAGTAGTAATACTTTTTCGCAAGCTTTAATGTATCATTGAAAGAAAGATGAAATTGTTATTTTTTTTTTCTAGTCAATTTAAATAGAAAGCCACTGATTTATAATATCTCTTTAATTTAACATACAAACACAATAATAATTATGACTGAATTTAAATAACAAATAAAACTACGTCGATATTGTCTTTCATATTAAAAGGAGGGTATTGTATTAATAAATGTAACACAGTAATTATTTAATTTTGATATTTTGGTTTGATTATAACACTAAAACGAGTATCAAGTGTAGAAAAATAGTAACTGAAAATAATTTTCTAATGGTTAATTTTCTTTATCTTTATCATCAAAAGAAAACTCGGTACTGGAAGATTCGCTGTTAATATTTATAATCATAGGAGCTATTTCCATGGCGTTATCAACCACTATCTCGCTGTCCATGTATTCGTCTTCCTTCTTAATGACATGGTCACATCATTTTCTCCACTCATTTGCATCAATTTTATTGAACTCTTCCTCAGCCAGTTCTTGTACGTCAGCTAATTTAAATGTAACATTTTTCTAGCTTACATTATTTTTGACTGTAGCCCATATAAGTTCAATCGGGGTTAGGTCAGGATGGTACGGAGGTAAACGCAAAGGAATATAGCCATGCTCGCGTAAAATTTCGTCGCACTTGTATTTTACATGACGGAGTTTATGATATTTAATGGTTTCCTATAATTCCGGTTTTAAAGCGGAATATTTAGGTCATTAGGTATAAATGGAATATTTTTCTGTATTTACCATTCTATCATTAATTTTTTTTGAGTTTGATATAGGCGCCCGCTCTAACTGAATACTATGATAAGATACGTTATCAAAAACTAGTACCGAGTTAAGTAAATTAGATATTAAACGTTTTTGTAACCACTTTCCATAATTATGTGCATTCATTTCAGAGTGGAAACCCCCTGATTTTGTACCTGACTTAAAGATTAACAATCCATCCTGAATGAATCCCATGTCTCCACCGGCATGCACTATTATTAGTCGTTGACCTTTAGAAATTATAGAAAATAACCCCTTTGTTGATTCGTCAGTCCAGTTCTTTGAAAAAAATACATACACAATTAGCCTATTTTGAGTACGAAAATGTTTGATTTGCCTGAGATATTTTATACTCAAAGCTCGTATTTCACTTTTTTCTATAAGTAATTTTCGGTTGTTTTTGGTTCTCCTCCAACGAAATTGCATTTTGAGTAAAAGTCGCCTTAGAGATGTCTGTGAAATTGTGATATCCAAATCGTTATGAATTTTTTGTTTTAATTTTTTTAACGTAGCCCGACATTTGTCTGTTTTAAAAAATCGTAAATTATTCTGCGAATATCTCTTGTTTGGTATTCCGGCAAATCTATGATTGATCTCCTTACTCGTTTTTTGCCTGGACTGGCAAATTGGACTTTGTCGGTATTTTTCAAAGAACATTTTGCCTCTCTTGTTATCCTTTCGATTCCTGCAAAAGTAACTATAGTGATTCATTTTATCTAGTATGTTAGTATAAAAAAGTCTATATTTACTGCCATACCATAAGATAGTACACAATATATTCATGTGCTAATAGGTGTAATAATTTAAGTATGTTAAAAAATGTCTTTCAATTATCGAGAGTAAAACCGATGTACATACAATAATTATAATTTCACAAACTTTTGCAAATATGTTTATTTAAAAAGCTATGCCGCTGCAAACTTGAATATTTTGGCCATGTTATGCGACACCCAGAGAAATATATTATACTCCACTTAATAATACAAGGCAAGGTAGACGTAAGAAGAGTAGACAGGTTGAAGAAGAACGTCATGGCTTAGAAACCTAAGAGAAAGGTTTAACAGATCCTCTGCATCCCTTTTCCGAGCTGCCGTCAACAAAATACTATAGCCAATTTGATAGCCAACGCTCTCTATCAAGCTATCAATCTATTTGATAGCGAATTAAAATTAATTTATTGTACAAACTTACCTGTTGCTTTAGCTGTTGTTTCTTTCACAGTTTTCAAGGTATCTGCTTCAAGCTTAAAATTTTTGAAATAATAACACATTATATATGATCTCACAAGATTGTCCATTAATAACAGAATTAGTCTTGCTATTACTTTCTAACGCCATCATTTAAAGAAACTGCCACAAACACACTTAACTATTCAAAATAATAAGAAATCTGAAAAATAACAGCCGCACTTCACTTTTGTGTTACGCACCTGACTACTGGGAGGGGACTGATGACAACCACCTAGTCCACCCTAAGTGGACTTCAATTTTGGGTTTGTGCGCCTCGCCAACTTAAGTGGCGTTGACACTTTGCAACTTTCTAAGCAACAAATTAATAGGAATAAAAACATTAAAAAAAAGCAATTTTGAAGGTTTTTATATAACTTTTAATAATTTCGACTGCAAAAAACATATAGGTTTTTGTCATATAGCTAACTAAAAATATTTCCAGATGGGCCCAAATGCGAGAATAGAACAGATGCAACATTTTTTGTTTCACACATCAAACATGAATCAAAAATTTAGGCTAGCAGATACACTTTCTATTTATATTGCCGAGTCTTTGGCGATAAAAAAAGCCTCATATGGTGCACACTAAATCCAGTTCAAAGGGTTTCTATTATGTCAGATTTATAGTCCGTTTTGTAAGCAATTGAAGGATCTCTAATAAATAATTATAATCAAGAATTAATTTATGAAATAAATAATTTACAGCACCAAGTAAATCAGCAAAATAAAAAAATAATTCTCATATGGGTAAAAGGTCACAGCGGTATTATAGGTAATGAAAAAGTGGATTCTGCAGCAAAAGAAGCTTGTAAATTAGATAAATTTTTATAATTTTTTTCTTATACTGACTTAACGACTAACTTAAAAATCTATTCAAGACAGATCGTCGGAATCTCACAATATTTTTAACACGACATCGAAAAATCTTTATTTCCAGCTTTTCACAGCTTCCAAATAAAATACCGGATATAACTTTTGACTATATAAAAAGATATACTTCTACAGTAACACGCTTAAAATTGAATCATGGCCGTTTCCGGCGCACCTTCGTAAATTAGGGATACTAAACTCCCCGTTATGTGACTGTTTCAACATGTTCATAGGTGACATTAACCACATGTTACTGAAGTGTAAAAATATGGCACGGCTATCTCTAAAATACAAAGGTCTTTAATATAATTCAACACGCTTCTACCTCTCAACATTTTGTTTCTTGTTATCAAGCCATAATAAACGCGTTTTCGGTGCAATAATAAATTTCGTCAAAGAAACTAAAATCGATATAAAACCTTATAGGCACCTAATATGTATATTTATGTGTATGAATAAAAATGAATCCTGTGGCTGATAGATTATGTCTAAGGCCATCCTCTTCCTCTACATACGCACATGTAGGTCCATACTACTCAAAACAACTGTCGTTTGCATGGAAGGGTCAGTGTCACGAAAAAATCTTATTTCCTTAGACTATTACATGTACTACCTTAGGACCAAATTTATTATATGAATCTGTGAGTTCTAGCTGGGAGAGAAACTGTATAAAATAAGTCAAAACTGATAATAAACAGTTTCTGAAAGTGTAGTGTAATTATTATTCAACGTCATAAAGTCTTTTGGAACATGATTAGGTTTGGAACGTAGCTCGGAAACAGATATAGTCTTTTTTAGATGTCTAGTTCTTTCGGACTAAAACATATGTAGATCCGAGATTTACACAAATAATCGTTTAGGTCGCAGTGTGAAAAGATTTATAAAGCCAAACGACCCGTTTGAGATTTACAACCTACAAACTACAAACGCAGAAATACATGCAATAATATTTTAAACAGGCAAGGAACGTGAAGGTTGGGAGGAGTATAAAACAAATGGAAAATGTGTAAAAATAAATAGCAAAATATAGTCAACCGTGCAAGAAATTACAGGAGGTAATACAAGAAAAAAATAGAAATATAGTAAAGACTACGTCGTTACACAAACTCTATATAATAGATATACGTAAGTAGAATATTGTATAATAGACCAGAAAAATTAGCAAATAAAAAGCCTTTTTAGTGATATTCTTTGATACACTTGGTAATAACAGCATGTAATAAACAAAATATGCAAAAGATTAAACGTCATTTTTTAATATTGTTCTGAAGCTATTTTCTTGTGGCATTTTAAAGTAATTACTATTTTAATGGGGATAAGCCACAATTAAAGGTTAAAGTAAGTTTATTGACGTTTTAATTTTCACTTCGGAATACGTTCCCAAAATAAAAACATTAGTGTAATGATTGGTATAATGATTCCCTTTTAAATATTGATGTAGTGATTTTATTTGTAATTTAGATATCTGTTGGTGTGTGTTGTTTTTCTATACACCTGAGTCTCATATCCAGTATCGTTCTAAGGCCAATGCCGCACTGCAGGATAGGGATGGCCGTTTTTGACAAAACACCGGTTTTCGGTTATACCGGTTTTTTTTATTACTGTTTAATCTGGCGGTTATAACCGGGCAAAAAAACCGGTTTTTCCAAAAACCGATTTTCGGTTTTTTTAATCCAATAGGTTACAAGTTTGCACTTTCAATTTGCTTCTGTATTTATAAAATAAACTAAAATTTGAATTATGGTTTTGTTTGGAATAATTACTTAAGAATAATAACTTTGATTTTGATCCAAAATAATACCTAACCTAATTATAATCACCGTAAAAACCTAATAATCGGTTTTTACTTTAAAAATAAAAAACCGGTTATAACCGGGACAAAAAAAACAACCGATAAAACCGGTTATTGCGAAGTAAAAAAACCGGTTTTCGGTTAAAACCGGTAGGTTTTTCCCATCCCTACTGCAGGATGCTAGATGGTGACTTGGAGGGTGGATTTTAAAGGTAGATGGTGGAGGGTCGCTGCATCCTGGACGCAGTGAAAAGAGTGAAATGAAGTCAGAAGTCAGTATCCAACTGACTGCTGAGGAGACATCATGCCTCTCTCTAAAGTTGCGAAAAAAATGTTACTATCTTCGGCAATTATAATGGCAAATAATGTAAAGAAAAATCGTGGGTGCATACTTACAATTTGAGGCGGCACAAGGACGGAGAATTTGTGAGAGTCTACAAAAAATACGACACTCTGACAAATTTTATTAGTATTTAAGGATGTCAATTGAGGCATTCGACTTACTTTTGAGGTTAATTAAATGCAAATTGCAAAGAACTTCAACGAATTTCGGAGAAGCTATATCAGCAGAAGAACGTCTTGTCATCACTGTGAGGTAAGTTGTATTTTACAGTTAAACGTTGAAAAAAATATAAAAAATTATTCTTCTTCTTCTTGTATGTAGGCTTTAAAAGCATGTTTATTTTCTGTCATCTTTCTCTTTGTCTGCCAATACATCCATTTATGCCTCCTACATTGCATGCTTTTCTTATGTTTTTGCTTCTCTTCCTATCCAACATACTGTTCACTGATAATTATCTAATCATTTTCATCTCTATTATTTCTAGTAGTCGTCTTCTTTTAGATGTGCCAGATCTCGTCTCTGCCGTGTATGTCAATATAGCTTTAATTGTTGCTTTATAGATTATTGCTTTTGTGTCTTGTCTTAGGTGTTTGTTCTTCCAGATTGTGCCATTAGAAGATTAAGAGAGAGAGAGAGAAAAAAATTTAATCGAAAAAACATTAAATCATTGAAAATAAACATTACAACATAAACACTAATATATTGATTGCAAGTTATGGAAAGAAGGATCTTGCTGTTGAAATGTAGATGGTCTACCATACGATTGTTGTTCCATCGAAAAGCATGGAACATCAGTACAATTTGATAATGATAAATGGCCACATTAAAGAGCTCCCACAAACAAATTTCTTTTTTCGTGTTCATCCAGGATAACGTCTTGAATTTTTCCACGAACTCTGAGCCTATTACCTGGACTTAATTCTCGCATATATGGGACTAAACTCTTGAAGAAACACAAATCTGGATCTTCCTCGCAGTTGATTTCTTTTTCCAGAAGTGCCAATTTTTTGTTCTCAACGAGCTCATCATTAATTTTTTTGTTGCTGGCATCTCTCACCGTATGAAACCATTTGCGTTTATTTTCACGGTATCTATCTGTAGATGTGTCCAAAAGAGTCACTGGGGAACTGAGATCAGTATGAGTTGAGGATGTTGTAGGTAGGATCTCAACAAGCATACTGTCGGACTCATAGCTACTTTGGTCAACTGAGACCGTCAGTTCACTTAATGCACTAGTTTCTGCTGGATTTTGGTCAGCACTGTATACTTGCGATCCAATATTGGAATCCCGAAGCTCTTCAGAACCCACAATAATGTCTTTCAGGAACATCATTTGTTTGAAGTGTGACCATAAGCTTGTAACATTTTCGCCACCTCCAGATCCAGATTTCGGATGCGAAATGTTGCACATCTCCTTTGTGAAGTAGGCCCGTAGATTTTTCCATTTCCCCTTCGCCGTTTTTACTGAAACAAGAACAAAAAGGTGCAATAATGCTATAGGAAATCTTTTATTTTATTTGTTAGTTTACATTTGGTTTGTTTCTTAGCATATCGTCTTATTAGAGGTAAAACTCACTAACTACACTTTTCAGAAAATGGAGAAAAATCGACTTGAAGGTACAAATTGTTTATTAAATTCACGTGACTTGAATATTGGATTTTTTTAATGCAACTGCAAAGAATAAATAAAACAATATTTAAAACTCGTTTCTTTAATCAATCGCCGAATAGATAATGCACACAAATAATACACAATTGTGTTTCCTAATGTATGTATTATTTGAAAGATACCGATGCAGCACTCCAGAGTGAAATAATAAATTTTAATGAGTTTTACCCTGAAACCGAAATTCACAATATTGCCCCAGATTGTAAGGAAAAATTCAATAATTCACTTGGTGAATTGTACCATAAAATATTTTTCATAAGGAATTGTTTGAAAGTAAAAAGAAAGTGAAAATAAACTTTATAGTTACCAAAAATGCTAACCGAAGAGCGAAAATTTAAGTATTTTAATAAATAAAAAAGTAATAGTATTTTTTACTAATAATTAAGTGTACTTACTATCTGATCCGATTTCGAAGGCTGCCTTTTCCCACAATGTAGTCAATATTTTAGAATTATTTCCTAGTGGGTCTGCTGGGTCCCAAATTGCCCTTCTTTTATACACAGCACTTAATACGCTTTCCTCCATAGCGAGTCTACCTGGATGGATTATCAATCACGACTGATATGGGTGGATAGACGTCTGGCGGACCACCGGGTGGTTAGATGGTAGTGGGGGGCCACTGCGGCTACCGTCGTTGTATTATTCGTGGTATAAGTAGCTGGATGGTCGCCAGGCAGGTATCTACCATCCACCATCCTACCAAACTTCCTGCAGTGCGGCATCGGCTTTAGAGATTAAAACATCCAGGAAAGGTAGTGTGTTATTATAATAATAATCCTTTTCCATGGTAAATGTTATTCTCTCTTCTTTATCGTTAATATCATTCAGGAATGTGTCCAACAACTCTGATCCATGCGGCCATATTGAGAATACATTGTCTACATATTTCCACCATACTGTAGGTTTCAAATTTTGTTTAGAAATAATATTTGTTTTAAAATCTTCCATAAATATATCGGCTAATAATGGAGATAAACAAAAAACCAAAATTTTGTTGATAGAATTCATTATTTAGTTGAAAATAGGTATTATCAGTACATAATGTCAATAATTTCATTACAGCTGATATATTTAGTTTAGTTCTAGTTGCCAATGTATCGTCATTATCCAATTTTTGAAGTTATACTTCTATACGCGCGCTCCACGTTGGAAATTTGTATGGGAGTGAATCTGTGAAATCATTACATATGTAAGATAATGAGTAAGAGAGAGACAGAAGATATATTTTCTCTCTCTTCCTCTCTCGAATATAAAAATGTTCCTTTTGTATATATAATTTAATATTATATATTATATAAAGATATATATATATATATATATATATATATATATATATATATATATATATATACATCTAATATTATACATATAATAAAATATTTAATAATATTATTATTTATGTGATATGTTTTGTATTATTTATTAAATGTTCATAATTATATTAGTCTTTTGTATTTCAAAATAATAATCTCAATAAATCACTGTATGATCCAGAACTGTCAATTTTGAAATACTTTTGTGTCATATCCTCGGTAGTATAGTAGTCAGTATCCCCGCCTGTCACGCGGGAGACCAGGATTCGATTCCCAGTCGGGGAGGACTTTTTTATTAATATTATTACATTATTGTCATTTTTAAATACTTATGGATATTGCATTTTAATTTGTATTGTATTATTATATGGAATTATGTTGCACTGTATTGTAGTGTATTTTTTTTATGTATATTATTGTCATTTTTAGATACTTATGAATATTGCAGTTTAATTTGTATTGTATTATTATATTAATAACAAAATAAACAATGAATTTTACTGCAGAGTATGTGTAAAAAAATTTTTGCATTCAACTCCTTTCATACATATCTGAAAATAAAAATATACATTTTCATCAAAATATTGATTCAATCCTTCATTGTTAGTAAGTTGTTATTAATTCTGTTTCTCTTTCTGCTATGTCTTACCTATAGAATTACATATGTAATGATTGTGCAGATTGACTCCCAAATAAATTTGTAACGGCGAATGCGTGTATAGAAGTGTAACTTCCACCGGCAGTCCCACTGGACTGCCACATCCGTTTTTTTTTATTGTAGGGCCGGTTGTTCGAACGCTAATCAAAACTTGATTGTAATCAAATATTTAACTACAAGAAAATACGTCACAGCAACTGTCAAAATTATTAAATATTGCTTATTATTATTGATTTGTAAATAAAAACATGAAATTAACATCAGAAAGAGTTTAATTATGGTTTATTTTAAATTAAGGCGCAAAATAATAAAATTGAAAAAAATAAATCAGTCAACATAACCTCAAAATGTGACGTATTTGATTATTTATTTAAAAAATGTATATTTTTTATAACTGTTTCATTTTTATTTGCAAATGGTTGTATAATTAATAAAAATTTTGACAGTTCACTACAAGGAGAGTTCATGGTACTACAATTAGGTTTAAGTGGTATATTCGTTTTATGAACTTTCGGTACTCCATAAAAATGGGGTGTTTTACTGGAACGATTAATTACACGTGATATTTTCCTTATTCTTACGCAAAATCAAAGTTTTTTATGTATGTGTATGGTTGGAAATATATGACTGCCGAATACTACATTTTTTTTAAATTAATAGAAAAAATATTAATAATTTTAAAAAAATCTGCTTTTGAAGCTATTTTGATAAAATACTTATGCAACAAATTAACAAAAATAACTTTACAAACTCTTATTTTAAAATATTTTCTATGCTTTTTCAGTAAAATTGTGTTACTTGTCCATATAATTTGCCGGTCTTCATCTTTAGTATTTAAAATCAAATAACGATGTTATATTGTTTATATATTTTTTATAATTAAAAAATGACGTTTAATATTTTACATATTTTGTTCATTACTTATTGTTATATTTACCAAAAGCAGTTGTTAGATATCTGTATCAACGAGTGTCATGGCAATATGGTTAGTTCCCTATAAATTAATTCGACAGAAACGTATAGCTTGTACTATGCTCCACCAAAAACGAACAGGATAAAGAAAAAGAAAACAGTATATTTCTTAAATGTTCGATTAAAATACTCTATTTTTATTTTTAAGACAACATCAAACGCAAACAATAGAATGCATTAGCTTTTCTCAATGTTGAATAGAGATGTTTGTACACACTTCTATTAAAATAGTTTTTATCGCAGCCATTTTAGATGAGAGTCCGATTAAAGGAAGTGATCTCAGCGGACTTGATTGTATCATCGGAGATGCATATGGATCGAAACTCTTGAGTGTTGAACACTGAATTGAGTTGAGAAGGGCGATGATGTGATTCAGTATGTGAGGAGTATCGTTCACGTGAAAGAGTTTTCGGAATAAAGAGTAAGGATCTTGACTTGCAATGTGAATCCAATTCGGGTTAATGAAAGGCTGTTTTTTCATTAAAAGGATTTTATCATTTGGGGATTTTATTAGGAATGATAAACTAGCAAACATCTACAACACAAATACAAAAATACACACACATATAAATATATATATATATATATATATATATATATATATATATATATATATTAATGTTATATCAAGAATTTTAATTTTAAAACTTTGGAAAAAATATATATAAAACATTATTTAAATTTTTGATTTATGATTTATATCACACCTTTCAATTTTGTTATCTCAGGTTTTACTCGTGCTTCAATATCTATACTTTACAGCTGATGGGTTAGGTCCAAAGAATAACGGAATAAAACAACATAATATGATATGAAAATAATGTAATAAAATAAACTGAATAAAATATCTCCAAAAATTATTAGCATATAATGTTTATCAAACAAAATTCGTTCTACGTACGTGAACCTTCAATAATGCATGGATAATATAATACAATTACAATCTAAAATCCAGCTAATTATTTTACATAAACAAATCAAGTAATATTCAGTGTCCTTCCTACTGCAATTTTGGTATATCGATTGTAGGAGGAAAATTTGTATGAATTATCCAATTCTCTCCACAGCTCCGTGTCCCCTCTCAGAACAAATTTGATCTCCTTCGACTATCGACAACTTATTCACACGTTACTAATATGATATAATATTATTTGACCCAAAATTCTCAAATTGAATATATTATGAATGTTTCTCCCGTTGAAACGCTTCCTCTGCCTTGAGTTGTCCAATTTATCGTCCTATGCAAAATTAACTATCAGTTCTCAGCAGCCTCCTATGTAATTGGCAATATTAAACAAGATATTGCAATTTAGTGTCTTCAATGCTCTTCTTCGAATGCACGTACCTTTCCAATGATGCCAGCCTCTTTTCCTCTCGCCAAACTTAATCTCTCGTTCCGAAATAAACAGCGATACGTAGAATACAAGTAGGAAAAGTTTACTTACAAATTTGTACCAGATCAACTACCGTCGGACACGCTTACTTCACCAACTTACAACTTATTCTTTATCACTTACTACCCCTGGAGACCACCTGGAAAACCAACTATTCACTTTAAGAAACTGTTCATTCATCCATCCAACCTCTCATTATACACACCCATCTCACCACTTTCCAAATTCTCGGCCAATCAGAAATTTGCATACCACTCCTTGCATAAAATCAGAAATACCATTTACTTATTAACTATTTTTATTGTCCTGTTCATGGCGCAAACCCGGATTACGGAACACTTTATGCTTATGGGAAAAAACCATCGTTAACTTCTATTCATTGTACCCGCACTATCCACTTGTTATATTTATACAAACAAAAGATTATTTTTGCCTAAGATTACCTTTGGTTAATTCCAGGCAGTTCGGAGTATTTTTACTTTCTATAATCTCTGAAATATTGATTTCATCGTACATTTAATATCTTTCATTCATTCCTATTCGAAAAGCCAACGAGTCAACACCTCGGCTTCTTCAAATAGTATTTCTTATAAAAAAAACTTGTCAGTTAATGTGTTTTGTTATCAAGTAATTATTGAAAGTGAAAAGTTTTTTGTGAAACAACTTGGTATGTAAACTTTATAATTGATACAAACACAATAAACAGGCCAGGCATTGCGCCTGATTTTCATTAAATATTTTGGCATCCAGAATATTTAAAAATGCTCCTTCAACCCACCGCTCCAAGCTACGCAGCTGTTACCACATCAAAAACAACAAAACCTACACCGGCGACCACATCATATCCTAGCAGAAAGCAAGCAATAGTATTAAATGCTCTTCCGGATACAGCTCTCTTCGATTACATTAAGGCGATCGGTGAAATCGTAACACCAAAGCGTATTACCCACGCTTCCCGCATATCTAACCAACGCATTTGCATCTTTCTTGCTTCTATTTCTGACGTCGATATTCTTCTTAAAAACAATCCCACCGTTTCCGTTAAAAATGAAATTGTCCACATCCGCAGACTCATTTCCCCAACTAAAAGATTGTTAATATCTAATGTATGTCCATCGATTCCAAATCAACTTATCGAGCAGGCATTAAAAAACGAACTTGGTCTGCAACTAGCCTCACCTGTATCTCAGATTCGTACAGGCTCACCCGATGAAGATTATTCCCATATATTAAGTTTTCGACGGTCTATCTACGTAATACCAGATAAAGACAATTTCGAAATACAAACCTCCGTATTAATACATTTTGAAAACACTTCCTTCCGAATCTTCGTTACATCAGACAAACTAGAATGTTTCCTTTGCCAAAAAGCCGGACATACGGCTGAAACCTGCCAAAACCCACCGGATACCACTACCCACCCCCGTTTCGCCCAAGTACCTAATGAATCCACCAACAATAGCCCCACCGCACCTTCCGGCACCTCTCACACTTCTGACCCAAATTCTGCCTCCGACAATTTATCCAACATCACACCTCTACCTTTAGATCAACCTCAACCTACACCTCCTACTATCGCCCTCCTGAAAAGAGCCCATTCAACTGACTCAAGCCTTGATTCTCCCCCTGTAATTGCCATTTCAGATCCTACTACTCACACTCCAATAGATCCACATTCCCTCGATGACACCTCCTTCCGGGCCCCCAAATCAGCCCCTAAAAAAAAATCGAAAACCAAAGATACAAAACCATCAGCCAGTATCAGCCCGTCTGCCCGCTTAATCATAGAAAATCTTATAGCAGCAAACCCATCATCCTTTTCAATTAACTCGCTACAACTAATTGCTTTCTTGGAAAATTCTTTCGACTGCCATGACCCCTTAGCTGAAGCATACCAATTTACTACGAACATTAACGCCCTTCTTGATGACCTTAAACAAATATACCATAATATCTCTGATAGATCACTTAAAAATCGTATAACTCGCCTACAAAAAAAAATTAAGGCTACGATGAATCTAAATGATGTTATTGACACTGTTAGTCTTGCATCTGTTAGCTCTAATGACAGTGACCCATCCTTAGACAAAACCGACCTGCCTTAATTTATAACTTTTATATTCACTATAATTCAATGGAATTGCGACGGATATTATCCGCGCTTAGAACGTCTACAGCTACTGATATCTCTCCACAACCCCACCTTCATTTGCTTACAGGAAACTAACTTCACGTCAACTAATCTCCATACACTCAAAGATTTTGAAGGGTATCATTACATCAGATCTGTCTGCTCCAGAGCTAGTGGAGGTGCATCTATATTTGCTTCTAAAGACCATTACTCCACTCTTCTTCCTCTGACTACCAATCTCGAAGCCGTCGCCATCACTACTTACTGCCCTAACAAACTTACAATATGCTCTATATACATCCCTCCTGACTACATTCTAAAGGAAGAAGAACTTCTTGATTTAGTATACCAACTCCCCCAACCCTATATAATTGTAGGAGACTTCAACGCCCACAACACTATGTGGGGCTCCTCGCGTACATTCGGACGTGGTAAAGTTGTTGAAAATATTCTTGATTGCACTAGTTCATGTATCCTTAATACGGGATCACACACCCACTTTAACATTGCTTCAGGTGCTTTTTCTGCCATCGATCTAAGCATATGTGATCCCAAATCGGCCCCCAAATTATCCTGGCAAACAGCGGACGACCTTTACGACAGCAACCATTTCCCTATAATTATACGTGACAACACCTATGACCAAGTTTCAGTGAGAAGTTATTGGCGCTTCAACAAGGCTAATTGGCCAGAGTTCTCCAAAAAATCGGAATCCCTAATATGTAAATTACCTAACTCTAATAATATCGATGATTCCATAAAACTATTCTCAGATGCCATAATTAAAGCAGCATTAACTCATATTGGCAAAACTACAATTAGCTCCCGACATAAAGTTGTTCCTTGGTGGAACTCTCAATGTGAACTCGCAATTCGACAATCAAAGACTGCGCTCAATCAATACCGCAAACATAAAAGTCCTGAAAATCTAATTAAGTATAAAAAGCTGAAAGCCAAAGCCAAATACGTTGTCAAACAGAGCAAGAAAACATCCTGGCATAACTATGTATCGTCTTTGAATGATAACACAAATCCCTCCCAAATGTGGAAAAAAATCCGACAAGTTCAGGGACAAAAAACTAACACCAAAATTACCCATTTAATCTCTAACAGCACTTCTTCTAGCAACAGCCAAATTATTTGCAATACCCTGGCTAATACATTTGAGGAACAATTTCACAACAAACTCAAACCCCTAATTTCATCCTCTACACAAGAACCGCTCTCCTACAACCTCACTTCACAGTACTTACAAGATATCGACAATATTAATTCTCCTTTCTCACTTTCTGAACTTACATCTGCTTTATCCTCATGCAAAAATACTTCTGCCGGCCCTGATGATATCCCTTATATTTTTCTTAAAAACCTACCCAACCGCTGCCTCACTTTCCTGTTAGACATATATAACTCTATCTGGTCTTCTCAAATATTTCCTACTCAATGGAACACATCCGTAATTATACCTGTCCTAAAACATGGCCAAACACCAATCTTTCCTCAGTCCTATAGACCGATTTCTCTCACTTGCACCATGTGCAAATTAATGGAAAAGATGATAAACAGACGTCTTTTATGGTTTATTGACAAACACCAAATTTTACCTAAAGAACAATCCGGTTTTCGCCGACATCGTTCCACAAGCGATAACCTCGTCCTCCTTCATACCCACATCGCCGGAGCTATTAATAACAGTCAAGAAGTGATTGCCTGCATTTTTGATATTGAAGCTGCCTTCGATAAAATACCTAGACAGGTTATTCTCGATAAACTATTATTATATGGCCTTAATGGTAATATTTTTAAATTCATCAAGCACTTTCTTAGCTCTAGATCTTTCAGAGTCTCTGTAAATGGTTGTATATCATCACCACACATCCAACAAGACGGAGTCCCTCAGGGCTCTGTATTAAGCCCCACATTGTTTATTTTATCAATTAACCATATATGCCACAGTCTTCCTTCCCCAGTCAAATTTACTTCATATGCTGATGACCTTGTAATTTATTGCCATGGTGTTGCGACCACTACTACTTGCAAACTTCTCCAAACATCTGTGGACTTATTACAAAATAGATTGACTGCCATCGGCCTGTCCCTCTCATCTACAAAATCACAACTCATTAAATTTACCAGAAAAACACTCTCCACTGCCCCTAAAATCTTAGTGAATAACCACCCTCTCCCAGTCGTTGATCACCGCAAAATTCTAGGACTAATATTCGACTCCCGACTTTCTTGGAAACTACATATTCAGGAAACTAGAGCAGAGTGCCTAAAACGTTTAAATATTATCAAAACACTTTCCCACTACCAATGGGGCGCTAACGAATGTACACTATTAAAAGTATATAGGTCTCTCATTCGCTCTAAACTCGATTACGGCAGCTTTATATATATGTCAGCATCCAAAACATCTTTACAAACCCTTAATTCTGTGCATAATACTGCTATCCGCCTCTGTTTAGGAGCTTTTCGTAGCAGTCCAGCTGAGAGCCTCTACCGCGAAGCCAACGAACCTCCTCTTTGGCTTAGGCGCCAATATCTCCTCCTTTCTTACGCTGCCTCTACTTCAGCTAACCTTTCTAATCCAGTACACACACTGCTGACATTACCCAACTATACTAGTACTCTCCCTCCTGCTCCACGCATACACACTATCGCCCTCTTACTTCCAACTTTAATACCACATATAAATTTATCCCTAACTAACCCTCTCCCGATCCCGCAGAACTCTCCTTGGACCAAAACTTTACCGAAATTTAATGTGTCACTTACAAAGTTTAGTAAGGGAGAAACCAACCAGGATTTGATTAGGAAATCCTTACTAGAAATTCTTAATTTTAAGAAATTCGATCGGGTACTCTACACTGACGCATCAAAGAGCGAAACGGGGGTTGGTTGTGCGGTTACCACTACGGAAACAGTCGTTAGTTCATGTCAAATACCTGCCACATGCAGCGTTCACACTGGTGAACTGTATGCTATTTACCAAGCCTTCAAACTCTGTACAGCACCCAATCAACATATTGCCATCTGTACAGACTCCCTTGCCTCTATCCAGTCCATCAATAATCTATTTACTAATCACCCTCTTGTAGAAAAAATCCATGATATTTACCAAAATCTTATCATCCACGACATCCATATCACTATCATATGGATTCCCTCCCACATCGGGATTATGGGTAACGACAACGCCGATCGCTTTGCCAAAGAAGCTGCTGTATCCAATTGTACACCACGTAATATACAAATTGCCAGTGACCTAAAAACTAGTATAAAGAAACTCGTACGAAATTACTGGCAGAATCATTGGAACCAATCCACTACATTTTTACACCAAATAGATCAGACGATTGAGCGGTTCGTTATCCCTGGTATAACTAGAAATGAGATGGTTGTTGCTAGAAGATTGCGTATTGGTCACACCAGATGTACACATGGTCACCTAATGAATTCTGCACCTAAGCCAATCTGTCACTATTGCCAATCTCCACTAAGCGTTCTACACATCCTTGTGGACTGCCCTCACTACAATAAACGACGCCAAGAACTGGGCATGGAAGGCGACATCAAAGATATATTATCGAACCAGAGCCAAGTCATCACAGCTATCCAGTTCCTGAAGCTAGAAAACTTATTAAATAGTATATAACTATAGTATATAATATGTAATTGTACCTTTATAATTGTATCCACGGTGCCTCGTGCTAATGGCCGAAGCTGTCACAAGCACGTTAAATTAAATAAAAAAAAAAAAAAAAAAAAATATCTTTACTCTTCAATTTTGAATACCACAACAATATATATATATATATATATATATATATATATATATATATATATATATATATATATATATATATATATATATAGGGTGGCTCATCATATGCGCGTCTGTTTCTGTACGGAAAACGACTTAATATTCTTTTTTTTTTCGTCTAAAATATTTTTCTTTATAGAAATATATATGCCATTAACAACGCAACTAAAAAATATTGTGAATTATACAGGGTGCTCTAAAAAAGACTGATATAAGGTAAAAGCGAATACCATTGACAGGTAGCAAACATTGACACATTTTCCAATATCCCGCTCAGGTTTTGTTTTCCCAAGAAAAATTTGACAGTTTTAAAATTTCACATATAGTGACCCCCTTTTGTAAGAATTAGCAAAAGCTGCGTTATAGTGCATTTGAAATTTCAGAACGTTTTTTAAATTGTGTATAAGAGATTTTTACTGTTACGTTATAAGTAAATCTTTATTATTCTAAGTCATCCTGGTGAATTTTTGCGTTTCCTGTATAAGGTAAGTTGTTTTAAATCATTATTAATTAACTGATTTAAATATTTTGTTATATTTTGCTTTAATTAAAAAAAATCCAAAACTTGTGTTAAGGTTAACTTTGCCATGTGTCAATCATAAACATATAATACAGATAGACTGATCGTTGCAATACCAGCCCGTTCCCCCAGTGCGACAGAGAAAACTGACGCAAAGCAGTCCCTGCATCTCTTTCTAATTTGCCAGATTTATCGACCACGAGATCTTAATGACCAATTAATTACTATTTAACTGGGAATAAGCCACAATTAAAGGTTAAAATACGTTTATTGACGTTTCAATTTCCACTTCGGAAATCGTTCTCAAAATACAAACATTAGTAAATTAAACAAATTTTGTTTTTGTTACTTAGTGAAAAATTCTTCTAATAATTTAATTTTATCTGACTCATCTATATTGACAATTCAGACATACATTATACATTTTAAAGTAGACGACTTTAAAATGATATTGCCAATATTGTTGAGTTGCGTTCCTGGGACGACTTTACTTATAAGATAGTTCATTCGATTACATGAAATCAACTTTAACTTGAGAATATCCGTCAGAAAAGATCATAACATGTAATTCGTCTTTAAAAAGACAAATACATGCCATGATGACAGTAAAATTCTCCTGTTAGTGATTCCATAGTAAATTATGAGGGAAAAACCAGGAAAAAAACCTCATAATACTATCCCGACATGGTAAGTATTTGATCTTGCATTTAGTTTACCTTCAATAAATACCAAATTCCGATTTTATATGTTTGTTATTTAAAAAATATAAATGATGTATTCTCTATATATTACTGACTTACCAATACTGGTATTTTCTTTTTAATAACTTCCTCTTTCAATATGGGTAACCAGATCCTACTACATTCTGCCGAGGAATTCGCGACACAATTGGTCTCATTTAGCATAATTAGAGCCGCTTCTTTGATTTTTCTCTTTTTACCATCCGTTTCTTTTAGGACTATATTTGAATCATTCCATTGAACCCTATGTTCATTATCCCAAGCATGTTTACATATTTGAGATCTATCAAATTCTCTATTTTTAATATAGGATTGATGTTCACTTATTCTAACATTTAATGGCCTTGATGTTTCACCTAAATAAAACTGATCGCATTCACAAGGTATTTTATAAATGCAATTCTTTGTCCTTTCTTGTTCATTGTTAGGTTTGATTTTGGACAAAATAGATCTCAACGTGTTTGTCGTTTTGAATGTTGTTGAAATGTTGAATTTATTTCCTATCCTTTTAAGCTTTTCCGATAATCCTTTTATATATGGTATTGTTATTTTCCTCGTATTATCCCTTGTATATGCTGTAGGATCTCGTTCTAAGTTGTTTTGTTCTATTCGATCGATTGTTGAAAATTCCTTATTTATAAACGATAAAGGATAATCATTTTTTAATAAAACAGATGTTAACAAATGTTTCTCCTCCAAGAACGAATTTTCGTTAGAACAAGTAATTTTGGCTCTATCGTATAAGGATTTAATGATTCCCTTTTTAATATTAATATTGTGATTTGATTTGAAATTTAAATATCTGTTGGTGTGTGTTGGTTTTCTATACACCTGAGTTTCGTATCCAGTATCGTTCTTAGAGATTAAAACATCCAGAAAAGGTAATGTGTTATTATATTCCTTTTCCATGGTAAATGTTATTGTCTCTTCTTTATCGTTTATATCATTTAGGAATGTGTCCAACAACTCTGATCCATGAGGCCATATTGAGAATACATCATCTACATATCTCCACCATACTGAGGGTTTTTTTTTCAAAACCAAACCTAACAATGAACAAGAAAGGACAAAGAATTGCATTTATAAAATACCTTGTGAATGCGATCAGTTTTATTTAGGTGAAACATCAAGGCCATTAAATGTTAGAATAAGTGAACATCAATCCTATATTAAAAATAGAGAATTTGATAGATCTCAAATATGTAAACATGCTTGGGATAATGAACATAGGGTTCAATGGAATGATTCAAATATAGTCCTAAAAGAAACGGATGGTAAAAAGAGAAAAATCAAAGAAGCGGCTCTAATTATGCTAAATGAGACCAAATGCCACAAGAAAATAGCTTCAGAACAATATTAATGACCAATGAGAATGACTTTGTCAGAATGTAAGTGCCAGAGATAATTTATGTTTTTTATGTTCGGTTGATCTATTTTATTTAACCGAACTTTTTCTAAAAGAATTAAAATGTTTATAAACTATTTTTATGATTAATTAATTAAGTATAGGAATGATGGCAATTGCTGTTTTTTGAAAAGTTAATTTTCGAATAAAACGAAACAACGGCCAATGGAATTCATTCAGATTGCAGTCAAATATTCATTTGATTATAATGTTTTTGTAAGTTTTGATTAAAGTAATTTCCGTATTGAGTTTATTATTTAAATGATATAAAAGTCCACAATATGTTTAAAGTGTAAGATTATTGATGACAATATGTGTCCTTATCTGTTTTTATTATTATGTATTTGATCATATCATCAACGAGATCCGTCGACGCATCACAATGGCCTGATCGACAACAGCCAAACTCACAAAAATTTGGAGGAACATTGACATCACAAAAAATACAAAATTACGCCTTTTTCAAGCATTGATATTTCCTATCGCCACCTATGCTCCAAAAACTTAGACAATAAAAAAAGCCGATTCAAAGCGTATAATGGCATTTGAAATGTGGGTCTACCGTATAATCTACTTTAAATACTTTACCAGAATATAGGTTAAATATGAGAGGTAGTAGTATAAACCTCTGTCGATCCTCTGCTTCATATTAATGTCATCTACTATACTCATACTAATGAGTTATCTACTACATCTACTACTCATACTAATGACATCAATGTTAAAGAGTATCCTACTTGTTCCTCTGCCTTTTGATTCCAATATAAGTTTTGTATAATTCGGATATCCTTTTTATCGACTTTAATACTGTGGATTATTTCTATTAGCTTGTGATGCTTGACTCCATCAAAAGCTTTCTCTACGTCGTTGAAAAAAGCAAATGTATCCTTTATTTGTCCTTGGCGTTTCCTCGGATATTTGACCTAAGAAATAATTAACGCACATCCTGTATTTTATTAGTCTTTTGGCAATTAAAATTTAAAAAAAAAGTACAAATAAAATATAAATTATAATTTAAATTGTTATTATTACATTACACAGAGTATTTTATTATTTTAGTTGAATGTTTTTTATTTTAACTATCACACCCTCTATTATATACCCTATACTGAAAGACATTTAAGTTGTCTTTCATTCCTACCCTATATCCAAACCCAACGGTTAATAAGTAAATTTAAAAACACCACTTTTTTAAATCTTTGTGGCTTTTGTCGGTATTTCAAGGTAAAACAGACTTAAACTTAAAAAATTAGTGATATCCCAATGAAAATACTTGGTGAAGGTAGAGCAAAATACGTTATTGAACGAAATAACCATTCATATCTGCAACATTTTTCAGTACTAAGTAGATGTTTAATTTCACGATAAGTCAATTTTTTTATTTAATGAATCATTTAATAAAAAAAAGACAAATTAAAAAGCAAGAACCAAAAAAATTTAATACTAAAGAAATAAATCAAAGAAATTGTTCAAAGTGACCCCCATCTTGTTCTAAATATATGTAAGTGAATTCGTTTTTAAAAAGATATTTTTGTCTTTAAAAGGCTTTCACCTGTTACTGTTTGAAAAACAGCTCTTATTCTAGCTTTTAGGAGTAATGGATGGGGTGTTATACGCTATAATTTCTAGTTATTCCCAGAAAAAACCCTGGAGCTGATCCTGAAGTTTATTTATGTGGAGCTTCTCTTCCGATCCATTTATTACCAAAACACAGATTTAAGTATCGTTGTTCCCGATGTTGAAAATGTGCGGAGGCTACATTAAACTGCATACACATTTTCTGCCTACTCTTTAAAGGTACATAATCAAGAAATTCGAATAATTTCGCAAAAATTTTAAAAATTTTCTGCCATTAAGATTATCGTCACAAAAATAAGGACCTATAACATGCGATCCTATTATTCTTCATACGTTCACAAACCATAATGCTGATGATCGAGAGTGCAATAGACGTGAGGATTCCCATCACTGTAATAATGACAGTTATGGAGATTAAACAAGTCCATTATTATGGAAAGTGCACTCATCGAAAAACAAAACATAATCAAAAAATTCCTTCATAGGATGCTATTTTATCCACAACCCATAAACAAAAATCGATTTGTTGTTGAAAATCCGTTTCATACAGGTCTCGATGCAACTGTGTTTTTGTTTTACTCGTCCAATACTGCTCTTACCAATTTTATTTTCTCCACTATTTACTTGGTGACTTGTGTGTGGATTTTCTATTGGTGAGTTTTTAACCGTAAATTCGTCATTATAATCGTCTGTAACAGGTTGAGGCTGGATATTTTTTTTATATTCTATGTTTCTGCTATACTAAAACAATTTGTAATTGAAGGTGATTACTTGGCAACATCGCACTTAACGATAACTTTTCAACGAAATCATATTCCACTTATCAATTTTGCAGAGGCGTACCAAAAAAAAATTTAATTATTTATTTAAACACATAAGTAATTACGTAAAAATTAAATCTAACACCGATATAATTATTAAATTATTATGTGTCTTTTGACAAGTATCTTATAGTTGTCTAAAAGATTAAAGTAAAATTTTATTCTTATTAGAGAGTACCTAATACAGAACTTCAAAAAACAGAAAACTTTGGAAAATACTTATTTTTCATTAGGCTAAACTATCTGAAATTTTAACATACGATCTCGTCATTACACATCATTATCTATTTATAGAATTGCTGTGTCCTGTAAATGTTATATTTGGTTTTTTTAACTTAATTTGAAAGCTTCCTTGTGTTTATTTGTTTATATAAATATAAAAATATATTATGAAGTTCATTTAAATTAAAATGAAGTAAGCTAAACTAATATCATGTGAATGCGTGTATATAGTAATGCATTTGTTTATTTCAGTAAATTCTCGAAATACGAAATGAAGATGGCACTAACTACTAAAGAGTTAATAGCTTTGTTAGAAGAAGACTAAGATTGTGAAAATGCTGACTCACTTATTGTGGTTATCGGCGGAGGTATTTGCCGCCGAGATTAAATTAGAAAGTTTCTAATGAAGAAGACATTGATGGTAATATTATTTGTGAAGAATCAATAAAATTGGATATTGCAGGTATATCTGAAATACAAGTGATTGGGAATTACCTTACCTATTGTAATAATATTCCTCTGAACCACAGATAAAACGTCCAAAGAAAAAACCAGGCGAAAATAGTGAATCCAAATTTGTCTCAAGTTGTAACAACAGATATTCCTTCGGGCTCAGTAATAATTCAACATCAGTCTGATTGATATTTAGATAATATAAAAGCCAACCATGGATGCAAATCATATATTGAAGTTTTTTCACTCTTTTTTGATAAAAAAGTAATTGAGAGCATTCTATATTTTACAAATATTTATGCATCGCAGAATAACCGTCACGATTTTGAAATTAATAACATAGGTTTAAAAACAAAAATCATTAGCATATGTTTATTATCTGGTTCACACTCTGCTTCAGGTTGATATGAATTGGTCAAAGGATGAGGCTAAAGAAGTGCACATTATAAGAGAAAGCATGAGCCGACATAGATTTATATTTATAATTTATACACGTTGCAAAAGACAGAGAAGCTTTTAAAAATGTGGTCGCCAACCTCCGTTAATAAGGACGGCATAGGAAGAAGAAGAAGAATTTATAATACTGAAGAAACCGCTACATTAGTGTCAAACTTAGTACATGGACATCAATCTTAATTCGCTTTACCAGATAAAACCAGATTCGACAATATTGGCCACATTGCAAAAAGAGACGATAGTGCAAGAATGCAAGATGTGCAAAAGTAATACTATTTATTTATGTAAAACGTCTACACCCCGATTGTTTTGAAAATGTTCACCTTAAAATTTAATTTACATTTAAGATACAATATGTTCCTTTATTAAAAATTATACTGTTTTCCTTAAAATGAGACAAAAATCTTTTTGGTTGTAAATTAGTCTTAAGTTATGTGTTTTTAATTCAATCTAATAAACTAATTGTCAAATTTCTCTTTGTATATTGAGTGGCCGTTAATGGGTTAATACTATATAAAGAATAAACTTGCCTCAAATTTACTTTACTTACCTTAAAACTATTTTAAAGTTAATAATAAAGTCTATTTATTAAATATATTCCCAAGAAATAGAACACATTACGCCTATGCACATATAAAATGTGGAACGAATAAACTAAAATATCATATTTTTCTCATTCCCATTCTTTCTAAGAACGTAAATATATATAGACCAGCAAAACATTGATAAGTTTGCCGATATTTCAAACTATTCAATGAACTTGTCTCACTATACACTAGTGAATCGCACCAATTTATATTGTTACGGGGGCAAGTTTTATGAAACTTATCTTACTTTTTCACTTATTTACATGGGCGAAGCATACACAATGAAAATGACTCCAGTAAGAATTTACTGCTGACATTTTACATGGGTGCCGCTACCGTTTAGTTCAATTTGTAGATTAGTCACCTTTAATTGAAAATTGTCCGACTATAGCCCTAAACTGTTCTAGTAATTTTTCAAAAAAATGTCTATCAGGCTTCTCTCGATTTGTGTATTTTTGGCCATAAACTCTAGATGCCACTAAACAGTATCCATTGCGCTGACTAAGAATATAAATTGTATTTTTTTCTGTTAAGAGTAAGTTTAAAAATTGTTTTATCTTACAGTTGTACTTATTGTCTAACTTATTAGATATAAATGTCAAACTGAGATTATACAAGTAAATTTAATGACTTCTTTGATGGAAATGAGCGTTTTGTACAAAAATATGTTTAATGTAAAAAATAGATAATATAGAATAACCGTTAAATTTGGCTATAGAGAACACTTATATGGACACATGGAATGAATCTATCTAATTAGCCTTCTTCGGTCCATCTTTGGACATAGTATTTTTCGTAACATCTTCTGAATGTCCTAATTTTCATCCTTTGATTGCGTACATAATAATTTTTTTCTTAAGTATTGGAGAACTACGATGTGTGATACAGTTTTATTCGCTGCTTCGTTCTTTTCTTCTTTACAAGCTTATACTTGCTATATACTCCATAAACTAACATTTTCAATATGTAACGTCAGTAGAGATTGATTTTCAATTTTGCATTCAAATGTTTGATTTCAATAACACAGAATAAATCCTTACTGGGAATTGTGTCATAGCTCATTTAAAACTGTGCAAGATTTATGTATGTTGACACTCGTTCTAGGAAATTTGTACTTTTTCAATTCCCTCCTTATTGATTTCCTTGACATTTGTTAACTTCTAGGATATTTTTCTAGTAATGCCAGCTACTTTGTTCATTACGAGTTATACTTCTTTACGGTATCGGAAAAATGAAGATGTAATGGGTTTGTCTGAAACCGTTGCCGTTGGTCATTCGAAAGCCCTCTGTATAATTGCCCACAATTGCAGATAAAAAAAGTGCGAATCAAATATGTTTTATGCGATTGGTATAATTTTCACTTCTTTTGTTTCTCGCGATTACCTGTAACAGAGGTTTATTTATTCAAATATGGCTTTTTGATTATGCGCAAATATCTAAATTATATGCAGAAGAACAACAAATGACATTGGAACTACAAACACCACAAATTACCACAAACGAAGTTCACTCAAATAAGTATGAAGTACAAAAACATTTGAAAAACTAAAGAACAGAAAAGCTGCAGGTAAATATGTGATACCAAATGAATTGAGAAAATATGGGGGAGCGGCAAGGACGGATCACCTGACAACATTAATTAATAAGATTATAAGACACACTAAAATGCCAAAAGAATGACAGACAAGCGAGCTAATCTATTAATCAAAAATTGCAATAAGAAACAACCAGAAAACTACAGAGGTATCGATTTGATAAATACTATCCTGAAACTAAAATTTTGCAAGAACGATTAAATCAGCTCATAAACTTAGTAAATGAGCAACAATGTTTCGGTACGGAAAAGTCGTACAGATGCAATATTCGTCATAAAACAGATTAACAAACACAAAAAGCATTACAATATTAAAAGACCCGCATTCCTATTAGTCTAGGGGCCAGGGCTGTTTCGTAGCCGATTAAAATTCACTGAGTTTCAGAGTGTGTTCTTATGTATTTTGACCCCTGAATTCGAATTTTAAACTTGTTTTTGCTTAAGCTTTTTGCTTTTTGCAATTCAGTTTTATTTTTTTGCTTTTGCAATAAGAATTGCATTTCAGCGGGCCAAAATACATAAGAATATACTCTAAAACGGCGTGGTCTTTGATCGGCCACGAAGCAGTTCCGGCTCCTGGAGTATGTGTTTGATCGACCCGAGAATGCATTTGACAAAGTAAGACTTAAAGATATAGTACATCTCTTGTAAAATAAAGAGATCCCACTGGATATTATAAAAACAATTAAAAACCTCTATCAAAACAAGAAGATGGAACTTCTTCTCTTCTTCTTCTTTTTATGTAGACATGACTGTCTGTTTTTGAATGTGCCTTCAGTGTGTTGCCGTTCCAGCGTTTTTGTGGTCTTTCTACCGATCGTCTTTCTATTGGGGAACCGTCTCTTGCCGTCTTTACTACTCTATTTGTTCTCATTCGGCTTAAATGATCGTTTCATTCTACTCCTCTATTTTTTACCCAGTTCTTGATGTTCTCCCCTTGCATCTACGTCGTATATATGTACTTCTAGCTCTGTTCCATAGTGTCTTGCCATCAATTTTTCTTGTGTTTTCATCTTTGCTGTTTCTAACATCCTTTTTGTCCTCTCTGTGTCAGGTCGTGTTTCTGCCGCGTATATCATTATTGGTCTGATTACGGTTTTGTAAATTCTGCCTTTCATTTCTTTCCCGATATTTTTATTTCTCCATATTTTTTATTTCAGGCAGTCTGCGGCTCTGTTTGCTCTATTCGCTGGATCTTTCACTTCAATTTCGAGTTTTCCGTTGCTAGATAATCTAATGCCTAGGTATTTAAACTACATCACTTGTTCTATTATTTGACCTTCCAGCTCCAATATACATCTCAGTAAATTTGTTGCTGTAACCAGACATTGTTTTATTGACTATACATTGTCACATTGACAATAAAAATTTTAAACGAAGTTCTGAAAGAATAAACAATTAATTAATAAATCATGAATGTGAAATCATGAATTAATTAATAAAACGCCTATTACGTTGTATACCGTCCAAGAAAAAGTGCAACTTGTAACATGGTACTTTCAGGGTCATTCTGTACGCGAAGTAATTGATTTATTTATTGTTGCCTTCGAAAATAGACCCCCACCACGTGTTACAACAGTTAAAAATACCATTAAACATTTTCAAACTTCGGTATGTGTAAACAGTTGTAAAAAGCGTCATGAAAGTAATGATCCACTTGTTAGACCTGTGGATGAGAAGCGTCAAAACAGAGATATTAACATTTGTGCTTTTGTAGAAGCTAGTGAACCCTGCAATAGTGTACAAATTGCTAGGGAAGTTAACGTGAATGCTCGAACTGTCCAGCGAGTTCTCAAAATAAATGGGTATCACTGTTTTAAGATACAACCAACACAAGAACTGTTTCCGGAAGATAACTTTAGGCGAATGGAGTTTTGTAAAATTATGTTAGATAAACAGAATGAAAATGTAACTTTTTAAAAAATATTTTATTTTATGACGAATCTTTATTTTCATTAAATAAAAAACACAATCCATCCGTTGCAAGGTATTATTCTTGGACAAATAAGCACCTCAGTGATGCAGTGCGAACGCAGCATACGCAAAAGTTAAATGTTTGGAGTGGGATGTTAGGCGATCACATTGTCGGTCCATTTTTTATCGATGGAAACCTAAACGGTCCCAAATATTTATAACTTTTACATAATGAGTTCATTCCGGCGGTTCGACGCCTGGGTGTTCGGCTCACAACTCTAGAGCAACTGTTGACTTCCTCAATCAAACGTTTCCTAATCGACTGATAAGTATACGTGGTACAATTAAATGGCCCGCTAGATCCTGTGATCCTTAGCGTCTAACGATTTCTTTTTTTTTTGGCGTTTTCTCAAAGAAAATATTTATAGGCATCAGTTTGAAAGGGCCACAAACCTAGTCAAATTAATAGCAAAAATACTTCATTTCTCTACAATCATTACACCAGCCCTACTCCAAAATATGAGAAGAAATCTGTATGACAGATTTGGTTACTGTTTAGCACAAGGAAGTGGAATATTTGAGCCCTTAATTCATTAATCTGCTTTCCTAATTTTTATTTTTTGTTAGGTACATTTTACGATGTTTGTAGGTTCTTAATTAGGTAGTATTTTTTATGTTTAAGTTTGGAAGAATTTTATTGTTTTTTTTTATTTAAAAGTACAAACGATTCTTATTCTGATTTTTTTTTCTTCTTTCTTGTCTTATTCTTATAAGCTTTGTCCATAAAATTTGTACAATTTTCAGTGACAGCAAAGCATATTACTTATTTACTTACTTATTTATTTGTATTGCTATTAAGGCTAAAAAATAACCAAAAAATTAGTTTTAGAGCATTATAATAAACATACTCTAGAGATGGGATTGCAATAAATCTTAATTTCTATGGTGAACAAAACAATGTCGTTATCTGTATATGGAGACATAATACATCCCTGCCTAACTCCTATCGTGATTTCAATTTCTGAACTGGGTTCGTTATTTATTACAATGTGTGCTCTTTGATTCCAGTAAAAGTTTCTTATTATTCTTAAGTCCCTTTTGTCCATGTTTTTTGTCTTCAGAATTCAGACTAACTTTTCCACACGCCAATGTGCCAATTTTTAACCCGCCAATAAATAAGCAAAATTAACAGGAAGAAGAAGATTAGAAAACATTTTCGATGGTATTTTACTTATCTAATTCTATTTATAACTATTATAAAAAAAATAAGTTGATTGAGAGGTTAGGTATCATTACTTGTTTACTATACAAATATTATCAATCATTCTTTATTCTAATTAATAAGGTTATTCGATTTTCATTACCCTGCCGAAATATAATAATTAACAAAAACATAATATATTTTATATCAATCAATATATATTATTAATAAATTAATTAAGAAAAATATTATTATAGTGTAATCAATAAAATAGACCATGTATTATTTTAAGGCTAAAAACTCATGTACTAAATAGATTTAACACAAATAAAATATTGTATATAGCACAAAATTATTTAAAAAAATTATTTTTCACAGTCAAAAATGCAATCAGGAATAATGTACCTCTCGATTTAACTGTAAACAAAGGAAAGTATTTATAGCATGTATCCACTCTAAGGGTACGAACAGAACAAGTAACTCACAGTGAAGATGGAGGTCGCGGCCGTGGTCGATGTCGATATCCATGTAAAAGAAACACATTGTAGTGAATGGTAGAGAACAGAGCAGGTAAGTCGCGGTGGAGGTTTAGCGCGATGCCATCCAGGAGGTTTACATCGATGCTTTTGAAAATCAAATGAGTTTGTTTTTACATGGATACCTACTGCGCAGTCTACAAGGATGCTTTCCTGTGATTGGTGCATTTAATGATAAGTTGTCATTTCGTGCGCTACGGTACTCGGGTCTCTACCTATAATCTCTTTCTCGTATTCGATTTACTTTTGAATTTCAAGTGCTAAGTATGAAGGAAGATATGATAGTAGAAGACCCACAGACATCATCATAACCGGCATATTCTTGAAAAGAAGTGGAAGAAGATAGCAACTCGAATTGAAACGACAGCTAATTAATAGAAATGAGAATAATCAGAATAAAAGAGAAACAGTTATTATAGAGGTCTATTATGGTAGACTATTTAAGTTAGACTCCTTCAAATTTTAGTTGACTATTAGTTAGGCATAATAAACTAATTAATAAAATGTGCAATTTACTTCAAAAAAGGGTTTTATATTAATAGTTATTGTAAAGTTGTAAAATAATCAAAAATGTCTTTAAGGTCACCACAGAATCGATCTATATTAAAAACTAGGTTATGTAAAATACAAACTCCTTTAATAATATCATCCGCAGTAGACGGATTAGTTTCTATGTAAGTACACAGGATACACCACTTAAAAAATAAGATTTTAATTGACAATCTTGTATTAAATATGTCTTTAGCATCGCCTAGGTTGTTTTTACCATAAGGTCTCATGGATGTTCTTCTTTAGTGGGTATCTGTGTCAATTAAGGGAATCTGTGTGTCTTTAAGTATAGGCAATTTATTATTTTCCAATAAACGACCAACAACAGAGACAGCAAACGTATCCCTATCACTTTGTTTACCATATCCTTCAACATCAATACACACAATCTTGTAATGGTCATCGGCTACTGCTTGCAAAATAGAAAAGAAATGTTTGTTATTATCATATATAGATCCAGAATGAGTGGGACACTTTATTCTGCAATGCATTCCATGAGTGGCACCAAGGCAGTTTAGAAAATTTCACACTTCATTGAACCGTGCAGCGAAGCATTGGAAATTTGAAGTAGATCATGCAGACATGTGAAGGGGTTACAAAACCTGTCAGAAACACTTGCAAATAGTTTTTAACATAGAAGCGCTCATTTTGAAGGCATATTCAAGGGATTTAACATCACCGTTGCTAGATACCTGAAACAAAATACATTGACTTTCAATTTACTATAAATGTTTTTTTATTTTCAGATAAAAAAGTCGGATATGTCTGGAAAAATTTTGCCAGTAATTTAGGAAGTAGCTAACCTTGAAGTCAGAATCAACTGCTCCAGACGAGCCCTTCTCAAGCTGGCCATGCTTGGAGTCAATACTTTTTTTGACTGATCAGTTCATCCCTAGACTATCCAGTGGAAACTATGCATTCAACCAAAATGATAATAGCAGTCTTACCGGATCAGAAGATGGTAAAAAAGAAAGAAATGAAGAAATTATTGTTCGTGCTTTAAGTCCTTTTGCAAATGGAGCTTCAGAATACATTACAAATGTAAAATAATCCCAAAATGTAAACACCATCACGACAAAAAATTGGATACATCAAAAGAGTAACACCTCAAACTCTTATTTGCCAACAGCTGTTGAATTAGGAAAACGAGAAACTGAAAATTAAACAGAATAAAGCTGTCAAAAACTCGAATGATGAGGATATTTTTTTCTTTAATCCTCTTCTATCACACGTGAGACAGCTGACCCCACCTGAAAAATTACACTTCCGGGTGCAGATTTCCACAAGCAAAAGATCACTCGGACGTCCCAGAATGCGATGGAGAGATAACATCCAAGCAGATCTCCGGAAAATGAACATTCCATTTGACCCTAGGTTGATGGAAGACCAAACAAATTGGAAAAACGTTGTTCAGTCAGCCAAGACCCACCCAGGGTTGTAGCGCTACGTGATGATGATGATGATGCAGATTCAAAAGATGCTTTTTGATATGGCCTACCTACCTCAACAAGCAATAAATGCCCCGAATACTTCATATGTGGCATTTTCCTACAATAAAATATTAAGATTCAACTTCACCCTATCTACCTTATGACAGTGGTTACAAAGACGCTATACCTGTTATCAAAAATGCAGATGGTAAAAACTATTTCATTGTGACTGATTTTTTTGTATTATGTATTCAATCCAATAAACTTGAGTTTATAAATGCGCGTTTAATTATCAACCAAGAACTGAAAACTTCATTGGGCCAACCCAAATGTAGTTCAAACGGGCTAAAATATTAATCAAACTCAAAGATATAAACCATAACGGCCAACATTATTGTATAAATAAATAGTATTAAACATTGTTTGGTATCAAAAACATCAATAGGTTAAAGGATAAGTAAAATAAAAATTCTTTTTTAATAATTTCACATAATAGTTACCTGATAGTTACGACCAACTTTCCTTCTGATTTAATTAGAGCTCGTTGAAAGTTGTGGTGAGAAACAAAGCAATCCAGAATATTAAAAAAAATTGGAAATTTTAGTTTCCAATAAGTACGAAAATGTTTCAGGCGTCATTCTCATATACGAATGAAATCGTTCCAGGTAATTTTTCAGTTCGAGAAAAAGATTTTGGTATTCCCCTAAACGGCTTCTTTTCAAATTTATTGGATGCACTAAAAATTGTCTGTATATTATCAAGCAGACACCACTTGGTGACAGCTGACATTTCATCACTATCATCACTTGACTCACATAACATCGCAAAAGCACAATCTTTTTGTCATTCAAATTTTATCAAACCACTCCACTCGACAGTGATAATAGTTCGACTGAGCAGCGCAGGTAACCTCCTTCCTACGTGCTGTTGACATCGACACATACATACTCTATACTCTATAGCGATACATACTCTATTCATTTTCGCATAGATATCATAATATCGATTAAAAAAATTTATTGGCTAATTGAGGCACTTTTTTCCTTATTTTCGAATTTATTTAAGTTATACTTCTATACGCGCGCTCCACGTTGGAAATTTGTATGGGAGTGAATCTGTGAAATCATTACATATGTAAGATAATGAGTAAGAGAGAGACAGAAGATATATTTTCTCTCTCTTCCTCTCTCGAATATAAAAATGTTCCTTTTGTATATATATTTAATATTATATATATTATATATATACATATAATATTATATATATATATATATATATATATATATATATATATATATATATATAATAAAATATTTATTAATATTATTATTTATATAATATGTTTTGTATTATTTATTAAATGTTCATAATTATATTAGTCTTTTTTATTTCAAAATAATATCCTCAATAAATCACTGTATGACCCAGAACTGTCAATTTTGAAATACTTTATGTCATGTCCTCGGTAGTATATTAGTCAGTATCCCCGCCTGTCACGAGAGAGACCGGGGTTCGATTCCCAGTCGGGGAGGACTTTTTTATTAATATTATTACATGGTAAATTAAACATATGCGTAAATAGAAAAGTTATGTATATTATTGTCATTTTTAAATACTTATGAATATTGCATTTTAATTTGTATTGTATTATTATATTGAATTATGTGGCAGTGTATTGTATTTTTATATTAATAACAAAATAAACAATGAATTTTACTGCAGAGTATGTTTAAAAAAAATTTGCATTCAACTCCTTTCATACATATATGAAAATATACATTTTCATCAAAATATTGATTCAATCCTTAATTTACTATACTCCTATTACAGGTCAAATGTTGTTTAATAATTGTTAGTAAGTTGTTATTAATTATGTTTCTCTTTCTGCTATGTCTTACCTATAGCATTACATATGTAATGATTGTGCAGATTGACTCTTTTTTTGTTTTAAAAACTTTAATTCCTTTAGTTTCTTTTTTAACTTAATTATTTGTTCACATCTACTTTAACATGCTTGTTTACAAAAAAGAGTACGAAAAATGACCGATACTGGCACAAAAATAAATTGTGATGAAAATACCTGTTGACGGGCTAAGCAAGAAAATTTTTTGTGAATGTCTGTCCTGAATCACAGTAGTAACAATATTATAAAAACCCACAATAAAATTTAATGAAAATAAAGTTTTACCAGTGTTAAGACTCGGCAAATATTAAAAATCAAGAGACTCATTAAACTAAATAAAAAATGATGAATAAAGGAAGGCCATTAACTGGTAGGGGCATGTTTTACTCAGAAATTTAGATTTAAGAGATTTTTTAAAAGAAATTTTAATTGTAATTACTTTGTTAGTCCATTGTATACTCTTGATATTTGATATGTAAATGAGAATTTGAATTGTTCTGTACGACGCGCTACGTGGTGGATCTATAATTGTATGTTTGTACTTTGTGTGGACAGTGTGCATGTCAGACCAATTTATATTAAATATATTATTTTTTTAAAAAGATATATTGGTAATGATTTTTTGATGATTTGGTGGAACAGACAAACAGCGTGTAGGAATATTTTCTTTTCCGTGCTTAACATTTTTACATCTGTGTGACATAGGTCCCCACACAAACTCACACGCCCACACACAAAATACACATACGCAGAGTTTGTATTTAGTACATGATAATTTAGCGAATAAATCAATTATTGAATATCTTAATTAATTGTATTAATAGCACCTGTACTTTCAGGTGGGTAAAATGAGTGGGAATTTATGTATGAATCAGGCACTGTCAATATCCATTTGCTTTTCATTTTTGTAGGTACTGTGCCACTATTTTCCATTGTATCACATTCCATTTTCTCCAGATCCTTTCTGACTGCATCTCCTCTTCCATCTGGTCTTTCCTAAAACACATGGTTTACAAGGTGATTGTCATTGCTACGTGCCACGTGTTTGGCTCATCTTAGTCTACTGGACTTTTTCTCACTAAACTTTCCTTTGGGAAGAGAGACTCTAACTCAATGTTGTGTATGTTTCTCCATTAGTGTGTCACTTGTATTTCTGCAAGGCCCATATATTATTCAAAGGATTTTACGTTCACAGACCAGCAATTAAACCGTTTATTTAAAAAACAACACTTAAAAATTCACTCCAAAAATTAAAATTTTGGCAAATCAAGAAAAACTGCCCAGCTTCAATTTGTTTCAAACCTAACTTTTACTAAGATATTCATTGGAAGGAATGTGGATATAAAAATAAAAGTAGAAGTCGATTTTATATTCTTATTGATATTTTAAACAAAAATCGGTAACAGCTTAGCAAAACATATTGGAAAATGAACATATAAAATATCCTCGTAGAAATAGCACAAAATTCTATGATGTCTATTCGCCACCCTGCTATTATCATCGCTAAATAGTTCTACGACTGAAGTATGGTCCTTGGTTTCCCCGGATTTTGGTTCTAGATAAAAATAAACTTCTTTATTAAGAGGATTCTTGAGATATTTAGTTAACTCCATTAGAACGCGGAACTTTGGTTGAACGCATAGGAGTACCGGTACGGAACGAATACCTATATACGTTAAGTTTTGCAGACGATCAAGTAGTGATTGCACAAGACCAAGACGACCTCAGCTACATGATGAAGAAACTACAAGAAGAATATACCAAGGCTGGCCTAGATATTAACCTCGCGAAAACAGAGTACCTATCTACAAGTGAAGAAGACATAGAAGATCTACAGATTGATGACAACGTAACAATCAAAGGAAAGGATAAATTCAAATACCTGGGGTTTATAATCACGAAAAAGGCAACAACAGAGGAAGAAATTACACAAAGATTAGGACAAACAAGAACAGCAATCCGACAACTTAACTCAGTATGGTGGGATAGACACCTAAATATGAAGACAAAAACGCAGATTTATAAAACATTAGTGCGAAGTATTATGACATATGGGGCCGAAAATTGGATCATAAACAAGAAAAACAGCAGTAAGATAATAGCAACAGAGATGGAATGCCTGCGAAGATGCTGCAGAGTAACAAGAATGGATAGGAGAAGTAATGACGAAATAAAGCAAAGAACATCAATAGAAACAGACATACTAACATATATAGAACAAAAAAGACTAAAGTGGTATGGACATGTAAGAAGAGCTAGCGACAGCAGATGGATAAAAAGAATAACCGAATGGAGCCCCATAGGAAGGAGGAAAAGAGGACGACCCCGAAAATCCTGGAAGAACGAAGTAGACGACGCCATGAGTAAGAGAGGACTAAACGATGGAGAATGGAACAACAGAGAGAGATGGAAACGGTTGAGCGAGGGAAGGCAGTGAATACTGTAGAATCCCTAAATATATATATATACTTTGGTTGACCTATTTTATTTTTCGCTTTTTTTGGTATCAGAGTTATTTGTTTTGGTGTTGTTTTTCCAGTAATGGTGTGGGACCTCCATGGACCGTAATAACTTTGACGTATTAGAACTTGTCCAGGATACTTCTCAGATATTCGGTACATTCTTGCTGGCTTTATGACATTTTTGGTTTTGGATTCTTTAAAAATAAATCCTTAAAACTTTCGTCCATAAGAAACCAGTCAGTTTCTTTACCAGCATTAACCACTTTAAATAGAGAATTCTTCTGGAACATCAACAACTACTTTTTTGCATGAGAAATGAGACTAAAATCACTATCGCAAGGTAGGTATGAATGTCCTCGTATTGGGTAAACGTGTGTTACCTCTGATACTAATTTCAGTACATGCACCAAGATATATGAAAAGCGGATAAAGAAGTATTTTTTGTGCTGACCCGGGCAACCATCAGAGAAAAAACATATTTCATCCATTTTACCGAGTATATGATATTTTAGATAATAAAATATCATGGAATTTACTTCATTATGACCACGATTAGCCATTCCTTCGTAATACATATGGACATAATTTCCTCCGATGTTGTGTACACCGAATACTACATAGTACTGTAGAAAATTTTAGTAGTTGTCTGCTGTAGAAAATTTTATTTGTAGTCAAATTGGGTAGCGAAAGATTTTGCATAAAGTGAAAGGCTATTGCAGATACATTATTACTATGCTGACATTTATGTTTAATTTTTCGTTTTATATCATAAAATGCCTTTGCTTTAGCGTGATGAAGGTTTCTCACTTGAAGTAGTTCCTTTTTTGTTGATTTATCGATATTCTGTAGTTTGAGTTGGTTTTCAGTTTCATCACATAATGTACAAGTGTCACATCTGGGGTAAGAAAAAGATTTGTTAAATCGCGTTTGAAATATGTTATAACAAACAAAGTAAGAAACCTTGGACTATGGGTGAAGTTCTTTAAAGGCTCTGTACATATATTTTACATTTAACTCTGATGGTAGATAAATTTTCTTTTTGTCCAGTCTCCATGGATAATGACTTTGGCGGCCTTTGAATGAAGCTAAAATATTCTAAAGCTAAAACTTTGAAATATGAGCTATTATGATTCCTATATCAGCAGGGTGTGTCTTCTTAAGCCTATTTGTATGCTTGCCCCAAGCATCTTTTGAAGAACATCCACTCATTGCTAAGCTATTTCCAATTCGACTTATGTGCATTTCAGTTAACACCGAAAATACTACGAAGAGCTTTTGGCACGTCTTGTCCTGGTAGTCGAATTTTATACATAAAAGAAGCTACATGTCATGAACCTTCTTGATGTCGAGCATTGTTTGTATGTTCATTTCCACTGTCACTAGTAGTACTGTGGTTAGGTAAAGCATTGTGGGATACGACTGCGTCGTTTTTGGTGTTCATATTATTAAACATATTCAGTAAGTCATAACGTTGTTCCTGTTTTATTACATATAAGCATCGGTAACATTTACACCTACAACCAAGATTGAAGTCATAAGCATTGAGAAAACAACTTTTTATTATCGAAAAACTTACTTACAGTCATTTTCTGTTGTTCGGGCTAAAACATCCCTATCACCTTTATGCGTTTTGTGAGCAACTCCATGTATTTTAGCATGCTTTATGGTTTCCCTTCGATAACCTTTTCTTTTCCGTTTTCGTGGTTGATCTGTAGTTCAAATTTCACAAATGTTATAACGTTAGAGGTATTGTGTTGAACAGTTTTTGCCATGCTGAACTACGAGTATTTTTCTAATACTGATAAATTTATAGACAAGATCATTCACGCTTAGCGATGACCGATGACTAAGATGGGACAAGTGTTGCTTTTACAACAAACCGCATGGACATCTGTTGTTTTTCTAAAACTATCCGAATGTTATATGTAGTTTACCTACTCCGGACATTTGGGATTTTTACGCAACTGAATGTGTGAGATCCATAAAAAACTACTATTCTATGCGAATAACATAAAGTTAAATTTGCAAAAAATGGATATGTTTTTCAATTTAATAATTTTTTTGTTAGCGTCCTTTTTTGCTTCCATCCGCGACTGCTGGTCGTATTATGGTTTCGTATATCTAGATTTTTGCACCTTTTGAGAAAAGTTTTGATCTCAAGAAATGTGCACTGCAACGAAAGATTTGTTTCCCGCCGGTATTTGCGTTTCAACTTCTCGTTCTACTCTGATTTCATTAGTGATAGTTGTTCCTTCATATTTAAATGCTTTACACACTTCAAAGTTATGTATCTTTATAATATTCTCGAACTATAATGTAAACAAAATTGGACCTAAGGTCGAACCGTGTTAAACTGGCGTCTACGTTTCAATCTTTTAATTTATTTATTTTCTGAGACATCCCGTATATTATTCTAAAACAAACATGAGCAAAGAAGCGAGCTCCTATCATGTCCAAAAATACAGAAGAATATTATTATAAAACTAATAACAATTATAAAGTTAAAATTAAGTACATCAAAGAAAATTGTGAAACAATAAATAATGCGGTCTTAAAATAATATAATCTTATAAATTTTATGAAATATCGAACTATCAACTCTATTTTTAAAAATGTTAACACTAGTTGCCAATATGGTGTCTTGATCCAAATTATTCCGGATATTAAATACTCTGTTTGGCAAGAAGTTCACACTGGACCTTGCTGTCGTCTGTTTCCTCTTTAATTTATAATGATGGTCTCTAAATATTTCGTCTAGATTTAAAGTAAATACGGAGTTTCCATCCATCCAATGCCACTACAACCCAAATTGGGCCTTGGCCTCCTTCAACAGGCTTCTCCAATCATTTCGATTTACCGCTGTTCTTTTCCATGAACGTGTTCCCAGACAGTTCCTGGCATCCTCATCGACTTCGTCTTCCCATCTCTTTTTAGGTCTTCCAACAGGTCTTTTTCCCAGCATTCTTGCATTTAGTAATTTTCTGGGGATTCTATTCTCATGCATGCGGACCACGTGCCCTGCCCACCATAATCTCTGCAGTTTAGTGTAATGTGCTAGAGTTGGTTCGCTATATTGCTCGTATATTTCTCTATTATACCTAATTCGCCAGTTATTGTTTTCACTTATTGGGCCCAGTATCCTATGTAAGATTTTTCTTTTAAACACATCTAATGCATTGGCAGATTTCTGTGTCACCACCCATGTTAATGTGGCCCATCGCGAAATAGGCTTTATTTGCCAGCATAAGCCTTTTATTTATTTCCGGTTCTTCTTCATTGCTTGCGACCAGATCCATTCCTAGGTATGTGAATCTATTCACATGTTCTATATCGTCAATAAAGTGTTGTTGCGTCGGTCTATTTGATCTGGTTTGTATGAGTAGTTTTGTTTTATTTGTATTTATTGCTAGCCCTACTGCTTCTGCACTCTGTTTCAACTCAACCTAGGTTTATTCCTCTGCATTCACTGTTTTGCTCATTATGTTTATATCATCTGCGTATGCTGATAATTGGGTAGATTTGTAGTATGTTATTTCCGCTCACCGTCAACTGTCTAATTACATATTCAAGAGCAAGATTAAAGAGCGTTGGGGCCAGTCCGTCGCCTTGTTTCAGTCCTTGCGTTATCGTAAACGCATCAGTGATCTGTCCCTAAATACATATCTGTGCTTCTGTTTCTGTCATTGTCATTTGCACTAGTCGTATTAATTTTGATGGTATATCAAATTCTTGCAATATGTTAGGTAGAATTGTTCTATCTATTGAATCATAGGCTTGTTTAAAATTTACAAAGAGATTGTAAACGTTCATGTCATATTCCCATGCTTTGGCTAGTATTTGTTTAACTGTAAATAGTTGGTCAATGGTAGATCTATTTTGCCTAAACCCTGCTTGATATTCCCCGATGATTTTTTCCGTGGGAGGTTGTAGTCTTCGATTAATGATGTTTGTGAGTATTTTTTATCCCGAACAAAGTAAAGAGGTGCCTCTATAACTCTTACACAACAGTTTGTCTCCTTTTTTATGAATAGGGCAGATTATACTTTTCTTCCATTGTTGGGGGATTTCTTCTTCTATCTATATCTGTCCTATAAGCTGGTACATATGTTGTGTCAAATTCCTTTCTCCTTGCTTGAGTAGTTCTGCCGGTATTTTATCTATTCCCGGTGCTTTATGGCTTTTTTGTATGTGGATTGCCGTTTGGACCTCCTCTAGCGTTGGGGGTCTAGTTAATTCATTCATGCAATGCAATATTAGTTTTTGTATAAGTTTTGTTATCTCTAGGGTTATACTTTCTTTACCGTGTTTTAGAAGCTGGTTGGTTATTCCGTCTGATCCTGGTGACTTTCTATATATATATATATTTAGGGATTCTACAGTATTCACTGCCTTCCCTCGCTCAACCGTTTCCATCTCTCTCTGTTGTTCCATTCTCCATCGTTTAGTCCTCTCTTACTCATGGCGTCGTCTACTTCGTTCCTCCAGGATTTTCGGGGTCGTCCTCTTTTCCTCCTTCCTATGGGGCTCCATTCGGTTATTTTCTTTATCCATCTGCTGTCGCTAGTTCTTCTTACATGTCCATACCACTTTAGTCTTTTTTTTTCTATATATGTTAGTATGTCTGTTTCTATTGATGTTCTTTGCTTTATTTCGTCATTACTTCTCCTATCCATTCTTGTTACTCTGCAGCATCTTAGCAGGCATTCCATCTCTGTTGCTACTATCTTACTGCTGGTTTTCTTGTTTATGATCCAATTTTCAGCCCCATATGTCATAATACTTCGCACTAATGTTTTATAAATCTGCGTTTTTGTCTTCATATTTAGGTGTCTATCCCACCATACTGAGTTAAGTTGTCGGATTGCTGTTCTTGTTTGTCCTAATCTTTGTGTAATTTCTTCCTCTGTTGTTGCCTTTTTCGTGATTATAAACCCCAGGTATTTGAATTTATCCTTTCCTTTGATTGTTACGTTGTCATCAATCTGTAGATCTTCTATGTCTTCTTCACTTGTAGATAGGTACTCTGTTTTCGCGAGGTTAATATCTAGGCCAGCCTTGACTGACTTTCCGTGACTTTCTATTTTTGAGTAAATTTATGGCAATTTCTACTTCCTGAAAACTGATTTCTATTTCGTGTCCTAAGTCAGGTACGGTATTGTGTTGATTATTATTTTCCTTTACTTTAAACAGTTCCGTCAGGTGTTTTTCCCGTTCGTTAGCTGGTATGTTATTGTATTCCTTAAATTCTGCCATTTCTTTCCATTGGTTTCTTATGAATCTCCATATTTGTTGCGTTGTTTCATTTCGTATTCTTCTATAGGTGTCTCGAATTTCTGGGGTATTTGACGTTTTGTACTTCGTGTAGGCCTCTCGTTTCTCTTTACAGTTCTCTTTTATTTTTTTTTCTGAACCATGGTGTATTGTTGTTGTTTCTTTGTTTAGTATGACTTTGCGTTTTCCTAGAGCTTCTGTGCTCCTAGTGCTTCTTCAATGTTGTTTTTAATTTTCTCCCAGCTCGCGTTTATATCTTCGATGTCTTATCTATAGATCTCAAATATGTAAACACGCATGGGATAATGAACATAGGGTTTAATGGAATGATTTCAGTATAGTCCTAAAAGAAACGGATGGTAAAAAGAGAAAAATCAAAGCAGCGGCTCTAATTGTGCTAAATGAGAACCAATTGTGTCGCAAATTCCTCGGCAGAATGCAGTCGGATCTGGTTACTCATATTAAAACAGGAAGTTAATAAGGAGAAAATACCAGTATTAGTAAGTCAGTAACATATCGAGGATACATCATTTATGCTTTTTAAATAACAAACAGATGAAATCAGAATTTGGTGTTTATTGAGAGTAAACTAAACGTAAGACCAAATACTTACCATGTCGGGATAGTATTATGAGGTTTTTTCCTGTTTTTTTCCTCATGATTTACTATGGAATCACTAAAAGGAGAATTTTACTTATATCATGGCATCTGGTTGCCTTTTTAAAGACAAATTACATGCTATGATTTTTTTCTGACGAATATTCTTAAGTTAAAGTTGATTTCATGTAATCCAATGGACTATTTTACAATAAAGTCGTCTCAGGAACGCCACTCAGCAATATTGGCAATATCATTTTAAAGTCGTCTACTTTAAAATGTATAATATATGTCTGGATTGTCAATATAAATGAGTCACATAAAATGAAATTATTAGAAGAATTTTTCACCAAGTAACAAAAAACAAAATTTGTAATTTATTAATATTTGTATTTTGAGAACGATTTCCGAAGTGGAAATTGAAACGTCAAATACCTTCAATTGTGGCTGATTCCCCTTAAAATAGTATCTACTTTAAAATGCTACAAGAAAAGCTTCAGAACAATTTTACATTTTTGTCAACAATTTGTCAAATTCACCTGTACATATATACGCCTAGGTGGTAATTAAAAAAACGTATTAATTATTGCAAAATCTTCTTTTTTACAAAGTTGTACTAGACAGTCGGTCTCTACGATCGTTGGCCACACCCAAAGTGTTTGCACACAAAATATTCTCCATTTTACCATATCATTTTTTAGCAATAAAAGCTCCCACTAAAATTGTAAGTTCTTATGATCTTGTATAGCTTAGCTTATACAAAATTGTTAAATTGTTAATTTTTAATGATATATCTTTTTAAGGTTTATTCTATACCGATTTTCATACATTTTAGTGAACCAAAATGATCACGCTGTAATTTTTTGATGTTTTTTTAAACACTAATAAATCGTCTTAAAAACGTTTTTCCATATATCAAATTACTAAAATATATGAAAAGCTTAATACTGATATCCTTTTTATTTTTTATTAAAACTGTATTTTTAAACACAAATTGATTTTTAAAGGCTTCATGTCTCCTTGAGAGCATTTTTCACATCTCCAATATTTTCTTTTTAATATTTCCTACTAACGCTGTATCCTGAACGTTTGATCCATCACTATTCCTTATCATAGAGTCCTGAGGCAGCTATACATTTATTTAAAATTTATCAGACATAATTGCTTCGATTATATATTTGAATGAGCACTTTGTTATAATGGAAACCGTAACAAATGCTCTTTGCATAAAAGTCACATTCCGCATATACATTTCACTTTTAAATAAATGCTGTTCATTTTGAGTTTTACTACGGACGTGTTTGATTTTAATCCCAGTTAAAGTCAGCGATGTGAGTAAAAGCTGAGTTACATCACGCTCTCACTGAATCATGCACCTCACGTGGGAACGGGCTTTAAGCTTTTATGTCTGGCAACTAAACCGAGGTTGCCGTCTTTCTTTCTTGATCTCCTTTATAAGAAATAATTTAAACTAAGCTTACACAAAAGAACAAATAAATAAGAATTAGCGGTGTAAGGCAGATGAAATATTTCGGATGAATTGGCAAGACTCGATTTGATTATTAATTCCGTGGTTATATAAACTCAATACTACAACATTATTCTTTCAGTTGGGTATTTTAGACATACTGTGTTTTTCATGCAGTATTTTTTTTTTGTTTCTTGTATTATAACAATATATTATAACATATTCGGGGTTAATTCAGACTAATTTGTTAGAGAATTTCATTCAACATATATATATATATTGATGATAATGATTTCCCAGATGTTGATTATCAGAGATGCAAAACATTTTCAATAATGTTTCTGGAGAAATAGAGCTTCATGCTACACGCGTGATGACTCCGACAGTGGCGGAGAAGATATTCGCTTGATCATAATAAGGCATTATTTTTTTTACAATTCTTTCAATGTAGAATAAAAATAAATTAATATTTTATTAGTTTATTATCTAATAAACGAGATTCAATAAATTAAATATTGATACAAAACAACTATATCTAGTGAATAACTTGTTATATGTTTAGTAGCATTAACATATTGGGTGATCACATCATTAGAGTCACTTCGCAAATTGAACTTTTTGCATTTAGTTAACGTGTTGCGTTAACTAAATTCACTTAAATGTGCTTAAAAACTAAATGCTTATGGGAAGGACAAAGACCAAAAGCATGGAAAAATGCGGAAGTCATTCTACTCCATAAAAAAGGGGACGCCGCAAATATAGAAAACTACCGACCAATAAGCTTATTGTAACACCTTTACAAACTACTAACCCGAATAATAACAAATAGATTGACAGCTAAGCTAAATGCATACCAACCAGTGGAGCAAGCAGGCTTGCATAAGGGTTTTAGCACTATCGATCACTTGCAAACAATCCGGACAGTTATTGAAAAAACAATAGAGTACAACATACCACTACCTCTGGCATTTGTCGATTATCACAAAGCATTCGACAGTATCGAGAAATGGGCTTTCTTAACAGCATTGGACGACGCCAGAGTAGATTCAAGATATTTTACTTTTAATTTTTTTACAATACAAAGTCCTTTGTACACTGTTAGTCAGTTTGTTAGTAGTCCTAGTTCCTATTATTTCAATATCTAACTTTTATATCAGCCTTTAAAAGACGACTGCTTTTCTGTGATTCTTTCAGTATCGGGTTTTTTGTGTTTTTCTATTTACTACTCTTTATGCATCCATTGTTCACATGCACAATTGTGGACAAGTAGCTTTTAATGGACAGGTTATTGGACGAGGTTTGTGGTACAAATATCTTGGAACTATTGTCAACCAGACTAATCAACATTTACCAGAAATTCATTCACTTATTGAAAAAGATTTTGTCACAATTAAAAAACTGTTAACAGCACCGTCTCTTTCTGTGACTCTAAGAATCAAAATGACTAGGTGTAGGAGGCTAACGCCCAAAAATATAGTCTTTTAAAATGTGGGTCTACAGAGTGCCTGGACGGATAGTCACAAATCGAACAATGTTGGAAAGATTGAATATTGAACCTGAAATTATATTTACTATGCATAAGACAAAAACTAAATGGTCTAACGAAATGGAGGAAGAGCAATTGTGCTGCTATTACGTGTTTTAGATACTCTGCAGGTATTCCATCGCTGCCGGGTTCCTTATTATTTTTTTAACCAGCATTCTTATCTTCGCAATAAGATCGGCTCGATTTTCTATAGATCTCGTTTTGCATATTGGATCAGAGTAGACATAGTTTATTTGGGTTGCCAACCAAGACCTACTTGCCTGACCTCCCATCGTCAAACTACTTGTACTAAGTCATAAATGATTTTAGTAGCTATAAATTCAAAGTAAACTTTGAACAGTTATTTCATTACCAATACTTCAGTTTTAATACATTTCACATATACCAGACATCGAAGAAATATGTTTTTCTCCGAATTTCTTTCTCATCTTCGACTCAATTTCAATAAATATTTTTTATGTGGTTGTGTTTGTGATATCTCTAGAATCGATGTAGTATGAGAAAAAAATTTCTGGAAAATTTAAACAAACTTTTAATGAAATATTGAACAAAGTTAATGAAACAAAAATTACTATTTAAATGGGAATACGCCACAATTAAAGGTTAAAGTAAGTTTATTGACGTTTCAATATATATATATATATATATATATATATATATATATATATATATATATATATATATATATATATATATATATATATATATATATATATATATATATATATATATATATATATATATCAGGGATCCTACAGTATTCACTTCCCTCGCTCAACCGTTTCCATCTCTCCTGTTGTCCCATTTTCCATCGTTTAGGCCTTTCTTACTCATGGCGTCGTCTACTTCGTTACTCCAGGATTTTCGGGATCGTCCACTTTTCCTCCTTCCTATGAGGCTCCATTCGGGTATTCTCTTCATCCATCTGCTGTCGCTAGTTCTTCTTACACGTCCATACCACTTTAGTCTTTTTTGTTCTATATATGTTAGTATGTCCGTTTCTATTGATGTTCTTTGCTTTATTTCGTCATTACTTCTCTTATTAATTCTTGTTACTCTGCAGCATCTTCGCAGGCATTCCATCTCTGTTGCTACTATCTTACTGCTGTTTTTCTTGTTTATGATCCAATCTTCAGCCCCATATGTCATAATACTTCGCACTAATATTTTATAAACCTGTGTTTTTGTCTTCATATTTAGGTGTCTATCCCACCATACTGAGTTAAGTTGTCGGATTGCTGTTCTTGTTTGTCCTAATCTTTGTGTAATTTCTTCCTCTGTTGTTGCCTTTTTCGTGATTATAAACCCCAAGTATATAAATTTATCCTTTCCTTTGATTGTTGCGTTGTCATCAATCTGTAGATCTTTTATATCTTCTTCACTTGTAGATAGGTACTCTGTTTTCGCGAGTTTAATATCTAGGCCAGCCTTGGTATATTCTTCTTGTAGTTTCTTCATCATGTAGCTAAGGTTGTCTTGGTCTTGTGCAATCCGTACTTGATCGTCTGCAAAGCTTAACGTATATAGTTATTCGTTCCGTACCGGTACTACCATGCCTTCGCATTTTCTTCTCCATGTAGTCAAGGTTTTCTCTAAGTATATTTTGAATCGGTGCGTTTCAATTTCCAGTCCGGAAATCGTTATCAAAATGCAAAGATTAGTAAATAATTTACTAATTTAAATAAAAATTAGCTGCAAATTTGAAATTTTTGACAAACCGTGAGTTAGTGCTTTTAAATCACCATTGTAAGAGCTACTACCATTTTTTTAATAATAATTTTTATATAAAACCGTAGTTCAATGTATATGGAAAACGTACAAAAGTTTCAAAATGAAATGTATATTAGTTTAGGAGATAGATAGGTAAAAGTACACACCTATAATGCACGTTATACGTCGAGTTAGCTTAGGGCAGCTGGTCCCCTGTGTCCACTGATCAATCATTTCGTCTATAATGTTTCAGCCCTAGTTTTCGATGCGTAGCCGATTCTCGGCCTTTCAAATTCAGTATATATTGGGCGATAATTTTTTAATCTCTCTTATATTGGTGCATTTTTGTTATATTTCTTATGTTTCCATTATTCGAGCTGCCTTTTTTACTCATGACTGTACTTATCGTCTCTTGTAACTATTACACGATGTTTTTTATTGACACATGTCCCTTTTACATCGTATTTAATGATATCTGGTTAAAAATATTTAGTTCATTGTCCCCGAAATTTTTCTATAATTTGAATGGAAATATTCTTCTTTTTTTATCACTATCAGTAACCATTGGCATATAATAATGATATTTATTTATGGCAATTATCGAATATTGAATTTAGTCCGAACTATATTTTAGTAAGTTTTGATATAGATCCATTTACAAATGTACAAGATGTAAGACTTTGAAAATATTCAAAACAATATAAGAGAATAATGATAAATTGACAATCATCATCATCATCATCAGTGGCATTACAACTCGTTATGAGCCAAAGCCTTCTTCAGAACAATCTTCCATTCGCCCCTGTCTCTGGCAACTCTTCTCCATGCTTTAATTCCGATGGATTTTAGATCATCCTCTATGTTATCTTGATACCTGTTTTGGTCTTCCTCTGGCTCGTCTTCCCACTGGTCCTCTTCGGTCGAAAATTTTTCTGATCGTTGCATCTTCATCTCGCCTAATTACATGTCCTACCCTTTGAAGGCGTGCTAATTTAATATATTTTACAACGTCAGGTTCCCCAAAACTTCTATATAACTCAAAGTTGTAGCGCCTACGCCACAAACCCTGTTCTCGGATTCCTCTATATATTTTTCTTAGAATTTTTCTCTCGAAACGTTTAAGCAATTCTTGGTCGTTCTGTATAAGTGACCACGTTTCAGACCCATATGTTAACACTGGCCTTATTAGTGTTTTATATATGGTAACTTTAATTTTTCTGGGTAGTTTTGGGGCCATATGTTTCCTCAGGCCATAATAGCACTTGATAAATTGACAATACCTATTTTTAACTAAATAATGATTTCTATAAACAAAATTTTGGTCTGGCAATGGGATTTGCTTTATCTGCATTATTTATTTATAAAGCTCAACAGGCCTTAAAAGCCAAGGGCTGAAAATTTTACGTTTTCCATTAAAAATATTATTTACATTTTGTTTTTATTATATAAAATACATTTAATATTTATTATTAATGGGAAAATCCCAGTAGTTGGCTGTATATTATAGTTAAAAAACTAATACTGATGTAAAAACTTCAAAATTTGTATATTGGTATAAAAACTTTTGTATTAAAACTTGTTAAAAGTGTCGTAAATGTGCCAAAATTAGAGATGTATAACGTTTTAGATCTGAATCAGATTATCCTCAGTGCATTCTATTAGTACTTGTAGCTAACACTAAAATTACAATGGAGACATCAATATAATATATGACTTATATATTAAAATTTAAAATATAATGCGACCCTAGATCGATGACAATGGTTGTAAATGTTATACCCTGTGTCGGGTCAGTATCGTTTGAACAGACAAGAACCACGTGTTCCAGTCTAGCAAGGAAGCATGTTGCTCTTTAAGTATTAACATTTACAACAATTGTCATCGACCTAGGATCGTATTATATTTTTGATGTCTCCACTGCAATTTTAGTGTTAGCTACAAGTACTAAAAGAATGCTCTGAGGATGATCTGATTCCGATCAAAAACGTTTGGCATCTCTAATTTTTGGACGACACTTCTAACAAGTTTTAATAAAAAAGTTTTTATACCAATATACAAATTTTGAAATTGTTACTTCTGTATTAGACATTTAATATTCCTTATAGTCTTTCCATATATTTCTTAACCACTTTCTTCCGTTGATTTTTGTCCAATGTTTTTTCTTTCCAATTCTCAATATTACTTTTTCATTATGTCTTCTCACACGTTGTCACTTCATCTCTTTCTAGGTCTAGATTTTCTTGTTTTTCATTTTACCTTTCGTGAGAATATCATTTTCGGTATTCTTTCCTTTGTACTGGAATTTTTGTAGAATTTAAATATTTACGTGGAATGCTGTCTCCCACAATTAAATTTCGTAGCTCCATATCAGTGTTAGGATAACACTGTAAATTAGCAATTTGTTGGTAATTGTTAATTGTAATTTATGACCTAGCATACAGTATAATTTGCTAAATTGCCCAGCCCAGTTCCTTACTCTTAGCAAATATATGTGTCCTCCAAATTGATGGTCGGTCTAGGTAGATTCCCAGATATTTTGCATCTTCTTTTTGTTTTAACAACTGATCATTAAATGCCACAGTTGGACAGGCACCTCTTCGTAGGATGTAGATGACATGGATAGATTTAATTTCATTTACTTTAATTCTCCAGGTTTTTATCCAAGAGAAAATAAGATCAAAGTGAGTCTGCAAAATTTGAGAAGCAATGACAGGATCTTTGTGGGATGCCATAACAACGGTATCATTTGCATATGTTGCAATGGTTATATTTTTACTAGTGGGAAGATCAGCTGTGTAGATGATATAGAGGATCGGATTAAATACACTTCCCTGGGGCACACCATACCTTATTGGGTCTAGAATTGTGGTTTTGTCTTACCTTAAATACCTTACCTGAAGGTATCTATTTTGAAAGATAAGAAAAATGTTTTTCGGTAGGCTTTTTGTGATTTTGTATAACAGTTCATCGTACCAAACTTTATCGAAAGCTTGACAGATATCTAAAAAGGCAGTAGAGTAGTATTTTTGATCTTTGATCTTAGATTTTATATAATTTATTTATAACTCGGTGGACTTGTTCGATTGGGGCGTGTTTTGCTCTAAATCCAAATTGATGGTTAGGAATAAATTTGCTTTTAGAATTAGTTCTAGTCTCTTCAAGTAATTTTTCTAGTAGCTTTGCCATAGTAGGGAGTAAGCTAATAGTTGTTTGGAATGCTGTTAGCTCAGCAGGTTTTCCTGGATTAGAGAATAGTATAATTTGAGCTTCCTTCCACGAAATCGAAAAGTACCCCGTCCTTAAAACAGCATTGTATATTTGTGTCAACAATCTCAGCAATTTTAGTACTAGTTTAGTCGAATCCTGCAGATTTGTTGGATTCAACGTATGTATGGACGTTGTGACTTTGTTTACAATAAAATTTTGTCGTCAATGTTAAAGATATTTTCGGCGGGATATGATTCTAAGACTTTTTCCAAGTGCTCGGCAAGAACATTTAATTATTCCTTATAACTTTTTACCCATTGACCATCTGAAGGATGTATAAGGGAGTTTCTAAATTGAGGTCTTTTTACTTTTTTTACAGCTTTTCATAAATTTTAGTCAGTAGCTTCTGAAGCTGTTAAGATAATTTTGAATTTTGTTAGTATTTGGTTAATACCTTATCGTACTTAGCAGTATTAACTGCTTAATATTCTCAATACTGACATACGAATGTGAATCTTGGACCCCACGACAAGCGAAAAAAGAAAGAAAGAAAGCAGACACAGATCAAATTACCAGCATATGCAAAATACCTATGCATGAGTTAAAAGAAATGACCAGAGACAAAGATCTTTGGAGGCGGACAATACACGCCATCATGATTACCACGACACTTTCTCCGGGGGTCAGTATTAAAGAAAGATATTAGTATGAAATGAAAAAGACAGCAAAGATTTGATTTCACGTACAAAGCGTCTATGTATCTGTTGATACGTATTTCGACTTAATAAGTCTCATCAGAACAGTTATTCATAGGCGTTCTGAATTTGTTTCGAAACTATCTTACCGAAAGATATTAGTATTTAGTGAGGTCTTGAGGTCTATGTTAGCTTAATATAATTTAGTTTTGTCCGCAGGAGTACGCGTTCTTTGTCAGATTTTTTTTATTTTACGTTTCTCGGCTATTGTTTGGTTAATTATCAAAGGCAGTCCTTGAGCAGTGCTATTTGAGACTTAGCTTGGAGTTGTGTCCCATATCGGTTTTTGTGTCGATCTTGTAAAATGTTCTATCATGTTCTTTTTACCAATTATGGTTTTAGAGGAATATAGAGATCGAACAATGTATCCAGATATTCAGGAAAATCAGTTCATTGGTTCATCAGTTCATCAGTTCGTTAGTGTATTTATTGCCTAAGCTACCAGCTGGTTCTTTTTGTCTTAAGTCAGTGCTGATTGTAATTAGAATTGGAGAATGGTCAGAAGATAATTCAAGACAAAGAGTTTGTCAACATGTAATGTTTTTTTCTGATTTTTTTGTTTGTGTTGCTGTCTTTCTGAATACTAGCACTCATTCTTATACCCTGCTCTTATTAAAAAGTGGTCCTAGTTCCATTCCGCTCCTCTCATGCTTTTCATATTACATTGTGAGTGTATTGGCTCTCTATTAATATGTCGTCTTTTCGATTTACTGCCTTTTTATCAGAGGAAATAGAAAAGCTACGTTCTTCATATTACCATTTGTCTTTCTGTTGCAAAGTCTATACTTCTTTGTCCTTTTTATGATTACCTACACGCTTACTGTCTTTCCTGGTATATTTTTATAAACATCCGTTCTAACTTTCACACATATATCTTTTCTATCTCCATTATTAGCAAATATATTTGTGAAATACTTCGAAACAAATGTTATTTCTAAACTAAATGTAAAACCCACAGTATGACGGAGATACGTATGTTGATGTGTTCTTTATATGGCCTTATGAATCAAAGTTGTTGGACGCATTCCTGATATTATGTAAACTTAACATATTCGTTTATTTATCGACAATGTTATTCTTAAATGATCTATTACAAATTGTTTCAATGTTTTTACAATAGAATGTCGTAACAATTTGTTTCTAGAAATATCACTTACATATTTTTCTAAAAATATTAAAATTAAAGCATTAGCTTCTGATGACGATTAAAGGGACTGTGCTGCCTAATAAAAAAGAGGTAAGAAGAAGATTCTGACAAATTTGGTAAGAACGCTTAATATAATGAGAAAACTAAAGTGATTTGCAATTTCAACTAACCACATTAAAGAATTATAAAGTTGTTAACCTTAATTGTATATTTACGAAACTTTATCCCCTTTTATTTCACGAGATCTAAACCACTAAGTGATTCATAAAAGTAAGCCAGAGCATTTATTTTGGGTGGAAAACAAATTTAAAGTTTAACAAACAAACCAGTTTTACATACTTTTCATATTTTTATACATATATTTTTAAGACCGAGTTGCATACGAATAAAAGCAAACACAGATATTGTGCATGTTTGTTACAAAGAAGCAATAGAGGCAAAAATGCGTCCCCTTTATAATTTCAGCAAGATGGAGATGCCAGTCAAAGGGAAGTACTTGAATCAGGAAGCTCAAGTTTTAGCAATTATTCAAGCAATAACGAGATTTGGATTTATTTGTTGGAATTTAAATTTAATATAGTGAAAGGTTGCTTTATGTTTGAACTTAAGATGAAAATATTACTCGATTACAAAGGCATTAGAGAGAATCTTTTCCCGAGAAAATGTAAATGTGTAATCTATAGAAAAGATCAGTATTTAGGTGGGAACATATTTATTATGAAATTTTTTAATTATTATTTTATTTACCTTATTTAAAATCAATATTTTTTATATATTTATTACAATTTGCAAACTACTGAATAAACACATAAAACAATTAGTAAATAAGATGTTGTTTAGAAAGGGTTTAACTTAGGTACCATCTATCATTGGTTCACAAATCTCAGCCACTTACGCATAATGGACGAGATGGAGCCTTTGAAACACATTTATAACCTAAGACCGGATGTAGTGAGGAGAAGAAGCAGGCCCAGAGCACGATTTAAGGACCAGGCGGAAGACAACTTCCGAGAGTTAAGATTACGAAATTGGAAAACCAAGGCGAAGGATAGAAAGAAATAGAAGCTGATCTTAGAACAGGCCAAGACCCACTAAGAATTGTAGAACCAATGATGATGATAAAGTCCTAGATATTTTACTTCTGTTTTAATGGGAATAGAAGTATTATCTATGCATACTGACGGACAATTATTTCTTCTTCTTTAGGTCCCGTCTCTAATGGAGGTTTGGCGATGACTTCTACAAGATTTGGAGGTCTAGTCCTGTATAATCCTTGACGTTACGCAGCCAGCTCATTTTTCGTCTGCCAGGACCACACTTTCCTTCTATTTTTCCTTTCATTTCCTTCCAATATTAACTGAAGGAAGTTTTATCTCTCATATCCGAATATATATATATATATATATATATATATATATATATATATATATATATATATATATATATATAAATACATGCGTCGTAATAAGCTAATTGTCAGCGTCCAGGCTTCCATGCCGTGTAGATAGATAGACATTTATTTTTGTTAAAAACTACTATTTTATAACAATGAGTTTAGAAAGTACAAATTTTAACAAGTATGTAAGTATATTATGTAAGTATTAACAAATATAACAAAAAGATATATGCTATCAATAACTAAAATGGACAGCAGATTTAGTAAATATCAACTAAATAAATGAGAAACTGAAGCTTATTTGTTTGAAACAAAAGACCTGAGTTTTATGATATTCCAAATATATATTTAAGTTGATTTTACAGACGTTATAGTGACATTATTTAGAAAACACTAGAATTTAATATTGGAACCCATCACCTATTCGTCGAATTCAAAACCTCAGACGACAATGTCAAGAGAACAGTACTATACCAATCAATGCATGAGTTTGGTATACCAGAAAAACTTGACAAGAATGACAATGTCTAACTTAGAAGCCAGCCTTACGATACAGGGAGAAAATACTTGATCCTTTGAGATAAAGGATAGACTCAGACAAGGGGATGCCCTGGCTTGCCTCCTATTTAACATTGCCTTGGAAAAGGCAGTCCAAGACACCAAGACGAATATTGTGTAGCAAGAGAGATGTTGAGCAATATTTCTTAGAATTGTAAACGTCGGCAAAACGGGTCGGTCTAGTCATCAACTAAAACAAAACCAAGGATCCTATAGCAAATGGGGAACGAAAAACTTCCTTTGGAAGTTATATCTTTAAACGTAATGACAGCTTCGAATACCTTGGCTCCCTAGTGACTACTAGCTAGAAAGACGAATAAACCTTACAAATAGTGTGTACAATGGACACCAAAAATAATTTCACTCAAGAAATATCCAAAGAAAAACTAAAATTATTATATACAAAATACTGCTAAGGCTGATCCTTACATACGGGGCGGAAACATGGACCCTAACGTAGAAGGATTAAAGACTTCTGGAAATATTCAAGCTTAAGATACTCCGCAAAATATTTGGAGCTATAAACGATCAATGACAATGGCGCAAAAGATATAATTTCGAATTATACCAACTCTTTAATGAACCAGATGTCGTAACGTACGTTCATTAAAACACAGCGACTTAGATGGGCTGGACACATACTACGAATGCCTGACGATATGATTGCTAAAAAGCTAACGACAGAAACACCTATAGGAAGAAGAAGAGTCTTAAAGCAGTCCAGGATCCATAGAAGATTGTCCAGTCAAAGATGATGATTATGATGATAGTGACGTTATTAAGACAACCAGTAAGATCTGTGCAATTGTTAAGGGGGGCATATTATCCAGCTTCATTGAACTGTAACTGGGACATTCAAATAGTAAATGCTCAAGAGTTTATAACTTGTTTGTGTTGAAAATAGTACAAATTTCAGATAGTCGAATTATGTTATACCATGCTAGGTAAATTTTGACAAATAGCAATTAGATATTCTAGGTTGCGTCATGGTAAGAATGTATTTTATTTGGATTTGAAATTCTAGATATTGCTGGACTGTGGTTTCTATGGGTATCTATGGATAAATGTTTGTAAATAGGTGAGGTATGACCCTGTATAATGTCAACGGAAACATAATAACAGAACTAGAAGAACAGTTGAAGACATGGAAAAACTATATTGAAGAACTCTTTGCAGATGATAGACAACAATCTGAGCTAAGTAACATACAAGGAGACGAAGGTCCAGAAATAACGGAAGAAGAAGTAATGTACGCACTAAAAAGAATGAAAAATGGTAAAGCCCCAGGTCCAGATGAAATACCAACGGAAATCCTTAAACTAATAGAAAAAGACTCGATTCACATTTTGGTTAAACTTTTCAATAGCATTTATACATCAGGAAAAATACCACAAGAATGGCTTTTATCCACCTTTGTTACTATACCAAAAAAGATAAATGCCAAACAATGCAGTGATTACCGTACAATCAGTCTGATGAGCCATGTACTGAAAATATTTCTGAAAATTATACACTCTAGAGTACACAGAAAACTGGAAATGGACATCAATAATACCCAGTTTGGATTCCGAAATGGACTTGGAACAAGAGAGGCGTTGTTTGCACTGAACGTTATGTCTCAAAGATGTCTTGACATAAATCAAGATGTATTCATGTGTTTCATAGATTACAACAAGGCCTTTGATAAAGTGCGGCATGATCACCTAATCAGACTCCTGACAGAAAAGAATTTAGATAAACGAGACATCCGACTAATAGCAAATATGTACTACAATCAGAAAGCAGTAGTGAGAGTAGAGAATAATACCACTGAAGAAATCGAAATAAAGCGAGGTGTGAGACAAGGGTGTATACTGTCACCAACCCTGTTTAATCTCTATTCCGAAGACGTAATGAATAGAACACTCTCTGAGCAATCCGTAGGTATTAAAATAAATAGTGTTAGATTAAACAATCTGAGATTTGCCGACGACACCGTTCTGATCGCAGAAACACTTGAAGAGCTACAGACATTGGTGAATAAGATAGCAGACTACAGCGAAGAATATGAACTATCTTTGAACATATGGAAAACTAAATTTATGGTAATATCGAAATCAACACAAAATGTCCAAAATTTATATTTACACAATGAAATTATCGATCGAGTTAGCAAATACAAATATTTAGGCACTTTTATAAATGAAGACAACGATAGCTCAGCAGAAATCAAAATAAGAATAGAAAAAGCCAGATCCATATTCACTAAAATGAAGAGAGTGTTCTGCGGAAGAGATTTGAGCCTTGAAATGAAACTTCGCCTGATGAGATGTTACGTACTTTCTGTGCTGTTCTACGGAATGGAGTCATGGACGTTGAAAAAGATTGATACCAAAAAATTAGAGGCATTTGAACTGTGGATGTATCGCAGAATCCTGAGAATATCATGGACCGAGAGAGTCACAAATGTCGAGGTCTTGAGAAGAATGAATAAAGAAAAGGAAGTCATATTTACGATCAAAAAACGAAAACTGCAATACTTGGGACACATTACAAGAGGCGAAAGATATGAACTGCTTCGAATAATTATGCAAGGGAAAATAGCAGGAAAAAGGTCCATAGGAAGAAGACAAAACTCCTGGCTAAAGAATCTACGGGAATGGTATAGCTGTAGCAGGAACGAATTGTTTCGGTCAGCAGTTTCGAAAATACGTATAGCCCTGATGATCGCCAACCTTCGGAACGAAGATGGCACTTGAAGAAGAAATAGGTGAGGATGTTGATACGGAAAATGATTGCATGTCTTCTGGATGAAACATATCCATATTTTTTTAACATGCTTTTCTTGTTGTTTTAACAGCCAATTAGAAATGTTACCCTCCCAAAAGAATTCATGGTCTAATATTTGAAAATATTGCTTAATCTGTGAGACCCAGTTGTATTTGTTTTTATTTACTAAATTATTTAATGTAGTAATTTGAAACTGACGCAGAAAATAAATTAAAGGAAGTCTTTAATCATGCATTTACGATAGCTTGATAAGCCAATTTAAAATAAGCTTGAAAATAGTGAAAGAAGTTTTGACTGTTCCTGTTTCCAACCTAACAGCATAATCAGGTGTATTGATACCAAGATTACTTTTTAAAACAAGTAGTTTGTATTCGTTCTAAATGATCAGCATATCTCATTCCTCAAACGGGCACACAGTTTATGACAAGGCTTTGAACTAACGAATCGAAAAGTTGCACACAAGATGTCCAAGAATTCATTTTGGTTTGAACCATGAAACCTATTACATTGCCAATTGCATGTTTGGCTTTTTCCACTATTGTATCGGCTATTGCTTTAAAAAGTGATGTGGTTAAGGTGACTCCTAGGTATACAAATTTGTTGACAACTTCAATTGTTTCGTTCCTATATAGGAACTTAATACCCCTATTGCCGATTTGACCGCTTCGGGTAAATGGAAGAATTTTGGTTTTGCCAACATTTACAGTTAGCTGGTTTTGGTCACTGTATTTTTTAGATAACTTAAATTTTTACCGAGTTCAACTTTCTAGTCAGAAATAATGACCAAATCATCAGCATACAGAAGCAATATTATTTGATTTTTGCTATCAATGGAGAAACCTTTTGATCCTTGACTCATAAAAAACTGCTCTATATTCGCAATTAATAAACTAAATAAAAGTGAACTCAAAGGTTCTCCCTGTAAGACTCCTGTTGTGATATCAAATGATCTTGTGCAACCGTTTGTAGTTTTGATGTACATTCTAGCGTTATCATCTATGTTTTTCAAAATAGATCTCTTCTTAGTCGTTGACCTGATACAGGTATCGTGATATCATAAGGATATCAAAATAGATATTGTATATTAAATATAATAGCAAATGCCCGTTTATAATCTACAAATGCAGCGTATACTTTGCGTTTTTTTAGTCGCAGTTGCAGTTGTATATCAGAAGTGAGGGTGAATACATTATCAATGCAACCTCTTGATCCCCGGAACCCTGACTGATGATCCTGATCTCTTAGTCTATTTATCAAAATATTAGAAAATATTTTCTCAACACAGCTAAGTAGAGTATACCACTATTACAGTTTGCTGGATAATCTCTGTTTACCTATTTAAATATCATGGTAAAAATGACTTCACTCCAGTTATGCGGGGTAATTATCGTTTCCAATATTATATTAAACATGCAAGTCCGGTGATTTTGCTGGCCAAGGAAATACATCAATACCCTCGTTATCCAACCAGTTTATTACAATATGCGCAACATGTGGTCGAGCGTAATCATGCATAAAGTAAAAATTTTCTCCAACTGCAGCAGCAAATGGGCGCACAACAGGTTCAGGAATAGTGTTCAAATATTGCTTACTTGTGAGAAAGTCACGTGGGAAAATGAGGTCAGTTCTTCCGTCAACCATGATTCCGCCCCATACCATTAATGTACCACCTCTGTATGCATACACTTCTTGAAGATCTTTCTCCATTTCCGGGTCGTCTCCAAACTCTTGTCCGACGAGAATCTGGATAAATTCATTGTCAGTCCAATTTTGAAACTCTTGACACCAGGTAAATCTTGTAGCGCAATTGCCGCTAGATAGAGGTGGACATCTCAGTGGTCGCCGACTACGAAGATTGGGTTCATAGAGACGGTTCCTGACAGTACTGCTGCTAATTGTTACATATTGTTCAAGCTGTCATTCATTAACGAGCTCGGGTGCTGTGATTGTTGGCTGCCTTCTGGCATTTAAAATTAAATATCGGTCTTGAGCGACGGTTGTAGAGCGACCACATCCTGGATGTTGCTCGGCTGGACTCCCAGTGTCTATAAACCGACGCCACAAACGACTTACGACGCTTTGGAAGACACTCAGCTGATCAGCAACTTGAGTTTGTCACATACCAGCTTGAAGGAGGCCCACGGCTCTATTCATCTCGTCCAACGTTAAATGTTGTCGTTGCATGGTAAAAAGACAATATCTTTAACTCGCCTATTAAGCAAGAATGGTATAAAGTGACTAAAATTAAAAATATACAAAACATAAAAATGTCGATTTTTTGTCCCTTATAAGAAACATCCTAAAACACGTATTGCTATTAGTTTTACAATTTTTTTTTGATAAGAAGTGAGTGTCTGTATCAACACACACACACACGCAGTGATCAACCCTGCTCCTAGGAACATGTGTATACCAATCTAAGAATGGGATCCACATGTCCGAAGATCAAATCGGTCACACTTCGCTAGTCGAAGTGGTACCTATCTGACCCCCAGGTTTATCCTCCATCCTTCCTCATCGTGTGACTTACGTGAGGAGGCTTATGATCTGAAAGTTACTTAAGGTGTCCTGGGTAATGGAACACCCTCTATTTTTAATGACTGTGGTTATGCCACCTAACTGTAGGGGTAGCCAGATCTAAGCTTTTCTAGCTATTTACATTACTGACTCTATTGAAGTTACTCTATCATGACTTCGGGACTTGAGTCCCTAAAACAAAAAGAAAAAAAACGTGTGTTCCGACCATAGAGCCCCCAGCCTTGGCTGACGACTCTATGTTCGGAAAAGAGTGTGTGCTCGGTCACTCGGCCGCCGATTTGGCAAAATACATTTTGTTCTCCTCGCCGGCCGAGCACCCGAGTAGGGTCCGGCCACTGGGCCCTTGTATGCCGCACAAGACCTCAGTGTTCGGATTTCGCGAGAATATCAGTATTCACCTGATCTGCCTTAAGGGCCTAGTCCGCTGAAGCGGTATATGTAGAGCCAGATGGGCCCTCCATATTTAGTCTATGATGAAAGTGAAAGATACAGTAAATGTAGAGTGAAAAAGATTTAAGATTGGATGAATCCAAAGTGATTTAGATAGTGAGACCGTTTTTTTGTTTTTTTTTTGTTTTTTTTTTTTGTTTTTTGTGGACTTCCTTGGAGCTTCGGAACTATAATGTGCCTGGCCAACAATTCTTTCCTTTTTTTTTCTTAATCCTGTTTGTGTGCGTGTGTTGGGGTGTGCATTCCCAAGTGTATACTGCTCTCACACACCCCGGTGTATCAACATCTGTATCAACAATTATGGTACAGACAAATTTATATGGTCATGAAATTTCTGTCATTGGTATTGTCAAATTATTAAAATATTCTTAGACTTTTGCGTTGTGTGTAGTAGTCACAGTAAACAATCGGAAGAGTCCATTTACGTGACGGGGGGTGACCGTTATACAACATGTAAATTTTTTGAATTTTATTAAAATCTATGAAAATAATAAATAAATCATAAAATTATCTTATTCAATTTTAAATATGTATATTATTTAAATTTAAAAAACACAGAAAACATAGAACGAAGCTTCGCGCTAGTCTACAGTACCATCTACTGTACCACTTTTTTTGTAAGCGAGAGTTACTGGAGCAGCAAATAAACTATATGATTCTTCAATTAATTTTTTTTGATGGCTCTTGTATTTGATTGTCTAGTACTTACTTTTCTTCAATAGTACGTCTTTATGGACGTTTGGAGTAGTATTTATCTACTAGTAGACCAATAAGGCCTTCATAATACCTTATAGTACGTACATCATATATTTTTTAAGCAAATACTAATTTATGTTTATTAATCAATTACTCAATTTCCGATTGTTGATTTAAATCTAAATGATAAATTGTTATTTCAAACTGATCAGTATCTATACTATCATTAAAATTTTATTCATATTTGTGTAGCTCATTAATTTTTCTATCAATTATCCATAATTGACATATTTTCAATTTCTTTAAAGTTATCGTATTGTGAGAGAATAATTCGATAGGTATGTAATTTCTCGCCCTTATATAAAAAAAATGTATATTATTCAAACGCATACGTTGCTCCTACTTTAAGCAAATTGTAACAATCTAGTTTAGAAACATATTATTCTGCGAAAGTGTCTGAAATTCCCGCCCATGACATTTTTATAACACAGACTACGCTAAAAAGAATTTTACTCGATGGTTTTGTGTTTTGACAACATGATAAATGATTTAAAAATTTTATTTCGATTTAAAATCGATTTTTTAACGCATACGTGTATAATCAATGTGCCTGTGTCGTTTGTCTTCTTTTTTAATAATGATCATAACAATGATTAAAGATTTTGTGATATGAGTATAGCGTAAAATTACTAGATATTATTAAAATGTTTGTATGAGGAGGAGGATCGGCATTGATAAAAATTGTTTGTGACAAGAGTATTACAAAAAATATCACCCAAACAACGAAATAAATTTGTTATCTTAAAATGTTAAAAATTATTACAGTTTTCGTTCATCTCTGGATATGTTTTACCATAGTTTTAACCCATCTACTATGTTTATTCAGGATTTTCAGAATCATTCTATTATTTTATACACGTTCTGTCACTGGCTTACACGTTTACATGTTTACACTTTACATGTATCTAGAAACATAAGTTTCTAGAAAGCTAAGAATAATAATAGTAATCAGGACACATCATGAAAAATGTTCCCTGAACTTAAAAGGTTTTATACTCATTATATTCAATAAAATCTCAGCACATGTGTTGTGGTTGATTATTGAGCTTCAGTACCTATGATAGTTTGATTAACGATATTTTTTCGCTAGTCGCGGTCATCTGTTACATGTACTGCCTCAGCATATTGTTTGTTGAGAAGCTTTTGCGTAATGTCTGCCCATCATTCCTTGGACCACCAACTGCTCCATTTTGAGATCGCTTTGATGGTTGAGACCAAAGAACTTTAAAATTCTAAAGTAAACAGTACTAGAGAGACGTTGATTGAGTTTAATTCCATCAAGAACCGAGATATTCGTGCGGCGAGAAGGCCCGACATTCAGGTACATACGGAGTGTTCGCTGATATCTGATTCGTATCAGCACATAAAGATTTACAATACGCCTTCCATTTATAACCTGGTCCAAATCCGTCTGTACATTGCCTTCGTTTTCTTTAATAGACCAAGATTTCTACTTGAATTTTGTGTTAGTAGTCTGACTTTATCTAAGAGTTCTTTGGTGTTATTTATGTCGGCATGTTGTTGAATCTCCCTGCAGATTTTCTCTATATGCTTGCTCTTGTCTCGTCTACAAGCAACCTCAATAGCTCTAGAGAACTGCCTGCACTGGGAATGCCTAAGAAGGTTATCAATTTCAGCAATTTTGAGTCCTCTGCGTTCTTTAACGTGGTCAAAAGTATCTGCAGACACACATACTGTTTTTGGGCCGCTTGAGCAGACGTTAGACTGTGACTTGCAGTAAGTTAAGATCTGTATTCATCTTGAGTACCCATGGTTGGTAAATTATTTTCCAATATTTCATTACATTGGCTTTTAAATTATTGTGTATCTTATATTAATTTGGGATAGCCTCTTGTTCGGACACGCCTAACACACGCTTTGAATGTTTGCTTTAGTGTTGCAAAAAGGAGTTGACAATTAGAGCCGCAGTCAGCACCAGATCATGTTTTACATTGGCTAATAGATGTTTTCCAGCGACCTTTAATCATTATGTAATCGATTTGATGTCGGTGTCGTCCACTGGGTGAGATCCAAGTGTACAATCTTCTGAGATGATGCTTATACATAGAGGTCATTATTGCCAAATCATTATCAACCCAGAACTGTATAAGGCGCGGTCACCGCTTAGTTTACGTTAACGTATTCAATATCTGCTCACACAATTTTGTATGAGTTCGTCATACAAGCCATTCAGAATCAGATTATTTCAACTGAAAACTAACTGCTCCCATATTATCAATACGTCCTTGAGAATAACAATTTTAAGCTATACTTGAACCGCACTGTGCTTACAGACTAACCAGTGACACATAATAGATCAGATCTTCTAATATTTAATGTATTACTTAGGCAAACAACACTTATTGATATGGGGATATCTAAAAATAATAATCTTCATATTAAATACAATGAAAAGATCGCCAAGTACGGAGATCTAGAAATACAAATAAAGAGACAATGGAGAATGGAGAGTACTTAGACGATACTTCTCTCTACTATTGGTGTTGTTCCGAAAAATATCCTAGAAAACATAAAATAACTGGGTCTGAGTGAACATCTTTATAAGACAATGCAGAAGACTGGTTCACCGTAACATGTCACCTAGGACTCGGTAATACTTAAAGAACTCCCTCCATAGACCAATCCTTTTAATTAACTGGAGTATTTCATGATAAACTTCGATAGATCCAGTACTTTTGTTGGTTTTTAATATTTTAATGTTCTTTGCTTTATTTCGTCATTACTTCTCCTATCTATTCTTGGCACTTTGGGCATCTTTGGTATCTTTGGTACTTTGCAGCATCTTTGGGCATTATATCTCTGTTGCTACTATCTTACTCCTGTTTTTCTTGTCTATAATCCAATTTTCAGCCCCATATGTCATAACACTTCGGACTAATGTTTTATAAATCTGTGTTTTTGTCTGCATATATAGGTGTCTATCCCATACTGAGTTAAGTTGTCGAATTGCTGTTCTTTTTGTCCTAATCTTTGCTTAATTTCTTTTTCTGTTGTTGCCTTTTTCGTGATTATAAACCCCAAGTATTTGAATTTATCCTTACCTTTGATTGTTATGTTGTCGTCAATCTGCAGATCTTCTATGTCTACAAATATACTAACATGTATAGAACAAAAAAGACTACAACAAAAAAGTGGTATGGACATGTAAGAAGAACTAGCGACAGTAGATGGATAAAGAGAATAACCGAATGGAGCAGCATAGGAAGGAGCAAAAGAAGACGACCCAAAAGATCCTGGAGGAACGAAGTAGACGACGCCATGAGTAAGAGAGGCCTAAACGGTGGAGAATGGGACAACAAAGAGAGATAAAAACGGTTGAGCGAGGGAAGGCAGTGAATACTGTAGAATCACTGAATATATGTAATATTTTAATGACTAATCGTGAAATGAAGAAAAAAATTAATTAATTAAAGTCGATCTCAAAAAGACGACTACTACTTACAGGCCGCATGGCATTACTATCCAAAATTTACAACTTATTTGAAGCAATAGTCTTTTTTTGTTTAGATTGTAATTATTTTTTTGAATCATAAAGTACATAGCATAGGATTATGTATGAAATAGCACATCAGGAATTTCCCATGACCCTTTTGAATAAATATCGCTGAATTTTGTTGATGCAGCGTTGAATTTCCTCCTTCAATGCACAAGTGGTTGTAGGCTTATTGGCATAGACATTTGACTTCAAATAACCCCATAGAAATAAGTCGAATGGTGTTAAATTACACGATCTAGGGGACCAATATATGGCATGTGGCATCTAATTGAGCACCATTAACAGTCACTGTTTGTCCAGCCTCATTGTCAAAGAAGTATTGTCCAATTATGTATTCAGTCTAAAATACGCACCAAACGTATCACATTGTGGATGCATTCTTTTTGACGGTCATATGTGGGTTTTCAGAACCTCAAATGTGGCAATTTTGACGATTAATAAAGCCATCAAGGTGAAAATGTGTTTCATCGCTTGGGATGATTTTGTTCGAAACATCAGCATCCACTTGTTGATGTTAAATAATCCATCTAACGAACTCTCTTCCCTCTGCATGGTCACTAGGCTTCAGTTCTTGTATCAATTGAACTTCGTAAGCATGAAGATGCAGATCTTCAGTGGGTATACCTTGTATGGAGCTTCTTGAAATTTGTAATTCTCCTCCACCATGCTGAATTGATGTTTCTGGACTTTCACCAACACTCTCATGCACCAACATTCGATATTTAAGCGGCTTATTTTTGGGCGATCAGTGTGTTTAGCGTCAGTTATCGATTCAGTCTGTGAATTTTTCAATTACTCTTTTCATAGTTGCCGATGTTAAATCAATATTCCGACCATATTTTGTACGAAATTTTCGAACAGTGGCCGCCAAACTTTCATTATTTTTAAAATATTGTTCAACAATGGAAACTTGTTGTTCTCTTGGGTATCTCCATATTTACTAACCCTAAACTGTCAGCTGTCAAACTGTTTTTGTTTTGTTGTTAACACTTTACTGTAGAAATTCAAATCATTTGGGACACCTATTATAATCTGACAAGATTGAACGATAACGATGATGATGATAATGGACTATGTAATGTGTAGAAAATTACTACACGTACTACATGGTCCACATATGTGCATTCTAGTTTTTTCCTTTTATCAACAGGTGTTCTAGTATATAAATAATATTCCTTCTACTATTTAAGGTAAGCGTGCCTGATTTTCATCGGTTTATTACTGAATTTTTCACTGAAAAATTGTACGTGATGAAATTCTCAACTATTTTTATCGTAATTATTATTCGATTACACGGATATAGGTTTTTATCGCAAGTCTGTGTAATTTGAATAACAAATTTTACACCGTATATTGCTTTAATAACGAAAAAATGTTCCTTTTTAATTTGATAAATTTTTATTTTGTTGCAGGAGCTCACATCGATCGATATTCAAATGAGATGAAAGAGCGTCTGCCAATGGCTCACCTAATTGCAAAGATTCTTTAACGGAAATTTATCCAACGAAGTATTTTATAGGAAGATTTGTATTTAATATTGGAAATGAATTAGGGAGATAAGCCTTTTTAGAAATACATCGTAATAAATTTGAAATTTTTCGTATACACAAATGTCTTGGATATAAATATGAATCAGATTTTTAGAAGATCTTATTGTGTTTTACTTTTAATCTGTTTCGTACTTTATGCAAGGGCAGATATCCGAGATTTTACGAAAAATGCTAAAATCAGTACAAAAATCATTCAAACACGGTACGGCAGACTACAGGGATTATTGGTACCGATGGATGCCCAGCGTTCTCTTAAACCTATTGAAGTGTACTTGGGAGTACCATACGCTACTCCCCCTGTTAAGTCCAATAGATTTAGCCCCACTCGAACGCCAAGTCCTTGGCAGGGAATACTACTTTCTGATAAATTAGGACCCGTATGTCCACAAAAGCTGCCCGATATTACCAACGAAACAGCTGCATTAGAAAGAATGCCGAAAGGGCGATTAGAGTACTTGAAACGGCTGTTGCCCTACCTGAAGAATCAGAGTGAAGACTGTTTATACTTGAATATATATGCACCAGCAGATGGTAAGTATTTTTTTATCTAGTTCTTATTTTTCACACAATATACAGGGTGGTCCTTAAGTAATTGTACAAAAAGAAACAGTAGATTCTACACTTTAAAATATTACGATTTAAGCCAAATTGCTTTAATAAAATGTTGATATTAAGAAAGATACAGGGTGTTAAATTGCAAATTTCAAATTTTATTTTTCGCTATAACGTTCATGTTTGTAAACATTTATGTATACAAATTTACAACTAGGTACTTTTAAATATGGGAAATTATAATTTGATGCGCACTTTGATTTAAGTGATAGAGGGCGCCACATATGCCACATATGTGGTATAAATTTGCACTTAACTTTTTTGCTCTTTAAGTTACCTGTATTTGGGATAAAAAATATTAAAGATACATTAGTTTAACAAAAAAAAAAGATATACTTGGTAATAACTTCAAAACTCAACAGTTTTCGAGATAATCGCATTTTACAAATCAGTTGCATAATTCTGATTTAAGGCAATTACTCCAGGCAACGAAGAAAAAATAGACAAAAACATTAATACTTCTGAATTTTGGTATAAAATACCTTTAACTAAAGGTAATAGTTAACACAAAATATTAAATAAAATATATCAGCAGGATAATTAATAATAGGATTTGACAAAATAACAGAATAATAGGATTTTACATAAAAAATTTTACGTTTTATGTTAAATTAAAGTCATAATCAAAGCATTTTGTTTACAAACCAAATTCAGAAATAGTTAAACTAAATAACATAACTTTTTGTCAAAGTAAGTGTTCGATATGTCCGCCATTTTCTTTAATTCATTTGTCAATATATTCCATAAAAGATCGTCTCATATTAAATAGCATCATTGGTTCTAAAGAAACTGCTGCAGTATTTATTTCTTCCCATAGTTGGTTGCGAATGTTTATGGGATTCTTATACCGTATGTATATGGGATAGACACGTTGTTTTAACGCGCCCCATACACCAAAATCAAGCGGATTAAATTCTTGGGTACGTGGTGGCTATATTGTATAATGGATGAATATATTGTTTTGGATACATATCCAAATCTTAAGGTAGGTATATTATGGAACTACATCTTATTTGTCGCAGAGGTTAAATAATGTACTAAACTGTGATGTATCTCGTTCATTGGTTACTTTTATAAACACGGAATAACCTATCGATGACATTACTTATTTACATGATTACGTTAAAGCTTACGAGTAACTATAATTACATCTCGAACAAATGGACGATTATGATTTACTAAAGAACTAATATTATTCTGAACTAAATTGCCTGTGTGTTTACTGTATTTATAACAATATCGGTTATTAGGCCAACGATGTTGTTTTTGTAAAAATGCTGAGTCTTTAAGGTTAGATTTGTAGCAAAAGTATTATGAAACATTCAATACCTGTTCTCTAGTATCCATTTGTCCTAATAAAAATGCGTAAACAATTTAACAATGAATAATAAGTATTTTTTTCGAATTTTTTATGAATTAAATAATAATATCAATATCTCACCACATTGCCAAGGAATATGACTACCACGACCAATCCAACGTTCAAAAAAGTTGTATTTAAGTATGTTTTAACTGCCTTCTCTCTAGTATGTCGTGGTGTACCATCTTTCATAAACCACATATTTTGGGTTTTCAGCATTTTACAATTATAGAAACCATTATAGAAACTTAAGAAGCGATAGAAAAGGGAAATTGTAAACATGATGACGGCCAACGTCTGAATACGGACACGGCATCTAAGGAAGATGAAGAATCTTTTCTCTGATAAGACATTTAGCACCCATAACAAAGCATTTTGTGATATTACATTATCATCTTTAAGTTGTTTTAATTAGAATAAACTATGAATTATGCTTATCTACAGGTATTCAGTGCTTTACCGCATAAATATCAAACTAAGAATTATTATTCAGCTGACTTATAAAATGCGATTATCTCGAAAACGGTTGAATTTTCAGGTTACCAACAAGTATACATTTTCTTTGTAAAAATAATGTATCTTTAATATTTCTTAACACAAATAGAGCTAACTTAAATACCAAAAAAGTTAAGCGCAAATTTATGCCACACATGTGGCATATGTGGCGCTCTCTATTAGTTATATTAAAGTATGTATAAAATTATAATTTATCCTACTTAAAAGCATCCAACTGTAAATTTTTGTTCAAAAATATTTACAAACGTAAAAGTTATAGCGAAAAATAAAATTTTTAATTTCCACTTTAACACTCTGTATCTTTCTTAATATCAACATTTTATTAAAGCAAGTTGGCTTAAATCGTAATATTTTAAAGTACAGAATCTACGGTTTCTGTTTGTACAATTACTTAAGGACCACCCTGTATATAATATTTATTCATTTATTTATTTCACAACAAACACATTTTACAAAAAAAAATATAATTACAAGAATGAATTTTACATGCACACATATAGAAATATATATAGAGACAGAGACACACACATATACATGTAGACAAAAGCATCCATATCTCAGTGTATCTATGCCAGATATGCCCACTAAGATATAGTGGTTGAAGTAGGTAGAAAGCTAGATTTAATGGCGTTGGTGTTGGTGTTGACGATATCTAAGTTGATATTTTTTAGTATTATATTGCACTGCCTCATCATGCTGTTTATGGGCGAGCAATCTGTCTCACAAATACAAAATAGCCCTCTATGACTTAACCTTAAGGTTACCATACATACTACGATAAATCGATAACGATTTAACTGTATCGTTTAAACTGTACATTTCTTCGTTCTTTCCACTACCACACACGTTATAATAAATCGTTACGATTTAACGGTACCATTAAAACTATACAGTTCCCCTCTTATCAATATTCAACAATTTTCATGTCTAATTTTCATTTAATTTTCATTGTTGATGGCTTCGACTGACCAAGACATGTTAGCTATCGTGAGATAAATATTCACCTTGAAAAGGATAAAATAGCGGAAAAATCGTAGCATCTAATGTAAAGACTTTCTGTTGAAAGTAGAACTTTATTCTCATGTTAATTTGTTGAAGGAATTAAAAATGTTTTCAAAAGATTGGCATAATTTTCCAAGAATGGAAAATGAAACTTACTTACATCAGCTGTCTATGGTAGCGTTAATTATCGAAACGAAAGATACTGCTATGAGAAATGCGAGTTATTATACGAACATACACTTATCGATAAAACTGTGCAGTTTCTCCAATTCCGATAAATCTATTGAAATTTTTGTACTGTTCCGTTGGACGGTACCGTTTTTAAAAATCCTAAAAAACTGTGCAATTGTACCCCATACACGTAGCGATTATCGGTGTAATTTGAACGGTACAGTTAAATCGTAACGATTTATCGTAGCGTGTATGGCGTATTTTAAGTTAATCTTAGGTACAAAGAACTTTATGAAGTTAATGAAGAATAAATCTTTATATTTTAAGTTATTCACGACAACATATACAAACAGCATTGCTTGCATTCTCCCTCTCTGTTTCAGTGTTACAAATTTAAAAGATTCAAGCATACTTTTGTAAGACACCAATTAAGGATAAGAGTTATATTTTCTAGCATATAGGTATCTTAAAAATCTTTTTTGTACCTTTTCAACTAAATCTGTATTTAATTCTGAATGAGGTGCCCAAACTACAGAATCATACTCGAGGTGTGGTCTAACCAAGGAGTTGTATAATTTAATTATGCTATACTATAACCCTAATATCCTAAAAGCCTTAATAGTAATGATGTGATAATGTTCATTGAAATGCAAGTTGTGTTGAAAATTCACACCAAGATCTTTACACACTGATTTTCTTGGCAATTCTCTATTATTTATATCGTAAGTCATTTTTATACATTTCCTTATGTGTGGAGGTCATCACTGAATACTTGTCAACGTTTGGAACGATTCCATTTATCTGAAACCAATTAGATACTGTATTTAAGTCTAGGTGTAATAGTTGGCAATCACATTGATTGTCTACGACTCTAAACATCTTAAAATCATCTGCAAACATTAAGCAAGACGAAAATTTGAGACACCTAGAAAGATCATTTATAAAGCAAGCAAATAAGAGTGGTCCTAGGTTGCTGCCCTGAGGAACTCCTGACGTTACCAAATATTCCTCTGAGAAAAAATTACCAACTCAACTTGTTGACTTCTATCTGCTAGATATGTATTCAGAAACATTACTGCATTATTTAAAAGGCCTAATGTGCCTAGTTTTTCTTATAACAAACCATGATCAACCCTATCAAATGCTTTTGCACAATCAGTGAAGATTACGTCCATTTGCCTTTTAGTGTTTATGGCATTTGCAGCAGTTTGTGTGAATATACATAAGTTCGTAATTGTTTATCTATCTGGTAGAAATCCATGTTAATATTAATTGAAAGAATTGATAAAATGTTGTAATAAGTTGTTATATAAGATAAATTCAATTATTTTAAAATATTTAAAGAGAATTTAAAATACTAATGGGTCTGTAATTTTTTACATCATTTATATTACCAGATTTCAAAATAGGAACTGTATCTTTTATTTCATAGTAAAAGTATTAGTAAAGGTATAATGTCAAATATCATCATCATCATTTTGGCTCTACAACCCTGTGTGGGTCCTAGCCTCCCCAAGAATTTTTCTCCAGTCGTCCCTATCCATCGCCTTCCTCCGCCAAGCACGTATTTCCATATTTCTCATGTCTTCATCGATGTTATCTAGGAATCTTGTTCTGGGTCTTCCTCTTCTTCTTTGACCAATAGGTCTATCAAGGAGCGTTTTTCTAGCTGGGTCGGTTTGCTCCATCCGCATAACATGGCCTACCCACCTCAGACGTCCTATCTTTATGTGTTTTACGATATCTGGTTCCTGGTATATCCTATAGAGTTCGAAGTTGTATCGTCTTCTCCAGACACCATTTTCATTTACCGCTCCATAGATGCGCCTTAGTATTTTTCTTTCGAAACATCCTAACATGTTTTCATTGCTTTTTGTTAAAGTCCAGGTTTCTGAACCATATGTTAGGACTGGGCGTATTATTGTTTTGTAGAGTTTTACTTTTGTATTTCTTGATATAACTGTAGATTTAAAAAGGAGATTAAGCCCAAAATAGCATCTATTAGCCGTGCAAATTCTGCGGTTTATCTCTGCGGTAGTGTCATTTTCAGTATTGACGAGCGTTCCCAGGTATACAAATTCGTTAACTGCTTCGATGACGTCATTTTCTATAACAAGTGGCCGTAGTGTTTGTGGTTGCGTACTTATTTTCATGTATTTTGTTTTGTTGGTGTTTATTATTAAACCCATTTTTGTAGCCGCTTCCTTTAATGCTACGTACGCCTCTCGTGCTGCGTTTTCCGTTCTCCCAACAATATTGATATCATCAGCATATGCTAAGATTTGCACAGATTTGTTATATATTGAACCGGTAGTTGTGATTTGTGACGTACGTATTACTTTTTCCAGAGCTAGATTAAAAAGTATACAGGAGAGTGGGTCTCCCTGACGTAGCCCGTTATTTGTTTTAAAAGGTTCAGAGAGTTCCCCCTGGATTCGTACTTTGCATTCAACTTTTTCAAGGGTTAGTTTGGTTAAACTTACCAACTGATTTGGTACTCCTAGGTCTATCATTGCTCTAAACAATTCTCTTCTATTTACAGAGTCGTAGGCTGCCTTGTAGTCTATAAATATGTGGTGCGTGTCTACACCGTATTCCAGTGTTTTCTCTAGAATTTGTCTTAGGGTTGAAATCTGATGAATTGTTGATTTACCACCTCTGAAACCAGCCTGGTATTGTCCTATTATTCGCTCTGCATATGGTGCCATACGATGGCATAGTATATTGGAGAATATTTTATACGCTGCATTTAGGAGCGTAATTCCTCGATAGTTAGAGCATTCAAAGATATCACCCTTTTTGTGTATGGTGCAAAGTATTCCAATATTCCAATCATTGGGAAGGGACTTCTGTATCCATATTTCTTTTATAAGCTGCTGTAGGGCTATTATGATATCGTGGCCACCTTCTTTATATAATTCCGCTGGGAGATTATCTATTCCGGGTGATTTGTTTCTGGCTAGTTTGTTTACAGCGTCTTTAACTTCCAGGATCGTTGGTGGATCCTCCTCCCTCTCGTCTGCTCCGCTTACCTCGCAGCTTTCGTCTTCCGGGTTTTCTTCTTCCTCTATATTAAGTATCTGGTTAAAATATTCCGTCCATCGGTTTAGTACGTCTGTTCTTGTTGTTAAGAGATCGCCATTTAAACTTCTACATTGATTTGTGTTTGCCTTAAATTCTTTTCTGTTGATGTTAACTTTCTTATAGAATATGTCAAATATGTAAAGCTTAAAATCCGATCTAGAAAGACTTCTTTTTGAAATTTCGTCAACGAATGCGACAGGCATTATGAAATCCTTTGTGGCAACGCTTAAGACTGTATTCCCCATAAGGAGTATTTTTAATGGGTGCTTCTTTGTTACACATACACACATATATATATATATATATATATATATATATATATATATATATATATATATATATATATATATATATTGTAGCGAGATTAAATAAAACGAGCGGTTCGAATTTATATACATATATTTATTTATAAGTTTACAGTTCGGTACTCTCTTATCAACTAACTCTACTTCTAAAATCGCGTCATATATATACCAAAAGTATTAAGTTCCAGAACATTCGGGAGTTGTCCCACCTCTAATTTTGCCTACGTGACCTGTTGTTCTCTCTCGCACTCGATACACGGAGAAGCTTCTGGAAGGGTATTAGAGATGCAATGCAACCGTTACCTGGGCCATCTCGAAAGCATGTTCGTAACACTGCTCCCCTCTTAAATCTGACCGTCCCGATCAGCAACTCTATATGTAGGCACAGGATGGCGGAATCTACAGGACTCTCCAGCTCTGCATGAACCCTTTAGAAAGAAATAACAGTCCACTGACTTTGAAGGATACGATTTCATCGGGTTAATGCAACACACAGTAATTCCTACGCCGGTTTCTCGGAAGATCACTTCAAGCATGCTTCTGACAATCTTCCAGTCCAGATTATCTAGTGCATGACCTATCTTGGGTAAGGCCAAATTCTTGATGTCGTAATTGCACACAATTTTCTTCAAATTAGTTAGAGCACGCCATATATCCTCGTAGCTTGCCCTGTCTGTATACGACTTCCTGGTCACCATATACAGCAAAGATCGAGAACCATCTTTTAATCTCAGTACTCTTCCAACTTTAGGCTGCTGGTTTTTTAACTCGTCCAAACGACCGAATTTCTTATAAAATACAGATGAGATTCCTTTAGTCATCTCAAGATCTTGGGCAACACAGTGGGCTAGAGAGACGTTATGCGGAACCCTAAAAAGATCCTGCTGAACTTCTCTGGTCACGCCGAATCTAGCACTCTTTCTCTCTGCGTAATTTGACATAAATTCATTAAAGCTTGGTCGCCGGTCATCTTTGATCTCATGTTGAAGGGTTCGTGCTTCTTCTGTTTCATTTGAGCCAGCATATGGTGCAAGACGATTTATGTGAACTACTTTTGGTTTACCTTTCGGCAACTTCTTAATTCGGTATATTACGTCATTTATTTTCTTTTTAATTTCATATAGACCTTCCCATTGTCTTTGCAGTTTGGGAGACAAGCCTCGACGACGTTGCGGATTATAAAGCCAAACAAGATCACCTACTTCATAGCTTTCACTCTTGCATCGAGAATCATATTGATCTTTCATTCTGTCACTGGCTATCTGGATGTGTTGTCGGGCAAGTTCATGAATGTTGTTCATTCTTAACTTCAGGCGGTCGACATAATCTTCGCTTGCAACATGTTCTTCGGAAGGTCTGCAGCCAAACTCTAGGTCGCAGGGTAAACGAACTTCACGACCTAACATCAGGCAGGTTGGAGTCTGGCCTGTAGTTTCATTCACGGCCGAGCGGTAGGCCATTAGGAATAAATGAATGTGCTGGTCCCAATCTCTTTGATGTTCCGATACAACTTTGGACAGGTGTTTACCCATTGTTCGGTTCATTCTCTCGACCATTCCATCTGATTGAGGATGCAGGGGTGTCGTTCTGGTCTTATTGACACCAATCAATTTACAGACGTTTTGGAAAAGGGTTGACTCGAAGTTTCGCCCTTGGTCGGAGTGGATCTCCAAAGGAACACCAAATCGGCTAAAGAATTCTTTAACAAGTACCTCTGCAACGGTAGCAGCTTCTTGATTTGGTATCGCATAGGCCTCAGTCCATTTCGTAAAATAATCCATGGCTACCAGGATATATTTATTTCCATCATTTGTCTCTGGAAGTGGACCTGCAATGTCGATTGCTACTCTTTCCATAGGACTACCAACATTGTACTGTCTCATGGGTGCCCTCTTTTTACCAGCTGGACCATTACTGGTTGCACACAGTTCACATTTCCGGCACCATCTTCTTACATCATCTTTACAGTTCACCCAATAGAACCGTTCTCGAACCTTTTGCAGAGTCTTCGTGATACCAAAGTGTCCACCTGATGCACCGTCATGCAACTGACGCAATACTTCTGACACTTTACTTTTAGGTACAATTAACTGAAGCTTAGTTTCTGTACCATCATCGTTCTCAAAGGTTCTATACAGAAGATCATCTTTCAGCACTAGGCAATTCCATTGGCTCCAGTAACACTTGACTTCTGGACTACATGCACTAATGTCTTGCCAAGAAGGTCTCTCACTTCGACGCATCCAATCCAATACTCTTTTTATACATGGATCATCTGCTTGAGCGTCTTGTAGCTGTTGAGGCTGCCATTGCTCATTAATGACGGTGGTTCGTCTCACGGGGCAAAGTCGTTCTTCTAATTTAAGACAGTGATTACAATTTGCACTGCACGGTCGTCTCGAAAGGGCATCAGCATTGGAATGAACTCTACCAGCCCTGTGTTCGATCTCGTAATCATATTCTTGTAATCGTTCTAACCATCTTGCCATCTGGCCCTCTGGATTACGAAATTGTAGGAGCCATTTTAGAGCAGCGTGATCCGTGCGAAGGAGAAACTTTCTGCCATACAAGTATTTATGGAAATGCTCACAAGCCTTCACTACGCCTAGCAATTCTCTTCTGGTAACGCAATAGTTTCTTTCTGGTTTTGACAAGACTTTGCTAAAGTAAGCGATGACTTTCTCCTGCCCATCTTGGATTTGGGAAAGAACAGCTCCTATTGCACTGTTGCTTGCATCGGTGTCCAACACAAATTTTCCTGCCTGTCTAGGGTAGCTTAAAATCGGTGCGCTGATCAGAGCCACTTGTAAGTGTTCAAAAGCTCTTTGACACTCTTCGCTCCATGTATATTCTTTACCTTCTTCTGTCAACTTTGTTAATGGCTTGGAGATATTGGCAAATCCTTTGACAAAACGGCGGTAATATGTACATAGGCCAAGAAAACTTCTAATTTCGTGTTTATCTCTTGGTATTGGCCAATCCTTAATTGCTGCAAGTTTTTCAGGATCAGCTGTTACACCATTACTTGCTACAATATGTCCCAAGTACTTCACTTCTCGTCGAAACAAGTGACATTTCTTCGGACTCAACTTCAGATTCGCTGCCCGCAATCGTTGAAAAACTTCTGATAGATTATTGGCATGTTCATCGAAGGATCTTCCAACTACAATTACATCATCCAAATAAACCAGGCATGTTTTCCATGTTAGACCTCTTAAAACTGCATCCATTAATCTTTCAAATGTGGCCGGAGCATTACATAAACCAAAGGGCATAACTGTGAACTGCCAAAGCCCTGATCCTATGGAGAATGCGGTTTTTTCACGATCAGCTGGCTCTATGTCTACTTGCCAATATCCACTTTTCAGATCGAGTGTGGAGAACCAACGAGAACCAGAAAGTGTATCCAAAGTATCGTCTATTCTGGGCAAAGGATAACTATCTTTTTTAGTTACTGCATTGAGCTGTCGGTAGTCAATACAAAAACGTGTTGAACCATCTTTCTTCTTTACTAGGACTACTGGTGATGTCCATGGACTGTTTGATGGTTCAATTACCCCTTGTTTGTTCATATCTTTGATGATGTCTTCGGCTTCATCTCTTTTCGCAAATGGAAGTCGTCGAGGCTGTTGTCTGATTGGCTGAGCGTCTCCGGTATTAATTTTATGCTTTACTATGCTTTACTGTTGCAGGCAATAATTTAAGATGGCCTCGTACTACTTCTGGCCGTGCAATAGTTCTCGTTGCACCTGTATCTACCAAAAACGATATACATTTATTATTGATACGACCCTCTATGTACAAGCTATGAATTCCACCTGAGGACGTAATGTTCACAGTTACTATGGGGGCTGTGTTTCTCGAGGTCGGCAGTTGCCCCTTGTTGTCGACCCGTTCTAGTTTTCCGACTGTTGTATCATTTTCTTGCAATTACGGCGAATATGACCTACGTCACCGCAATTCCAACATCTGGGCTCGCGTCTCTTCGGCATCGTGTTACGAACTACTTTTCGTACCATTTCTTCCAGACGTTCATCGTTTGGTTCGTCGCCTTCTTCAATGGTTCTTACTCGATGACTCCGTGAAGTTTGACTAGCTGTTTCATGTTCCAAGGCAATAGCGAGCGCTTCATCTAGAACTTTCGGTCTTGCTAGTCGTAAAGCTTTCTGTAATTCACTTTGTTTTAACCCATTGACGAAGGTATCTACAGCAATTTCTTCTAAAATGTTGTCTGGTACCTCCGGATAAGCCAACCGCACTATACGAGCAACATCTGCTTCAAACTCTTGCAAATTTTCACTTGCTCGTTGAATTCTACTTCTTAGTTGCGCCTTGTAGACTTGTTGTAGATGGGCATCTCCATAACGTTTGTCTAGTCGGGTAAACAAGGTCTGGTAACATTTTTCTTGACCCTTAGGAATCGATCTTAGGATATCTGCAGCATCACCTCGTAAAGCAGCAGTCAAGGAAACAGCTTTTTCTTGTTCTGTCCAATGATTGGCTGTCGCAATAGCTTCAAATTGTCTAAGGTATATGGACCAAGAAGACTTTCCATCAAATGGTGGCAATTTGAATCTCATATTATGTGTTGTTTCGTCTCTAGGTGATTCTTCTTTCACTACCGGTTCTAAGGCTATTGTATTAACTGGTGGTAGCACTTTTGTATTATTTATCATGCTCTCTAACTGTTTGATCTTCTCTTCTACATTGTTTACATTTTTCTGTATGTTATCGAATGTTCTTGAGACTTCTTCAAATTTCTCATTGTTTTGATTACATACTTCTTTAATTATTTGAGAAGTCTCGTCGAATCTTCTAGACACATTTTCAAATTTCTCGTCATTTTGTCTAGCTATTTCTTTATTAATTTGAGACGTTTTATTGAATCTTTCATCATTATTTCCAGAAGATTCTTCAATTTTTTGCGAAACGTTTTCAAATTTACTATCATTTTTTTTAGAAGTTTCTTCTATCATTTGAGACGTTTCATCGAATCTTTTGGAAACAGTCTCGAATTTATCATCAGTTTTTTTAGAAGATTCTTCTATCATTTGAGACGTTTCATTGAATCTTTCATCATTTTTTTTAGAAGATTCTTCTATCATTTGCGAGACATTTTTTATTTTAATTAAAACTGCTTCTTCTGCTGACTGGAACTGGAATGTCTCTGGGTCTTCTCCATTCTTGTTGAGAACAGTCTTCAGTCGTTCTTGAAGTATCTTTTTGGACCCGCTGCAGTCTTCATCGCGTTCTTCTAGTTGCTCACGCAACTGTTTTACTGAAAGTTCTACTAGCAGCATCTTTGTCAGGCACACACGTACTTTTAAATGTTCTTTTCGTACAAAGATCACTACCGAACTACGCGGATGTTCCCGACGAACAATACTTTTCAAAAGTTCAAAAGTCTTTTTCAAAAGTCATTGCTGAATTTATTTCTTTTACTCACACCGTAACACCACTGTAGCGAGATTAAATAAAACGAGCGGTTCGAATTTATATACATATATTTATTTATAAGTTTACAGTTCGGTACTCTCTTATCAACTAACTCTACTTCTAAAATCGCGTCATATATATACCAAAAGTATTAAGTTCCAGAACATTCGGGAGTTGTCCCACCTCTAATTTTGCCTACGTGACCTGTTGTTCTCTCTCGCACTCGATACACGGAGAAGCTTCTGGAAGGGTATTAGAGATGCAATGCAACCGTTACCTGGGCCATCTCGAAAGCATGTTCGTAACAATATATTGCATTCATAGTGACGAGTAGATCAACAACTCTTGAGTTGTTCGTAACAACTCAAGAGTTATTACGAACCCCTGCATTAGAATTGAAAAAATCCTGCCCAATATACTAAAAGAAGTTTCCAATGTTCCGTGCTGTAGTATTCTAAGTATTCTAAGTCCCACGCCACACTTAAAATTTGAGAGGTAGCGTTAAACTATTGACTCTAGTTAACCTTATTATTATATATTGATTATATATTGATGTTATGAATACTTTTTTCTTTCACAACGGCATTTTTATTGGAGCAGGGATTTTGATAAACTGTTTTTCGATGACCCTTCTGGATGTCTCGTACTTTCCGACTCACTCATGTTCAACCTTTATTCTCTAATACACACAGATTCATCAATAAAATTCGCCCTGATATTATTCTTTTCCAACTCATAAATCCCATGATAATATTCTACATCTTATTTTCAATTATACTACAACTATATTATATAATGTATCTGTTCGGGCAACGTTTTGCGTGCTTCAACCATTTTTACAATTAACATAATTGTCCTACCTAAGGATTATTCGTAGTGTGGTGGAGTCCAATGGTTTACTAAATAATCAACCAACACTCATACGTCAACGAAATGCAAGATTGAGAAGAGAAGAAGACGCAATCTGTTAGAATCTGACCCTTATTTTCATCGATAAATCATCAACGATAAAGCTCATTTTTAGATAAATGTATACATCAACAAACAGAATTGTCAACTTTGGACCGAATAAAATCCAGATAAGATTCAAGACCGTTCAAGGCGTCCCGAAAAATTCACTGTCTGTCTTGATTTTCATCAGGTTCATTTTTCCGTTTAATGCTTCTGAGTAATTTTAACCTCCAATGATTTGATAAGTAGGATGGTGGCAATACTACCTAACGGCGAAGAAAAAAGTATTTTTTCACCATCACAACGCATCGGCTCCCACCTTCGCCATCGATAAGGCCAAATTGGCTGAATTGCACTACGAACTGCTGCTCCATCTACCGTATTCTGCAAATTTGGCCTCATGCTACTTTTTTTTTATTTTTAAATTTGAAAAGGTCACTCACCGGGCAAAAATTTTAGTCAAATGAGGAGATCATCGTTGCCACGGAGGCCTACTTGGCAGACTTCAAGAAAAACAATTATTTAGACTGGTTACAGAAGTTCGAGCATCGCTAGGTTAAGCTTATTCAGCTAAAAGCAGACTATTTTGAGAAATAAATCGTCATTTTTTCAAAATTTGTTTTTCTTTTGTAGGCTAAGTACTTATTGGACCGCCCTCGTATATCTAAATAAGTTACACTTTTGTTTGGAAACAATTTAATAAAACAGTTCATTTTAGTATAATTAAAAGTTATTACTTTTTTAACTGTAATTAACAGAGAATTTAGAAAATATAAAAGAAATTTTTTACTAATATGCGTAAATAATAGGGGGAAAATGTCACCACTAATCCTGATATCGCGCTACTGGTTAAATTTTTCAAAAGTTAATTGATGTCGGTATATAAATTACTCCCGCCAAATAGCTTTATGCTTGTTCCGTTAAATAATTAAAACCCCTTGACAATATACAACACAACAATTGTACGAATGTACCTAAATATAAAACAACTGAACAGAGACGAGCTTAGAATAATAAAACAATTGTATTATAGTCAAAGATCATAAAACTTGAAAAAAAGAACATTCAACGTTATAAAACAAAAGGATAGAACAAGGGTGTGTAGCCCTCATCTGTAATTTAATATAAATTCGCAGATTATAACACAAAAACACTTTATTAAAAAACAGTATGTATTCTGGTAAATGGAACCAGTAAAATAATTATTCAAGATGGCAAAAATACTGAGGCATTAAAAGATAATCTGGAATATTTACTAGCACAGTCAGTTGGTCAAAAAAAAGTGGGTTACCTTTAAAGTTTTTTGGGAGTTTTGAAACTTGGTTATTTTATAGATGTTGATGTGTAGCCCAGTCTGGTTATACAAAAATCATCGATTTCACGGCAAAATGTTTCGCAGATATCTGAAGCTTTTAAGACATAGGTGGGGGTTACTAGATGACGAATAGATAAAAAGATACTCCTATTTTTACCTTGCGTTTTTTTTAAACAATAATTTATGGTCAGAATTTGATTTTTTATCTATAAGTTTTTTCCCCTTATAATTTAAATAAACAATATTTATACCATTTTTTTATATCAAGAATATCTTTATCTTCCCGTTTTTTCAATTAAAATTCATAAATAATTTACGAGATATTTACAAAAAAGCAGTTTTTTTGCAGTAATTTATAAATTTAATTAATTTTTTTATTAATAAAATAAAATGTAATTAATACATTTCAACATTGAGGAATTACCGTCCTTTAAATTTGTGCGAAATTTCCCCCCGATCGGTCAAATAGTTTAAAAGTTATTCAATTTGTTTATCCCTGGGACTAATTATTTAAACTATTGAGCTTGCCCTATGCATGATGCTAGACACATTCAGCAAATTTCATAGGATTCTTTAAGACTTAGACTATCTCAGAAGTTAAATGAATATTGAGTTTTCATCGAAATTATTTACAAAATAAACGTTTGAAAAAGGGGTATGTTTTTTACTTATAAACAATTGTAATAACTTCTCTATTTTTCAAGCTACAGACTTGTACGTACAATCATTAGATAGCTGGTAAAAAAACTCACATTTAACAAAAATAAACCTTTTATGAACAATAGGAACGGAGTTAGCGACAATTTTTTTGTTAATTATATCTCAATTGTTTATAAACATTAAGAAGTAAAATTTGCACAAATTTTGAATGAAAATCTAAACTTTATATTGAATTTTATAACTATAAAATTCATCCAATTTTTCGAAACTTAAAACCTTTCGAAACGAAGTTACTTTCGAAAGATCGACATAGGAAAGTGGAGGGGAAACTGTTTTAGCTCCTCGCTGCAAAATTTAATAATATGGCTACAGATTTATCATTCAAAAGCTTCAACGGTTCTGTAGGAATTTTATCAGGTCCATTTGCTTTTCCATTTTTAGCGTTTCTTATTGCGTATTCTACTTCTTCTTTCAATATGTCTGGCCCAGTTGCATTGATTATCTGAGTTAAGTTGTTTCTATCGTCTTCAAATAATTCATTCAGGTATTCTGTCCATCTTTTTATTTTGTTCTCTAGATCTACAATAAGATTTCCATCTTTGTCTTTAAGTTTACCTATTTGGCATTTCTTTATGCTTCCTGTTTTCTGTTATCTCTTTTACTTTTTTGTGCATATTGAACGCATCGTACTTTTTCTCATAGGTTTCCATTTCTTCACATTGTTCTTTAATCCACTCCTCTTTGGCTTCTTTTATTCTCTTTTTTATGTGTTTATTTATTTCTTTGTATTTGTCTGGGTAATTCTTCATCTTTCTTCTTTGTTCCATCAAGTCTAGTATATCTTGTGTCATCCACCCCTTATCCTTTGTTGTTGTTTTTGTAAGATGTTTCTTTCCTGCTGTTTGTATAGCTGTATTTATGTACTTTAATTTTTGGTTAACGTTGTTTGTATCGTTAATTTGTTGCTGCACTGAACCGAGGTTTTCATTTATTTCTTCTCCTGTTTCTTGTCGTATATTTTTGTTTCTAAGTTTATTTAAATCTAGTGCCTTTCTGTGTGGTCTTCTAATCTTTTTTGGTCTCGCCTCTATCACAGTAACTACCGGGTTATGATCAGAGCCTATATCAGCTCCTGGGTACGTCTTAGTACATTTAACAGCATTATGATACCTCCTTGCTATCATAATGTAGTCTATTTGATTTCTCACTATTTTATCTTTGGTATGTTGTGGAGATGTCCATGTATATAACCATCGAGGAGGTAATTTGAAAAAGGTATTTGTTATTACGAAGTCTTCACTTTGGCAAAATTGAATCAATCGATCTCCTCTGTCATTTCTGTTTCCAAGCCCATATTTTTCTACTTGTTCTCCTACCTTACCTTGACCCACCTTGGCATTAAGATCGCCCATTAATATGTTAATGTATGGAAAGACTGACTTAATAAGTGAAGACAAACAACCTACAACAAAAAGGTTCAGACCTGACAGTGAAGTCGAATAAATGAACCAAATTTTAACTTTTAAACCAATGTATGTAAAGAAAATAAAAAAAGTAAAGTTCAATAAACATTGCAAAATTTAATAAGGCAAGTGATGAAAAAATCGACTTATTTTATCAAAGCGGTAAGGCAGATTAGATTAATATTGTATCATATTTGTAAGAAAAATAGAATAAAAATCAATATTGTTAATTATAAAAATACAAACAATTATAATTAATATAAGGAATATAATAATATAATGTGTAAAAAATTACCTGAAATTTAATTTATAAAATATATAAGTATTATTACATCATTGATATAAAATGAAAAAACATATGTTGATTTTCCGGGATTTTCCGAGATTTTTGGGGGGTGAAAATTATGTCATCATTATTAATACTGCGACAGACTATTCGAGCAAATTAAAAAAAAGTAAGTATTTAGGGTGAATTTCAAATAGACTCAATTTTTCCGTGTTTTCCCATATTTTCCGGCCAGTGAAAACTATGTAGTTATTCATATTTCGACGAGCTACCCCAGAATTAAAAAAGAGGCTTGCAGCTGCAAAGGAAGCCAAGATAATGTAAATTTTTCCTACCTGTTGCAATTTGAAGTTCCGATGCCGAAAAAAAAAACGGAGCTGAAACAGATATCCTCTCCACTTTCCTATGTCGATCTTTCGAAAGTACCGTCGTTTCGAAAAATTAGATAAATTTTATAGCTATAAGTTTCAATATAAAGTTTAGATTTTCATTCAAAATTTGTGCAAATTTTACTTCTTAATGTTTATAAACAATGGAGATATGATTTTTTTAAAAATAGTCACTAACTTCGTTCCTATTGGTCATAGAAGGTTTTTTATTTTTTAATGTGAGCTTTTTTACCAGCTATCCAATGGTTGTACGTACAAGTCTGTAGCTTAAAAAATATAGAAGTTATTACAATTGTTTATAAGTAAAAAACATACCTCTTTTTCAAACGTTTATTTTGTAAATAATTTCGATGAAAACTTAATATGCATTTAACTTCTGAGATAGTCTAAGTCTTAAAGAATCCTATGAAATTTGCTGAATGTGTCTAGCATCATGCATAGGGCAAGCTCAATAGTTTAAATAATTAGCTTCAGGGATAAACAAATTAAATAACATAAAATATTTGACTGATCAGGGGGAAATTTCGCACAAATCTAAAAGATGGTAATTCATTGATGTTTAAATGTATTAATACCATTTTATTTTGTTAATAAAAAAATTAATAAAATTTATAAATTAGTGCAAAAAAACTGCTTTTTTGCAAATATCTCTGTAAATTATTTATCAAGTTTAATTAAAAAAACGGGAAAATAAAGATATTCTTTTCGTAAAGAAATGACATAAATATTGTTTATTTAAAATATAAGGAAAAAAATTTATAGACAAAAAATCAAATTGTGACCATAAATTATTGCTTAAAAAAAACGCAAGGTAAAACTAGGAGTATCTTTTTATCTATTCGTCATCTAGTATCCTCCACCTATGTCTTAAAAGCTTCAGGTATCTGCGAAACATTTTTCCACCTTTTTTTTTTAACCAGACTGTTCTAGTGATCTTTCCGAAATTCAACTTTGCCACCTCGTATCTCCACCGCTCGCGTTGCAATATTGGAAAAAATGGCGCCTAATAACAGTTTTTTACAATATCTCCTTTTCGACGCATTTTACTGGAAAAACATTTACACTACTTATTAAACTATAGAAAATTTCCTATAATAATTTTATCTATTCACAAATTTTTCAATAGTTTTGGTATAACAGCGACAGAAAGTATTATTTATCTAAACAACACTTTTTTTTCATATATTTCTGTAAAATATTTTATTGTCGCAGATGCGATTGTAACGCCAAAATGTATGTCTCTAGAATGTTGCATAAATGTCTTATACATGAAAGACTTTACGCATTTACGCATGCCTTCGTCATTACAAAGCGATAATGGAAGCAAGACTCTGGATACAATGTATGTCTTCGACAGAAGGTACTTATTAGACCGAGTCATTAGACATCTACATCATGTACGTTTAATCAAAATGTAAATTCAATAACATAATCGTATTTCGCGGATCATATCCAATATGTGGAGCGATCTCAACGATTACGAATAACTGCTTCATTAGACATACTTTTTGACAAGACAATGATTCCATGTGTCACAAGATAAATTCCTGGGAAATGATGCGAACAAGAACCGGCTCATTAGTATATTGAAGATAAAATTTGAAGCTTAGAATTTCATGGGCTCACAAACCTCGGAAGATGCAAATACGATTACCAATACCGCAATAGGTGTTTCACCAGCTTCGATACCGTAATAGTGGTCGGCGAAGACGTACATCTTCCTATTCTTTAGAGATCTAGGAATCTTTTGCTTTTTTCTTCGGTCTCCTAATCGCTTTTCCAACGAGATATTATTTAATAATATATATTAGTTGAATATTTTTTTCTAAGGATTCACCAAAATTATGTACTTAGTTAAGTAAAATGGAATTACAATAAATAATTATTCAAGTTAATTGCATTAATAAACTAATAGTTTTTGTTAACCTTGTAAAAATAAATATTCAAATAATTGCGTCGTTGTAAAAGCAATTAGAAGAACTCTTAAATGAAGTGTCTTGTGATGACCACTGACAATGAACACTGACGAGGTTATGTCCAACAGTTATACAGCAATTGATGGTGTCATTCAAAAATTAAAATTGACAATCTTGAAGATTTTTTTAAAAAATCGTATGTTTCTTAAATAATTAATTTATTCCATTCTTTTGCATCGTATTGTATATATTTATTCTTAAACTGGCCTATAGAAAATTTGTTGTGAAAAGACTCTTATCCAAACGGATGCTCAGTTTGCTTAAGGGACATTTTACCTCAAGAGATGTCATCTTTTGATTATAATTTTTGTTATATTGGAGAAGGACTTTTCGTTATTATGGTCTGAAAAGATTTTCGGATATTTGATGCCTGGATGCATTTTCTATTAGCTTCATGTCTTGCACGATTGGGGAACACAGCAGCAATCATGCAACCAAAGTGCAGTATTACCTCAACCGGCTTATATTCTTTCGTACAGGCCCGTATTTCGCCACTAGAAGGCGCGCAATGTATGTGGGATAATAATACACTAAATAATCAATAACACTACAATAACAAATACAAAATGTTAATATTAAAACTTCCAGTGTACTTTATGACCAAAATTATAAATAATGGTGTGATCATATACGATCAGAGATATAGTACTGTATCCATTAATAGGACTTATGCAGCGAGTATGCTACTTTGAAGTAAGTTTTGTATATAACTTAAGCACACACACACAACAATTTTTGTAGAACCCCAGCTCCGAGTGACATGTGTGTCATAATGGAACAGTGGGACTCACATGTTCGAAGATCAAACTGTCACACTCCGTAATGGAGTGGTACGTATCTGACCCCCAAGCTCCAACCAACCATCTCTCCCCATCGCAAGACATAACGAATGAGGAGGCTGGTACTGAAAGTTACTTTGGATGCCCTGGTAATGGGACATCCTCTGTTTTACTTTATGTGGTCAAGCCACCTGATTTTAGGGGTAGCTAGAAAATCTTTTCTCCCTATGAATGACTGAAGTTAATTTTCACATGACTTAGGACTTGTGTCCCAAAATGTGTGTCCCGGACAGCGAGACATTGTGTGTGCTCGGTCACTCGCCGCCGAATTGGCAAAATAATTTTTGTTTTCCCCATCGGCTGAGTACCCGAAGGATCTGACTATCAAGCCCACGTTTGTCTGTGCGTGACCTCGATGCTCAAGTTCCGCGAACTTGGTAGTTTTGACCTACCCGAAGGGCCTTTTAGCTGAACAGCTTTTCTGCCGGTTTCTATTTTTTTGTAGCTGTATTTATGCACAATAAACTAGTAAAATACGTAAAAAGCTCGCCAGAAGTTGACGAACCAATTGTCATGGTAGAGCTGACGAAAAATGGTCATAAGTCAGTTATCATAGTTGCCCACAACGAAGATGTTGCGATAGAAAATAATGAATAATTTTACGATAATCTACTCAACGTATTAAAAGGAATTAAGAAAAACTAGGAATTATTAATTCTGGGATATTAAATGCCTGAGTGAGAAGAAGGGACCACAGCCAGATTATTGGAAAACATCGAGAGGCTATTTTAAATGAAAACGGTGCGCGACTTATTGGCTTATGTGAGAGCTTATCGTTAAAAGTGACAAATGGATTCTACGCTCGTAAAGACATACACTAACATACATGGGCACAGCCAACAAGAGGGCGAAGTTCAATTTTTGATTACGTCATTACACGCCAACAATAAAATCTAAAATTTTATACGTAAAGGTGTATCAAGGAGCAGAGTGTGGATCGGATCAGCACTTAACCATGAAAAAGACGTTAAATACTGAGCAAATAACCAGCGATTATCAATATGAACACACAATGTCCAGAAATATGAATATAAACAAATATAATTTGGAAAGTCTAAAAAATGAATATACCCAATTTTTGTACAAATTCAGATTGGCTAGAAAACTACATATTAGAAAAAAATAAGAAGGAGAAAGAACTATTCTGTTAAATACAGGACTATATATAATGCAGTACAAGAGGCTATAGGGTATAAGGAAAATGTGCGAAACCAAGATCCGGAGTAGTGGCCACAAGGAATAACAAAGTTGCTAGATACCAAATATGGGTGTACCTCTCGAGTATCTGAAATATGGAAGTTTACAGGAAATCTCAGAAAAGAACAGAGAGATTAAACCCCATAAGTATGTCCGAGTGAGAAGAGTATTACAAATGCCTATTGAAGGAAGCAAGTCCACATTGCGGAATAAATGAGAGTAAATCAGGGTGATATGGTAAACAAAAAAGTTAAGCTGTGTAGAAGACAAGAAACTGTTTATTTAAACACAATAAAAATACACTTTTTTATGTCATAGTTTCTGTAACACATTAAAAATGTTTAAAAAAAAACAATACAATTTTTATTAAATTTACAATTTCATCGATGCAGAAAGGTGAAATGGCGAAGGCACTTTGGGTGAAATTGTAAACTTACTTCTTCTTCTTTTTACTACGTATATCACGTATGGATAATTAATAAAAATAAATATAATATGGATATTTTGAACGGTCTTCGTGCAGCCAAATCTGGCAGCTTACACATTTGATCCAAGCCACATTCTTTTTAGTGTAAATGTATAGTTCACCACACCCTACAAAATAACAATCTTTATCGCCCACGTCGTCATGATCGTCTTGCAAGTGGATATCCAGCGATAAGTCGGATTTGCTGTCAGTGGTACACGCGTTTCGTTTCTTAGGTTGCTTGGTTTTAATATTTCCTTTGGAAGTCTCTTTGGTTACTGTTTTTTCTTTGCAGTAGTGTGGATACATTTTAGGATACATTTGAGTTTGCAGAGGAAAATAACATACCACACGCCACACGACCCATTATCTGCAGCCGCTAGACAGAGCATTTTTTAAAGATTTAAAATCATTTTATTATAATGCTTGTAATTCCTACATTAAAATGAATCCAAATATAAAAATTAAGTGTTTAAATTACTGCTTACAAAGGCATGGGTACAAGCAGCTACGACAGACAAAGTAATATCGGGATTCAGAAGTACAGGAATCATCCCGTTTAATCCTGATGCTATCTCCGAATATAATAATAACAGTGGCAACAGAAAAATGTCAAAGAACCCTGGGAAATTCCTGGATCATATTTCGCCGATACTTATCCTATATAAAGTTACATTTGCAAGGAAGAATTCCAGAGCTCTAGCTCAGATTTTGAATTTTCTAGGAAACATTGCCAAACTACGAAACAGAAAACGACAAAACAAAACAATTAAGTCAGTGAAGAGTTGACCAAATGCTAAGAGAAGGGTTCTATAGGAAACCATCAGTAGGAAGATCATGAAATCGATGGAACGACAGCTTACTAAACGCCATTGATAAACAGACAGAGTCGTATCTACACAAGAAGAAGAAGGAGAAGAAGAAGAGCTTATTCCTATCTATACCTAAATATGCCTATACATATAGTTAATATTTTTTTTAGGTTTAAGATTAGATTGAAGCGTTATTACAGCTAATTTAAGTAAATTAATTCTCTAAAGTATTTTTCCACAAACACCAGTGGCATTACTGAAATTCTCGATTTTAAAAGTCATTTTCTTATTAAGTTCATTTTGCAAGATTTCCCTGTTTTAAAACTTGTAAAAAATACTAAAAATAGGTCACATGGAGTCAATTGCGATTTAATTTTGAATTGCCTGGTTTCTAAGTTAAATTATATTACTGACAAATAACTTCCGTGTATATTTTACAAAAGTGACAAAAGAGCTTAAAAGTATTTTAGTCTATCTTGTTTTCTTTAAAATTGTGTTTTAAAGAAATTAGACAAATTTATTCAGAAGTTGGATCTTGAATATTTATTTTTAATTCGGTGTACTCGTATATGAGTATCTAATCATCAAAAATAAGGAAAACTTATTCCAAAACCTCTAATTACGATTTTCTTCGATAACTCTGTATATTTAAATCAAGTTAAAATTCTATTCCTCATGTAAAATTTATCGCATTCACAAAAGTTTGAAAAGTTTCACAATTTGGACTAGAAAACACACGTAGTGAAAACGTTTAAATACCTAGAAACATGGCCAAACAGTAATCACGACAACGCCATGGAAATTAGAGCACGTATCGAAATGGCACGCAGTACATCCTTCAAAATGAAAAAGTGGGCTGCACACTCGCATTCATTAAAATAGGATGATGCATTTGTAAGAGTTTTATTTTGACTCGTTTAGTTCGGCTTTTTAATGAAAATAATGTATGAAATTCTGTAATCTAGCAATTTTCAATAGAGCAGGCGCTAAAGATAGTTGAGTATGCAAAACATGGGGGGTCGGCAACTATGCCAGAATTTTATATCTAACTTAACTACATAACAAAAAAAATGTTGTCAGTATATGTGTTGGCTTCTTTCAGTCTCCCCTCTTTACTTTCTGTACAATGCTAATAATCCGGTCAATTTAGACAGAAAAATAGTAAAAATCCCTATCGATTGTATGTGTGCTACAATGTTATTCGGGGTCAAAGGTCAACATTTGAGGTTTTTTGGATTTTTCTCGAAAACGGTAAGTTTTATCAAAAAAAAAATCCTTAAACCGAAACTGTAGATGTTAAAATTCTCTACTAAAATAGTCTTTATACTTTTTTTCCTAAGAGTAACCATTTCTGAGAAATCACAATTCTGAGTCACATTATACATGATATGCACATATAAGCCATATATATACATATTAGCCACTTAAGACAAGTATAAATACCTATTCGCGTCTCTTTTATATATTATACTATTCTGAAAACATTTATTCAAAAGATAGTCAGTCCCTAACTTAGTCCCATCTATCCAAGTACCCATCAAACCTCGAAAGTTACAGTTCTTCGGGCATATTGTGCGAAATGAATCCAAATATGCTCTCCTTCAAGCCATCCTGCAAGGGGAAAAATATTTGGAAAACAAGGTCCAGAAAGAAGAAGAACATCTTGGTTAAAGAACCTCAGAATCTGGTTCAATACAACATCTGTGCAGCTTTTCCGCGCTGCTGTAGATAAGATAAAGATTGCCATGATGATCGCCAACATTCGTAACGGAGAGGCACATTAAGAAGAAGAAGAAGAAGAATATCAATAACCAATATCAATATCAATAATAAGGTAGTATCTAGAACTTGACGGGTATTGTTCCCTTAAATTATCCTAAAATTGTCATGACAGTTGGTGGAGTAGGCCTACACGGAGGGAAACCCCGGTAAAAAAAAAACAAGCCGAGTACACTACCTCACAAGTGGCACTGACGTGAAAATGTGTGCATATCATGTATAATGTGACTCTTAGAATCGCGATAGTTCAGGAATAATAACACAGGAAAAAAATCATAAAGACCATTTTTGTAGAGAATTTTATGGTCTAAAAGTTTGGTTTAAGTTTTTTTTTTTTAACTTACCGTTTTCCAAAAAAATTCCAATAAACCTCAAATTTTGACCTTTGTCCTCGAATAACTTTTGTAGCACACATATAATCGATGGGAATTTTTAAAGCTTTATTTATAATGGTAAACCCTAGCTCTCCACCAATTTTTGGCTATCCGGGAATTTTTGTTATTTTAAATGTCTATATTGACCGGAGTACTTCACAATAGACTGGTAATGTTGCTGTGGGAAGGCAAAAGGCCGTGAGATGCGGTCTTCTACAGAAGCTATAATAAATGCTTTGGCTAGTTACAGACTTGGATCTGGAGTTGGGATTAAAAATTAGGAAAAATATCAACCGCAGCTGTACGGACCAAGTCCAACCACTTACAAAAATATTGAACCTGAGTTTTAAATAAAGGAAAAATTTTCTATCGTCTTCATATTTATCGGTGGACTACGACACAGATAAGGAGATATAGATATAAGATCTTATCTATTAGCTTCCGCACGAATTTTCTTGTTAACGTATCGTCTTTCTTATATAAAACATGCTCTCGAATTAAGCATTTCAAAAGTGATTATGAAATCAGAGCCGGAGGGCTAAATACGGACTCTACCGAATACTTGTACAGAAAAAGAATATCAGAAAAGATTGCTTGGAATGAAATATTAGAAACGGACAACGTCGAGGAGAGCTGGGAAATACTCAAAAATAACATAAATTAACGCAGCAACAGAATCACTTAGAGAGAGGAAAGTAACGAACACTAACATATTAAAAAAAATCCTTGGTTTAAAGAGGAAGAGAAGACAAAATGTAAGGAAAAAAAGAGCCTTTTTACAATACAGAACACAACAAACCATTGGCATACCACCACTGAAATTGAATCAGAAATGAGACGAATACTTTAGTCAGACAAATAAAAAGGAAACACTGGCAAAGCTTTTTAAAACAGATGGAACACGACTTTTACGGAACACAAAAATAAATATCGATAATGACCAGAGGTAAAACAGACGAACGAACTAAAAAAAACAAGACACATTTAGAAGGAGACATGTGTAGTTTACTTTTGATCCCTATTTCCTAAAGTTGATGATTAGGAACCACCAACACCAGAAGTAACAAGAAAACAAGGAAATAAATATTGAGGAGAAAGAGATAAAAAAAGCATTCATGAAATTAAAAAATAGAAAATCATTAGAATACAGAATACCGACTTAACAAGGAAGGGACTGAGGACCAAATCTGACCACACAACTATTAAAACTGATCCAAAAAGTAATAGAAGAAAACAGAATATCACAAGAATGGAGATCAAACATCCTGATACCTCTCTTCAAAAAGAGAGACACGTTTGACCCAGAAAATTACAGAGAAATTAATTTATTAAAGACAACAGTCTGATTAATAACCAAAGGGATAACAAATAAATTTAATAAAATTATAACACTAACAGAAAAAAAACAAAATTTTAGGTCGGGAGGATCATGCACCGACTCTATATTTATAACGAGGCAAGTGCAAGAGAAATCATTATAATACAACAAACCGGCTTATGTATGTATCTACTTTCCCTAAGTGAAGATGATTTACAACGTGTGTTGCGCCTATTTAGTATAACCGCCAGAAAATTTAACATGTTAATTTCTCCAAAAAGAGACAACTTGCATGGTTACAACAGCAAATTTACTTAGATGTAAATTGGAGCTGGAAAATCAGATAATAGAACAAGTGATGGAGTTTCAGGAGAAAGATCAAGTGAATAGAGCAAACAAAGCCGCAGGTTGCCTGCATGAATAAAACAAGACGGAGAAAGAAAAATATCGGGAAAGATATGAAAGGCAAAATTTACAAAACAGTCATCAGACCAATAATGACATACGCAACAGAAACACGACCTGACACAGAGAGGACAAAAATGATGTTAGAAAGAGCAGAGATAAAAACACTTCTTAGAAAAATTGATAGTAAGACACTATGGAACAGAGCTAGAAGAACAGATATGCGACGTAGATGCGAGATGAAGAACATCAAGAATTGGGTAAGAAATAGAAGGGTAGAATGGAACTATCATATAAGCCGAATGACAACAAATAGAGTAGTAGATGGCGAAAGACGGTTCCCCAATAAGAAAACGATTAGTAGGAAGACCACGAAAATGATGGAACGATAATTTACTGGAGGCACATTGAAAAACACACAGTACATAAAAAGAAAACAAAGTGATTATCAGAAATTCTACAACTGAATAGAGGAAATTAAGTAATGGACTTCTCTGGGATTCTGCTTGGCACCGATTTTGATTAGTGTGTACATTGCAGATATGCCCGACTTGCAGGATACTGATACGTTAAGGACTGATCAATAGCCACTCAATGCAAAAACTTTAAAGTAGACTAATAAACAAGTCATATGGTGGGAAAATAATTGAGTGTGGTCTTTACAATCTCTCAATTTTATCCGGAATAAATTTCAGACGTATCGGGCTATCACGTTAAAACGAAGACATTCGAATAACATCTAACAAAACTTGCTACTAAAATTGGAACCCGACCAGAATATCAATCCGTAAAGTTTTCTAAACTTACCATTAACAAAATGCAGTCCTCATATTTTGTACACAAAGCTTCATACAGCTCTTACTCTAAAAAGAAACCTCTTATTACTTTTTATTATGTCCAAAACTAGATTTCTTGGCTACAATAGTGTTATGATTTATAATATCACTTCAGAAATAATCAAAAAACTGTATTTATGTATGAGGGGTTTAATGGGATAAGACAAGAATATATTTGCAGCAGTTTGTTATGAAATGAGTTTAAATTTAATCTTCGATTGGTATATAAATCAAAATATCGAATATTGGTTTATCTGAATAAGATAACACATTGTTTATCTTACGAGGTACACTAATCTTGAGGCCGATTAAATATTGATACAGGACCGAGTCTCGTCAATACTGTTACAATATTCAAAGACAATAGAAAACTTTACAATAGTATATGAGCTTGAGGATAGATACATCGTAAACTCCTATCTTATGACAATATTGTCGAAAAGGAACATGGTTTAGATTTTACATCGTTATACTAAAGATAAATTCAGGTTTATTATCTGGAAACAAGGATGAATTTATAGTGAAGTAATAATTTTTCGATTTTATTTAAATTTCGTCATTAGACCCATATTTCCCTTATATTGTTCTGACGCTGTTTTCTTGTTAATACAACTTACTATCATTATTGGAAATAAGCCACAAATTTACTTTAAAATAAGTTTATTTTGATGTTTCTATTCTCCGTTCATAAATTTTTGAGAGCACGAAATGTGCCTCAAACTCATAAAACGGTCGTAAACCATAGTCGTTCCTGAGGTGTTTATTCATTAAATAATAATATAATATTTTTTAATACTGTTATATATATATATATATATATATATATATATATATATATATATATATATATATATATATATATAATATTAATAATATTTTAATACTAATATATTTAGCAAAAAAACAATTAAAACTTTCACGGCTAATGTTATGTAATTATATTATATTAATAAAAATAAGAATTTAACCATTAACAATTTTGTAAATAAGAATACCTTATCTCTTTGGATATTTCAATACTAATCTTCGCGTTTAATCACTTTACTAGTAAACCTGGAATTCATATCGGAAGGTACTATTCGTTGCAAGATAATTAGGATGGAATTCCCCAGATTTTTACGGCTCGTCGGTGTGTCCGCGTCTACGGCAGTAATTAGCGTCTCGAATATTTCTTTTGCGAATTATATGCAGTGCGTGAGTGATTTTTTATTCCATATACCTACGAACATATACGTACCTTTCGCTCGTGCTCGTTTTGTTGGATTGTTTGTGATGGCTTCATCATCAACATCATCAAGTTTTACACCGGTACTGTTGCGTACAGTCAGTAAGTCTGTCTATTCACCAAGAAAGAAGACTATTGTCCTGAATGTTCACGATGCTCTGGTTTCTCAGAATCCCACAAACACTGTTCGCAACATAGTCGAAAGTTGTGCCAACATGACTGGCGTAGGAGAGTCAACTATATATAGGTTCCTATCAGAAAGAAAAAAACACGGTATAGCTAACCCAAACACAAACGAACACTTAAAGAGAGGGAAAAAGCCTATTGAAATTGATGAATTTGTCAAAAATGGTATTCGAAGGAAAATTCGTAGATTTTTTTTCAAAAAAGAAATACCAAACCTAAACAAAATTTTACAAGAAGTTAGAGACGACCCGGATTTGCCTCATATCGGACGAACTAAATTGTGGCAAGTTTTAAAAGAATTAAATTTCCGGTGGGAGAAATCAGACCGAAAATCACTTTTGATTGACCGGGAGGAGATAATATGTTGGAGAAGAAATTATCTAAGATCCATACGAAAATTCCGCGCTGAAGGAAGGTCCATCTTCTACCAGGATGAAGCGTGGGTAAACTCAGGTCATACTCTAAAAAAAATTTGTTTAGATAAAAATATATTAAGCTCCAGGCAAGCCTTTATGGAAGGTTGGTCTACTGGTATCTCCCCACCTTCTGGTAAAGGCAGTAGATTAATAATTTCTCACATTGGCAGTGAAAAAGGATTTGTTAAGCATGGTTTGTTGGAATTTCAGTCCAAAAGCACAAAAGACTATCACGAGGAGATGACAGCTGATGTTTTCGAAGAGTATTTTGAGCAGATGATTGAACACATACCACCAAATTCAATTATAGTATTAGATAATGCACCTTATCATTCACGACTAGTAGAAAGACTTCCAACGACTGCGTGGAAGAAACAGGATATTCTTGACTGGCTGCGGAATAAGTATCTGCCTTACGAAGATGGAATGGTAAAAGCAGAACTTCTAAAAATTGCCCGGCAACACAAATCTAAGTTCAAGGAATACGTAGTTGACAAAATGGCGGAAAGGCGAAACATTACAGTCCTTAGACTTCCACCCTACCACTGCGAAATAAATCCAATTGAACTCATTTGAGCACAAATGAAAAGTTATGTGGCTAGAAAAAATACGTTATATAAAATACAAGCTGTACGTGAATTGTTATACGAGTCTTTACAACATATTACAGAACAAAACTGGAAAGATGCAGTAAGACATGTAATAGAAGAAGAACAAAAAATATGGGATATTGATAATATAATTGATGCGACCGTAGAGACACAACCGCTAATTATTAACCCTCAAGATGACTCGGATTCCGAAGTTGATCCTATTTATTTTGAATTTGAATAGTTTTCTAATCGTAATTATATAAGGTAAGTAATAATAGTTGTAATCGTAAGGTATTAAAGGGGAAAGGCGCAAAATGTCGCCTGTCAAAATGTTCAATGTGTTTTAAATGTATCCATTTTTTTTCAAATCCTGAGAAAACTAAACAGCATTTTTGAAAAATTTAAAGGCAGAATGAAATATTTTTTAGAATAAATAAAAAGTTTCTTTTGCATGCAATATTTTCAATTAAAAATTATACTATATTTTCTCTTTTATTTTCACCCCTGTTACATAACATATTAAAATAAACATTGTAGAAGTTTTCAGGGACTTTCTGCCCTGAGTAATAATGTAATCTTTCATTCTGCGTTTAAATTTTTCAAAAATATTTATTAGTTTTCTCCGGATTCGACAATAATGGATACATTTAAAACACATTGGAAATTTTGCCAGGCGACATTTGGCGCCTTTTTCCTTAATTAAATAAATGTATCTTTTACAAATGGCAAGAAACTTTTTATTTTTGAATAAAATAAATAAGTTTTATTAAAAAATACAATTTACATAAGTACAATTTAAAAAATATATTTAATAGTTCAAATAAATGTTTCAATCATATACTCTACGACACTGGTCGTTCATCTCTAACCATTCAACATACCCCCGTAATAGGATTATAAGGTATTGTATTCCTTCAGATATAAGGTGGGTTAGTCGAAAACGTCTTAAACCATCAGTTTTAGGTTGGTTTTTACTATTATATCGTATTACCTATCCTCTCTGTATTTCAGTTTTCTAATTAGGGTTAAACTTGTAGTGAGCTATCAACAAATTGTGAACCGACTATACTTCGAAAATTGTTCTCAAAATACAAAACATGTTTTGTATTTTGAGAACGATTTCCTGACCAACCGCGAATGTTCTTGAGCCATGATATCTGCTTCCTTCCAATTTCTGTGCAGCCCTCGATTTTACCTGTCGTGGTCAGCTAAAAAAATTCTGTACCGGTCTCCTCTAAGAACATTCCCTAGGTATAAATCTTTTATTTTGATAGTTTTCAATAACCCACGAACGATATTTGCTCTATTTAAAGCTTCGGTTTGTTAGAACAGTAAGCGACGCATAACTCACAGTCAGTCGAACGCCGCGCACGTTCGTCAAAATCAAAGGCATGGTTCTATATGATAACGGTTTGTTAGGTTCTGCTTAGTTGAGCGCTCTGCAAAATGAAAGCAGTGTACGTCAACGGTGTGCCCTGGAATCAATTGCGATTTGATTTGGACGCACACCGCACACATTCAGCTGAACTCACAGCGTACACATCTGCACCGAAATTATAATTGTATTTTTAGTTATTATTATTGTAGTAATTAAGTGATGTCTACTAAATTTTCTCTCGTGGAAGATGAAAGACTAGTGGATCTAGTAAGAGAGCATCCTCCAATATATCAGGTGAAAAGTAATAGTTTCAGAGATAACATTATTAAAAACAATACAAACAAAAGTTTTGAACATTATTTCGCGATATGAAATTGAACGGGTTGCAAAAGAATTGAATTATCCAATTGCAATGTACGGAGAGATACTTCCAATCATTATGCTCAAGTTTCTAAAGTTTGTTTAGCAGTAAATGGTTGACTTTAATTAGTACCGACTAGAAACATCCTGGGTTAACCGATAATAGTATAAAAGGCCTGGTTTCAGGTAAAATTTAAATATGTTTCCTGGTAAAATATGTCAATTTTCATTACTTAATATTGATTTAATTGCGTACAATCCAAACTCATTATAATTCCATTAATACAGATAAGGCTTGTATTGACGAAACTGTACTGATAAGAGGGTTTTTCGAATTCGATGGTAGTGCGCGACGGGTTTGCAAATCACCTTTTAAGTAGTTTTCAGGTATTTATATAATAGGTTTATATAATAGGTACCAACCAGTATTTAAATGCGAGTTCTTGATAAAATTTGTTTGTCTTTATGTATTACGGGAAGTGTTAAGTAGTATTACTCATTTTATTCATTACGTTTTCTATCATTATGTGGCGTCCGTGAGATAATAATAATGGGGCTTCTTCTAGTGTTCCGGTAAAGACGAAACATTTATATGTAGATGCAAAGCAAATTGTAAAAACTATATACAGTACCTTACTTAAAAGAGGACTTGACACAACTTCCGTTACGAGTGAAATATGCGATTTGACGAAAATACCTCTGACCACAGTAAAAAGAATTACATCAAATCCCATAGAAACGAGAAAAAAACGTAAAGATTCCAGTTCCACCAAATGTATGGACGAAGATGATAAGGGCTTGATGCCTCTAAAACTCTATACTATATACGAAGAGCAACGCATACCTACATTAAGAGTTCTGAAGCAACGGCTCAATGTTGACGAAATCCAAATAAGCTGTAGCCTCACCAGCTTATGGAAAATTTTGAAAAGTATGGGCTTTCGATGCGTGCGGACCCACGCACCCACGCACCGTGGGAAATGTTTCGTCCGTGGTAGCACAGACAAGTCTGTGCTGGTGCGTCGTATCCATCGAGAGTCGGTAACATCAAAGGTGCGGTACATGCCTTTGCGACGCGCTCCTAGCGCGTCCGTGCGTTAACAGACGACAAGTGCAAGTCAGAAATTGTTCATTTGCTGACACGAGTAGTTATCTGTAATGTTGTTTTGCAGTTTTTTTATAAATTTTTTGCTAAAAAATGGAATGGACAAACGAAGTTACTTTTGATTTTTTACATTTGTATCAAAATGAACCAAGTTTATGGAATTTTACGGCGCCAGAGCATAAGAACCGGAACGATATATACGTTGCATGGAACCGAATAAAAAATCGATTAAAGAATAGTACTAGTTCGATTAAAGACTTAAAAAAGAAGAGTTAAATTTTTTGAAATAAAGTTATATCAAACATTACTGTCACGGACCTACACAGAGTGTCACGGACCGTAGAAAGAGCTCTGTCTGCGGTGCGTTGCCGTCCGTGCTCATCGACTGTACGCGATGATCTGTAGAATCGCCGATGGTGGGAAGCTGCTATAACATTCGTTGGTTAATCTCCTATCGACTCGAACGACTGCTTTCTGATTCCAATACATGTGTTCTATATTACATAGGTCTCTAGCATCAATGCCTTCGGCTCTTAGTATGTTCAAAAAATTTTCATGCTGTACCCTATCGAAAGCCTTTTCGTAATCGATAGAAGCTACATAAATATCTTTAGGTTAATTGCATTCCATTCCAGCGCATTCCTAAATTCAAACTGATCTAGGTCACTTTCGTAATGATTCTAATTCTTCCATAAATAATGCTTATAAAATCTACTACCGTAGATTACTCATTAAAAAGCTTAACTGGAGCACTGATGAAGTGCTCTTGTATCATTTGTAAGAGTTCAGCTGGGATGTTGTCCGATTTAGTTGCTTTGCTGGTTTTGGCTGATTTTATTGCATTCTTGCAATTGCAAGAACTTCGAATTTTTAAATTTCAGGTCATTCTTAATTTCCATTGCTCCGTGTGTTTGTCCTGTCATCTTGGAACATTTCAGTTATACAGTTACTGATTGCTCCAGGTAATTTTCGTTCATCAATGATAACTTTCTTGTGCATATTAAACACCTCATGTTTATTTTAAAATTCTTCCATTTCTTAACATCTATCTGCCATCCACTTTTCTTTAGCCGCTCGTATTTTTTATTTTATTTCCCTTTGTTTTCTTCTGTATTTCACAAGGTCTAGTATTTTTTCCGACATCCATTGCTATTTGTTGAATCTGTTAGTAACACTATGTTCTTCTAGTATATTGGTCATATATTTTAACTTACATGTTTTCTTAAAATTTTCGGTTATTCTCATGACCTTCATGTAATTTTTTACATTATTTGCGATTTTACTTTTACTCTTTACGTTTAAGCCTGACTTTTGCATTACCGACTAAAATATTCAATATCTGCTTCAGGGTATATCCTTACTCTACTGATGGAATTTCTAAATCTTTTTCTCTTGCATCCAATTCCTATGGCAACGTTTTAAATCATCAGTCCAACGTGTTGGTGGATATACAATGCTTCGGTAAGCATCATCTTTTGTTCTCCATTCCAGTATCTGCTTCGTCCATCTGTTATCTGTCATTCGAAACACGTAACCTGCCCAGTTCTACTTCAGTGTTGCTATTCTCTTTACAGCATGTCACTCCTGATCTTTGTCGTAGCTGACAGTCTGTGATCTTGTCTCGCAGTGGAACGCCCAACATAGCAACATAGCACGCTTCATCACCTTGTGAGCCACACGGATCTTGGATCTTTTGCACTGTTCTCCTTGTCCTGATCAAAATTTTCGCTTCGTAAGTCAACACTGGCAAAACACACTAATTAAAGGTTTTTCTTTTAAGATAGATTGGTATGTCGGACGATTTGAAAATGTAATCCAACTTGCCGAAGATTCAACTCCTATACGATATAGAAGCTCAACGATTTGGTTATCTTTTCCTGGATGAATCTCGTGACCTAGATATTTATAGGCTATTACCTGGTCTATGGATCATGTTCCTACGTATATATCTTCGCTGACTACAAGATTTGTCATCATCTGAATTTTAGAAATATTTATTTTTAATCCCTCTTCTAGCGAGGATAGGTATCATCTGCAAGCCTCGGGTTGCTAAGATTTTCTTCGTTTGTTTTTATAGCCTTGTCGGTCAGTTTTGCCCTCTTACATATATATTCCAAAAGCGTACTGAACAGTTTTGGTAATATGGTGTCCCCCTGACGTAATCAACGTTGTATCGGGAATTTCTGAGTTTGACGATCACCCACTCAACACTAGCTGTTGCGTTTTGGTTGCGCAACAGATAAGAATGTAATATATCTAATTTAGCTTATCGTATGTGTTTGTTATTACCATATTGTGTTATTGGCAAAAATCAAAAAGTCTATCCCCTCGTTCATTATTGTCTCTCAAGCCATATTCCCCTACAAAATCTCATCTACCCTTTTCCAATTTTGGCATTAAAATCGCCCAGTATATATGTGATTTCGTTAGGTTTTAAACTTTTTAATGTTAAACTAAGCGTATTATACAAAATTTCTACTTCATTGTAATACTTTATTTCTACAATAAGGGCATATTTCTATTAGGTTAATATTATATGGAGTGGCGCGCAGCTGCCTTATTAGCATTTTTAAAAAGAGCAATATTCTCTCATTTATTTTGACAAAGTTGAGGAGATATTTTTCGAATTCCGATGTTACAAAAATTCTTACTCCATTTCTATGCCGTCGGTCGCTGTTATCATTCCCGCTGCAATACAATATACCATCTTTGTGTCTGAATGTTCCTGAACCAGGCCATCGTAATTCGTTTACTCCAATAATTGGCAAATTTAAGCGCTTGGGAACCTGACCTAGATTTTAAAATTTTATCATCCAGGCTCCAAAGTCCACTGCTGAACATAGGCATCTTCCTCGTGTTTATAGCCACGTCTTAATTGCGCCACTTTCATCCAGTTTTTATTTTGTCTTTTAAATCGTCAGCCCATCGTGTAGGGGGTCGACCGACGTTTCTCTTGTCTTTCCTTGGTCACCATTCTAATAACCGCTGTGTCCATCGTCCATTCGTCATTCTAGCTATGTGTGTTGTCCATCTCCATTTTAGTTTGGCTATCCTTACGATGACGTCAGTCACCTTGGTTCTTCTTCTGACCTCTTCGTTTTTGTTTTTTCTCGCAGAGTTATTCCTAACATGGAACGCTCCATTTTTCTATGTGTGACTCCCAGTTTGGTAGCCAAGACTTTTGCTAAAGTAGGTGTTTCTGACCCATGTGTCACCACTGGGAGGACGTATTGATCAAATACATTTCTCTTCAGGTATGTAGGCAGCTCAGTTTAAAAAGTTTCTCTGAGATTTCCATATGCTATCTACCCAAGACCGATTCTTCTCTTCAGTTGATGGGTATGACGTTCAGTACGAGTTCTACTTATTGGCAACCAATACTGATATTCTGGTTGGGTACCAAATAGTCATTATTTTTGTTACGGAGATGTTTAAATTTAAAACTACATTTTTTGTAGCTACAACGGGTTCCTGTACCATATCTCTTGCTATTCCTAGATCCTCAGCTGTTACGACTATATCATCGGCGAAACGTAAGTTGTTGAGATATTCTCTATCTAGTTTTATTTCCTTTGTCAGCCAATTCAAACTCTTAAAGGGATGATCCAGCACAGTATTAAAAAGTTTAGGTGACATTGGGTCTCCTTGTCTAACCCTCCGCCCTATTTTTATGCGATTACTATTAATATGTAATTTGCCTGTGGGTATATATTGATTAATAATTTTGTATACCTATAGTCTAGCCTGCATTCTTTAAGTGCCTGCAGTATTTTTCTCAGCTAAACTGTGCCAAAGGCTTTATTAAAATCGACAAATATTAGCACTAATGGTTTATTGTATTATACTACTTTTTCTATTAGGATTTTTAGGTAGTTAAAGAACTTTTTCGGAATCCTGCCTGTTCTGTTGGTTGATAAGTCTCTAATTTTCTTTCCATTATTTTAACTATTATCACGTAAACAACTTATATATAAGGCTAAGGAGGCTAATCAATCTGTAATAAATTCTCTAAATTTGCTTTGTCGCTTTATTAAATAAAAAAAATTATAGTAGCGTCGTCTGTTGGAATATTGGCGTTGTGAAATAAAAGTACTTTAATTTTTTCAAGTACTAGCTTTTCTCCAGATTTTAAAATTTGCCAGAAGCAAAATGGCTTCTTACTTTCCATGTGCCCATTTTAACGGCGGATTTTACTATTTTAAACCGGGGCATTCTTAGCACCCCTCATCCACCAAAGGGCTGACTGAGACTAGACGTCGTGATTTTTATTTTCTTCGCCATAGAAATATCTTGGCAACTAGTTAACAGTGTGGTTTTTTGTTGCCTTCACTGTTTTTAGTTCAGCTACCTCTAATATGAAGGCAGACGATGTTTGCAGACTCCCACTCTGGAACAGATGTTGGTTATATTCTTGTCTTTTACGCTTACGAAAGCGGAGCTTCCACTTTCACCGAAGTCGCCGTTTTGAATGTTCTTCTTATCTGCAATTATTGTCGTTGTAGTATTTATCTGTAACCCTAGGCAAGGGACCCTCATAGAGCGCTATCAGCCGGGCCAGCTAAACTATAGTTTTTTATAGAGATATTACTCTATTCCTCCTCGTTTTTTTGGACTTGGTCTGTATCGGTTATAAAGCTATTCAGATCACCTCACAACTATCACAGACAGAATTAAGTTTGGTGTAGTAAAATATTTTTCTAATCGCAGTTTTGAAAGTATTTGTTGTTTGTCACATGGTAAAACATTGTTAATCAGTGATATCTGTATCTCCGAAAATCCTTTGAAAAACTGAATATACTTTGTTAATGTATTTTTAATTGTCAGGCATACTATTGAGTTAAGATGTTTTTCTCAAAGATATTTAGATCTTTTTCTTCAGGTACCATCTCCGCTACGGAGGTTGGCAATCATCATAGCTATTTTAATTTTTGAGGCAGTAGCTCTAAAAAGTTGTTTTGAGCTGCATCCAAACCATTCTCTCAGGTTCTTGAGCCATTAAATTCGTCTTCTTCCGATGCTTCTTCTGCCATCTATCTTTCCTTGATTTATGAGTCGCAGGATGCCATACTTCTCGCCCCTCATCACGTCCGAGATACTGTAGCTTTCTTTCTTTAATTGTTAGTTCAACTTCCTTCTCTTTACTTATTCTTCTCAGTACTTCATTGTTCGTAACTCTATCTACCCAGGAAACCCTCATAATTCTTCTATAGGTCCACATTTCAAAGGCGTTAAGTCGTCTCATTGTGTCTAGATTTAACGTCCATGATTCCACTCCATAGTATAGTACACTGTATACGTAACATTTTGTTAGGCGTACTTTAAGAGCTAATGTTAAATCTTTGCCACATAGAACCTTTTTCATTTTCATAAAATTAGAACGTGCTTTTTCGATTCTGACTTTGATTTCTGCAGTGTAGTCATTATTTTCTGTTATAAGTGTTCCTAGGTAAGTGTACTTTTTTACTCTTTCGATCTGCTGGCCCTCTACTGTTAAGATTTTGTTAGTATTATGGTTGTTTTTACAAATTTTCATAAACTTTACTATTTTAATTATGAGTCTTTCCAGGTCTTATAAACTATCGGCTATTATTACTGTATCGTCTGGATACCTGATGTTGTTAACTAAGACTCCATTTACTCTTATGCCGACAGTTTCATCTTCCAGAGTTTCTCTAATTACCTCCTGACTCCTCTCTTTATTTCCATTTCTTCAGATGTCTTTTTTTCAATTCGTACTATTGCTCGCTGATTGTAATAAAGGTTTGTTATTAGCTTTAAATCTCTTTCATCTAGGTTTTTATTTTTTAGAATTTCCATGAGTCGGTCATGTTTTACTTTATCAAACGCTTTATTGTGGTCTATAAAACAGACGTAAAGAGGACAGTTAAAATCCAAACATCTCTGCGTCAGCACGTTGAAGGAGAATAGTGCCTCTCTGATACCCATACCATTGCGGAACCCATATTGTGTGTCACTAATATCCAGCTCCAGTTTAGTGTGAATTCTGGCGTGGATAATTTTCAACAGAATTTTCAAGGTATGTAATATTAAGCTTATGGTTCGATAGTCACTGCACTCTTTGGCATTCACTTTCTTTGGCAAACACACAAATGCTGATGTCAACATTTCTCTAGGGATGATTCCCGTAGTATAGATAGCGTTGAACAGCTCTACTATTATGTCTAGATTTTTCTCGCTCACCAACTTTAATAGCTCGCTTGGTAATTCATCTGGACCAGCAGATTTATTGGTTTTCATTGAATTTAATGCCTGACTAACCTCTGATTTGGTTATCTCTGGGCCTACATCTCCCGTTTGGCTATCTACAGATGTACTAGCTTCTCTCTGATCCTGAAATAATTCCTCGATGTACTCTTTCCATCGTCGTAGTTTCTGTTCTGTCTCCAATATAATCTTTCCATTTTTGTCGAGCAATATATTCGAGGTTCTTCTACTTCCTACTCCGGCTAGTTCTTTGACTTTTTTATGTAGATTAAAGTTGTCATATCTGTTTTGCAGTTCTTCTATTTCTTTACATTTTTCAGAGAAGTAGGTTTCTTTAGCCTCCCTAATTTTTCTTCTTATTTGGTTTCGAAGCTGTTTATAGCAGATCGTATTGATGGTTTTGTTTTTTCTCCTTTCATTCATCAACTCTAGAATTTCCTCGGTCATCCATTCTTTTTTCTTACATTTGGTTGTAATAAGTACTTTCTTACTTGGCTCCAATATAGAGGTTTTGAAGAATTGCCACTGCTGTTCTATGTTGCAATTATTTCTTGGGTTTCTATCTAGATTTGTGTTGATTTCGTGTTTCAGATTTTCTTTTGTTTCTTCTGACTTTAGTTTCTGTATGTTAAGTTTATTGTTGTTGCGGCTCTTTTGCGTCTTTTTTAGTTGAAGTTGAAACCTAGCAATAAGAAGACTGTGATCAGAGGATACGATATTTAGATAGTTAGGCTAATATTACAAATATTAGCCTAACCAAAAAATGCATTGACAATGTCAAACTGTAGTCACGTTATTTGTTATTGTCAGTAGGCTTCTACCCAGCTGTAAATTTATATGATTTCATGGTAAAAGAATGTAAAATCATACATATTTGATTATATTCCCGCTAATAGATCAAGGGAGAATGCTAATGTGCGTAATTATTAAATCATGAATTAAACCAATATCCGATGCATTTACCTCGCTTATATACATATTCACTAAGTTACCCTAAATTTTCAGTTATCAAACAACTAATATGAATTATTTAAAATGTCTGAACGAATAATGATCTTTTCGGTGTGTTTATAATTATTGCTAATGTATTGATAAATTTCCCGGGTAATTAAAGTATAGTATCACAACATAATATGTATAATAAAAAATATTTTTTATTTCTAATAATTGTTTCTTCGTCTACTTTGTAGTAGTCCAGTTACTGTAGCATTTTCCCTTTAAATTTTTTATAACTGCACCGATTTATCTGAAATTTTTACAGTGGGTAGTAAATTACTCAAAAAACATAAGTTATATGGTGTCGATATGTGCTTCTACCCCTGGGGTGGTTGGCACCCCATCTAGGAGGTTGAACTTTTTACACTCAAAATAACTCCGGGATTTGATATAGAATCAAATTTTAAACAAAAAATGTCTTATAAATTTTTTTCGCTAAATTAATACTCTTTGAGTTATACGTACTTGAAAAAGTAAACTTTTCGCAAAAAAGAACATGTTTTCCAATGATTTTGTACGAATTACTCAAAAACAAAGCGTTTTATTGAAAAATCTATAATGAGCAAAAATAAAGCTTATAAAAAAACAAAGAGATTGTTTTTTTATTTAGTTTTATAAGTACAATACTAACCGATTTATAATTGTTTGAAGATGACTTTTTGTTTTTGGGATTCTATACTCGATGCATTTAACATCAAATATCGGAAAATAGACATCTTTTTTGATAAAAACTCATACAACACTTTTTAAAGAGCTAGAAAAAACCTTTAAAATGAGCTATGTTAAAAGCCATTTCGATTAAAACAAAGCGAAATACGAAGGAAAGAATTTAAATTACTCTAGCGTTTAAAAAAAAACGAGCAGTATAAGTAACACTATTTCGATCAGAATTGAAATTAAACGTATATATTCTACAATTCATTTTATTTTAGTGTTATTTATAAGTTTTATAAGTCTAGTTTGTTTAAAATGCGTATTTTTTGAAAAAATCCTGTTTAAGTTAAAAAATCTTTTTTTTTAATTATCTAAAAATTTACATTTTTTCAAAATAAATCTAAAACTATAAGAGATACGTGAAAAATGGTTCTATACCGAAATATACTTTTTTTCTTAACAAAAATTATGATTTTTTTATTTTTGTTGTAGCTCGAAAAATAATAGAGATATAGCCACTTGAACTTTGAGATACAGCGGCTGACAGACCTGTAATCAGCACTTTGGCCCTTTACTATTTAAAAAGAAAGAATTTTAACATATTTTAATCTACTTAGACTTGTAGCTTTTGAAATTACCTTCAAAATATTATTTTAATGGACACTGTAGCTTAAAAATTAACGGAGTTATTCTAAAAAAAATTTGGAGCATGTTATTTATATTTTGGAGCATCAACTTATTTTCTGTATATATAAATGCTTTATTCAAGTATATTCAAGTATATCATACATACATACATACATATATACATACATACATACATACATATATATATATATATATATATATATATATATATATATATATATATATATATATATATATATGTTATGTATATAATATAGGCACCTCTAAACTGAACATTTGCTTCAGAGAACTAACGAACACAGAGAAGCGACACTCCTTGGAAGTTGCGTGGGCAAGCCGCCAATGAGTGCCAATGACAGGAGTACTTCAGATCTCGAAGACATTTTAGAAGCTGGAGATACTGTACAATTTTGCTGTATGGCCTTGCCAAAGACACCCACATGAACAAAATGAATAAGGTCGAAGATTATTCATCATTACTTGAACAAATGCGATACGAATCGTTTATTAAAGCCACAACTAAAAATAGTGCAGTTAAATTATCATCTCTTGTACCAACTGTAAGTGCCCTGAATGAGCATATCAAAAGAGTTTATTTACAAACTCAGATATGGCTTGGAAACAAAGAGATTGATATAACGGATTGGGCATGGTTCAAGAGTGATGATATTTTACAACCAATAAATATGAAAAGTTCACCTGCACCAGAAGAACTATTGAAACTGATTTTTTGCAATTGCAAAAAGGGTTGCGGCTCAGCGTGTGGCTGTCGTAGACTAGGTCTATTTTGCAATGCTACGTGTGGAACATGCTCTGGCGACAATTGTAAAAACTGTCCTGCAATAGACGAAGAGGTGGAGTTAGAATACAACGAGAATGACGCTTCAGACAATGAATAATATGATATATTATAAATAATTTTTATTTTTGTAAATATATTTTTCGTATACTTTCTAATGTAAAGTATTTTCATGCATAATTTTTTACAATAAAAACATCATGAGTATACTTAATTTTTTTATTTAGACATTTACCAAAGGGGAATTTGTTTCGTGAGCATAGAGATGGTTTTTAAGGGTTGAAAATAAGCAACCAATCAAAAATATTTTATTGATAAGAAAGGAATTTTTGAATATAAATGTACATTAAAAACTTTTGAAGTTGTTTAAAAAGATTTTTTTATATATTTTGACATAGGGGGTAGTTTTTAAGGGTTGAAGTGTTGCAATCAACTAAAATTATTTTATATAAGCAGAGAATTACATTGTAGATGATATAAATGCACTACAAAATCGTTTGAACCTGTTAAACGATTTTTTACAATTATTTTTATTAAAAGGGGTGGTTTTTAAGATTATTTAAGGGTTGAGAATGTACACAATATCCATTAATATAATTGGCAATATTTCAATTACCTAATTTAACACGATTTAAATCCATAAAATGCTTTAATATAAATGTTTTTCATTATTTTCAATAAGGGGTAATTTCACGCTTTAAAAATAAAAAGCTCACCTATCGCATATATAACTTTTGAAGAGGGAGGTAAGATAAGCCTTATTCCAAATTATTAGCAAAATCAATTCAGTTATAAAAAATTTAGAGGTATTGACCTCTTTTCCTCCACAGTGACTGGAGTATAGTAATAGCCGATATCAATAATAAAGGTGGTACCTACTAATAATATCATCCCACTACGAGTACTGTAGTATTATTTTAATTCGTTAGTGTAGAGAAGAAGGCGGAACTAATTTGTTACTAATTGACTTTTAAGTACTTACTTTTTATTTTTAGATTTTATTTTAAAAAACGGGCTCCGGCCTCGTTTTTACCGTCATTATCGTGTATCAAGTGGATATACTATTTATTAACTATTTAAAAATTAAAATATACAGTTTTAACAATTAAAATGAGTGCTTCACCAGATTTATCGGTGAGTGTTCCTTTTTATACTGCTACTGTTATTGGTCAACCTATAAATATTCAATATCAGCAACAGCAAATTCAACCAGAATGCCCAAATGTCTTTTTTCCACAAAATTTACAACCAAATTCAGCACAAATTTTAAACAACCCACCAACAACAATATATTATGTTCCTAACCAAGTACTATCACAATCTTCCTCAAACTGTCAATACAATCCTATAATAAATCCCACATTATCTACACCTCAAAATGAAGCTTCTGATTCTATTGAGATGACACATACATTACAAAGTGAAGAATTTTCAGGGGAAATCAGCGACATTGAGTCATAGGACATCCACGAATGGCAAACTATACAACATAATAACAAAAAACGTAAAATTAATCCTCCGACACCAACAGAAAACGAAGACACGATAGTAACCAGCAATAAATTTTAAATTCTACAAAATGAAAACGAAAACAACAACAATAATATTACAGAAAATACCAATGAAAATCCAGCAACCTCTAAACCCCCACCAATTTTTATATATGGTGTTACTGAATACAATAAAATGATTAATAACCTATCGGAAGTAACAAAAACAGAGACATACTATTGTACAGCATTAAAAAACAACACAATAAAAATAAATTCCCGGGACTCTGAAACATACCGAAAACTAGTAAGACATTTGAACAGCAAAAAAATTGTGCATCATACGTACCAAATGAAAGAGGATAGAGCATAGAGTTGTAATTCGTAATCTACATCATATAGTGCCCATTAATATAATAAAAAGCGAAATAGAAAAAATGGGCATTTAGTACGCAATATTGGAAATATAAAACACACAGTAAGTAAGGACCATCTAATGATGTTCTACGTCGATAGAGAACCTAATCAAAATAATTAAAAAATATATGAAATAGACCTTATCACTGTGTCAAATGTGGAGGCAACCATATGTCAGCCGATTGTAAAAAACCTAGGGACACACCTGCCATATGCGCTCTCTGTAATGGAGCACACACTGCAAATTACAAAGGATGCATGGTATATAAAGAGTTAATAAGCAGTAGAAACAGAGCAAGAGGAGTATCATCGCACACTACAGCGAACAATCAACTGCAATATAACAGAAATATAGTACAGAATAATCCGAACTTAATCAAAGCAATCAAAATCACGCGACTTACACACAAACAACAGGTGGAACAAATGTAAATAAAGTCCATAAAAATACGAACTCAAAATCATGCAACCTACGCTCAAATAATAAGTGGAACACATGTAAGTAATACAAACAGTGACATTGGAGAGATGATGAAGAGTTTCCTTAACGAATTCAAAGCTATGTTTTCACAACTAATAAATCAAAATAGCGTGATCTTAAAGATGCTTTCCACAATAATAAATAAATCCAGTAATGGAACTTAAGTCACTACGAATTACACAATGGAATGCCAACGGCCTAGGCAACCATAACACAGAAGTTACTAATTTTTTGAACATAACAAAATTGATGTTCTACTCATATCGCAAACCCACTTCACTGACAGAACTACCTTCCAACGAGGAAGCAAGACAACTATTTTCATTTCAATTTTAGTTTCAAATTATAATCCTACATTAATTTCAATTGTTAGTGTTAGTATTGGGAGTGTTATCAGTGGATAATTTCTCCTCTCATGTATTTTCAATACTCACATTAATTTACTAATAGCTTGTAATAGATTGCAAATTTGCAAATTTAATAAAAAAAAAATTATTTGACACACTTTGTAAAAAAGTTGCAACCTAAGGATTCACCAAAAATATGTTGGACGTGAGCATTTTGAAGGTTTGACCTGTACAATTTTTGTTTTTTGTAGTAGTTGAATTTATATATGTTATAAATTCTTAGTCAGAAGTAACAGACTGCACTGCTTATGATACAGTGTATCCGTAAAGTATGGAATAAATTCGATATTTCCTAAATGAAAAGCCTTTTTAAAAAAATCTAAAACACGTCGACTTTTAAATTGAATGTTCTACATTTTACAATAAAATTTCATTATACAAGGTGATATACATTACAGTGATGACGTCATCGGCTCTTTTTTTAAATGTAACACCCTGTATTTTAGGACATTTTTAGATCGGTAAAAATAAGCTGATTCCAAAAAACTATAATACTGGGGGTCTAACGGATATAATTTGAAAGATATGCGCTTAGAAAATTAATTTTTATTGATTTAAAATATTAATAAATTATAATAAATAACTTGAAAGTAATCCAGTAATTAATACATGGCTTAATCTTAAATCTTCGAATTGTAGCCCTTGTTGTATTTGGCAATAATCCAAACGTTGTACAAATTCTTGTAGAACCTTGTTTATGCTTTCTTGAGAAATATTGTTTATTTCTTTACGAATTCTTGTTTTTAAGTCTTCAATATTTGCAGGTTTCGTTTTATAAACAACATTCTTTAAATGACCCCACATAAAATAATCCAAAGGATTGAGGTCTGGCGACCTCGCTGGCTATTCAATATGTCCACGTCTTCCAATCCACCTGTTCGGAAAAATTTCGTTTAGGTACCCTCGAACATCTAAAGCATAATGCGGAGGCGCACCATCCTGTTGAAACCATAAACTTTTATCAAAACCTCCAAGATCAATTGTACTGGGGAATAAATTAACTATAGTAGGCACGAGATACCCACTTAAAAACTGAAGGTATGCTGGTCCGTTTAAATTACCTTCGAAATAGTAGGGTCCAATTATTTTATTTCTTACAATGCCAGTCCATACGTTTACCTTTTGCGGGTATTGTGTATGATGTTCCCGCATTCAGTTGGAGTTTTCTTTTGCCCAGTATCTACAATTCTGACGGTTGACCTCGCCATTTAATTTGAATGTAGACTCATCAGAAAAAATAATATTTTGAACCAAGAGAGGGTTTCGGTGGCTGTTTTCCATCGTTATTTCGCAAAATTGTATTCTTTTATCTGGATCATCCTCGTTTAATTCCTGTACAACTGTGCATTTTACTTACTTTACTTACTTTTACGTACTTTGTGTACCGTTGTTTTGCAAACATCGAGATCACTACTAACCTTACGAACAGAAGTGTGCGGATCTTCTTCAAAAGCAAGTAGAACATCTAATGTTTTAACATAATTTACAGAGGGACGACCTGATTTACGTGCATTTTCAACCGTACCAGTTTCTCGAAAATTTCTTTTCAATCTTACTTACTGTTTACTGCGTGATGGGTATTTCTGGATATTTATCATTAAATAAATTACACACTTCCATCTGAGTTCGCGATTTGTCTCCATACCCAATCATCATGAGTATTTCAATTCTTTGCTTTACACTCAAATTCATTTCTACTTAAAATTGATTCTAAGCAATAATATAGAACATTCACGAATTAATACAATTATTGTACTACTTAATTGTTATTGAACGCTACTAAAAATAATTACAGTTTACCAACAACTAGAAGTATGCTACTTTTTTGCAATTGATAATAAATAATTTATTTTCTAAGCGCATATCTTTCAAATTATATCCATTAGACCCAAGTGTTATACTTTTTTAAAATCAGCTCATTTTTGTCGATCTAAAAATGTCCTAAAATACAGGGTGTTACATTTAAAAAAAGAGCCGATGGCGTCATCACTGTAATGTGTATCACCTTGTATAATGAAATTTTATTGTGAAATGTAGAACATTAAATTTAAAAATCGACGTGTTTTAGATTTTTTAAAAAGGCTTATTCTGTATTAAACTTTGTTTGTTAAGTGAAAGTTTAAATTAATTGTTATATCAGAGATTATATTTTTTATATTATGTCTTACCTGGGTGCTCGCCACTGGGCAGCTTTCCACTATGTTATTGTACATAAATTATACATATTGCTTATTAACTTTGATAAAATGAAAGGCAGATATCGAGCACACTTTTCTTAATTTAAGAATGATTAGTCTCTCTCCTGTTGCCGACAAGAATGTAGCTTCGACCAATTTTTAAATTATTTTAAACTGTTTGTCCTTATTTAGTGTAGTGTTTGTACAGTTTTATGTTTAATGTTATGTTTATTACATTCTGCACTTGTTGGATAGCTCAAAATTGACGAAATGCTCCTGATGATGCTTTAGATAGCGAAAGTACTTGGGCAAGATTAAATTAAGAAAAGTGTGCTCGATATCTGCCTTTCATTTTATCAAAGTTCATTTATTCGAGCATTCAACCTTATATAAATATATTGCTTATTGTTTGTAATGACACAAATTGCAATAAACATTGCAATCTGGCAAAATGCTTTTCATTTAGGAAATATCGAATTTATTTCATACTTTACGGACACACTGTATAATACAGGTTAATGGTTAACATTATTGTTGCGTTTTGAATTAAAACTTATATACTTGGTGTTGAATCGTCAAATCTGCCATAGGAAACTTAATGGGAAATTCTAATTGTTAAATTCCTACTTCCCTAATAATTTTACTTTAAAGTCATGAGAAACTATTTGTACAGGACTAAAATATATATTGATGAAGAAAATTGTAAAGGGTTTTTGATACACTTTTATTACTTACTTTATACAAATTACAGAAAATAAGCCGACGATACAGAATGGCGACTGACTTGTTCTAGTGTTCAGAGCGAAGTGAGGTTGTTCGCCGCCAAAAACTGGCTTCTCCTTCAACGGCTAAAATCATGAGGAGCTCTAGTCAGTGGCGCGTATATTTGAATACAGATACAAAATATATATTATTATTATGACAAATGAGTTTGAAATAAACATAGATGCGAAACGGAACAATTGAAAATAAGCATTAAAGTTGTTCTACGAATTAAACACATCCCAAAATTTCCCATCTAAATCAGTTTGTCCTGACGATCAGGCTAATTTCTCTGCATTTGCTCGTCTCCTCCAAACGTCTTTATAGTCTTTTACTCCCCCGAATATCTTTCTTTAAACACTCCGTTTCTAGATGTTTAGCATATTTTCTTGATTTTTTTTTGTTCAGAACTCACGTCTCGCTTCCCTACAGGACCGTGGGTTGGATCACTGCTTGGTATGGTCTCAATGTTGCCTCTCTGGAAATGTTTTTTGTTCTTCTAGGTTTAGTCCTATATAGCTAGGTGCTCAAACTCTGTCACCTTTTTAAAGCAATACTCTTTACTTTCGGTATTTGTGGTAGTCTGTATATGTGGTATGCCCCATTTCCATATTCTTTTTTTTTTCTGCTCCTTAATAATCAGTCCATACTGTTTAGCGTTCACTTCAAAGAGTTTGAAAATCCTCAGCAGTTACCGTTTAGATCTTGCCATTAACACTGCATCGTCCGCTAAGACCAAAGCCTGGCTTCTGTTGTCATAAATCGTACCTTTCGTTCGTATTCCACTCTCTCTCTCATTTTTGCATCCAGCAGGAAATTGAAGAGTATTGTCGACAGCGGATCTCCTTGCTTTAGTCCTCTTCTTACTTCAATATACTCTATTGTCGGTCTTTATTAAGGTTATTTTTACTAGTTTGATCATCTTTTCCGGAACTGCAAGTACTCTTAGGCGCTTCTTATTACAGAATCGTAAGCTTGTTTGAAATCTATAAAGAGGAGGTTTAGTTGTAACTGTTACTCGTGCGTACTGCTCTGAATCATTTTTAACACGAATATTTGATCTATGGTTGATCTACCCTTTTTGAATGATCCCTGGTATTCACCAACCTGCTCATATAGGTGCCTTTCCAGTCTACTTCCTATTACTATTTCGCGGAAAGCCGTTATCTCCCTTGTTATGAATGGCACATACTATTACCTCTCTCTATACTTTCAGCATTTCCTTTCGGTCCCAGATTTTTGTCAGCAGGCTACATATCCGCGATACAAGTGCTTCTTCACCATGCTTGATTAGTTTTGCTGGAATACCATTGTTGCATACACTTTTATTGTTTTTCATGCTATAAATGATTTTTATTAGTTCTTCCACGGTGTGAGTCTCCATTATTTCGAATGTCGTTGACTTCCCGTATTAGTTCCACTTGCTCCTCATCATTTCCATCCGTTTCTTCATTAAGAAACTCTCTGAAATGCTTCTGCCATCTATCTAGCTTCCCCTACCCATCTCCTACTAAGTGTTCGTCGTTACTCTTATAGTAATTCTGTTTTTTGCTCCTTGGTCACTGTTGTTTTTCGCCTCCTGGTAAAAGTTTCTCACATTTTTAATATTATAATGTTCTTTAATCTCTTAGGTTAGAAGAAGAAATTGAGAAAATAAAGTGGACAGTGCTAGGACTGGAAGACGTACGACGAAAAGGAGATCAATGTATCGAACCTAAAAGTGGCCACCAACTATTCTACAAAGGAGATAAAAATCAAACGGCGTAGAATTACTTATTAATAAAAAAAGTGACGTCCAGCATCACACAATATAACGCTATATCAAAAAGAGTAATATCAATAGACATCCAGATTAACCAACGTTAGGTATACATGTAAAATTATTCAGACCTATGTCCGGATATTATATTACGAAGATGAGAAAGTAGAGCAATTCTTCGAAAAAATAAATGAAGCAATGATGACTCGTTATACACATTTCATTCTGTACTACGTATGGCCTAACGTTTACAACAATACTCTGGAAAATGTATTATATTTTTGCAAAATTTTGGAATGTATTTAATTCATAGAACAATTTTGACATTTGTTTTCAATACAAAACAGTACAATAGATCTCTACATGTTTTCGGTTCTGTTGTATGGGGTGGAGGCCTGGACCTTAAAGAAAGAGGTGAGTGATCGACTTGAAGCTTTTGAGATGTGGACCTACCGAAGAATATTAAAAATAAGTTGGGTAGACCGAATAACAAATGTTGAGGTCCTCAGAAAGATGACAACGGAAATGGAAATCATGAATACGATTAAAATAAGAAAGTTACAATATCTCGGCCATGTTATGAGAGGGGAAAAATATGTGTTGCTACAAACCATAATGCAGGGAAACGAAGTATTGGAGGAAGATGCATTTCCTGGCTCAACAACCTGAGAAAGCGGTATAATTGCAGTTCCGTCGACGTGTTCAGAGCTGCAATCTCAAAAGTGAAAATAGCTGTTATGGTTACCAACCTCCTTAGAGGAGACGGTACTTAAAGAAGAAGAAGATCTCTACAATTAGTATCTAATGACTTTTGATGTAAAATAATAATTAGAGAAGCAGTCATGCAACAGTTTAAAATTTCCGGTTGAATTTCCTATGGGCTCTTTGATGATTCAGCACTCGGTATATGTCGGTGTGTGTTGGGTCTAAATTTCCTACAACAAACAGAAACATATATCTTGATTTAACATAACTCTCTAGAGAATGTTACAAGATATTTGTAGTTTTTGATCAACTTTGGCTATACAGCTATACGTTTATGCACGCTCTAGCTGCCATATTGAATTACCAAGTAAAATGAAAAATGAACCATAATTTATTCACTTTAAAGTGCACATAATAAATGTTCGATATGGCTTTTATATTCATGAATGCGTTTATTTTAATGTATGTATGAAATAATAAACTGCACATTTACATTATGTAAATACAGCAAATTATTCTTTAGTTTAATATAATCTTGTGGTATAGGTTATAGGTGAAAAATTAAACTATATGTGAAACTGCCAAAAATGCATTCACAAAAAAAAAGGAAATTTGCTATTTAAAAAATAAACCCAACAGAAAATTTACTGCGAAAAGAAATAGAAAGTGCAGATTCAAACCCTTACAGTATTTGGTAATATCAGCAACTGTTTCTATATATTAAAAAGCATGAGTCTTGATATAACCAGAAACTGATTTTCATGACCAAAACATTAGGGATTCTGTATGAGCAATATATACCAACACAGGTTGACTAAAAGTTTGTTTTGTGGAATGTACTTGTTCCCACAAATTCCTAAGGCAAATGTGCTAAGGAAATAACTAAATCAGACCATAACTCAAAAGATCTTTTAGCAAAATATTGTGCCACCAAGTAAATACATCACCTTCAAATAAATCTTCTGTAGAGATGAATAAATCCTCGTCAGTACAGTTTCAGGAAAAACTAAGTTTTAATTCGTTCAAGAAATGGTATTAGAGGTTATTCACCAACAAGTTAGTTTAGTTAAAAGTTAAGTTACCAGAAAATTTTTAAGGCTCCATTTAAAAATACGGATGGACTGGATAAGGATGTGAGTAATTGATATCTACTCTATTAGAAGTAGAAGCAACAGGTTGATCTAAATGATCTACATGTTCAGGTAATGTAGTGTCTAGTTTCAACAAATCAACACGGTTATCTTTCTTGAACTTTTCGTTCTCTGCAGTTGTTGGCTGCAAACAGGAAATTCAACCAGATAAATGGTTTATCTAGAAGTCAACGTTTTAAATTTAGTGTATCTAGATCTTGTACCTGTATATTCAGTTACAAGAGGTAATAGATTAAGATAAGAAACCAAAGCTTGTTCATAATCAATATTAATACCTTGACTGTGTCACATATCCCCAGGGGCATATGCGTAATTTTTCAACTGTGCTGTAGTAAAATTGGTCAAACCGTCGCATCTTGCGGTAGCGATAAAAATGGTATTTGTATATCGATTTAAGTGTAACAAATAGCTATCGACAGCAAATTTTTAATTCTCGCTACTGATGTCGGTAATATGAGACATGTCCCCAGAGACACGTGCCGCACATAAGCAAAAATTTATTGTTACTATAGTCCGACAATTTTCAATTAACGGTGACTAAACTAAAAACTCCTTAAAAAATTGCTTATTATTAGACATGACAAGATAATCAATGTTTAGATCCCCACAAATATAAATATCATGATATGACTTGATATGGACTGCATAGCTCCAATATATTATGTAATTTACACAGAAAACTCTGAACTTCTGATGGCGAACGATAAACACTAACAACAGAAATTTTCCTATTGGCTATAAACAGAGAAATTGCACAGTACTCACACACCATTTTTTCACTAAAGTTAGAGACATCTAATGTTTTGAATTTAATATCAGCTTTAATATAGATGATTTATCCTGGATATGTTCTGATAGATAGACAGACCAATGTTCTGATAGACATTGGTGTACAGAAATTATATCAGGTGTTTCTTGGAATGTTAAGACTTCAAGTTTGAGTAACTTATTTGTTAAAGATTGAACATTTAGTTGAATATTTTTAAACCACTGTCTTGTGATGATAAAAGTAAGTTTCCCTTGGATTTACTTAACTAAAAAAGAGTCTGCTCTGTCTTCTCCAGCTGGCAGACCTCTATTATGATGCTTTTGATCTAAAAATCTTCTTCCTTACTTAAAGTTAAATCGTTCAATGCCATTTTTTTTTCGGCCAAAAAGCAGGGTTGTAAATTTCTTCCCTGAAGTCAGGTCACCTATCATAAAACATTGATTATCCCTTCTTTTATGGTCTTGTAATTTTACTTGTATATTCTTACAGTTTGTCTGTATGAGACACAACTTTTGAGATGAATAGCCACAATTTTTTGTCTGGTTTTTCGGATTTTCCATGGAAATCCTCATCGCCGATTGCTTTTCCCATTATTTTCTTGCGTCTTTTTGTCACAATCTGATATCCTTTATCGTTCGTTTTATTCTCTGAACTCCCCGTTGTGATTAAGATTCATTTTTGTGCTTTCCTCATTCTCAACAGTTAAATTTGTAATGTAGTCACATGTTTGTTTGGTTTGAATTTCCATTAATTGTGCATTTAATTCGATTGTAGTAATTTTTGAAATGCCCTGTATATTGTAATTCCTTTTCAACATGTTTGGTGTTTTCATCATTAAAATTTTTATTTGAATCAGTTTCATTATTTGTTTTGTATTTAGAATTCGTTAACTGGACACTGGCCGTCTTATCTTCATTACCTTGAGTTTTTATTAAACCCTCATTAACAGTTGTGTAGGGTTTTTATGAAATTCTGGTTCTGGTTATTTCTGATTTCAATAAATTTAATTTTTCTAGCAAATGTTCATTATTTGATTTTAATAGATTATTGTTATTTAATAATAAATTGTACTTATCATCTTTTTCAGCTAACAGCCTTTTTAACCACTGATTTTGTATTGCTATGGCACTAAATGATTCGATGGGTTGTCCATCACTATTTTGGCAACAAATTACACGTGAATCCCCTATCTTGAAGAATTTCACTTTGTTTTTCACAGCACATGAGACGAGATGCACAGTATATGATGCATGCAACAGTTCGGAGCCCAATTCGACCAATTTCACCATGGCGATGGAGGAGGTATAAGTGGATCCTTTGTCATGGTGGAAAAGCACTTTTTTCTTCGCTAAATTGGGTCATTTTTTCTGCAATTCGGCGTCGAATCGGCCCAATAACTAGGCGTAATGGAGCGCTGTAAGTGTTTTGTAATTCACCAGGTAGTCGGCGTAGATCACTCCTTGTGAATCCCAAAAAATCGTGGCCATCGCCTTTCCGGTCTCTAGGACAGTCTTCGCCTCCTTCGGAGCACGTTCGCCGGGTGCCGCAACTGTTTCGACTGTTTCTTGGTCCCTGGTGTATACCGATGGAATCATGTTTCAAGTGATCTCACAGTTAAGCTTGTTGTCTGGAATGAGCGAGCGCGGCAATCATCGCGCCTACAGCTTTCTCATTTCCAAAATTTCACGCAGGATGACATACTCAGTCTTTTGAGATACCTACTGTCTCAGCTATCTCGCGTACCCTCGGTCGGCGTTCTGCCAATATGAGATCGTGGACTTTTGTCATGTCATCCTCCGGGGTAGCTGATTTCAGGGTACCTGAGCGTGCCTCATCAAAAACTGATGTGCGACCACGTTGAAACTCGTTAAACCAATTTTTGAATTTTGTCATCGAAAAAGAATAGTCATCGTACACAACATCCGTGATTATCGCCAACATCCAGAACGGATAGGCACTTTAAGAAGAAGAAGACACAACATCCAAGCGGTCACATCATCATCACTCATCAAACATTTACACGCGGTCGAAACAAAACTACGACTCCGATTCAGCTGAAATTTTAAGGTTAGCCATCTACAAGAATATATTATACATTAGTAGATTTCTCTTGAAATAGTGGCGCCATCGGGCGATGAAGCTAAGTACTTATCGGATCATCTACATATTTGTCGAAATAGAAAAACTGAAGTACAATTTAAAAAAGTGGAACTCAGAAGCAAAAAATATAATCTAATTGTAAATCAAGAGAAGATACATACAATGAAAATAACAAGGGAAAAAGATACGTAAGATCAAATTGAAGGGGTGAAAGATCAACAAAAAATAAAGCAGACAATACAGACAAATACTTATTAACACTAAAAAATAACAGAGGAAGTATCGAGAACGATCTTAACAACAGAGTAGGGAATATAGGGAATATGAAGAAACTATTCCAGGGACCAAATAGAGGATTCCTCAATAACAAAGAAATATCAAGAAAACTAAGATAACAATATACGAAACAATATACAGATTGAACGAATTTAAAACGGAACATACAATTTAATATATGTCTGTTTGAACTGTATTTGAAATAGTTGACCAATGTAAAACTTGGACAAAAATAAATCCATACCCGGTGATAGACATTGTATAAAATATCGTTCAACTATCTGTCTCTTTTAAAGGAAAGAGGAGCTTGCCTAATAGTCGGAGAGATAGAGCCGAAATTTTGAACTGATCAGTAATATGACATTTCTCTATTGGAATATATTCATTGTAACTGGGTTAAGACTTTGCCTTACAGGCGGACGCCCCTCATGGTACAGGGGGTGGCTATACAGTGATGAAGTTGTAATTTTTTTCGGAAAAATTAACGATCGATAATATGGCTGAAAATTTGCCCAAAGTAAGATCTTGGTATAACTAGACGAAATCCCAAAGGGCGGGCGCTATACATAAGGGGTGGCGGACAGGGGTGAAATTGCAATTTTTTGGGGAAAAATTAACGATAAGTAATATGTCCGCCATTTTCATGGCTCATTATTTAGCCCCTAAAAACTCTAAATCCAAAAGAGCGGACAGCTGGGTTGATACAGAGAGCCATAAAACGGGGTCAAATGGGGCGTGCATGATTTGGACGCTAAATTTAATATTCGACACTGAAAAATAAAATTACCTGTTTCTGCATACATGATTTGGACGCTGGGTGTAATTGAAATGTAAATGGAAAGTCAGGTAATAAAATTCTAGAGATTAAGCTTGATAAGGTTTATTTGTCACTTTGAAATAAATACGACATACATTTTACGAAATGGAATCGATCGATACAGTTAGTTTGATACTCATGTATCCTATTTCTAACGAACATAATTTTATTTCTACTCTTTGGATGTTTAAGTCTATTACTTTCACTATTACAGACACTATTAATTTTAATGTAAGTTTCAGTTTGAAAATTTTTTAAAACATCCATAAAATGGAAAATATTTGGATGAGCATGGTAAAAATTATCATTAAAACGCGAGTGGAACGATTCACAAGCAATAGTTGTTAATTGTAAACTCTCACTCATCGCAGCCCACATCTCCGACGGAAATGTTGCGTGGTCGCCAATGTAGTTGTCCAATAAGTAGTCGGAAAACTTTTCAATTTTTGAATCCTTGATTGAATTCAAATTTTTAAAGTTTTTCTAAATTTTCGTCATTTTTCTTACTCTCATTAATGTCATCACATTCATCATCTTTGTCACTTTCACTTTCAATAATATCACATTCATTATCTGCTTCATTTTCAATCACTACTTCTCGAACTGATTCTGGCATCTGAGGTATCTGAACAACCATTATTTATGCAATATAAATTTAAAAACCTTTTTATTGTAATAAAAAATAAGTAAAATTACTATTTGTTATACCAAAAATATTTAATAGTTATCATTATAAAATTACTTTAATTTAATAAAATATCAAATATCAAACATTTATTCAATTAAAAATTAATTCGTAAAATATTTATATTTAAGAAAAAAATGTGATTTGTAAAGTAAATATGACTTTAGTTTGAAAAAAAAAACATTATCATAATATCATTTTAAAACTACAAAATATTCTATAAAAGATTCAGACGATGAGGTAGAGTTCTATCAAATGTTTTAGAAAAGTTTTTCTAATTTTTTTTTCTTATCGGAAAAATCGTTTGAAAATTTTTGGAAAAAAATTATGGTATAACTTACAGAAAATCGAAAGAATTCTACAAATTAGATTTTACCTCAAAAAATTACGAAAATTTTCATTTACGGAAATGTTTTTGGAAAATTTTGAGGAAAACTCTACTTGACGCTTCTTAGAATAGTAACAGAAGTGAGCATACAAATTTTCAAATCAATCGGTATAAAAATATCATAATAAAATCAGTTTGAAAATTGTTACCGAGACCTAAAATGCGCAGGGAAGTGCTACATTTGACCCCGTTTTATGGCTCCCTGTACCAACCCAGCTGTCCGCCCTTTTCGATTTAGAGTTTTAAGGGGCTAAATAATGAGCCATGAAAATGGCGGACATATTACTTATCGTTAATTTTTCCCCAAAAAATTGCAATTTCACCCCTGTCCGCCACCCCTTATGTATCCACTCTCGCGTCCGCCCTTTGGGATTTCGTCTAGTTATACCAAGATCTTACTCTGGGCAAATTTTCAGCCATATTATGGATCGTTCATTTTTCCGAAAAAAATGACAACTTCATCCCTGTATAGCCACCCCCTGTACCACGAGGGGCGTCCGCCTGTAAGGCAAAGTTTTAACCCAGTTACAATGAATATATTCCAATAGAGAAATGTCATATTACTGATCAGTTCAAAATTTCGGCTCTATCTCTTGGACTATAAGGAAGCGATAAGTGGTTTGACAGCATAATAACTGCTTGTGTAGTCTAGTTTTTTCAGTGATTCTAGGCAACCTATTTGGGTGGAGTTTTGACTTGTTCTTGAATGAATTCAGAATCCAGCAGCCCGCTGAAGTATTGGATTTTTATAATATAATTATTTGACAACCTTTTGTTGGCCAACCACCTAGAGCGGAGTTGAGCCGAAATACATTGATTTCGTATGTTCCGTTTTAAATTCGTTCAATCTGTATATACCAACGTTGACATACAGAGCAGGAAACTGGATTTTAAGCAGAATAGAAGGGGCAGACCTATAAAAGATTGAAACAGCGAAATTGCAGAGATATTACAAAGTAACGGTAAATATTAATAAGAAGCAACACAAACAGCACAGAACAGAAAAGAATGAAGAAAATCCATCAACAGCTTCTTCCCTTGACACGTAACGGTAGAAGAGAAACGAGTATGATTATATATATATATATATATATATATATATATAATCATACTCATATATATCATATATATATATATATATATATATATATATATATATATATATATATATATATATATATATATATATATGTACAGAAGGGATGCCGAAATCAGAGGAAAGAAAAACAGAAAAACATGGGTCCAACATATATTCGAAATAGACAACAAGAAATGAAAAGCTATGGCAAAGCAAAATGAAAGAATTGACCAAAGACCGCAAGGACTGAACAAAAATGATTAAAGTTGTAAAAAAAATCCAACACTCACGCCTCCTGGGGTGCATGCGGTAACACTAGCCGAAAGCAGAAGAAGAAAATGATTATGCAAAATGATAAATCCATAAAATGATAAAGAAGGCTTTTCCGAATTTTCGCCATATTTGTGTTAAACTAAGTAATTATTTAAAAATCATTGTGATATACCGAACCCACCCACTTGTATTACAGGGTGTTTCAAAAAGGTATGTCATAAATTAAATCACGCATTCCGAAGACAAAAATAAATTGATTGAATCCAACTTACCTTAGTACAAAAGTGTACACAAAAAACGTTACAGCCCTTTGAAGTTACAAAATAAAAATTGTTTTCTTGCATTATCTCCTAAACTACTTGACATTTTGTAATAAAAATGGACAGGTTACTTTCTTGTTCTGAAAGCATTTTTCATACAAAAGAAACAACAAAATCTAAGCGCACAAAAAAATTTTAAGGGGGTGTTCAGCCCTAAATCCCCCCAAACTTTTGACTACGTTCAAATCAAATGAATTTTGTGGTATCATTAGTTTAACACATTATTTTTAAAACTTTTTTGCCTCTTATCACTTATTCGAATAACTAGTTTTTTCCTAGTTGACCATAAAATTACAATTAGTTTCTACGGATACAATAATTACAAACAGTTCCATCAATAATAGTCAATAACTTGAAGCTATCATTATTTATTGTGTGAATAAGATTAATATTAAAAATTTTGATCAATGGCCTACACATTTCAGGAAATGGCAGATATGCATTTAACTTTGGATCAGATTAAATATGATTTCAATAAACTATCGGGAATATCGTAGGTGAATGTCAAGGAAATAGTGCAGCGGCTCAAGGCGTTATGCACGAAATATACCCAATAGACGATTATTTCTGACCATTGATCGTCATTTACGGGAAACGGGTACATTCCAACCGCAAGTTGCTGGCAATAGTGCGTCCAATAATGGATGCAACTGATGAAGACATTTTAGAAATCATTGAAGAATTTCCTGGAACAAGTACAAGGGTAATAGCTGCTCAACTAAATGTTCCTCAGGTAAGGATTTGGAGGCGTTTGAAAGATCAATTGCTTAAACCCTATCACTTAACAACGGTTCAAGAGTTATTGGTTGAAGATTATCCTAAGAGAATTGGATTTTGCGATTGGTTGTTAATGGAAAACACTCGAAATGTTAATTTTATTAGAAATATTTTGTTTACCGACGAGGCTACCTTCAGTAGAAATCAAATAACAAACCATCATAACGAGCACATTTGGGCCGACGAAAAGACTTACGCCAAAAAAACGACTCATCACCAAAGGACTTTTAAAGTTAATGTTTGGGCAGTAATTGTGGATAACAATCTAATAGGCCCAGTATTTCTTCCCAACAATTTAAATGGTGATAATTATTTGCACTTCTTGGCAAACGATTTACAATAGTATTTGGAAGAAGTGAATATTGCAATAAGGCAAAATATGTGGTTTCTACAAGATGGCGCTCCAGAGTATTGAAGTCTGGGAATACCTTTGTAGGCAGTATCCTGGTCGGTGGATTGGAAGGGGTCGTGACGCCACTATTTCTTGGCCACCCAGAAGTCCAGGTCTTAACCCCATGGACTTGTGCTTTTGTGGGTTTATGAAAAAAAAAGTGTATTTTGTAACAATAAAGGACGAACAACAATTGAGGGTTAGAATAATTGAAGCTGCAAATCAATTTCATCAGAAGAATATGATTTTTCAGCGCATTCGGTTTTCCTTATTAAAATGATACCGAATGTGTATTGAAGAAAATGGGGGTCATTTTGAACATTTATTGTAATATATTTATAGAGGTTAAAGACATTTTTTGTACTTGTTAATTTATTTAAGCCATTTATTTAGTTGCACGTAATTTTTTAAAGGTTAATAAAAAGGGCCATAGCTCAATAAAAACGTTTTTTGTAAAAAAAGTGATAAGAGGCACAAAAATTTTAAAAATAAATGTGTTAAACTAATGATGCCACCAAATTCATTTAATTTGAACGTACTTGGAGGGATTTTGGGCTGCACACCCTCCTTAAAATTTTTCTGTGCGCTTAGATTTAATTTTTTCTGTTTTATGAAAAATGCTTTCAGAACAATAAAGTAACGTGTCCATTTTTATTACAAAATGTCAAGTAGTTTAGGAGATAATGCAAAAAAAACAATTTTTATTTTGTAACTTCAAAGGGCTGTACCTTTTTTTGTGTACACTTTTGTACTAAAGTAAGTTGGATTCAATCAATTTACACAGGATTGAACACCCTGTATAAATGATGTTTTCGATGTCTATAAGTTTAATATAGAGATACCGAAGAGGTTTTTCATTTTGATATGATTAATCGAAAATTTATACAAGCCCTGAAACCGACACTATTTAAGAATATAATTCGTGAAAATTTGTAGAGAGAGATTGCCAAAAACGCTTTTTATGTATGAAAGATTACGAGGAATTTCCCCAACTGTAATTTGATAATGTCCGACGAACCTGCTTTCAAAACGAGGCCGTTATCAATCACAATTGCAGAATTTCAGCAAAAGAAAATCCGTATGAAATACACGAACAAAAGGGAGATCTTAGGTAAACGTTTGGTGTGCTGTTTTCACAACTAAAATTTATGGACCATTTTTCTTCGCCGAAAAAAACCGGTTATATGGTGTTAACTACAGAGATATGTTAGAATTATTTTTTACCCACACGTAGACAAGGACATAAAATTCAACGTTTTCACTTGTTGCTAAAAGTTCGGTTTCCAGTAAATTTGGGGACAATTGGATTGGCACTGGCGGAAAAAATAAAGTGGCTTCCGGATTTTATCGATATAATAATAATGTTCGAAATCTTTTTTCTTCAGAATATCAGTATTTTAATATACCTTCAGAGAAAAAATCACATAAATTGTAAAATAAAACAAATACTTTACAATGATGTTAGAATGAATGATTATTATTATTATTATTGTCATTTTCAGCATATTCTACCGATTAAGGTGAGTCTCTGATCTGTGGTAATCTGGTATTCGCTTCTCTGTGCCATGTTATACTTGCTTAGTTCTTTATGTCGTTTTCATATAGCCATTCTATATAAATCAAATGTAGGATAGGGAAAGAAAGATCTGCATTTCAAAAAATGGCTAAGCTATTCAAATATCATGATTTATCAGTATCGACAAAAACCAGGTTACTACGATTTTATATCTTTTCTATACTTTTGTACGGAGTTGAGTGTGAACTCTCACAGACGCTACCTGCAAGAAAATTAAGGTTTTCGAAATGTGGCTTTATCGTCGAATACTGAAGTTATTCACCGAGTGATTGCCGGTATAAGCAGTCCCCCATTTACTGACCAACGGCTTCGGGCGGATGAGTTAGTAAGTGTTTAGGGCACTCTTTTGCAATGGAGTTGAGAAATCGGCTCCGAAGGCGGATGAACCAACAATGTGTCAACGGCATAAGGATCAAGCGGGCAAACGGAAAACCACTTGATTACATATTCCAGAGCACCTTATAAAATGACAAACGAAAGTAACAGAGTGCTATGCGATCCGGCAAGCAACCGGCGCCATGTCGAGTCCGGGTCGACGGGTGTGAAATGGAAGACCGGGCAGATGGATGTGGGCAACCAGGCGACATCTGCGAAATTTGTGTCTGGAAACCCAAAAATAAAACTACTTACAAAACACCGTAAAGCCACACGGAACGTTAGAGGTTTGTTCTTCTTCTTCAAGTGCCCTATCCGTTGCGAACGTTGGCTATTAACATGGCAATTCTGATCTTGTTTACGGCGCTTCTGAATAGTTCGACCGATGTGAGCCCGAACCACTTCCTCAGATTTTGGAGCCACGCGTGTCTACTGCCTGGCTCTCGCTTAATGTCTATTTTTCCCTGGACAATCAATTGCAGTAGACGGTACTTATCGTGTCTCAATATGTGGCCTAGATATTCAAGCTTTCTTTGTTTAATTGTATTCACGATTTCTTTCTCCTTTCCGATTCTTTAGATTACCTCTATGTTGGTGACATGTTCGGTCCAGGATATACAAAGAATGCTTCTAGTTTTCTCGTGAGCGTCTCCGTCAGCGTCCAGGCCTCCACACCATACAGTAAGATCGAAAAATGTAGCATTTAACTAGACGTAGTTTTAGGGGAAGAGACAAATCCCTGCTTGTGAGGAGCTTTTTCATATTGCTAAATGCTGCTCTAGCTCGTTCTATTCTCACCTTAATTTCTGTGGCCTATTCCCATTTTGCATTTACGTTGGTGCCAAGGTACAGATAAGATTCTACATGGTCAATTAGTATGTTACTTATCCGTAACTGTCGAGCAGGCTGTTACTTTCTGCTTATCAGCATCCACTTTGTCTTCTTGAAGTTGAGGCTCAGGGCGTATTCCTCACTAACTGAATAAACTATTTCCATTATCTGCTGTAATTCGTCTATGGTACTGGCAAGGATCACCGTGTCGTCGGCATATCTTATATTGTTCGTTAACTCGCCGTTTATTTTTATGCCCTTATTTGCATTTTCCATACATTTGTTAAATATTTCTTCGGAATAAATATTGAATAGGAGTGGGGATAATATACACCCCTGACGGACACCTCTTTTGATTTGCACACTTTCAGTGAGTTCGTTACCAATTTTTGCTCTTGCTGTTTGACCTCAGTATAGGTTTGCCACAATTCGAATGTCCTTGTCGTTAATACCTGTCTTTCGCAGAATATCTATCAATTGTTCATGATTGACATTGTCAAATGCTTTTCTAAAATCCACAAAGCACAAATACACGTCCTTATCAACGTCTCTACACCGCTGTATAAGCACCTGAAAAGCGAAAATTGCTTCTCTAGTTCCAAGTGCTTTCCGAAAGCCAAACTGCGATCTATCAATATTTGACTCACATTTATCATTTATTCTTCTATGAATGATCTTAGTGAACGCTTTAGTGACATGATTGATCAAGCTTATAAGCCGGTAGTCATCACAGATCTGGGCATTTGGTTTCTTCGGGATTGTAATAAATGTTGACTGCATCCAGTTCTCCGGGATTTTCCCGCTATTATATATGTTGTTAAAAAGTTCAACTAGATTATCAAGGAACTGTTTGTCTGATTTACATAGGATCTTTAATATTTCACAGGGTACATTGTCCAGACCTGCTGACTTATTGTTTTTTAGTGCTGCAATGGCATCTTCTATCTCCGATTTAAGGATTGAAGGTCCTGTTTCTTCTTCTCCATATAGGTGATCATCAGTCCTGTCAGATGCAAATAATTTTTCTATGTATGATTTCCATGTTTCTAAGATCGTTGATGGCTCCGAGATATGATTTCCATCGCCATCTTTTATGCTGTTGGGTGACTTATTGAATTTCCTCTTGTTTGTCATTGATTTTATTTTTTTTGTGCATATTGTAACTGTCGTATTTTAGTTCGTATTGTTCTATTTCCCTGTTGAAAAACCATTTTTCTTTGGCTTCTCGAATTTTCGTTCTTATGATTTTGTGGATCTGCTGGTATATTTCGGCATTTTTATTCTTGAATTTACGTCTTTCATCCATCATATCCATTATCTCATCAGACATCCATTCCTTCTTCTTCCGTCTGTCACGCTTTAATAGAGTCGCGCATGTTGTTTGGATTGCTTCCCTCGATTTATCCAATCTCTCTATTATGTCCGACGTGTTCTCGTTGATGTCGTTTATTTTCTTTCCTAGTTGTTCTCGTACTTTTATTTCGGTTTCTGGGTTAGTGAGTTTCTTAATATCAATTGTGTTTAAATTAGAGGTTTGTTAGAACCAGGCAAACTACATATCTTATGAGACAACAAGAGCTTATGAGAGAAAACTAGACATATGCGGAGTTTCAAAACACTGACGTACACTTAGATTTACAATACTTACAGAAATTAAAAGATTACACACATTAATAAAATTGAACATTATAACAATATTGCTGATGTATATGTACATCCAATAAAATGCATGTTAAAATTTAAAATATCTTTGAGCACGTTCGTTAACAATAAATAAGATGGAACAAGTAAATGTTATTTTAAAATGCAAAAATAACAATGTAAGAAAACATTAAAGGAATATGTTTTGAAATGTTTGTTTTTTACAGTTACTCCCGATGAAGCTATTAAATAAATGGCGAAATATTGAGCTTTACAAAAAAGAAAGATTTTTATTTAATATAGACCACATACCCGATATTTCCAACATACTTATAAATTGTTTTTTGATCAAAATAATCACGTTAAATATATATATATATATATATATATATATACATATATATATATATATATATATATATATATATATATATATATATATATATATATATATATATATATATATATATGCAATACATCAATACATACTGGAATGAAAAATAAGCGTCTTTTTATTAAGTCTACCGTAAATATTTAAAAAGAACATCGTGTTGTCACTGAAAATTTCTTGTAGAATACCAAAGCTGTTCACGAGATTCTAAAGGAACAGAATTTTAATTTCGTAAAAGAGACACATTGAATCCTATTTTTGTTCGGTATCATTATGGATCAAGTAATAAGAAAAATACGAAAATTTTGGATTATAAATTTCAAAGGAGTCGTTTGACATCCTACACCCTTTTATATTACAAGCTGAAACATCTTTTAAACAAAAGTATATAAAATTGGGGAATACAAAATGGGGGAAAAAGATATTGAACGTTTTATGCTACGGCGACGATTAGTAGCAGTCAACAAAAATAAAATATAAAACATAAAACTCGACGCTATTTTTAATTATCGCAGAAAATAATTAAATTTAATGAAAAAAATTTTAATACAATAAAAAAAGGCATATTTAGAGTTGTCTGTCAGACACAGGCAAATACAATCAATTTCTGGCCTCTGATCAAAAAACTCATCTTCCAAAATTGGTTTGAAATATATCGGAAGGATTGTCAAAATAACTGTCAAACTTAATGCGAATTTTGCGATTCTCCCGGAAAAATATTAATTTTTGGCAGTTTTTTGAAGATATTGTAATTGTTCTAATTATTAATCTTCTCGAGATTAAATTTTGGTAAATTTTCATTTATTCAGTCAATGTGAAATAAAAGTGAGCTCTAAGTGAAGTGAAAATGTTTTCAACAGAGAACGGACCAGGATCAAGTGGACATAGTTATGCAGAATTGATTCCTCCCACACTAACATAATTTTGAGATAATTAACTCAAAACTAAGAAAATTTAATATAATAATTTGAAATAACTATGTTTATTAATTTAAATATGCACAAGTTATTTTAAGGTGTTTATTGCATTGTATGTGCGTATTTTAAAAAATAAAGTATATTTATTTTTTCATTAAATAAAAAAAAAACATTTGGATCATTTCTGCAAAATTGTGTTTCTTGTGGTACAAAGCAAATTTTATTATTTGCAGATATGATCCAAAGCGGTGTTTGTCTGTATTACTGTCAAATTATATTTATTTTTACCTAAGTCTGTACATAAAACAAAAATTTATTTTTGGTAACATATCTTTACATTATAAAAACAATGAAATATTTAAGTTTAGAACGAAGAAACATTGTTCTGTAGAACTTTCTTCCAGGGGAAAATCTAGTTCATTTCCATACCCATCTATGTCATCGGGAATATTTTTGTTTCCTGTTAACTGTAGATATATGTTTTGACAATCGTTTGGAATAAGATCTAACAACGACTTAATGTCTTCTAACTTTGGAGCTGAAATCTCTTTACCATTAGGCCATAGAGGCAAAAGATTTTCTGGAGTAAATATTTCCGTCAAAAGTTTACTTTTAGAATTTTTTTTTTTTAATATTCACTTCCACAAATTCACTATCAAAAGAATTTCTCATGAAAATGGAATACGGGTTTTTTTTAAATTTCGTTGGTTTTAAGCCAATTTATGGGCTTCTTATCTGTTGATAATTTTTTATTGACGATAAGTTTTTCAAGTTTATGTGTACTATAGAAATTTTCGTTTTTTATTTTAGTAACCACCATTGGTTTTTTCCTTTGACAAGAACGCATGACATCCATGTACTCTTCTGGTGTATAAATTCGCTGCTGTAACTTAAGAGCTTATTCTATTTTGCCAAAATCGGTGTCATTTGGCAGGTAGGAATGACCTGGTTCTAGAAATCTTTGTGAAATTTTCTGTAAAGTTGGATGTTTTGACAAAAAGAGTTTCAATAGCAAAACGATTTTAATATTTTTATTTTGCCCCCACATGAATCGCTCCAAAGTATTAAATATTTCACATCAGGTTTTAGGTATTTTTCCATGTGATTAATTAAACAACTTCCAGTTTCTTGAGCTTCGCCTTCCATCCATACATAACAGTAACCTTTGTCTTCTGATCCTAAGTTGATACCACAATTATATACCCATAGTTGTCGTTTATAAGAAATGATGTTTGTAGGTATACTTGGAAGTGGGAGAGTTTTCTGTAAATTAAATGTCATGCATTCCATTTCCTGGGACATTTGAGTTTCTTTTAGATCGTCCCTCATTTTTGCTCTTGAATTTTGTTAAAGTTCAACATGTTTTTGATGTTCGTCAGTTAAATAATTTCTCTCTTTCAGGATCATCTGTCGCGAGCTTAATGCCTTTTCTCTATTTAAAAAGTGCACAACGTCGTTAAAGAAGTTTTCAGCTCAAAAATTTACAAATCATTATTTTATAGTAATTACTGTAAGATCTGGCAACATTAAAAATCTTAAATCGTTTTATGTCAATGTAAAACTCTAAACTTTTAAAAAGTAAACGTTTTTTGTAATGAACTATATGCATAACATAAATACTTATGGTTTTCTATTAAAATTAACGTATTAATTTTTATTTTAAATTTAAAAGAGCTTACCTTCATTTTGTAGATTAGGTGGTAAATTTTCCATTTTTCATGGATGGCCTTTGTCATATTCATGATTTTATTGAGTCTGTTCATTTTCACTGAGTTGATACTTTTTATTAATAATCCAAAAAGGTAATAATAGAAGTCGTTAAATGTTCAAAAAACAAAAAAAAAGAAATACGCTATCCACTTTACTATCACCAGCAGCACCTTGGACAGATCTTGGCTGGCGTTGCGTTGTTGTTGCTTGGATTTCTTTGTTATATTACTGCATTATGGAATATTACTGCATTTATAATGACCAAAGAAAATTGCGAGAATAACATTTGCTGATATGATTCAAGCTTTTTGAATCATTACAGTGTTAAATACATTAGTATTATTGGCTTTATTTAATTTTGTATAAATGATTCGGGCCACTTGGATCATTTTGGCTTAAAAAATAAAGCCTCGTTTTAAAATTATTTTTAAAACGCAATAATGATCCATGTGTCTTGGTTCATTTTTGTAAATTACTCTTAAAATTATTTATTGATTCAAGTAGCATAAATCATTACTCCACAATCGATTAAAGCTAAAAGAGCGTTTAAGGTTGGACATTTTACTATTATTACTGTTGTCTTGCATAGAAAAGGTTGGATCATTTCAGCATAATTTAGTTCAGAATTTTATAGATGTAAATTTGTGTCTACCTCATATTTTAAGAAATTGTGGAATGGATCACTTCTGCATAACTACGCCCAAGTGATTTTGAACTGAAAATATGAAACTCAAAAAATATGAACTGGCTATTTAACAAAAGGTTTCAGCTATCTCTTGAAAATAAACTGCTTCTGTACAAAGCTATACTTATACTAGTTTGAGCATAAGGAATAGAACTATGAGGCTGTAGTTAACCATGAAATACGAAGATACTTCAAAAATTCCAATTAAAAATACTCCGTATGATAAGTAAAGCTCCATGGTATGTATCTAATCAAACACTTCACAATGATCTGGACATCCCATTACTTAAGACCATAATAAAGAATCACTCAATAAAATATAAAAATCGCACCACCGATCACAACAACGAACTGATAAATAATTTATTCACCCAACCTCTTACCGAAAGAAGATTGAAGAGGTTATGGCCAGAAGACCTACCACAATAATACTTAGAGAGTCGTCACTGGACGGTACCTAACTCACTCTAATTTACTTACAGACTATTTACTTATTACTCCGTGTATACATAGAGTAGATTGTAAACATGCAATGTAACAATAAAAAAAACTAACTAACTTCAGGCTCATAATATCTCTTAATTATCTCCAATATATCCAGGACTCCCGTAGCGCAATCACTTTCACTCACACTCGTTTGTAACTAATTAAATAAACTTATTTTAAAAATTCACTGTTTCCGTACTTAAATAACCGAGTTCTTTAAAAAGTCATTCTAAGATAATCAAATATTCTATTTAATTTATTCGTTATCCTAGATATGTACCTGACTTAACAAAATTAAAAACCGTTTAGAAAGGCAAAAAAGTCCCCGCCTATGAGAATATTTTCTTTTCCATTCCATCTCCGCACATATATGTTATGTTAATTACACAGTACAGTTCTTCATGAAAATCCAAATTCCCCTCAGTTACTAGTATTTCAGGTTCAACCTCCCGTCTTCTTTATGAACTTTCGTTTCTTTCATATTTGGTTCTCTTTCCCCCAACTCTCCGTTCTCCTCTAGTTCTTCTAAATTTTTTTCCAATATGCCATATTTTATTCTCATCCAGGTTCAGATTTGCTGATGAAACCCAGGCATCCATTTTTCATTTTTAAGTGTTTGTTGTTAATAAAAACATCTAATTTGATCAATTTTGTCAATTCCTGTCGGGTCACAAAAAATTTCGGTTTGTTTTTTAATTTTATTTAGTGGGCGCCGTCGAGAAACCACGACCATCGTGTTTAATTTTCTACTTTACACTATTCTGACTGTCTAGACCTAGGCAAAAGATATGATTACTAAATGTAAATCTTCCTCGAAAACTTTTAAACCGCAAAGACAAAGTTTTATTATCCGGTACACAACATTGTCCTTTATTCCCGAATTACTAAATTATTACACTGTAAACTACCTATCTAATTATACAGTAAACATTTGGATTTGTGCTGTACATTTTGACCTCTAATGCATTCCAACACTCACAGCACGTGAGAATCATGATAATATATATATCATATAATATATTATATTATATAATATATATAATATATATATATATATATATATATATATATATATATATATATATATATATATATATATATATTGTTGTGGTATTCAGAATTGAAGAGAAAAAGAATATTAAATGTACGATGAAATCATATTTCAGAGATTATAGAAAGTAAAAAATACTCCGAGCTGCCTGGAATTAACCAAAGGTAATCTTAGTCATAAATAATCTTTTGTATAAATATAACAAGTGGATAGTGCGGGTACAATGAATGGTTAACGATGGTTTTTTCCCATAAGCCATAAAGTGTCCCGTAATCCAGGTTAGCTCCATGAACAGGACAATAAAATTAGTTAATAAGTAAATGGTTTTTTGGAATCTGTAAATACCCAGTATAAATTAAGTGTCCTTGTAGAAATAATATGAATTAGGAAAGTTTGTAGGTATTTCTGATTTTATGTGGGGAGTGGTATGCAAATTTCTAATTGGCCAAGAATTTGAAAAGTGGTGATATGGGTGTGTATAATGAGAGGTTGGTTGGATGGATAGAGCAGATGAGAGAGTTAGTTATTTCCAGTTTCTTAAAGTGAATGGTTGGTTTTCGAGTTGGTCTCCAAGGGTAGTAAGTGATAAAGAATAAGTTGTGAGTTGGTGAAGTAAGTGTGTCCGACGATAGTTGATCTAGTACAAATTTGTAAGTAAACTTTTCCTACTTGTATTCTACGTATCGCTGTTTATTTCGGAACGAGAGATTAAGTTTGGCGAGAGGAAAAGAGGCTGGCATCATTGGAAAGGTACGTGCTTTCGAAGGAGAGCATTGAAGACACTAAATTGCAATATCTTGTTTATTATTGCAAATTGCATAGGAGGCTGCTGAGAACTGATAGTTAATTTTGCATAGAACGAGGAATTGGACAACTCAAGGCAGAGGAAGCGTTTCAACGGGAGAAACATTCGTCATATATTCAATTTGAAAGTTTTGGGTCAAATAATATTATATCATATTAGTAACGTGTGAATAAGTTGTCAATAGTTGAAGGAGATCAAATTTGTTCTGAGAGGGGACACGGAGCTGTGGAGAGAATTGGATAATTCATACAAATTTTTCTGGTACAATCGATATATCAAAATTGCATTAAGAAGGACACTGAATATTATTTGATTTATTTATGTAGAATAATAAGCTTGATTTTAGATTGTAATTGTATTATATTATCCATGCATTATTGAAGGTTCACGTACGTAGAACGTTTGTTTGATAAACATTGTATGCTAATAATTTTTGGAGGTATTTTAATCAGTTTATTTTATTACATTATTTTCATATCATATTATGGTGTTTTATTCCGTTATTCTTCGGACCTAACCCATCAGCTGTAAAGTATAGATATTAAAGCACGAGTAAAACCTGAGATAACAAAATTAAAAGGTGTGATATAAATCATAAATAAAAAATTTTAATAATGTTTTATATATATTTTTTGTAAAGTTTTAAAATTACAAATTCTTGATATCACATTAATATATATATATATATATATATATATATATATATATATATATATATATATATCCGAAAGATTTCCGTGGTTATTACTTAATACTATTACAAGAATTGATATTAAACTCAACAGTCGGGTTGTACCGCGTTGATTATCACTGCGCCGAGGTTTCGACATCCACTCTGATGTCTTCTTCAGGGCTTTCGAGATCTCAGTTTATCGAGCTCCCAGACACTGCTACACCGATCACTAACCAATGGATGACTGCTATTGGGAACAGCATCATTTATGCCGTCGATGGTGATGTGGTTTGGGCGTAGGTCGGCCCGTGGTTAGCGTGGGGATTGGCGCGAGCATTTCTGGCTGTAGAATTTTGATTGGTGGGTACAGCAGACGATATTTTCTTTATGAGAGGTCTCCATGTCGAAGGTAACCGGATGCCGTCATCTCTTTTATTGAGACAATTTGGCCTTTTATTAATTTCTATAGAAAGGTTACAAAGTCCAAATTTCAAATAGCAAAAATTATACTATAACATTAGATGGCGCTTGATACAAATATTCCTGTTTATCTATTTTTCCAACATTATCTATATATATATATATATATATATATATATATATATATATATATATATATATATATATATATATATATATATATGTATACCGACCGTCTACATGTAACTAAATGTAGTCTGTGGAAAAAACTCACTTTAACGAAGGCATCGGTCAAGTGTGATAAAAAATTAGGGTGAGATACTAATCCGCCCCTTAATTAGAAAACGTTTTAAGTAGAATTTTCACGCTTCATCAATTCCGTTGAACGGTCTAGCTAATGAGAGTTTTAAATACCAAGTGAATCCTAACTAGTCTGTTTAATCTAAGGGTGATCCAATTACACACAGAGGAAATTCGTAAGGCTGAAAGAAATTATAATAGGTATGCATATATTATTTGTTTAATCTTTTAAATTCCTAAAATTGCGGTGTTTCAGTACTTAATATTTTCATTTAAAAGGCAAGTCAGTTTACTATTATACAGAATTACATTTATGTTGGAGAGGGGGAAAACTTTTAATGAAACACCAACCCAAACTACATAAAAGACAAATAATTAATGCAATAAGTTCCTTTAATTTTCCTACCTAGCGGGTTTATTGGATTGAATTTAGTTTGTAGCGTGCAAATTCGCTACTTTCTAAAATTAATTTTTAAAGACCCACTCTGTACTTAGAAGTCCTTTCATAAATCCCGGTTTAACTATTTTGATTTTCATTTAAGTAAATATTTATTATTCAGTCCATTTATATTTTCTTTGTCCGCCTGATATATCAATTTTTTAAATTTTTAATTTAAATAGTGACGTCCGATTCAATTTTCAAAAGTTAATACACTCGCGATCATAAAATCCGGGTCACCTTAAAAATTTCAAGTTTCTGGAATATTTTTGCTTCTGGTGCAGTAATAACCTTTCTTTTTAGTCTAAAGTATTTTTTATTTGTCGTCAGTGTTTGTTTTGAAAGAAAAAAAAACGGTTTTTTATTGTTTTTATTGAAAAAGCAGAAAACAAACCAAATTGATGATAAAACAGGCATACGAAAAAAAAATGGAAAATACAGCACGTGGTAAACTGTCAGTGAAATTTCAATGACTAATATCGTGTATTGCCTCCACTTACTCTAATGACCTCTTGCAGACGACGGGGCATACTCTCAATTTTTCTCCGGATTACATGTTGTGGTATGTTATTCCACTCTCTCACTAACAGATCCTTAAGCTCCCGTACATTGTTAGGAGGGATTTTAGGGGTTGAACACGTTTTTTCAAATCGTCCCAGATATGTTCCATGGAATTCAGGTCCGGAGACCTAGCTGGCCAGGGTAACTTCGTAATTCTAACCTTGTCCAAGTATTGCATACTGATCGTGGCAACGTGCTTTCGCGCGTTGTTCTGCATAAAAACCACGTTTTCTTCAAGCCTTGCCATGGTATGCATAACATGTTCTTCCAGAATCTCCGTAATGTCCCTTTCTGCAGTTAAGGACCCATTTTCGATGAAGGGTAATTCTGTGCGGAAGTCGGAAGATACACCTCCCTAAGCTATAACCGAGCCTCCACCAAATGGCATTCTTGGAGCAATGCTAGCTTGTGAAAATCATTCATCAGTTCTCCTCCAAACTCTTACACGTCCATCGGATCCAGTTAGGCAGAAACGGGGTTCATCTGAGAATAACTCTTTGCTCTAATCGTTAATTCCCCAATGCGGATACCCAGACGCACTATACGTGAAATCAAATCTTAACTGTCTTTTTCCCAAAAATATCTAAAACTATACATTGAATTGGACCTTTTAACAAAACAGAATTAAAACTATGTTTATCAATAAATGTTACATTGAATATTCTAACAAAACAGACTTTAAAATTATAGTTATGTACCAAACGATAGAAAAAAAATTACTAACTGGCATATACCGAAATGAAACTACTCAACGTTTCTGAATTATTAATTAATTATCAAAGGTTAATTTTATATTAAAAAAAACCAAAATATGACAATTAGCTGATACATAAAATTTATATTTGCTTATGAACTTTTTAAATTTGAAATGAGAGCAAATCTTTTTATATTAACGATAAATGTTTATTTAGAAAAATTTAACAAAACTACTTACTTTGCTGGCTGATTATTTCTTTTTAAGTTATTAAGAAAGTTTGTTACCTTACATTTGAATAAACATAGTTCCACAAACGTCAAACGATCTAGATGCTACCCATGGGAGACAAAAAATGAAAGCGGATAAATTTTGGGAGAAATCAAGCATCAAGCTGAGTTTCAGGTTATCCTGAATGATAACAATACGTATTCTTGAAAACTCGGCTTTAGAAAACTGTTCAAGAAAGAAGATAAAGACAACCCCAACAACTATAGAGGTATAAATCTACTGAACACCGCAACTTAGGCTTACCACATAAGTCCTAACCAACAAAATTAAAAACTAACAACTTTATCAGATGAACAATAAGGATTCAGATCCGGAAGGTCGTGCGTTGATGCCGTATTTGTCGTATTTGTAGTAAGACAAATCACAGAAAAGGCCATCGAGTACAATAAACCAGCATATCTATGTTTTATAGACCTGACAAAGGCTTTTGATCGCATCCAAGTCGAAGACGTCTTACACCTACTGTATAAAAGAAACATACCAATCAATATTATACAAACCATCGAAAACATCTACTTACATAATCGAATACAGGCAAAGATAAATGGAAAACTAACACAGTGTATACCCGTATAAAGCGGAGTCAGACAGGGTGACTCGTTAAGCCCACTTCTCTTTAATATAAAATGGACGAAATAATACAAGCAGTACGTAAAGGTCATGGTTACAGAATGGGGAACAATGAAATCCAAATATTATGTTATGCAGAAGACGCCGCATTAATCAGAAGACGAGCTCCAAAGATTAACGCATATCTTTAATACAGCAGCCAAGAAATACAATATGATAATATCTGCAGAAACAAACAAATGTATGATAACATTCAAATACCCGCTATGATGTAAAATCGAAATTGATAGGAAAATAATAAAAGAGGAAGCAAAGTTTAGATATCTGGGAATATATATAACTAGTTACGGAGATTTTGAAGAAGAAGTACGACAACAAAGCTTAAAAGCAAGTAAAGCGGCGGGATCTCTTAATGACACAATCTGGAAGAACAAACACCTAAGACAAGACACAAAAACATGAATCTCTAAAGCTGCAATTAGACCTATATTAACATACACGGCGGAGACAAGACCTGGCACATCTAAAACGAAACAACTACTAGAAACAACAGAGATAAAAATACTCCAACGAATATCAGGAAAAAGTCTGTTGGATAGGGAGAGAAGCGAAAACATAAGAAGAGCATGCAATATAGAAGACATAAATGGATGGGTGACAAAACGGAAACGGAAAATAGCACGAAATAAGTCACCAAATGGACGAAGAAAAAGATGGTGCCATAATTTAAACAATTTAGGAGTCTAATATTAAAGAAGAGAAACAGGCTTTAAAGCCTACATACAAGAAGGAAAAAGAAGAAGAAGAAAACACGCCTGCCTATTTTTCACTTAAAACGGCCTTCATGATTCTGTTATTAAATCCTCTGTCACAGATTACAGCAACAAACCCGTGATTATCTAACTTTACAAAAACTGCCACATATCATTTTGAGCCTAAATCACCTTTTTTTACAACAAACTTATGGAATTAAGCAAAAATTTGCCGGTTTTTGAATCTCTAAACAAAAACCATGTTTCCTCGTTCAGATCCCTAAGCTGTTCTTCTCGATTCTACCGCCACACTCGACTTGAACTGCCCTTCAAACGCGTCTATCCCCGTTCTAGTTTGTTACTCACATCCAATCGGATCTCTCCTTAACTACGCTTTTGATTCGATAATGGACCTTAAAGTGCTGGACCTTCAAATTTTTGTGAAAACTTATTTAAATTAAAACGCAATTAGACACTACGCAGTTAATATCTTCAGATGAGTCGGCATATATATCTGGGTAAACAAACTTCAGGTCTCTGTAACGTATTAGCCAGGTGCGTTTCAAATAAACTGTTATACGTTTTTATATATTTAAATATTCGATGCTTAAGCGAAAAAGGATCATGCTACATAATTCTATAAGGTTTTTCCACGCGTTTTCTTGACTTAAAACCTTTAACGGTTGCGTAAGGGAGACAAAGACCATTGCCGTACCAAGATGACCATCTCCACGGAGTGTAACCGAAACATCAATTTTTTCACTACGGGTGCATCAAAGACGTCTTCCATCAGTTCTTACAACGATAATTTGAAACAATAATGGGTAAGTGGTTATTTAAATGAATTCTTTGTGCTGATAATTGTGTTAAACCAATTGACTGTTCGGATAATAACTCCCATATACATTTCATTTTTTACGGCTTTAATTAATCATTCACCTAACTCTATGTTTCCTAAATAATCATGCAATATGAAATAATCATGCAATCTGCAGTACCCTCGTAGGGTGCTGCAGATATGATAGTGAACTGATGATTAATAAGTGTAAACAAAATCGACGTGTATGAGCGTTTACCAAGAAAATTAATTAGCTACTCGAAAATGCCTGTTTCGTTTTCTGTGCGCCACCTTGTAATTTAAAAATAATAAATTTTTCTCTCGACTACTCGAAGATGGAATATAACCGATTATTAAGAAAGATTTATCTTAACGTTTATCTTTATTTTCAGGTTCTTCTGAGTCTCTTCGTCCAGTGATCGTTTATATACATGGAGAATCTTTCGAATGGAATTCCGGTAACCCCTACGATGGCAGCGTAATTGCTTCCTATGCGGACTTGGTAGTTATCACAATAAATTACAGATTAGGAATATTGGGTGAGTGCACTTTTATGTAATTAAAAAATAATAGAGATCATGTCACTACCGAAATAATATGAAAGTTTATCACTAGCAAAGATTTTTTTCTCTGTGAGAGAGAGTTGCCAAAGGAGTTCAGTACGAATTCAATAATACGTTATACTGGACAAACTTACAAATTATTACATTATTATTCTAATGAAAATTTAAAGATTTACTGAATAACTTTGTTCTCTTCTGACCATATTTTCTTGTACCGTATTAGCCTTATTCAAATATATTCTTATGTATAAGTCAATCCTATATCTTGCAGTTTGATACCCTTTAACCATACCGATCTTTTTGGTATCCTTATTCACGTTTTTTTTTCAACTCAAACTTAGTCTTTGTCTTCATCTAGAAGAGCAGCTTTTACTTACTCTGACTGTGTGTCCTGACTTACTGACTGACACCCACTATACATTTTAAATAATAGATATATACATATATACATATATACATATATACATATATACATATATACATATATACATATATACATATATACATATATACATATATACATATATACATATATACATATATACATATATACATATATACATATATACATATATACATATATACATATATACATATATACATATATACATATATACATATATACATATATACATATATACATTATATATATATATATATATATGTACTGCCTTATTAGGCGTATTATTCGCCCTTCCGGTAGGGATCTATGGAGGAGTATTGTCGAGACGCAAGCCCTCGTCTCTTGCCATAGCAAGCAGAATCATTCAGATTCAGAATAATAATTAATATTGTATATATTGGAAGAAAAAAAAAGAAAAATAATACGCACAAAGAAAAGAAACTATGAACAACAAAAATATGAAGCTATGGAGAGAGACCGGCCCAAACCAGGCTTCAGAGAATTTTATAAAGCAATTTCCTCTGAGAAAAGAGGACATAGAACCAATTCCATCCATACACTGAGAGACAATCAAGGCCGTATGATAATCGACGGTAAAGAAGTAACTGAAAAATGGAAAGAGTATTTTAGGGACCTTCTAAACATCATACAGGAAGAACAGCACAAAGAAGAGATCTATATCACAGCGGACATGACCGTCAAAAATCCCTCCTTTGAAGAAACCCAAAAGGCCCTAAATAAGCTGAAAAATCACAAAGCGCCGGGTATGGACGAGATACCAGCAGAACTTCTGAAATATGGGGGAGACGCACTACATCGCAAAATCCACCAGATAATAACGCACATATGGTTAGAAGAAAGGATACCAGCACGATGGAAGGAAAACATAATAGTGCCCATCCACAAAAAAAGGGGACAAAACAAAATGCGCGAACTATAGAGGAATTTAATTCCTAAACACGGCATATAAAACCCTCTTAAACATCATTCTTAGTAGACTAATCCCTTATGCTGAAAATGTCCTAGGCGAATATCAAGCCGGTTTTAGGGCAAACAGATCAACAATAGATCAACTATTCGCGCTGAGACAACTTCTAGAAAAGGGATGGGAGTATAACAGACCCATACACAATCTTTTCATAGATTTTTGACAGGCATATGATAGCGTAGAAAGAAGCCAAGTATGGAATGCCATGGCGGACTTCTCAATACCAAAGAAACTCATTCGGATGACCAAAGTCTGTATGGAGGGTGAAATATCTAAAGTATGTGTAAATAATAAACTGTCTGACAACTTTGAAATCAACAGTGGACTTAAACAGGGTGATGCGTTATCTCCACTACTTTTTAACCTTGTATTAGAGAAAGCCATGAGGTCGGCCGAAATAAAAACAGAATTGCTATCGATTCAAGGTCCCAAGCTATTCCTCGCATATGCAGATGACATAGATCTCGTTGGAGACTCCATCCTATCCACGAAAGACATCTTCAACAAGGTGGAAGGAGCAACAAGTGAGGTAGGGCTGAAGATTAATGAAGAAAAGACGAAATATATGTGTATAAATAGAACGACACGAAGAGGCAGAATAGGACTAAAATGTGACGGTCAACACCTTCAATATCAAAAGAGTACAACGTTTTAAGTATCTGGGGGCCGTAATCATAGCTGACAACGATGATACTGAAGAAATAAAAGACAGAATCCAATCTGCAAACATACAAGAAGTTCAAAGATAAAAATCTATAAATCCATCGTCAGACCTGTAATAACATACGGATGCGAAACGTGGACCATGAACAAAGCAAACGAAGAAAAGCTCAGACTTTGAACGAAAAATTTTCGGACCTGACCATGACATCACCACAAACCAGTATAAGATCAGAACCAATATCGAATTAAAAGCACTCTACAATGACGCCGATATTGTCCAAGAAATTAAATCACAGCGACTAAGATGGGCAGGCCACGTGCACAGACTGCATAAAGAGAGACTTGTAAAACTGGTATGCGAGGAGATTCCCACAGGCAAAAGACCACTCGGACATCCCAGAATGCGATGGAGAGATAACATCCAAGTAGATCTCCGGAAAATGAACATTCCATTTGACTCTAGGTTGATGGAAGACCGAACAAATTGGAAAAAAGTTGTACAGTCAGCCAAGACCCACCCAGGGTTGTAGCGCTACGTGATGATGATGATATTGGATTCCATCTCATCATTCTTTGCTGTTTTAAAGGTTCGAAGAGTTTTCTGCAAAATAAAAAATTAAAATAAGCCTAGAGAGTCAAAACACTACGTTGCGTCGTGTGTATTCTTGTGTCCATAAATCCCTGGTAAACGAAAATATAACTTAGAGAAAATTCTAAGAAGTCATCGCTACTTATTTATATTTTATTCTGTCATTTTTTTCTGTTAAAACCGTCTTTGCTGAAGTTCTTCTAGAAGCTAATGAATTTTCACGTCGTGTTTACCAAAGTCTTCACCCAAATTGATTAACTCTTGGGCAAATTTTATCAAATCCTTACCTAAAAACAGTTACATAGGTTGAAAATAGGTTTTAAAAATAAAAATAAAAATTCCCTTTTGTTAAATATTATATTTAATTGTTCTTTAATAATCACTTCCATCTTGAAACTGGCAGCGATTTAATTACAAATTTTTCCAAGGAAGTTTGATTGTTTTTCAAGCGATTGGAGAGAACATTTATGGCTTAAAAAACTTGCTGTCCCGCTTTTGGAAACATATCGCAGTATATTTGTACAGTGAATACACCGAGCTAAATCTTAAATAACTCGTTCAAACTCTGTTAATTCGACAATCAGCCCAACATCGCTTTTTACATTTGCATTTTATGGTCAAGAAATTTTTATATTTCGTCAGAAAAATATTTTCCAAGTTTTTTCAATTTTTCCTTTCAATTGCATTATGACAGCGTGATAATAAAACACAACATGCAACCTGTCGAAGGTTTAAACCCCAAATATGCTAATACTGCGATTGCGCTCCAATAATGAGATTACCGAGATTACGAGATTAGTTCCGTAACGTTTACTGCCGCAACTGATGCAATGAGCAAGGGAGTGTTCAATCACGAATTGTCGTAATTTACGGCACGTTTACGCCTAAGAAAGTTACTGACGCTCACGACGGGTTATTTCACATAACGCGCCCCACACTGTCCCAAACGTTTCGTATTTTTAAACATGGAATTTGTGGTTTTCTGACTTTTGAGTAGTTGAACACACTTCAGTAGTCTCACCTATTATCCCATAAAGAAGAAAGCTGATATTGATTTGCGATACGACATAATTTCCAATGGATTGAAATTTATGTCCACACAAGAAAGTTTCTAAAATTATATATATATATATATATATATATACATATATATATATATATATATATATATATATATATATATATATATATATATATATATAAAACCACAAGTTTATTAGGGCTGCAGTAAGAAGGTTGGCCGAGATGTTAGAGAAACACTCTTTTGACTTTTTGTAGAGCTTTCGGAATGGTTTTATTCCTTTTTCAAGACACTGTAATGTTAAAAAAAGTGTAAATATTTACAAAATATCACAATTTGTCAGTGCAACTTACTAGTCGTTGAGATTATTTAAAATAAACTTTGACACTCAACATTAAAAACACAAATTTAAAATATAATATTGGACAATACATTTTAAAATTTTTTTTTTCCAAAAATTTTTTAGAATGTATTGTCCAATATTATATTTTAAATTTGTGTTTTTAATGTTGAGTGTCAAAGTTTATTTTAAATAATCTCAACCACTAGTAAGTTGCACTGACGAATTGTGATATTTTGTACATATTTACACTTTTTTATGTACATTACAGTGTCTTGAAAAAGGAATAAAACCATTCCGAAAGCTCGACAAAAAGTCAAAAGAGTGTTTCTCTAACATCTCGGCCAACCTTTTGACTGCAGCCCTAATAAACTTGTGGTTTTGTTTATATCGACAGTAGTGTCACTAATATCCTGTATTTCTTATATATATATATATATATATATATATATATATATATATATATATATATATATATATATATATATGTTTAAGCATTAGTAAGATCGCCAAAAATTTCCAAAAATGTCTAGAAGGTATTTATTAACATAAAACATCATTTTGTTCTAGAATATAAAGAAATAGCAAAAAAAGACTCAAGTTAAATTAAATGTTCCATACGTTGTAATTTTCGCTCCAACGGTTTAGTTACCCCGATTAAGAGTTCCCAACAGTTATTAATAATCCATTCTTCCGGAAGTTGCAATTCCTGAATTGTTTCTGGAATGTTTGCATGCCTCCTAATGCCTTTTAAATCTCGGTTACGTGTTGGCAAAGTCATCGTTGCTATATAAAGCTCATTCAATAATCCCTTACCACATTCTCCATAATATGTGGACGGGGATTGTCGTGCGTATAGGTGAATAGGGACCAACGAAGGGTACGTATAGTATAATATTGCTTATTAAAAAATCGTTCCTCTAACTCAGAGCTGGTATTCATTTTTTTTTTCAAATTAATCAATCTGTCCAAGCTTTTATATAGAACTCGCTATAATAAAAACAACCAGATGTTAGACATAGAAAACCTGACCAGAACAACAAAAATATAAAGAAATAATAGAAAAAATATTACTAAAAATAAAAAATCTAATCATTAATGATCTAAATATACTAATTTTTCACCGATATGATAATGAAAGTAGAAAAAAAACAGCGCTTACATTCTACATATTATCTCGAGAAATTAAAAATCTAATGAATAAAATAAAATCTCTCCTAGAACAAAACAAAACAAAAACTATAGAATATAAAGAAGTAAACAAAACCATGAGAGGAAACCAAAGGTTTCCTATGTCATTAAATATATCTCCAAGTACAGAGAAACCTATCAAAAACTTATTAAAACAACTAAAAAAGTACTATCAGACTCGTCTGGGAAGCTCTAAAAATGTTGCAAGAGAAACTTGGTCCATAATAAGCGAACTTTGAAATAAAACTAACGCAGCTCAAAGATTTTTTTCCAAACTCTGAAAAACTAAATACTTCGTTAATGTGAGTAAAAATATAAGATCAACTATTTTGCCACAACAAGATCCTATTTCCTATCTCTAAAATTCAAAAAAGGTCTCGAATTGATTCTGTATAAGAACAGCTGATAAATCTGAACTGATCCAAACAATCAGTAGTATCAAAAGCAAATCTTCCTGTAGTACTGATTTTGAAAAAGGTATATTTTTAGAGTACCTAGAGATAGCCAAGATTATTCCTCTTCATAAGGATGGTGAAAAATCTAATGTCTGCAACTATAGACCTATTGTTGCTTACTACTGTACTCATTCTTATATCAAAAATAAAATATTATGCATTAAAACACATGAAAACTGGACAGGCACCTGTTCTCAAGTTCATATAAAATCATTTAGAAATGATAATATATATATATATATATATACACTCATGGACAAAAATATCGAATATTTTGGAATTTTCTAATTTTTGTTTTTTCAAAATAAATTCTGGTCAATCAAGTCGTTTATTGTAAAATAGATTTTATTTTAACAATGTTTAATGAACAATTTTAAGTTTTTATTTGGAGAAAATTGCGAAAAAAATAAATGTTTAATATTAGGTAAATAAGGTTATTTTACTCTAAACTTAAATGATAATTTGCTTGCAAGTAAATTTTGGACATATCGTTGGGAAATTGCATTCCATTCATTCTATGCAGCAAGCCAAAGCTGCTCTATCGTGTTTGGAACGGGATTTCTTTGTCGTATGCTGCGTTTTAAGTAATCTAACATGTGCTCTATTGGATTTAAGTCCGGGCTAAACAATGGCCAATCCAATCTTTGAATTTGGACCTCATCAAGATAATTACTCACTATGGCAGCGGCATGTGGTCGAGCATTATCGTGAATGAACGTGAATCTTTCATATCCAATGTAACCAACATATGACAAAACATGATCTTGCAGGATGTTTTAAACGTAAGAATCACCAGTCATCCGTCCAATCACTTCCACAAGTGCGATACGTACCTCCCAACTAATACCTTCCCAAAGAATTATGCCATCAACTCCAAAACTAACGGTCTGGGCGAGACTGCAGCTGGTGAATCGTTCTCCAACTCTTCTGTAGACGCAGTTTTCACCATCTGTCTTCCATAATAGGATTCTGGTCTCATCGTTTTTCCAGTTGTCGATATTCCACTAAATATGTGTTCTTGCAAATTCCAAACGACGAGCTTTATGATTTGCAGAAGACGTGGAAGTTTGGCGGGGCGTATGGACTTTAAGTTTGCTTCTTTTGATCTTCGTCTAACTGTTTGTGAACTAATATTAACTTGTCTAACATTTATTAGCTCATTTCTGATGTGTATTAATGTCAATGAACGATTTCGTGTAGAATTAAGAACCAAAAAACGGTCATCAATTGCGGTTGTGCAGCAATTAAAACTTGCAAAATTATACAAGATTGGCTAACATCTACGCGTGTACATCTGCTTAAATCCAACAATAAAAAATATAAGGACTTTCGACTAATAAGTCTCATATGTTAAAGTTATTTCTGAAAATAATTCATAAGAGAATTTATAAAAAATGTGAAGAGGATATGAAACATATCCACATTTGAAAACTTTAAAAAATTTACAATTCATATTCACATTTATACCAGTAAAACCTCTCAAGCCGTCAGTAATATGGTTTTTTCTTTATTTTATTGTAGGTAAGGAGTGGTTTTTAAGTGTTGCAATTTTTTATTGAGTGATAAGTTGTTTACTGAATAATAAAAAAATATTATACATTGTAAGTTCACCAAAAGTTCATTTTAAACTGTTTTAAACTTTTTTCCAAATTTTTCAAATGTGAAGGGGTAGATTTTAAGCATTTTATTGGCAGAGAAGTAATTTAATTTTGTATTTCAGTAACATATGAACATGAATTGAATCGTTAAAATACTTGTTAAAGTACTTTTCGGTTTTTGTTCATACACGGACAGTGTTTACCCAAAAATAGCAAAAAGCCATCGAGGCAATATAACTTTTGAAGTGGTTGGTCAGATGAGCTGGTGTACTAATTTTCACGAAAATCCATGTAATCTGAAAATATTGGGAGTTTTTACCTAATTTTTACCCATATTTTTGCTTAGTTTTTTTAGTAAGTAAGGCTTATTCTCTTTGTATAAAAAATTTAGTTTTTTTAACAGTCTACTAGAACTTTTTAGTGACTGAAAAACTCTATTACCATCAAAAAGATTTGACAATGTTGTATTTTATAAGATCTATATTTCGTTATTTACTAACTTAAAGAAGACTTTAGCATTACTATTTCAATGCAAATAGTGAAGGTGGTTCCTAATTAGACAGCGAACGAGTAAACATCGTTTTATCGTTTGTTTAGATAGATTTGTTTTTCTTAATTTTACTAATTACTCTGAAATACACAGAAATAAGCAAAATCTGATATTTACGCCAAATTTAGTGTTATAGTTTTTTAAAAAAACTGTAGAGTCTGAATCGTAAACTATCCAGTGGCGCACCATTATCCCAAGTAACTGTTATATTTCATTTCAATCATCCTATTATATATTATATTTCAAGTCCTATTAGAACGTCTGGTACAAAAAATAAAATTTACGTGTAGTGGTTTTGGTATCATGGACCGCTCACAAAAATGACCTTAAATGACTTTTTTGAGTATATGAAAGCTATAGGTGACATTTCTACCCCCAAAAATATCACCTTTGAATCTCGAATTTCCAGACATCAACTGCGACGTATACGCATGTCTGGTTGACTACGAAAAAGCATTTGATCGAGTACAGCACGCCAAGATGATGCAAATACTAAAAGAAACAGGAATTAACAACCAAGATTTGAAAATAATTAGAAATCTTTACTGGAATTAGACAGCAAATCTCAGAGTTGAAGGTGAACACACTGACCATGTGAAAATCATGCGTGGAGTGAGGTAAGGCTGTATTTTGTCTCCTCTAATCTTCAATCTGTACTCTGAAAAAATATTTATCTAAGGTTTGCACAAAACTGAAAAAGGTATTCTACTAAATGGTTACCGGCTAAACATCATCAGATATGCAGATGACACCATAGTATTTGCGGACAACTTAGATGGCCTACAAGTTCTTATGAACGAAATCACGTATTACAGTCAACAATATAAACGTAAACAAGACAAAGCTTATGATAATTAGCAAAAAAAGGAAAACAGAAGGTCAACTCTACGTCAACCAATCCCCTGTAGAAAGAGTGATGAACTACAACTACCTCGGCACCATAATAAATCAAGAATGGGCCAACAACCAGGAGATTAGAGCACGCATCAGAAAAGCTAGATCCACCTTCAATCGCATGGGGCCTTCTTCAAGAGTCACAATCTCTCTCTTGATACAAAAGTAAGAATGCTGCAATGCTACGTCTTCTCTGTCCCGGTTTTATGGTGTTCAATCGTGGACCTTGAACGAAGATATGTCCAGAAAACTGGAAGTATTTTAGATGTGGCTATATTGGAGAATGCTTAAGATTCCGTGGACTGACCAAGTCTCAAATGAGGAGGTCTTCAGAAGAATGAATAAGAACCGAGAGGTACTGACCACTATCAAATCTCGAAAGTTACAGTTCTTCGAACATTATGTGAAATGAATCCAGATATACTCTCCTTTAAACCATCCTGCAAGGAAAATTATTTCGAAAACGAGGTCCAGGAATAAGAATAACATCTTGGTTAAAGAACCTCAGAATCTGGTTCAATACAACATCTGTGCAGCTTTTCCGTGCTGCTGCAGATAAGATAAAGATTGCCATGATGGTCGCCAACAATCGTAACGGATAGGCACATCAAGTAGAAGAAGATATCGAATTTCAAATAATCGTATTTGTATTTATTTAACGTTGCAGTAGTCGACAAACTTCTCAGCGCCCACCAAAGTATCACCATCAACTCAACAGTTGTTCCTATCCGAAGACTTATTACCCCTGCTAAACGTATTCTCATATTAAATATATCTCCCACAATACCGTACCTACCTCATAATCGAAAAAGCACTTAAAGATATCGGATTACAAATACCCTTTTCTGTTTCAATCGTGAAATTTGGTTCACTTATTAAGTGGCGATTATGCACACATAATGAGTTTTCTTACGTTATTCCTGATAATGAAAACTTTTCAAACTTTTCCAACTTGTAAAAATGCTCCAATCACTATAACTAAAATCGAACTTTTCCCACCCCCTATCCACATATATCTACACGCCAATTTATCCCCATTTGAAAGCACTCTTAATCAACCTAATTTACGAAATGTATCCTTCTCCGAAATTTCAATTATTTAAAAAAAACTAATATTACGCAGTCATTATCCCCTCAATATAAAGACAAAAAAGAGCCATATCCACCTACAGCAATGGAAGCACCCCTTTTTAACTTTTTCCGGTCACTACACCGCATCCAACTAATAACCAAAATCCTCTCCCCTTGTTTGTAAAAAGTGATACTCCCTATAAACTCCAAAAGAAATAATCCAAACCAATAATAACAGAAGAACATAAACTGACACTCATATCACCAAAGTTTACAGAAATAATTGATCGAAACTGACTCTTACCGAAACTCAGTTTATAACTTTCCTAGAAATTATATATGGCATCACAGATCCACTTAAAGAAGCTCTTAACTTCACCGCTAATATCCGAGGGTTAAAAAACGACTTATCCCTTCTACATTCAGAAACAAAAGAGAGGTCTCTTAAAATCCGCATTATTAGACTGCAAAAAAAAATTGAACAACTTAATCCGGATGACTATGACAATATGAGTGCATCGTCCGATTGCCAAACTGATGATGAAATCAACGCTCCTATTTCTCAAGGTTGTCGTCAATCCTCACAGTTGCTGGCATCTCTCTCTAACTAAAAATCGCTTTCGAAATAATACAATGGAATTGCGATGGACAGAATCCAGCAATTAGTTGGCGAAAAACAACCCCAAATCATATATTTACAAGAAACCAAGAAACCTAAACTTCCTAACCTAAAAAATTTGAAGAGTATTATTATATTTGAACTGACTGCAACATTTGAACTGGATTCTATCGTCATAACTACATGGTGCCCAAATAAGCTTACTATTGGTAGTGTATGTATTCCACTCAACAACTCACTAAAGGAAACAGAACTTCTAGACCTTATTAATCATCTTTGTTTACCATCCATTCCACATAAACAAAAAAAAGTTTCTTTCTCACAAAATTTGACAAAAATCTTACAAAATTAAAAAAAACTAGAGCCAAGTCACGGTTCATTATAAAGCAAAGTAATAAAACTTCTTGGAAAAACTATGTATCTTCTATTAATGAAAATACGAACCTTAGTAAACTCTGAAAAAAATACAAAGAAGAATACGAACACCAAAATCTCTAGTCGTATCTCAAATAATATTGCTATCATTGATCATAAAGAAATTGGCGAAAGCCTGGCAAAACACTTCGACACAAAATTTAAAAGCAAAATAAATTCTTCTTTACTCGAGCCATTAGTCAACACCCCTCCCCCTGAATTTGCCATTCTCTTACGTAGAACTTACTTCGGTCAATAAAACTTTTAATAACACTTCTTCGGGCCCCGACGATATTTTCTATATCTTTATAAAAAGATATATCCAGTTTAGGTCACCTTAAATTTCTTGAAATTCCGCTCGTCAGCAAGTGCGTAAAGGCCAATATCACTCACTTGTATCATGTGCAAAATCTTATATATTTATTTGACAAATATATCATAATTTCCCAATAACAGTCAGGATTTCGACAAAATCCTGAAACTGGAGACAATCTAATAATTCTCCAAAGTCATATTTCCGATGCTTTCAAGTCAGGAAGTCGTCGCTACTGTATTTGCTGTATTAGCAGGCACTCTATACTGAATAAACTAACCCTATATAATATTAAGAAAATATAGTCAATTTTATACAAAATTTCTTATCATCTTGATCGTTTAGAGTGTCTCTCAATGGTATTTTTTCATCAGTCCACACTGAAACCGAGAGGGTACCACAAGGGTCAGTATTAAGCCCAACTCTTTTTAATTTAGCAATAAGCGATTTACTCTCTGGTATACTTTTCCCATTAGGCATGTCCTGTATCCAGACAACCTGATAATTTACTGCTACGGACGATCTGTCTCTACAACTTCTAAGCTCATTTAATCCGCAGCAAATACTCTCGTTAATAAAACAAGCACCGTATGCTTATCGTTATCATATACAAAATTTAAAATAATAAAATTTAGTAAATGACCTCCTTCCTCATATCCTAGTATTATCATTGACAAAGCTTATGTTCCCGTTATCAGAAAATGTAAAGTACTCGTTTTAACGTTACCTGGAAGCAACATATATTAGAAATAAAAGTTCTGAAAGTAGACGAAAATTCCCTTCTTAAGATATACAGATCTCTTATTCGTTCCAAACTGGACTATGGTTTTTACATACAACTGCATCTCTGCTTGTAAATCTCTGCAGTTGTATACATATCTGCTTCTGAACGGCATCTTTGGATTAGTCGGGAGTAATTACTACTCTCATATGCAGTATATATTTCTTTTAATCTCTCTAATTCACTATATCCTCTTTTTGTATCATCCTTAAATATACTACAAGACCTCTCTAAATTACCATCATTAAAACTCATCCCACTAATTATGGCACAGTTACTTGATGACATTTCTCTATCACAAACGATTTCACCTTGTCTATCCCCGAATCCTGCTTGGCCTATATTCATTCCGCAATGTAATATATCATTTACACGATACGATAAATTAACAACTTCCAGGGAACTCTTTATAAAAACGTTTAAATAAATTATCTTTACAAAGAAATACGACCTAGCACTATACACTGATGCTTCAAAAAACGACACAGGAATAAGCTGTTCTGTTACAACATCGTATACTCTTATCACGTCATCCCTTATACATGGCGAATTATTCAGTATACTTTAAGCTATCAAATACATTTCATCAACAAATAAATAAGTTGGTATATGCACAGACTCTCTAGCCTCAATCCGATATATCCAAAATGATCACTGATCATCCTATCGTTCAAAAAATCCATGACCATTATCAACTTATCTTTTCCTAAAATATAACAGTTACTCCAATCTAGTTACCATCCCATATTGATATAACAGGCAATGAACTTGCAGACCAACACGCAAAACTTGCCTCAACATCATCTGATCCCACTGTTAACATCCAAATAGTAAGATCTTAAAATCTCACATTAAAATAAGAACAAAAACCCAATGGGAACAACACTGGGACAGCAACTGCTCAGCTTTACATCAAATTCAACATTTAATAGAAGTTATATATTATATAGACGTTAATAGAAGGTTGTCCAGACGAGGTCTTATCGTGGTAAGGAGACTTCGGTTCCGCCATAAAAAAATTAACAAATGGTTACCTGATGTCATCCAAGCGACCTACTTATCAAAGCTGCCACTCACAACTGACAGTCAATCATATACTCACTAAATGCCAACAATATTCTGCAAAAAGACAATTTTATCGCCTCAAACCAAATATTCAAGATATCCTAAGTAATGCTGATCAAATAAACGTATAAAAAACATATATACATTAAATATAATTTCTTTTTATGATAACAATTTGTATTTTGTATTATTTATTGTAACATTTTTTCTTTTGTAATCGTCCTTGTGCAAGTGGCCTTAGTATTCGAGCACATTAGTTCTAAATAAAAAAATAATAAAGGTCGTAAGCTTGTATTAAAGATCATAGAACTCTGTAAAATGTTTGTTATGCGAAAATACGTACAAAAGAAGAGATATATAGATATTTAAATTGAAATGAAATCTGCAAACAAAAAAAAGCAGTAAAAATAATTAAGTTTTTTAAGTATTTTTCAAAATACCAACATTGCACCATCATGAAAAAGAATTAGCAATTTCTTTCTTAACCTAATCTCAAGCCGAAATTCTGTACCACATTCCGATAACAAAAATAGGAATCGATGGCTAAGACTATAAACGTTCTCCTGCTCCTGGATTGGCTATTAAACGCCGTGACAAGAATTTTACAGGTGTGAACTTGTCAGTGGAGATTGTGTTCGGTTTTAGGGAGCAATTCTTAAGTTACTTTATTAGGTTTTGTGTTTTGTAACATTGTAGTTATCATTAAGACTGTTATTTGCCGGAGAAAATAAAGTTTTAAGGTTTGCGTGTTACCATAAAAGATTTACTCTCATAAAATATTTAGCTGCATTCACTTTGGATCACTTTTGAGGTGAAAGATTATATCAAGGAAGTGAAGAAAAGTGAGTTATTACAACTTATGCTTTGATATATTTTTATTATTGTCTTTATTGTTTTAGATCTTGTGTTTTTTTACGTTTTTATAGGTCTTATTCAAAAAATTAATTTAATTGTATCATTGATCTGCTTCTGCATTTATTTTCTGTTATAATCCAGTCTTTTATCGACATTTCCTCGAATCTTTTTGGTTATGTTTCTCCTATTTATTGTTTTTTTTTTCAGTTATTTTACATCCTTATTGGTCTTCTATTAGTTTCTTGATATGGTTGTTCGGAACATTTCTCCAATTTTTTGAAAGATATTTCAAAAATTATTTTCAAAAATACTCAGGTCTGTTATAAACAGGTAATATATTATACCATCAAACTAGTTTGGATTTCAATAATACCACAAAACTATTGATCAAGTACATATATGCTGTTGAGTGTTACAGAACAATTTCCAGAGAAAAAAAAGTTGTGCCAATAATCTTGTTTAATATATTTTAAGCATTTGATGCAATAATAAACTAGCATACTTAGAAATCGGCCCACTTTAAACTTTTAACATGAACTATATTTTTTGCAGAAACCATTACTCGTATTAAAAAAAGGTTATACTGTTTGAAAGACAATTTAATATGCTTTAATTATGAGTATGAATTTATGAAAATTTGTTTCGACTTCTTATGTTTAACATTGTAAAATTAATGCATCAAGCAAATTTTTTTTATTGCTAACATAAAAAGAGTATTTGACATTATAAGCGTTTTAATAAAAGGTATAATTTGCTCTAATTTAAAGCAAATGAATGCTTTAATTTAAATAAACAAAATCAGATTAAGCTGCATGTGCAGGCAATTCACAATAAAATGATCTGCACTGTTCTTCTAAACATTCAATCATTTTCAGCAAGTCTGCTTTTTTTCTAATCAGAAATAGTTAAAGGTTCTCTGTATAGTGGGGGCATGGCTTCTGGTTCAATAAGCTTGTAAACTGTATTATTTCGGACTGCAGCTTATCCTCTTGGTCTCTTGAGTAAAGGTGATTTCTGCCATGGCTGCAGGATATTATGAGTTTGTCTTATCCGCAGAACAGTCGGTGCGTTTGCTGTGACCTGTATCCAACGTGCTTCTGTTATTTTTATGTTGTCTTTCTTAATTTGACTTCCAATGAGGTCAAGTCAACAAAATCTTCCTGGTTCATTTCAACTACTTAAAAAGGTTTTCTTGATCTTGCCGATTTGATTAGCTCAAGTACATCTTGAGTGGAATATAGCTGACTGCTTTTTTTTTCGATGAGGGCAAAATCCCCATCACATGGTAAAACGCTATGTCCTGATACTAAAAATTCTTGATTTACTTCAGTAAAGAAGTTTGCTGACATTAGATAGTGACAGAATGATATCATCTTCCAATTATTGTTTTGACCGACACATTGATCAGACCATAGTATAAGTTTTCGTTCTGCTCCAACCTCTAGTCTCTTAAAATTCTCAAGAACATACCTTAAAATACAGGAAGATATTTCAGCACTGTCCCTCTTGGTTACAGTTTCATGCCAACAACACATAGTAGCTTCAGAGGTTCCCATATTGTGGATACCAAAATTGTAATTTGCGTACTGACGCTGGTAATAAACATCGGAATGTAATAAGTTAGGTATAAAAATGACTTGTTGCAGATCCACACATAAAACTATGACATTAGAATTCAACTTAGCTGCTTCTTCATCAGCTTTCAAAGATGAATATGCACTTTCTGCTTTTCGGTGATGTAGCTCGGATTCAGTTTGAATTTTCTCCCGTTCTTTCTCATTCTCTGCAGCACTCAGTTTGATAAAATTCTTATCACATACTTTGCAAGTATCGGAGCGAGGAACTCCAAAACGTAAATTAAAATCTTCTTTGAATATTTCTCTGTAAATAAGGAAATTTTACTTCAACTTCTGGATACAATATTTTAAAGAGCTCAAACATTTTGTTAATGTTTAGGTTATGGTTGAGGCACTGTTTTTTGTTGGAGTTTCGAGAATAGTGGCTTTTTTGAGATGGAAAAGACGAAATATGTTGTCTGATTAAGTCTTTTACAGACTCTTTGGTTTTTGTTGAACGATTTATATGTTGTCCATGACAATCAAGCAACTTTTCATTTGACTTGATTTTTTTAAATAAAATTTGAACTCTGCGTTTTGTTATAGAAAAAGTTCACAAAACATTTTTTGGCATACCTGTTGTCTTTTTCCAGTAATCAACAAAGAATATTTTACAGTACACTGACGTTTTGGTGTGGCTTCATCTACCCTCCTTCTCTTCGTCTTCGCTACTTCCATACATAACCCCAAATATTGTGACTGTTCATTATATGTTTTCTTATAGAAATCTTAAATAAATTGTGTCTCGTTTCCAGGGTAATTAACTGTCATCGGTTGAACGAACATGCACAAGATCTAGCTTAAAAACGGAAATATGAGTTTACAGATTTTTAACACATGTAACGTTTTTCCACTTACCACATTAGGAGGCAATTTTTCTGGAACAGGAACATTTTTATAATTTTTGTAAGGTTATCCACTATTTTTTAAGCGCTTACGCTTTTCTTTCACCCAGTTTTCAAAATTCATTTGTCGTTTTTTACCTTTATTTAGATGATTTAAGACACGTGTTGTAGACGATAACTTTCCACACTCCGCCATGTTTAATGCACAAGTAACGTTTTTCCTCTCGCGCCGTGTTTCGTAGTTCTGTAAGGAGGGTATTGAATTAAAATTACTTCTAATAGATGCTACTAGTTTGCTTACCGCATAAAGAACGTTTTTCCACTGAAAAATCACTTTATCAAAATTTGTCCCTTACAACGTTTTTCCGGGCAGGTCTTCATTTTATGTATAGTACTCGTATTATTATTTTTTTCGTATTATTCCTTGTTTATGCTGTATGATCTTATTCTAAGTTGTTCTGATCTATTCTGTCGATTGTTGAAAATTCCTTATTTATAAACGATAAAGGATAATTATTTTTTAATAAAACAGATGTTAACAAATGTTTTTCCTTACTTTAAAATGCCACAAGAAAATAGCTTCAGAACAATATTCTTTTTTATATAAAAAAACAAAACTTGTTTCCTTTAACATTAAAATACGGTACTTTAATTATTATAAATGCAGATACTTCATCCCGGATGAAAATATTTAGAAAATTCAAGTTTTATTTAACTCAAAGAAAAAGTGTACAATTCCCATGCCATTTAAAAATCAAATTAGAATATCTAAAACACACAACGTAAAACACAAAGTCAACCGCTTGAACTGATTATTTAAGAGAAAGTGAACGGAAAGGGAGGACCGTGGAAGAGACGGATTTCCCGGCTGCATAATTTAAGAAAATGATACAATAGCATTGAGCGTTTCGTGTTGTGATAAATAAAGTAAAAATAGCCAGTGCTCGGAATGGACAGCGACTGCAATTCTATTATTCTCTTATCTATACATCTCGCATTCTCCCCAATACACAAACAAATGGTATTATTTTTTACTCTAATTTTGTTAGGCTTAACTCATTTTAAATTCAGGTGTGAATATTCAACAGTTGATCACGTATGCAGAATTAAACACATTGGAAAACAGTTTATTAGAAAAAATATATACACAATTTTCGAAATTGGAGAGAAAAACAACAAAAACAACCAGCTGGGGGATTTTTAAAGTTATGATGGTAACACTCTAAATGTTATTAATTTGGTGTCTCCATTGGCTATAATCCTGTGCCATATGAAAGGCTTCACGTCTTGTCTCCAATGATTTAAGCTTGTTTAAGCTTTTGCCTCTTCAAGGAGGGTTGCTCCTTTTTTTGAGCTAGGGGGTGTGATAAACTTCAGAATTATTTTGCATATTGGTTTCTGGTGGTGGAGTGCTAAAGAGCTGGGGTCAGAAGGTGGCACTTGTGAAGGAGCGCACTACAGGAATTTTTGGTTCAGCTAGACAAACCAAGGAGAGGTACTTCAAGATTCTACAAGCCATACTAGAAACGGCTCTTAATTAGCGTTTTTAGCTTGCAGTTGTTAACTGCGATATTTTAGGGGAATTGCTTCTAGGACGTCGAAATACTCATCAGGAAGCTCTTTGCCAGTGTTGTGTAGAAGCTTTGCTTGAAGTAATGGAACTTTTCTTTGGGAAATACTGGTGAGTGTTTGCTTGGCTTAGTTGTTTGGACCAGCTATAGTGCGGAGGACATATCGCTTGCTGAGGGTTTGGATTCTGTCCTTAATTGGTGCTATGTTTGCTATTTGGTGGATTAGTGCTGACGGGTAGTCTGTGCACCTTATGCAGAATTTGAGTATTGTCCTTTCAGCTTAATGTAGGAATTGTTCTAAAAGAGTCTTTATTTGGTCTGCCAATCATTTTAGAGATCTTCCTCTTCATCCTTTTACCTTTCCTTCTAGTACCAATATTTCCGTAGTCCCCGTTCTTCTGGCTATATGACTGAAGTAATTTAGGTATGCTTTGGTTTACTTTTTTTAATATCCTATCTTTTAAATTAAGCTCTTCCAGAATTGACAGGTTGATTCTGTGTTCTGTCCAGGACACGCGTAGAATTATTCTGTAGATCCAAATCTCAAAGGTTTCAAAATCGTACTTCTATCAATTTTTTGAGAGTCGATGTTTCAGCTGCGTATGTATTTGTAAGAGCATTGAACAACCTGTGCTTAGTCTTACTTGTCATTGTTCGGTGTTTCTATATCTTAATTTATTTAATTTTTTAGGCCATTGCTAGTCCATGCTTGATTTCTGAGGAGCTAACGCCATTGTTAGTGATCAGAGAGCCCAAGTATACAAATCTGTCTACTAGTTCGAAATTCGCTACTTGGTGTATGTGAGATAGATTATTATTTACCTTGTCGATGATCATTATTTGTGTTTTTTCGATGTTTATCTTGTTTATGTCTATTTTTTGCTTATACGGCTTAGTCGTTCGGTGATGGTAGCTATTTAGACTTCATTTACTGCTAGTGTACGTATGTCATCTGCGAATCGCAAGTTCAATATTTGCTTATGCATTCTTTACTCTGGTAGCAATACACATTGTTCTTTTGCTATCTCTGAAAGTACAAATTTGTTTAGTCGTTCATTTAATAATTCTTTTCTATGGATAGAGATAAAGGTTAATTCGTACCACTCATTACGCCATTCACTTGTGATAAATGTCACGTTGAACATACCCAGTATAGCATATATGTCAATCTCGCCGATTGCTTTTAGAGTATCCTCTGGTATGCCATCTATACCTACGTTTTTTTGTTTCTAAGTTGGTTCAGAGCCTTTTCTACTTCTGCTCGTAAAATTATTGGTTCTGTCTCTTTGATTGCATGTTTCTTGTGTTCTGAGACTAATGCATCTTTTGAAGTGTCTTTATATAATTCTGAATAGTAATGTTTTCCAACTTTCTGCAATGATTTCTATGCAATTCATCTTGAATGGATTGAACTTGCGGCTTGAACTCTTGGGCCAAATATTTAACTTTTTTAAATAGCTCATGACTTTCATGGTGGTTTGCAAGTTGCTCCAGTTCTTAATACACGTTATTTATATGTCTATTATCTTGCTTGACAACCTTGCACAACCAGTGTTGACATATGGGTCGGAGACATGGACCATTTCCAAGGCAGATGAAAATCTCCTGCTTATATTTGAACGAAGGATCCTGAGAAGAATATTTGGTGGCATCTGTGAAAATGGTGTTTGGAGAAGGAGGTACAACTACGAGATATATCACAGATATAAACATATATTTGGTGGTAAAGACGTAGTATCGTTTATAAAAATAGGAAGACTAAGATGGGCAGGACATCTGGCAAGATCACAGCAGAACAACCCTCCTAGAAGAATCCTTATGTCACAACCTGTGGGAAGTAAAAGTAGGGGTAGACCAAAACTCAGATGTAGGGATGGTGTAGATGAGGATGGTAGACAAATAGGCGCAGCAAACTGGCAACAGTTGGCAATGGATAGAACTGACTGGCGTAATAGACTTGGGAAGGTCGAGGCTCTTTTATAGAGCTGTAGCACTAATGATGATGATGATGATTATCTTGCTTAGCTCCGCTATTTCTTCAGTGCTTTTTATTGTTTTTGTGTTATGTTGTATCATAAATTTACTTTTTTACACTAATTCTAAGGTTTCCTCTCCTAAGATATTATCCAGTGTGCACTCTTTTCCGCTGAATGTATCCAGCTTTTAGTTTTATTCCATATTTTATTTATGTTTTCTAATATTTGTGATTTTCCTTATTTGTCACTTTTACCTGGAATTCTTCCGCATTATTTACCCTTAGCTGTTTTATCTGGTGTATTTTCTAGTTGTGTGTAGTTTAATTCTGTAGTATTAACAGCTTATGATCTAATCCATAGTATGTTCCATACCTAACTATTACATTTCCAGTATATTCCAAGTATGTTCCATACAAACTGAGGTTTTCCATCTTTTCCGCACGAGTATGTAGTCGATTAATTTTTTGTTCTTTATTTGGACTAACCCGCGTTAATAGCCTCCTTGTGTGGTGTTTATAAAGTGTATTTGTTACTACTAGACTGTTTTCACTGGAAAACTGCAGGAGACTGTTATTTCTCTGCTATTTCCAATGGTCAAGCCAAATGACCCGAGAATATCTCCCAAATGTGGTTTTTTTTCAGTTTTTTCCACCTTGGCGATAAACTCTTCAATAATATGTACCGGCTCCTTTTGTGGGATTTTCTTTAAGATGTTTGTCATCTTGTTGTAAAGATCGTCAATGTCTTCATCTGGAACATCTGTTGTGGGCATATACAGTGATGTCCTAAAGTAACGGATAAATTAATTTTATACAATATTACGAATACAAATGGAAAATCCTGAAACTGGTCTCTACCTGATTTGTACAAACCCCTGTTAGTGGATCTTTAAAATATTTAGTGTGATTCACAGTTTTGTGAATATACCCTAAATTTTTTAAGTTGGAATACCCCTTCCACTGGTCTGTCCATATTTCACTACCTTCCCGGACGTGTTTTTTAATAATCTTTCCTACTTTCTAAATATGTTATATACCCCCTTTTTATGACTAAATCGTACATTCCCAAAACCCGTTATTCTTTAATTATTCTGCCACGGTTATACTTTCTTTTTGTTAAAATACTTTCATCTATTTGAACTGGGTGTTCTTCTCCACCTGCAATAATAAGAATGGGAAAAGTAACTAAATGTTAATATTTTTTATTGTTATTTTACCTAATAAAAATGGTTATTTTTCTTGTAAAAGTTTCCAAGGAACCACATTTCGCAAATACCGATATACCAGTATGACAGATTGTTTTTCCAAATTAATTATTTCTGCGGCACTTTTAACTGGCATCCTACCTGACCAAAACCACATACATAAAATAGAGTCCTGACTGGTACTCTCAATCCTTCAAAAAATGTACCTGTACTTAAGGAATACACTTTTTTGCATTTACTGCACCAAAAACCATGGTTTAATTTATATCCATTTTTCTGTCTCACTACACATAGTCGTCGATATTGTCTAGCTTTACATTTAAATTGTTGTTTAATTGATCCAATATTTTGCAAATATTGAATTAATTCAGTATCGTTTTTTGTGTAATATTATTTATATCAATAATAGAAAGCACTTTCATGTTTCAGGAATAAAAGCAAAACATAAATTGAACTTGTGTTGACAATTTATAAATTTCATACAGAGATATTTTGATTTATTTAATTACATAGCATTTAAAATATTTAAAACTGAAACAAACCTACCACAAAAATTGGCAACCTCGCACAGTCGCTGTCAAACTTCAATGTAAAAAATCATAATAAATAAAACAGGTTATAATATGAGCAAAACTTATTATTTTGGTGAATATCAACCACTATTTCATTATAATTTAGTGTTCTAATAAAAATTATTAAATATTACGCACTAATATGATATAAGGTTAGTAGTAACACTGGGTGTTTCAAATAGGTATGTCATAAATTAAATCACCCATTCCGGGGACAAAAATAAATTGATTGAATCCAACTTACCTTAGTACAAAAGTGTACACAAAAAAAGTTACAGCCCTTTGAAGTTACAAATAAAAAATTGTATTTTTGCATTATCTCCTAAACTATTTGACATTTTGTAACCAAAATGGACACGTTACTTTCTTGTTCTGAAAGCATTTTTCATAAGAAAGATACAACAAAATCTAAGCGCACAGAAAAAAATTAAGGGGGGTGTGCAGCCCTAAATTCCCCCAAACTTTTGAGTACGTTCAAAATCAAATGAATTTTGTGGTATCATTAGTTTAACACATTATTTTTAAAAAATTTTTGCCTCATTACTTTTTTCAAAAAACATGAGCTACGGCCCTTTTCATTAACCTTTAAAAAATTACGTGCAACTAAATAAATGGCTTAAAGTACAAAAAATGTCTTTAACCTCTATAAATATGATATTACAATCATCATAAGTGGCTCGACAATCCGTTGTGGATCTTGGCCTGCTCACAAAGAAGTCGCCACTCCTGTCGATTCCTGGCAACTTCCCTCCATCTTCTAACCCCTAGAATCTGTAGGTCTTCTTCCACATCATCAATCCATCTCATTCGTGGTCGTCCTCTGCTTCTTGTGCCCTCTGGTTGTGAAAATGTTAATCTCTTCGGGTATTCGTGATCTGACATCCTAGCAATGTGTCCAGCCCATCTAAGTCTCTGCACTTTAACAAACTTCACAATATCTGGATCGGTGTATAACTGATACAGTTCAAAGTTGTATCTTCGACGCCATAGCCCATTTTCATTTACGGCCCCAAAAATCTTTCTAAGAATTTTTCTCTCAAAAATACCAAGAAGTCTTTTATCATTTTGAGATAAGATCCACGTTTCAGCCCCATATATCAAAACTGGTCTTATTAAGGTCCTGTATATATGTTAAGCTTTAGTGCACGTTTTATATTTTTATTTTTTAAATGTCTCCGGAGGCCGTGAACAGTTCTGTTTGCTATTGCTATGCGTCTTTTTATTTCGTCGCTTGTCGTGTTTGTTGCGTTTACTAGCGATCCAAGATATGTAAATTCTTTGACTTGCTCAAAGGTATGGTTGTTAATTTGAATTATTTCTTGGATATTTCGAGGGTTTTTAGAAACCAACATATATTTGGTTTTTTCCTCGTTTACCACAAGTCCTAATTCACTTGCTGCGTCCGCAAGCCTTGTAAAACACTGCACCATGTCTCTCATACTTCTGCCCACTATAACTATATCGTCAGCGAATGCGAGAATTTGCGTCGATCTATTAAAAATAGTTCCATTCATTCTAATATTTAATTGTCTGATTGCCTTTTCCAAGGCAATATTAAAGAGCAGACACGCCAACGCGTCCCCCTGTCTTAAACCATTATTAATGTCGAATTAAAGTCAACGAAGAGATGGTGTGTTTCTATGTTATATTCTAGTGACTTTTCTAGAATCTGCCTATGTGCTTGAATTTGATGTGTAGTTGACTTTCCAGCAGTAAATCCGCATTGATATTGACCAACAATATCCTTTGTAAAATGTAAGATAATACATTGCCGAAGATCTTATACGCAGATGCTAACAGAGTAATGCCTCTATAGTTCTTACACTCCAGTTGATCCCCCTTTTTATGCAATGGACATATTATTCCCTTCAGCCACTCTTCTGGTACCCGTTCATTCTGCCATATAAGTACTATTAGTTTATGGATTGCTGCAAAAAGTTGATCACCACCTTTTTTATACATTTCCGAACAGATGTCATCGATTCCTGGGGCTTTATTGTCTTTGAGTTTTAGGATCGCATCTGACACTTCTCTTCTTGTTGGGTCTTCACTGTGTAGTTGACGTTGTATATTTTGTTCATTTTCTATATTGTACTCTCCTTCAATATCGTTTATATTTAGATGTTCGCTGAAATGTTGTGCCCATCTGTTAAGAACTGAGTTTTTATCATGTAGAATTTCACCGTTAGTGTCTTTACAAATTTTTAATCGTGGTTTAAATTCTCGACGGCTAATATTTAAGGATTTGTAGTATTTCCTCGTTTCATTTTTATCGAATAAACTTTGTATCTCACTGAGAGTGTTCTGTTCGTATTCCCTCTTCTTACGTCGATGGATACGTTTTTCCTCTCTTCTAAGACGTCTATACTCTTCTTTTTTTCTCCGTGTACAACCTGCGTCAATGGTTTTTTGATATGCTGCGTTCTTTCTATTTGTGGCCATTTCGCACTCATGATCAAACCAATGATTTCTTTTTTCTGATTTGGTTTTGCCCAATATTTCAACGGATTTCTGTAACACAATATGATATTACAATAAATGTTCAAAATGACGATCCACAAAATTTTCTCTTTTATGAAATTACATTTGCTGTTGATCTGTCTTGCATAAATCCAAACTGATTTTTACATTTGAGGATTTTTATATTTTTTAAGTAACTACTTATACTTATTTAAGTAGTTTTATGGTTCTACTGGAGGTATCTTATATATTTATAATATAAGCCCTACAATCATTTAAATAAATATGTAAAATAGTCAAATACTCGTAGCTTTTTATCGATGTAACAATGTTCTTTGTTCGCCGAAAACTCTTTGCGGTCTTAGTTGCCTGGACTATAACGATTATTACAAGTTCGAGCATTGGAGTATTATTCGCATATCTAACAATGATGTCGTTGATTTTATAAATGTTGGGAGTTCTTTTCATTTTTCATACTTAGTCTAGAACATTATACTTCGTTTATTATAAAATATGTCTAACTAAATAGATTTCCACAGTTTTCTTCTGGAATAAAGTGCTATACTTTATTTTTAAGTTCAGCATTCCAAAAGATGATGTGAGTAAGGCCACTAAATACTTGACGTTTTTCCTCTAAAAAGCTGTCTCTAATTTTTAAGTTCCTTATCGTTTATCGTAAAGTACTGAATGTTTGGATCTGATTTGAAATAAGTAAAAGCAAATAGAAGTCAAATACAAAATAACATTTATTTGTTTTTTAAATAGAATATGAGATTTACAGATAAGATATTTAAAATTTGAGGCTCAAAAAAGTAAGCCTACTCCAATAATATTTAGAATTTATTTGAACAAGCTATAACAATATGAATACTAAAGTAAAGAATATGAATCTCTATACAATACGTCTCACCGATAATCAGATTATATCGGCAATAGGTACTCGTATTATAGAAGATATAACAGAGAGAATGGTTGAATAGCACATTATCAGATCATCTTTTTGCTTTTTTAAAATTGTATTGAGATAACAGACCTCTTAAAAGACGGACAAAATTATTAAGTTACTAAACCATAGAATTCAGTTTTTCACAAGAAGAAAATATTTATATTGCATCGTTTCAAGTATCTGATTATTACAATTGTCCTCGCTGCATTATTGTGTACTTTAAAATTACTATCAATTACTGTATTATTTTATTTATTTATTTATTTTACAATAAATTTGAGCAGGAGTCGCAAAACCCATATGCCCATGTGAATACAATGTTATATAGTGTGCAATTAAATGGTTGTGTAAAAATTGTCGAGTTAAAAAAGTTTCTTTTTTAAACTTAAGTTTGTGGCCACGAAGACGATTGTCATTGTCTAGTATAAACATATTCCCCACATTTCCAAAGTTGTATTTTACTATCCGAAAGGTAATAATTAAATCGCCTCGACATCGACGTTGTTCAAATGTAGTGAGATTGGCCATATTCAGTCTTTCTATATACGTAGGTCTTGAGCGACCAACAGACATCCTAGTGCACTGCCGCTGTGCGTTTTCAAAAATATTACGATCGCGCACTAATACCGGACACCAAACAGTTCGGCAATATTCCAGAACTGGACAAATGTACAGTTTATACAGATGAACTGAGCTCTTAAATGACACTTAAGCAAACGTTTTATTTATTAAATATAACTTACTGTTCTCTTTTTTAGAAATATGCAAAATATGTTCCGACCAACTTAGATTGTTATTATGTATAACACCTAGATCATTATTTGATTTCTCTGTTTTTAACACGCGCCCAATAATAGAGTCAGGAATACACGGATTATTTTTACCCATGTGAAGAACTACACATTTGTCCACATTAAGAGGCAGCATACAAGTAGAGCACCATTGCGATATGCAATCAAGGTCATCTTGTAGTAACTGGAAATTTACGGAGGGATCGGAAAATAGCTTCGTGTCATCTGCAGAGAAAGCTTTGCTGCATTTAATGTGAAATTGTAGATTACTTGAGTATGCTATGAATAAAAGTGGGTCAAAAACTGATCCTCGCGGTTCCCCACTTAAAATCGTTCTCTCAACTGAGAAAGAGTCCCCAACTCTAACACAAAACTTTCTATCTGTTAAATATGCGTCGATCCATCTCAGTAATTGACCACGGATACCAAGGTGTTCCAATTTATGTAATAGTCTCCGCTTTGGAACTCGATCAAAAATCGAGGTAAATAATGTCTACTGGGGCTTTTCTGTCTAATGCTCTTGACGATTCATTGGCACACCAGAGAAGATTTGTCATTGTAGGGCGTCCTTTGACAAAACCATACTGCTGTTCTGGTATAACCAGTTTATTTTGCAGAAAATCAGAAATTGTCTCGGCAATAATAGATTCCATTATCTTAGATATTATAGGTGTTAAGCTGACATATAGGAGGCAAAATATGTGTGGTGAATGATAAGGATATAATCATATATAGTGGGTAAGCTAAAGCATCAGAACATTTCTTTAAAAATAAAGAAGATATTAAGTCGAGACCAGGAGACGAATTATTTTTGAAGATGATGTTTAACTTTTTCAGGAGTAATGATTATATTTTCAATGGAAGAAGAAACTTGTGACAAAGTAATATTAGACAACTGATGATTAGTGGGTTCAGCAGAGAAAACCTTAGAGAAAGTACTGGCGAGGACTTCAGCATTCTCAAAGTTACTTTGGGATATATCGTCATTATCATTTTCTAGTAAAGGTATAGAAACTTTTGTTGTCAACGAAGATCTAATACGACGAAGATACTTGTACAATTTTTTACAGTTATTAATAATGTCTATACTTATAATCTTTGTAATCTATATAATTTTTGTAGGCAACACGAGCTTCATGTAGAGTTTTCTTTAAATTTTTGACAGTCTCGATGAATTAGTAAATCCTCTATGCGATTTGTACGTCTATATTTGATCCACAACTTTCTTTTATACTTGATCAGATATATTAATTCCCCTAATCTAAGGTTTTATGTTATTTTTGTATATGGTTTTTTTAAAGGTATTTTGGTTTTTGCAGAAATTAACAACGTGTAATAACTTATCCCAGAATACAACTGGATTCCTTATGTCGCCGAAAACATCATTCCAATCAATATCAGCCAGTTGGCGATTTGCATTTTCAAAATCAATTATTTCATATATCGTTTTATTAGCATTAGGATTAGGAGTACAGTACTGTAAGTAAAACTGAATATGAAAAGTTATGACTGCATGATCTGAGTTACCTACTATGAGAGCTATTAGGGGATATGTTAATAAATGGGGATCATTAGAGATTACCAAGTCCAAAATAGATGGTAAATTATTGATTCTGAAACGAGTTGGCTCCGTTATGAATTGATGTAAATTAGAATTTAATACAAAATCTGTAAATACATTTTTGGAAGTTGTTAAGCCACTAGGTGGATCAGTTATATGCTACTATGTTATCAGTTATAGCCACGAAATGTCTCTACAATTAAAGTCTCCAATAACAATCAGCCTAGATTCTCTAGCCTAGACAGTTCATCAAGTGATGCGATAAGGGACTTATCATTTGCTAATCTAGAATCACCAGGCCGATAAACACATACTAGGTGAAAAACAAAAGAGTTTTTATGACATATCCTCCTCCACGTCGATTACTACGATCACACCTATAAGGGAAATAATTATCAATGTTATAAAGAGAGTCAAGATCACTTAACAACTGTTTGAGGATTTAGATTTTGAATGTTGCATAAAAATTCATTAAATTTGAAATTAGTATAGACACAGGGCCAATTATGAAAACCTGAAATATCAGAATTAATGACGAAAGTTTATAATTTTCGGGACATCTTGTATATATTTTATGATTAAATTTTCCTCTCCATTCGATTTTATCTGTTTCAGTTCCACTCGAAGTTCTTTTAGGCATTCTATTTGATTCGGAGTCTTATCGTCGATAATGGAAACGTTTTTTAAAGAGACGTTTCGTAAAATTTTCTTTTTGTTTTTCAAAATATGTTAGGCTTCATGTTCATTTTGCATAATTACCTTTATCATCCTAAGGAAGCGATTGTTTGGTTTTCGAATCCTGAAAAATGTGACAGGAGTGGAGTTACACATTACAGTATTTAAAATATTTTTTAGTATTCCACCATCGTGACATTTCTTTGTTTCCATGTCTCCTGTAATTTCTGGTGCTCCCCTAACAAAAATATTCTTAGCCCGGTTAATGCGATCAACTGCTTCATTTGCTATGGTATCTGTAAATTTTGGAGATGAAGAATGATCCTCAATAGATAACTTGTTTTGGATCTGTAAAAGTCTTTCACTGATATTATTAGCTTTTTGATCTATGAGATCAATTTTTGATTGAAGATCCTCTTTTAGATCTCTTAAGAGCGCCTTTAAATTAGCAAAACTTTCGATATTAGAGCAGCAGTTGTTGCAAAGAATTTTAATTCCACGTAGCTTATACCTTGTAACGCGATCTTCGACTCGTAGATCAGTGCAAAGTAGATGAACCTTCGTGTACAGGCTTCACATTGAAGTTGTTTTGATGAATCTCGATCATCGATTGACTTTGAACGGTTAGTTCAGGTCGACATGGTGGGAGCAGCAGACCAGCAGTGGAAGTGAATCCCCGTAAATAGATATAAACAAAATAAAAAGTCTGTCCTTGCAATCTGTAGATAATCCAAAATACGGGGTCTCTGATGCACTTTATGACGCAATAAAAACACCACTGGCAATAGAAAATTCTTCTGTTTAAGCTGATATAAAAATGATGGTTAAACTCAAACAACAACCAACTGTAATTTGTAATAATTTACTGGGAAACGTAAATGCTGCCACACACACTACGATGAATTATTAGTTGATGGTTACTTCAATTGAATAAATTATTTATTTTTAATACATTTGTTTATATTTACCGCGATGTATTTTCGTGATATTATATTATCATCAGTGGATTTTTGGAACATCTTCCAAATTTACTTTATCGCTACGTAACATATATTCTTATTAGAATATATCTTCCGCGAGTTTTTTGTATAGTTTCAGATATTTTGTATCACTTCAGCATCACCTTTTCTTCTTTTTATATTCCAACTTCAGAGTATGTTTCATTGTCGCTACTAGAACGTTGTTGCAAAATGCAACATTTTTTTTTGTTTTTTGTGAAATTAATAAAGACGTAATTCATGATTTCGTTATAATTTGTAAGCATTTAAGCTGGTACAAAGCCCATTTTCTATTTATTTTAAATTAATAATGACAAACGCTAAAAAAATGTAACGCAACTTATTTTTCAAGGTTTTTTGACAGTAGAACATAATTTCTTACAAAAGAAATATAAAAAATAAAATCACTATTTACAAGGAACAAGAAATTAAAATATACAAACTCGCTAATTAAAATATATTATTATCAACAAAACTCTTTGTAAATGCAATTCTTGCAAACATATGCCCTCCAGTCGCCGCACATGAGTCGAGAACATTTGCTGCACGACATTTTTGTTTTTTTTTTGTTATTCTTTCGATTACAGATACCACATCTTTTTCGTTTCTCGTTTTGATTATTTAATTATCCTCTCTCTGCTTTAGGTACAGCTTTCTTTAGTATACTACTGATACCCATGCGAAGCTCCCTAGGTAATCGAAAATTGTACAGTCTTATATTGAGATATGGTTCTGCTAGTTGTCTTGCAATAATTTTGTAAAAGGCATTTCTCTCTATGGCTTGGTTGTTTTTATAACATATATGTAAAATGTGTGCATTGATACCTGAAATATTCAATATTGTAAAAAAATTGTAATTGGCCATCGCCTAGATCGCCGGTTAGTAGAATATGTGGTACATTTTTGATCTAGTGCATCCACACCGCCTTTTGTTTGATTATATAAGCAAATGATTTCGGGTTTACCAGATTCGATGTCCTCACATTCGGTATGGTGCACTGATGATATTAACATAACTGCCTTCCCTTTTTTTGAATGTAGGAAATTATAGTGCAGTCATTTGTAAAACCATAAATGGAAGATACTTCAGCTCTGCTCCGACTTGGAAGGATCTGCATAGGTATTTCCTTTTTTTTTCGGTTGATCGCACCAGCATTGGTCAGTCCTCGTTTTTTTAATGCATCCATGACTTCTGTGGATGAAAACCAATTGTCTGCTGTGACATTTCGGTGTCACTTAGCAATTGGATGACACAGCCATTATAGAAATAGTGGGTACTTGCGTCTGTTAGGGCCATAATTTTCACTCCATATTTCCAAGGTTTATTAGGTATGTACATGCGGAACCTACATCTACCACGAAATTCTATCAGCATTTCGTCCATATATCACAATTCTCCCATAGAATAACAGTCTTGGCAATTTTTTACAAAACGCTAAAATAACCAAGACACTGCTGCAGTTCAATCATTAGTTTTACGTTCTTCTCTGCATCTGCATTATCAAACCTAAAACAAAAGCAATACCATATTTACACTAACTATTCAGTCAGATTTTTTGAGAAAATCCGAAAATAGTGTCGTCACTTTAACTCGGATTTTTTTAAAACCAAACCTAAACCACTTAAACTTCCAAAATTTAATGTATGTATATAAAAGAAGTAAATTGTAAATGAGCAGCGAATAGTTTCAATTGGAATCGTTGAAATTTATTTTCGGCAGAGATACAGTCCGCGGCCAGGATTGTTTCTCTGTACGTTCTCTTTTTCTTTATATTTGTTTATTCAGAGTCATATATGTGGTAGAAGATTAATTCATATTCATATTATCCAGAAAAATTTCCAAAAGAGCAAAAATTTGTACACAACAAATCACTTTGTTGTCTTAGAGGTCATGCTTCAGTTATCTCAAGTTTCTTAGTAGAAAGTTTGTTAAGTTTTGAAATTTTTAGAAACCAATCTACACAAGGCTTCCTTTATTAAAATAGTATTTGCAGATAATTTTGCATTAACCCTCAACTGGCGTCGTGGTTTATTCTGCGGTTGACTGCGTCCTGGGGTCTACCGGATCCCATTTTTCTTTTTTGTTTTTTGTGAAATTAATAAAGACGTAATTCATGATTCGTTATAGTTTGTAATCATTTAAGCTGGTATAAAACCATATAAGCCCATTTTCAAAATTTAATGTATGTATATAAAAGAAGTAAATTGTAAATGAGCAGCGAATAGATTCAATCGGGGTGGTTTGGACGGGGTGAGTTTGTTACTTTTTGCGTCACAAGAAATATAAGCGGGCTTGATTTTAATTATAACTTACCTTAATTTTCCTGCAAAACACTTTTACCAGTGGCCATTTTGTAAGATCTTTAAAAAAGTTACAGTACGTTTTTTATAAAAACCGTTTTTTGGTTAATCAACATCATATGTTTGGATTTTTGTATTCGATTAATAAAAGTCTACTTTGTTAATGTTAAGTTTACGGTAATAATAAAAAACGTGTCTCTTTGTTTTATAAGCTTCATTTTATATCCAAATTTTTTGAAGTTATTTGCGAAAAACCTTTTAAAAACATGCTTTTTTGACTTGTAATTTGTGAACTTTTAGTCACGAATAACTCAAAAAATATTGACTTTAAAGAACATTTTTATCTTCACTATTCTAGCCATTACCAAGTTTTTTTTTTGGTAAACTTTTTCCATTTTCGAGTAGGGGTGGTAACCACCCCCAGAGAAAAGCACATATTGACATAGGTTAGATTTTGGTCTTTGAGCTATTTTCTACCCACTGTTAAAATTTCCAGCAAATCCATGCAAATAAAAAGAATTCTGAGCAGAGAACCGTGATATCCTGGACTAAACAGAATTTTAGCTATTTATACTCATCTGTTTAACATAACACTCTTACGGGTACCTATATCTAATCTTCTTTTAAAAACTTTTCCCTAATTAAAGCGTTTATAATGCGATTTAATCCCCTGTACGATTTTAATCCACTACTTAATATCCAGGTCTGAATCTAAAACGAATTAAGTTTAATAGAAATAGAATAAAACACAACACCATTTGTTTATATATTGGTGAGAATACGAGATGTGCGGATGAGAGAATATTAAAATTTCAGTCCCTGTCCATTCCGAGCAGTGGCTATTTTTAGTTTATTTATCACATCGCGGAACGCTGAGTGCTATTGTATCATTTTCTTAAATTATGCAGCCGGGAAATCCGTCTTTTCCACGATCTTCCCTTTCCGCTCACTTTCTCTTAAAAAATCAGTTCAAGTGGTATTTGTGTTTCTCATTGTGTGTTCTGGATATTATAATTTGGTTTTTAATCCCCACAAAAATTTTCAGCTGTTTGTTCACAAACGTTCTAATTTCCAGAACCCTTAGTTGCCGGATAATAAAAATAATACAAATTTTTTTAATTTTTTGATGAAATATGTTCAAAAATACATTCAAAAAAAAGTATAATTTTTTTCAAAATTTTTCAAAACCTTTTACGCAAAAAAAACAGATGCGGTACTTTAAAGTACCGTCAGGCTGTGTAGAGTAATTTAGTGTGGTAATAAGTTATTAGGTGACTAATGATAAATACGGAGATTTTTATCAATTTATTTGTAAAAAATACATCAATATTCAACATCGTGATATATATTGAAACAGTTCTTCTTCTCATTCGAACACAGATAAACTTTGCAGGTAGAACTATTGTGAATCGCTAAAAACCTCCTTTCTGTCCTCTTTCTAATAAGAAGAAGAGCACTGACAGATGATAGATAAGATGTTAATGTTAAGAGATGATTTTTGAATTTTGTACTTTGTAGTAATCTAATTCTGATTGGGGAAGTGACCGAATTGATCGAAAATCAGTTACTGGTTATGTAATAAAGTTATTTGGAAATGTAGTATCATGGGTAACAAGAAAACAAAACTGTATAACGTTATCAACAACGTAAGCTGAACTAGTAGCTTTATGTGCTTGTGTTATAGAAAATTTATTTATGAGAAAATTATTAATTGATTTAAATATTGAAGTAAAACAAATAACAATTTTTGAAGATAACCAAGGGTGTTTAGCACTTGTGAAAAATCAGGGAAATAACAAGAGAGTGAAGCATATGGATTTAAAGTATCGATTTGTTACCGAGTGTGTAGAGAAGGGAATTTTAGATTTAAGGTGTGTTAGTTCTAAAGAGCAACAAGCTGATGGGCTTACAAAAGGCCTACCTGTAATGAGTTTCTCTACATTTAAGAATTTTCTATGCTTGAAAGGTTTTTAACGAGGGAGGGTATTGTGAATCGCTAAAAACCTCCTTTCTGTCCTCTTTCTAATAAGAAGAAGAGCACTTACAGATGATAGATAAGATGTTAATGTTAAGAGATGATTTTTGAATTTTGTACTTTGTAGTAATCTAATATAATCGGTGGAAATAAAACTTAAATATGAAAGCAGTTTATTTTATTATATAGCCAGATTGATGATTAAAGAAAACAAAAAGAACATATTGAATGAGGTCGCGATTGTACACTTTGGCTGCTGCATACCTCACATCTACCTCTTTGGGCACCATATTTTACCCAGTGGGAGCCTCTATTTAAAAGGCGTACATCGGATGGGACTGAATAATATGTTCCTCTTCTTCTTCTTTCTGGGTACACATCACTATTCGGTCTTCGTCGTTTTGATGGAGTTTTCTGAAGTTTGTGAGCCATCAGGCCCATAGCAACTCCTCTTCGAAAATCTAAAAGGGATTGGTTTTCTCGTATGTCGCAGAATATTATATAAGCATTAACGAATGCTATATGTATTAATCCCCAAAATAGCCTATGCCACCACTTCTTACTACGTCTGTCAAGTCCATAAGCAGTTCTCAAACGATCAGCATGGTCAACACCCCCCATGAATTTATTGTAATATTTTACAATCATGGGAGCAACAATATCAGCCTTCGTACCATCTTTTTGGGTCCTTTGAACAGTTATTTCCTCACAACCGTGGTAATTACTAGCAAAGTAAACAATTTTATTGTCCTTCCATTTCCACACTCCAATATCCATCGACGAAATCCTGTAATCAAAATCTCCGCGCTTCATGGATTTATCAGCTGTCAAGTTCTTAGGAAGAAACTTTTTATTCGGTCTAATTGTTCCACATGCTAAAGTTAGTTTACTTTTTAACTTATATAAATCATTCTTTGCTTTCCCCATTCTTCTTCAGTAAGATGCAGAACTACACGGGCTCCTAGTCCAAAGTCCTTATACTTTTCTTCAACTATGCTGTGTTTTCCCTGGTAAATTTCAAATTTCATAATATACCCATATTGATCGGAAAGACACCATAGTTTGTAGCCTCTCTTGATAGGTTTAAGAGGATTGTACTGCTTTAGAGAGCTCCGTCCTTTGAAAAGTATTATCGATTCGTCAACCGAAAGCTCACGAGTTCCTCTATAATTTCTTGAAAAATTTTCGTTCAGTTTGTCTATCATTGGCCTTATTTTTATAGTTTATCTTGAGTTTGTGTGTTAATATTAGTATTGTCGTTTATATGAAGATTGCTCAATATAGCATCAAACCTGTATCTGCTCATTGCAGCAGGAACGATTGCAGTTTTTAGGTCTTCGCTGTTAGACCAATAATGCCTCCAATTTGGTAACTTGTGATACCCCATGAACATGTTTATTCCTAAAAATGTTATCAATTCATCTTTTTTTATATTCAGAACCTTATTCTTTTGGACAGCGTATAAGTTGCTCTGATAAACTATATCATCAATTATGGAACCTTTTTTTTTTTTTTTTTTTTTTTGGGAGGTGGAATCTTCTAAAGACCGTCTGGGATCGGGTGTTAGCCCTTTACCCAGGTGTGTCGGATTCAATCTCTTACGCTTCACCGCGTGACGAGACCGCCTACCGACTAAACCACCCCCTCTTTCTCCGACCGACGGGCCCGGAACCGCTCTTAGCGAGCATATCTGGCCCATCAGCCTTACTCTTAACTTCCCTCTGGCACTTTTCGCGTGCATTACATGGATTTGACGGCCTCCCGGCCTCCCTCACCAGCACAAGGCTCGGGCGAGACTGGTCGGTGAAGCTACCGTCCTGCTCAATCCTCATTCTGGCGAGACAGCCTGGTTGCCACCCCTTCCACATTGAAACTAACGAGTAGAACCAGTTGGCAATTAACAGTAACACCATTCATTCATACTTTCATCAATTCAGTTCCGCATTCATACCCTCATTCACTAATTTTCGGGGTATCGGGACATCCGACGGGATTGGATGTAAAAAGTCTTTTCCCGTCCCATGTCCCGCGGCCCCGACAATTAAATAAAATAAATAAATAAATAAATAAAAATAGATAAAAAATAAGTTAAAAGTAATGTAGATAAAATAAAAATAAAAACAACAGCTAAAATTGGTATAGATAAGATATAGTAAAAACGATAGTAACTTGAATAAATAAAATGCAATAAAATAAGTAAATAAATAACACATTTTTTAAAACAGTAAATAAATATAGCGGTCACTCCATCTGCAGCCGCCTCTCTTTCTCTTCCTTGTGCTTTATGGTTTTTGTAACAAAGGCAATGATCAGTTCGAAATCGTGATTGCTGTCGATGGCTTTATCGATCAGCTCGTGAGGCTCGCCTAGTGGAGATCCCAGGCTCAGCTGCAGTTCGTTTCGCCCCGTGTGGTATGCAGGGCAGTCGAAAACAACATGCTGCGCATCGTCCACCACTCCACACTCAGGACATAGATCGTCTCCGGACCTACCGATTCTGTGGGTGTATTTCCGAAACGATCCGTGCCCCGTCAGAAACTGCGTGAAGTAGTAGTTGACGCGCCGATGCCGACACCCGTACCATCTCACTACATCCGGGACCAGGGACCTCGTCCAGGCCGCCTTTTCGACTTCGGCTGCCCATTCCCTCTGCCACATCTCCAAGCTTCTGGCTCTTTCTTGTGGCCCTGAACCAACCGCCCCGTTGCCCCTCTGATACATTCGAGCTCTTTCCCTGGCCAGGATGTGCACGGGTACAGAACCAGCCACTACCTGTAAGGCAATGGTAGATACAGTTCTGTACGCGCTGCACACCCTGATCAGAGGTTTCCTTTGAGCCCTAAGGAGCATGTCCTTATATTTCTTCATCTGGAGGACCTCGTGCCACACGGGGGCCCCGTATAAGATGATCGATAATATTGATTGTAACATAACTGATCTCTTCTGAGATCCGGGCCCCCCTATGTTTGGCAATAATTTGTTCAATGCTGAGGTCCTCCCTTCCGCCTTTCGACATGCTTCTTGTATGTGCTGCCCAAAGGTAAGTCGGTCGTCGAAAGTAATACCGAGATACTTGACTGTCCTTTGGGGTCTTATTTCGGAGCCTTGATATTTGAAAACCAAGTCATCCCTTTTCCTTGGTCCTCTCAGAATTATTATCTCTGTTTTGTCTACTGCTAATTTTAAGTCGTTCTTCTCGATCCACGCTGCGGTCGTGTTTATTGCTTTATTTACCTTTTCTGTTATGCCCCAATTCTTATCATCCTCAACCAATAAGGCTAGATCGTCTGCGTATGCTATCGCTTTGACTCCTTGTCTCTGCTTGTGAATTTCTAGTACCCCATTGTATAACATGTTCCAGAGTAAGGGTCCCAGGACTGACCCCTGGGGTACTCCCGCGGTCATTTGTTTCTTTTTCTTCTTGGATATGCATACGGATCGTTCCGAAAGGTAGTCCTTTATTATATTGGACATATATTCCGGAGCCCCGCTTTCGACTATTCGGTCTACTATGAGGCCCCAGTTTGCTGAATTAAAAGCATTTTTTTATGTCCAACAGAACAAGAACTACCCATCTTTTCTTGCTTGATTTGGCCGCGTTCCTTATCCAGGTCGCGGCGTCGATTGTCGATCTGCCTTTCCTAAATCCGTACTGTTGGTTGGATAAGACTCTCTCATCTTCCAACATGCCTTCCAGCCTCTTCTTGATAAGTCTCTCGTAAAACTTACCAAGGCAGTCCAGAAGGCATATTGGACGATAAGAGGTCGGTGAATCAGGGGGTTTCCCGGGCTTTAGGAGTAGAACCAAGTTTGCCTCCTTCAAGTCCTTGGGAAACTCTTGTTTCTGCAGTAGATCATTAAATATTCTTCTGATCAAACCTGGTTTCTCAGTTGCTATTATCTTTATTGCCTCTGGTGGCAGCCCGTCAGGGCCGGGAGCTTTCCCTGTCTTCGTATCCTGACCAGCGGTTTTCACCTCTTCTTCTGTGAACTCCTCTATCATGGTTGGGAAAACCTTGGTGAAATCTGGCATGTCCTTGGTGGGAAAGAGGAGTTCAGCTGATCTCATCCGCTGGTCTTCGTCGAGTCTATATGGGGCCATTATCTTTAAGGTCTTCATTGTGATTTTGTATGCATCACCCCATATATCCTCGTCGAGTGCTTTTATAAGGGTCTGCCACTTTTCTTTTTTCTCTTTTTTTATTGTATTATTTAATCTTTTCTTCAAATCCTTGTATGTATCTTTAAGCTCGAGGTTGCCCTGGCTTCTCGTATAATTCCTTCGAGCTCTGAGGCATCTCTCCCGTAGATCTTCTATCTCATATGTCCACCAATAGGCGGATTTTTTTTCCATGTTTCTTCCTCTCGGTAGCCAATTTTGCCGCATTTTGTAGAGCTGTTCGAAGTTGGCCGAGGTCAGAAATCTCATCTTCATTTATTTTTCTGACCTCCGATAGGTACTTGTTTTTGTTGAAATATGATTTTGCTGTACCTATCGACCGCTTTATCCCCCCTTTAACCTTTACCTCAAATTGTATATATCGGTGGTAGGTGAAGAGCTGATCGTCGAGTACATCCCACCCGTACACATTCCTGGATAGCCCTTCGCTCGCGAATGTGATGTCAATGTGTGATTGGCTGGCCCCCCGTACGAAGGTTGGCTTATTGGCCATATGGATATATATATGGAACCTAAAAGGCAAATAAAGATGTCAGTTCCAGTTTCGCAACCAGCAAAAATATCCTCTACTGTACGTGTTGGGTACATATATTCTGGAGATGCAGTAGTTACTTCTCTTTCACGCCACTTTCTATCTAAAATTGCCTCATTCTGCTGACTCAAGTCAATTTCATGCAATGAATTTACCTCGACATCTTCTGTTATATCATTTTCTATGGACTGAGTCACATCTACTTCTAATGTACCTGAAGGTTCTGGTACAGCATTGTTAGAATTAATTAATGACTCATCATCATTATCTGATTCTTCGTCAGTTTGGAAATTTAGGTCATCCGGTATATCCTCAAACAAGAAATTGTCAACAATATTTAATAATTCCGCATCACTTAGAGGTTTTTTGCTAGTCCAGTCTATTTTTTTCCATCTAAAAAAATGAAACGGGTTAGAATATAATAAGAAACGATAGTCGCGAAACAAATTTATGTCCATAAATTACTTCCAAATGCCTGACGATACTTTTACGTCCGCACCGAAAAGTATCAGTTTTCTCAATATTTTTATAGATAATTTTCAATTTATTGGCACATGTGTTACAGATGACAAATCACAACACAATAGTTAGGTTATGCACTAATATCGTTATTGTTTTAGAGCTAAAACAGTGTTGCCGGTTAATTGAAATTAACTTATATTATTCTCTATAAGCTACTTTAAAGTACCTATCGGAAAAAATCAAGGTAAATATAAAGATGTGTTTTAGACATATTTTTAAATAAGTGGTACTTTAAAGTACCGTCCGTCAACTAAGGGAAGATAGATATTGCAAGCGTATATTTACATTATAGTAGGTTTCCTTTTAGAGTTCCTTGACCCCGCTTTTAGATACCCTTTGAACTGCTCTTGAGAAAGAAGCTGGTTGCTTACTGTTGTATTATTTTCTGAACCATGTTTATCAGCAACATTTTGTGTTGACGATTTTACGATGACGATAACCAGTAGTCGTTATAATTTACTTGATTAAATAACATAAAGGTGTCGATAGGTTGTACCCTACTATAATGTTACTACAATGAGGTAGTAAGTTGACTACAGTGACTGCAATGGTTGTCGTATATGACTTTTATTATCATTTTTCAAGCTAACTATAGATTCAAGATTCAAAGATTCAAAATTTATTTAACTACGTTTACAAATTTTACATTTGTTTCTAGCAAGTCAATTATATGTATAAGTAAAAAAGATAATATATAACATACACAAAATACAATAGGAGATGAAAATACTTAACTGTTCTGATGTTATTTGCACCTCTTGTGCTATAGTTATGTAAGTCAGAGTGTTTAAGTATCAGAGTTTTTATGTATTTCTACATTAACGCTGTATAGCCATATCTTATATTAATAAACAATGATTTGCAAGATTCCAAATAGCTAACTATTGCAATTATTCTTATTGCTTTTTTTGCAATTTAAATATTGTTAGGGCATTGCAAGAGTTTCCCCATAGAATAACACCATAGCTTAAAAATGAATGAAAAAGAGAAAAGTACTTTATTTTCAAAGTATCAATACTTGTAACAAGTTTTAATTGTCTGAGTAAAAATAAGGTACTAGAAAGTTTACCTTTGAGATGGTCAATATGGTTATACCAAGTCAATGTGTTGTCAAGTGTTATGCCCAACAATTTGACATTATTTTTTTCAAGACTCACATCGAAGGTAGACGAAAAAATTAAATTTTGAGTTTTGTTATCATTTAGTTTCAGTTTATTTGCTAAGAACCATGATTGTGCATTGGAATTTACATACTCAGACGTGGTTTCTAAAACTGAACGATTTTTATCAGAAAAAACAAAAGTAGTGTCATCTGCAAATAAAACTGTTTTAAATGGAGCCATGGAATTGAGCAAGTCATTAACATATATTATAAATAATAGAGGGCCCAGTACTGATCCTTATGGAACTCCATGCTTTATCTGCTTAAATTCAGAGAAACAATTTCCGTACTTGACTGCTTGGTATCTATCCTTTAGATACGATGAGATTAGTTCCAAAGGCATACCTCTTATACCGTAAAAATTCAGTTTTTTTAGCAAAATATCATGAGAAACACAGTCGAAGGCCTTTGAAAGATCACACAGCGTTATGGCAGAGTGATTATGCTTCTCAAGGCCATCAACTATGGCACTCATCACATCTAAAAGTGCATGTGTTGTAGAACGATCCTTTCTAAACCCATATTGTGAACTAGTAAAAAAGTTATTTGTTTCGAAGTACGATATAAGACGCTTCTTCAGAATTTTTTCGATTATTTTACTGAATATGGAAACGATGGAAATTGGTCTATAATTGTCTACAAAGTCACGATCGCCCTTTTTAAAAATAGGAACAATCTTGGAGTATTTAAATGAAGTTGGGAATATCCCGACTGAAAAAATACTATTAATGAGATGTGTTAAAGGTTTAGTAATTATTTCAATAGTGCTTTTGATAAAAGATGCGTTTAGCTCATTAGTATCCAAACAATTTGAATTTTTTAATGTTTTTATAACTGTAGATACTTCTTGTTGATTGGTTGGAGACAGAAAAAATGAATTCGATGGAGCTGGAAATTTTTGATAGTTCAAAATTGTATCGTCTGGTGTATTTGGAAGGGATTTTATAATATTCTCAGCAATTTCAACAAAAAAGTTATTGAAAGAGATACATCACAAGATATGTTGGTTGTTGAATTATGTAAACAATTTGTTTTATTTCGCTCATAGTTAATTCCTTCCTTCTTCTCCTCCACCTTCCAACACGTCTTGGATCTACTCTTTGACGTTAATATCAATTGATCATATGCCAGCTTTTTCGTTCTTTTCAACTCAGCATTGTAATGATTTTTATATATTTTATATTCGCTGCAAATGATTTCTCATATTTTTTAAGTTGTCATTGAACCAGTTTACCGGACATCTTCTGTCTTTGATAACCATTTTTTTTTTAGTGGAAAATATTGAGATACTGCAAGATTATAATTATCAATTAGAAACGTTGCTAGGTAATTAACATCAAGATTATCGTTAAAAATGTGCCAGTCTAACACGGATAAAAAGTTTCGCATTTTTAAGATACCCTTCTGCGTAAAGGCTCTAGTGCAAACACTTGACTTTTGCTGAATTGATGTTAAGCTTATACTGATATACTGGCCGCGATGATCAGAGAAACAAGGTTCAAGAACATTTGCCCGAAACTGATCTTCTTCAACATTTGTCATAATATTGTCTATACAAGTGGCAGATGTATCAGTAATCCTAGTATAGTCATGGATTGTTTGTTTTATTTCAAATGATGATATTATAGAAGTCAGCTCACTAGTATTTGCCGTTTTCACAATAAAATTAATATTAAAATCTCTCAAAATTATTACTGTTAAATTTGGCTTCATAATGGAACCTAATAAATTTTCGAAATTTGTCAAAAAAGACTTAAAATCGTTACATTTACTCGATCTATACACTGCCAATACAACCGTGTTAATATCTGGTAGAACAATTCCACAAAATTCAGATGTTTGTTCGATATTAAATTTATCACAGTTAATAGCTTCGAATTTTAAAATATTTTTAACATATAAAAAACCGCCGTTCTTTTTATTTTTCCTACAGAAACTGTTAGCAAGTAAATACCCATCGATGTTTATGTATCGGAGATTTGCTTCACTCTGCTACTGCTCTGAGAAGCAAACAACATCGAAGGTAAATTCCAACAAATATAAATCTATCATTTGTACTTTATTTGCTAAACATTGAACATTAACATGGAACATACTCACCAGGCTTTCGCTATTCAAAATATGAATTAGTTTTTCAGGAACTTCTAAACTTCCTACGTCTCGACCTAGATTGTTTCCATTTGTGCGGACTGCTGCATTTCCACTACAGTTTTGTAAAGGCTCGATATTTTTGATTTCAAAGGGGTTTTCTTCCCGTGTCTCTACTGTAGGCACATCTGTAGCTGTAATTAAAGTTATGAATTGTCTGTTGAAGGCGTTCTTTCCCGAAAATTTTTAATGAATTTGATCTTCTTACGACAGATCCACTGGGCCATATAGAAGGGTTGTATACATTGTCTAGACTTTCTAAAGAAAAGGACACTTTATAAGATGATTGCTTATCAGTTCTATTCCATTCCTCACAATCAAAACATATTTCAGGCGCCGTTTCTTTTAAAAATCCTTCAAATCATTGACACGTGAAACGTGCAGATGCCCCCGTCGAGGGAGTGTATTAAAATTAGAAAAAATTTTGCTACCGAAAATAGGTTTGTTGTATTTATTTATTTTATTTTGTGTCGGAGAATTCCTTTCGAAATCTCCTACCGGTTTTGTATTTGAACCAATATTTTGTTCAGTAGGTTTTTGTTCAGGTTCATTAGCCAACACAATTTTTTGCTCGTTTATTTTATACTAAGTGACATAGAAATCCGAACACCCAGTTTAAATGATTTTATTTCAATAAAATTTGGTGTAATTTATTTATCTTACTGAAAAAAACAAGTGATAAAGTTTTTAGCCTTATCAGTTGGAGATTCCGGTTTTTATACTTTTTGTTTTTAAAGTCACTATCAATCTAAAAATGAATATTTCAGCCGCAGTAAAGATCCAAATTTGGCGGATTGTGGTTCTTGACATTCTTTACGATTGGTTACGATGCCTAGAGTACAGAGACCTGTACGATTTCGTCAACTTAGTGAGTTTGATAGGGGCCGTATAATGGGACTTCGGGAACCTGGACTTTCTTTTCGGGAAGTTGCAGTTAGAGTGCAAAGAAGTGTAGACAGCGTGATTAGGTGTTGTCAGGCATGGCTTTAAGAAGGCCGTACGCAAAGAGCAAGGGGCACTGGACGCCGCCGTAGAACAACAGACCGTGAAGATCGCCGCCTAAGATTATTGGCCTTAAGAGACCGTTTCTCCACTACCAGCTCCATTGCAAATGAATGGTTTGCATAACACGGAAGACTTATTGGCATGCGAAGTGTTTATCGACGAATGAGAAGTTTTGGCCTGTTTTCATACCAACCACACTGGGTCCTCCCTTTAACTCCAGAACACCGCCGTAATCGCCTTTAGTGGTGCAGAGAACGGTCACTCTGGAATCAGGAATGGAACAGTATTGTCTTTAGTGACGAGTCTCGATTTTGTTTAGGCATGCACGATGGTCGAGCGTGCACGGTCGTCGGATAGAAGGCGACGTGGTGAAAGGAGGAATCCACAGTTTTTTGTGGAAAGACATGTTCATCACACTGTTGGAGTTATGGTTTGGGGTGCTATTGCTTATGGTTCCAGGTCACCTTTAATCTTCATCAGAGGTAACATGAACGCGCAGCGTTATATCCAAGAAGTTCTAGAACCCCACCTTTTACCCTATCTTGACACCCTGGCAAATCCAACTTTCCAACAAGATAATACCCGACCACATGTTACAAGAGTCACAATAGACTTCTTTCAACATAATGATGTCACATTGTTAGCATGGCCACCAAGATCTCCCGACTTATCCCCAATTGAGCACGTGTGGGATATGATGGGTAGGAGATTGCTCAATTTGCAACGTCCTCCTCAGACTCTACAAGCACTTCGAGAGGAGTTGGTGGTTGCCTGGAATGAGATACTACAAGAGGACATTGACCACCTGATCAGAAGCATGCCTAGGTGCGTTATAGAATGCGTAACACATCGGGGTACATCCACACATTATTAAAGGTAAAGGGGCTTTAAAGCAATGCAATCATTTTGAAATTTTAATTATTTACTTATTATGCTTCATTAAGTACTTATACAAAATTTTATTAAAATAAAATCATTTAAACTGGGTGTTCGGATTTCTATGTCACTTAGTATATATTTACTTTTTCTAGAATTTTTTATTGTTGTTGATGTTTTAATAGAATCTGATATTTTACTGGTAGATGGCGGTACATGTTGCAAAATGGAATTAGTATTTTGTAGTTTTAACAATAATATTAAATCTTCTTGTTCTTTAGTTCTTTTTTCAAGTTGATAAGAAAGTCTACTTACGATTTCAAGTTCTTTTTTAATAACGTCATAATCTTTCGCAAGTCTTCCACAATCACAAGATAAATTTTCACTCGTGTCATGAAATTTGTCTTCTTTATCACTATCCATTAAGATGTGAGAGTTTGCATAAAGAGTCAAATGATAACGGGTTGAGACTAATAAACTTTGCAAGTACTAAAAACATGATAGTAGGAGGAACAAGATTTCCCCATAAAATAATACACCAATGAACATTGAAATCACCTGACAACGAAACCGTTAACCAAATAGATCACATCCTAATAGATGCCAGGCATTTTTACGACATCATGGATGTCAGAAGCTACCGAGGTCCAAACACAGATAGTGACCACTTTTTTGTAATAGCAAAAATCAGAGGAAAAATTTCAAACTTAAAGAAGGATAAACATATGAAACAAGACAGAATTAATGTTGATAATCTACGCATCGAAACCGTTGCGAGATATTATAGGAGACGACTGGATGAAGAAATAGAGAGCCTGTAAGCAGGGGAAAATCTGGAGGAATTTTGGACAAACTGTAGAAATATAATATCGAAAAAGGCATCGGAAATATTGGGGACAACCAAACCACTTAGACAAAACTAATGTTTTGACGAGGAGTGCCAAGAAGCAAAAGATAACAAAAATAGAGCAGTTAGAAAACATAGAATAGCTAAGAAATCAAAACGAAACTCGAAAGTTCTACGAAAATGTAAACAAAATGAGTAAAGAGTTTAAGCCAAGAATAGGAAACAGTAAGGATGGGGAGGGAAATATCCTGAGTAAATTTAACGGCCATTATATCGAAGAAGCAGATAACACATTAGCAGATCGAGATGATTGAAGTCTATTTAACCCAAACGAAAGACCACCTACCACTGAAGAGGTTGCCTAAGCTATTAAAAAGCTTAAAAATAATAAAGCACCAGGAACTGATCAAATTTGTAGTGAGATCTACAAGAATGGTGGCGACGTCCTGCTTCAAGTACTACATAAACTTTTACTTCTTGTCTGGCAAAATGAGACCATGCCCTGTGAATGGTCGTCCTTGTATACGTAATACCCGATTTATTTCTTATAATATAAACTCGATAAAAATCCACTGGCCATTATTAGGCGGTGCATTTGTATCGGTTTTTAATAACATTTTTTTGTAAAAATAAAAGTGCATTTGTTTAAAAAGATAAAACAAAAAATATACTCTTATTGAAAATAAAAAATAATTCCTAATAAAATAAGAAATAATTCTTTATGCCCTACAGAAATGATTCAAACATTTGACCTTCTACGGCTGAACAGTATCCCAATCTGTCATAAAATCTTCTGCCGACAGATGTAAGAGTTTCTGCTGTAACAGAATTGGAGACTTCTCTTATTCGGTTATTTAATTAATCTTAATTTTAGACTCTAGCCTCAGGATGATCGTAGATGATGCTTTTTAAATGTATCCAAAAAAAGTCCATGAGAGTAAGATCTGGAGATATCGCAGGCCACTTAATATCGTCTGTTCCACTGATAACTCGATTCGGGAAAGTATTGTTTAAGAACTCCCTAATTATTCGAGCGTTGTGAACTGAACAGCCGTCTTGATGGAACCAAACATTCTCCACATTTACACCAGGAAGATTGATAACAGCGGGAAGAACATGATTCTGTAACAAATCGAGGTATACTCTACTATTCAAGTTGCCCTCGATAAAAAATGGACCTATTATGTGGTCTTCTAAAATGCCAGTCCAGACGTTAAGTTTTTGAGAACGTTGCATTTGGTAAACAACACTTCTGTGCTGGTTTTTCCGCGCCCAATACCTCGTAATGAAAGGATTGTGTCTCCCTACTAACGAAACAGAAGATTCATCAGTAACTAAAATGTTTTTTAAAAAATTGGGTTCATTATTAGCCTTCGTTATTAAAGTTTCACAAAACTCCATTCTTCGAAAGTAGTCGTCTAGATAAAGCTGCTGCGTTTTCGAATATTTAAAACTCTTGTAACCATGCTCTTATTTTTCCATACTGTCGTCACAGTAACATTGCTAACATCTAACTCTCTGGCAACGCTTCTACTTGAACGTGTTGAATCTACCTCTATTGTTGCACAAATTTGCGTATCCGGTATTCTCTTTCCTCAACTTTATTTGGTGACTCTTCTTGAGCATGACATTTTCTGCAATTTTTAAGAGCAATAACAGCTCTCAAAATTGTTAACAATATTATGAACTGACTGTCTCCCCTCAAAAAACACAGGAAATAAATCTACACACTGTTATCCAGAATTACCACCATAAAACCATTTTAATATTTAAACCTTTTCTGCGGGCGTATAGACATGTTGTTTACAAAAATAAATTAAAAATCTACGCTCTTATTACTTTAAACAACCACTGTATAATGACAAATTGTTGGTAACGGAGCAACGAAGGTTCGTGAAAAGTCGACGACGCGCAGTGTTGCCATTTATAGTGTGTATATCTAATTTTAAACCAAACGTACTGTATTTGATTATTTGTTATTTTTTAATATGTTTTAATTTAGTAAAATTTGCTAAAAATACTTTGTTAGAATTGATAGAATGAAAACATTGTATAAAGCTTATTTGTTTCTTTCAGGTTTTCTCAATGCAAATCCAGCTCCACACTTAAAAGCACGCGTAGCAAACTACGGCTTAATGGACCAAATTGCTGCACTGCACTGGATACAGCAAAATGTAGCACTGTTCGGAGGTGATCCCAACAATGTGACGTTGGCGGGTCATGGGTCAGGAGCCGCTTGTATCAATTTTCTTATGATATCCCCCACAGTAATGCCAGGCCTATTTCATAGAACAATATTATTATCAGGATCAGCACTTTCGTCTTGGGCACTGGTAAGTGTTAATATTATATTTCTTTTCTTATTGTAATTGTTATAACAATAACTTTTGTTATAATTAAAGTAATTTATATTTATTCAGTATATTAAATAACATCGATATAAGTATATAGGGAAATAATAAATTAAGAAAACAAAAAACAAATCGTAGTAAACTGAGTGTGCTGAAATTAGCTTAATGGTAGGGGGTTCTAGGTCAAACAAAAAAGCTTGGCAAACTATAAACTCTCCTAGTAGAAATACAAATGAAAACGAAAAATAAATCTTGTAGAAAAGGAACATCTAAAAGGCTACTAAAGCAATATATTGAAAGATTCTTTGGCTATACTTTGGCACTAGTACAACCCTTAAGTATCAACATTTTTAAGTTTTTAAAATTACTGTTAAGGATACAATCTAACAAAATTCGCCATTTATGATTTCGGTTTTAGGTTAGGTTATCAAAACAAACAAAGTTTTGCTGCTTTATTTTTCTAGAAACTTTTTAAGTTTTGAAAGCATATTAAAAATAATAGGTACCTAATAGGTAATTTGGTTATTGCTTTTTATATTTCATAAATAATAGACTGCAAAAAGCCGAGGATTACTGAAATATTTTAAGTTAAAATTTTGAGGTTATAATGACCAATAATTGTAGCGTTTGTTCCCAAAACATTCGTACTGACGAAAAGAAAATACTAGCATGCGACAGTTGCTGTTCAAGGATACACATTGCAGATGGGCAGAGATACGGGGAATTATTTTGTAAAAATGTCTATAGGTGATGGATTTTGACAAGAGCTATGAGCTTGTAAATAACAGGTAAACTTGTGTACTGCACCGGCATGACTCATAGCTCTTGTCAAAATCCATTACCTCTACTTATATACTTTTGCACTGCCTGTCGTGATGCATTTAAGAGTGTTCCTATGTTTGTGCGAAGATTTGCCAAGCTTGAAGAAGAACTCAGTAGTCTCAAACAAAAGACTACGTTAATGGAAAATAGCAATTCACAGACAATAGCCAATTCACTTTTTTATGAAGTACAACAACGTATAGATAGACTCAAAATCGTATGATTTATAAAACTCCTGAATATAACTCTATTGTATTAGCTAGCCTAATAAATCAGGCCTTTGAACTGTTACTTTGTGCCATTGAAGAAATATAGAACTTCAACTTTTCCCAAGTGGTTCTCTGCTGATCTTAGAAGACTTACTCTGGAGAAAAAATATGCTCACTATATTTATGTTAATAATCGGTCTGATGATGACTATATTAGATTTTCCCACTTAAGAGCTGAATGTAAACAACTGTCTGAAATTTGCTTCAGAAACTATATTTAATGTATATATACTGGTCTAAGAAATTATCCAAAATCATTTTGGAAGTACATCAACGATAAGCGATCTAGTCATAATCTACCTAACTCCTTATTAAGTCCATCTGCAACAAATGGTCAAGACATAACTAATTTATTTATGAACTTGTCCCAAACTGTGTATTCACCACATAAGGTCCATTCGTTCAACTCGGGCATATTTTGACAGATTCATAGCTGGAAACCTACAACACAAAAGTTCCTAGCTCGCAGTATTAACAGCTTAAATAAACTTTTATTACAGACTTCGTTCATTGAAAAAAGAAGAGTTATTATAAATAGTGGAAGTGTATACAAAACCCATAAAATTTTGGGTAGTATATATTTAACATTACTATTTATTATATGGTGCAAATAAATAAACATTAATTGTCGGTAATTCGTAAAGTTCCATTTTATTTACTATTTACTTTGTTTACTATTAATATTGGCTATGAGTACGTGTGTTTGGTTGTATAGTAATTTCCAGCCACTTCTAGTCTGTCAAATAGTAACTAACTTCGCAAAAAAATAATTACTAAATTCACTAGACAGTTCGGACTGGAAATAGCGAACCGACTATAACAACAACCTTTACGTACCTATCCATCCATCAAATAGCAACTTTAGTACAAATATTTGTCCTTCTGAGATTACCATGGCTAATATTTTTAATGTCATAAATGAGCTGCCCAATAATCTTACTGCTGATCCAGATGGAGTGCCTAATTTTTTATTAAAAAAGTGTTTGTTAAATATTATTATTATTGTTTAATAGATCTCTGAAAACCTTTATGTCTCCTTCTTCATGGAAAGAAAGTTATGTTGAACAATATTGAAAATTATCGTAGCATTTGTATATAATCTGCAATCCCTAAGATCTTCGACTTTCTTATAGCAAAACAACTTTCTTGGTTATGTAAAGGCTTAATATCTCAATGACAACATGGTTTTTATAGCAACAAATCCACTGCAACAAACTTGGTTTGCTATTAATCTGATATATTATCTCATATGGAAGACTGTAAACAGGTAGATGCAGTATACACAGATTTTTCCAGAGCATTTGATCGTCTAGATCACCAAATACTTTTGGGCAAATTAATCAATGTAGGCTTTTATGTCAGGTTTGTTGAAGGGATTAAAAACTCTACATCTGAAGGAAGTCAAAGAATCAAAACAGGTTGTTATCTGTCTGACAGTATCTCAGTAACATCTGGAGTTCCTCAAGGAGGCCACATTTCCCACTTCTTTTTAATATCTTCGTTAACGACATCACTTCCTATTTCCTAAACAGCAAATGTCTAATGTTGGCAGATGAGTTGAAATTTTGTAAAGTTATAGTTAACTTAAAAGATCAAGCCTTGCTACAAGATGACTTAGAGCGACTACAAAATTGGTGCAATCAGAACAAACTCCACTTAAATGTAAAAAAAATGTTGTTTTATAAGTTTTTCTCGTAAAGTCAATAGAATTGGAACAAGCTATACTATTGTTTATTGTTACGATATTTATCGTAACACTATTAAAAATCAGCCACTGTATTATGTTTCTTCTATTCGGGATTTGGGTGTTATCGTCGATGATAAGCTTATTTTCTGTGACTACATAAACTCTATTTCAATAAAGGAATCTAAACTTCTTGGTTTTGTTACTAGTAATTGCACGTATTTCTTCATTGATTCGACAAGATTAGTGTATTGTTTCTTAGTTGCAACTATTTTGGAATACTGTTCAGTTATTGGGTCACCCTATTTTCAGAACAATATTGATACCATAGAAAGAGTCCAGCATAAATTTTTGAGTTATTGTGCTTACCATGGCCATACTACTATTGAAAATCATGATTATTTCCGTATAGAACAACAATTATCTTTATCCTCACTCAAGAACCGTCGTGATATGTCAGGAGCTATATTTACATAAGATCGTACATGGATTTATTGATTGTCTAAACCTGTTAAGCCAGATTAACTTTAATGTTCCCCATCAACCTCTACGTTACCACAATGTTTTCAATATTCCTTTCCACAGAACAGCCTATGGTATTCACAACCCATTGGATAGATACATGGGGCTATTAAATGTTCTCGATTTTGATATTTTCAATATAACTTTAAATCAGTTAAAAAGATCCCTTGCTTTGTGATATGTCTATTGGGATTGTTGAATTTTGTTCTTGTTATATTTTGTTCAGAGACAGAGTTCTTTGGAATCAGACAATACATAACACCACGATGACCACTATACCCCCTCCAGGGGTTCAAGACTAAAGATAAAAAGATACCAACATTTAGTGGTCTTAAAGTTTTCACAGATAAAAATTGTTGCATTTACAAGGGTTACATGCAGTTCTTTGATCTCTCCTGTGTGTTTTTGGTTTTGAAAAGAATAGATCTCAGTGTGTTGGTTCTTTAAATATTGTTATGATATTGTACTTATTTCCTCTATTTATTTATTTTTCTGACAAGCCTTTTAGATATGATATTGTTATATTCAAATCCGTTCTTGTAAGCATTTCTGTATCGTCTTTGATATTTTTTGTTTTCTTTCTTCTTGTATATTGGTTTCGTGTAGCCTTTAGTTGCATATTCAATATCTTCCCTAATATGATTAATACATTCAAAAGTGATGGTAAGTTGTCGTTTGGCTTTTCCATAATGAATTTGAATGATCTTTCTTTAAGCGAGGCATTCACGTTCCGATATTTAGTCCAACTTGTCGTCCAACCTCCGAAGTTGGATCCGATATTGGACCATGAGTGAGCTTGCTGGATTATTGGAAATCTAGTTGTACGAGTCGGAACATTTAGAGAAACGATTCTAAGGTCCAATGAATGGAGGGGTCGTAAGTCGGATCAAATCTTCCCTCAGTCAGCGCTTGACCTAAGGTACCTAACGCACGTTTTTATAAGCTCAGTTAATAAGCTCAAGCTGCTTTAGACCCTTTGAGAGGATTATTACTAAAGAAGGTGCTGCTCAACAGAATAGGACCAAAAATTAATGTTTTTCTCTACATCAAGCTAGGTTTAGGCCAACTAGAAGCTGCGTAGACCAAATAAATATCCCATTGATTGTAAAAGTTCCCAAATGCACGAATTTTTCCTTCAACATGTTCTATAGGTATTTGATTTAGCAAAAGTTTTCCTGTAGGTATTTGTTCTGTTTGACATATTTAGATTGAAACCAAACTCTTTAGATACAACACTCACTCTTTGTAGAAGTCTCCTGTGGTATTTTAAGCTGTTAGTTGTGATGGTTTTATCTGATAGTTTCAAATCATCATTATTCTGAGAGCATCTGAAGTATTTCGCTAAAGATAGCTCCTGATTATAGACTAGAAAGTGGAAGCGATAACACACTTGCTTTTCGAACACAGTTCTTTTAACGCATGCATATGTCTTTTACATAAAATCAACTTAACACATACAAAAATAGAAGAAATCAGTATTTATACATTAGTTTATGATTTATATAACAAAGCTTACACATCACACAAAAATTTACAGTCTAATATCAAAGCAAATGTATATATTTCAAATAAAGCAACAGATATACACCTAGCGGGATTGATAGGATATTAATAAAAAATGCGTAGTTGCTTTTTATTAAAAAATAGATAATTTTACAAATAATAAAAGATAATATTTATATATTTTTATAATATATTAATAATCCATTTCATAATGAATTGAATAATAAACCTTACGCGGATATATTAAATATATATATATATATATATATATATATATATATATATATATATATATATATATATATATATATATATATACGCAACGTGCTTTAGAAAAGTAGTAAAGTTGAAATATCTTTCCTAAAAGATCACAAGTGCCAGTAAAACAAAATTAGCTTTTGTGCGCCTTATTAGGGAAAGTTAAAACCTCAGATAGTCCGGGAATCTTCATTAGCATTAATTGGCCATTGCGCTTCGTAATACAAGAGCCATTTAGGACCTTCCTACCGTAGGTGACTATCAATTAAATTCTTAGGATTAAGACCCCAGTTGCCGAGATTTTTTGCGTGCGGTTTAAAGTATCTCTAATAATTTGAATCAGTTGGGACTGAATTTTGTACGACGAAATTCTCTCATTTCTAAGACTAATTGTTCTTGAATGAGCACTGCAAATGAAAATGTTGATTAAGTGTAAGATCAAATAATATTTCTGACTTTTAGAAAAAGAAGCTTTGTCAGTAATAATAAAAATTATAAAACTAACAAAAAGAACTGAACAAAAAGAAGACATGCAATAATGCTTATGAAGAAAAGAAAACAAAATAATATAATATAATATGCTGTCTTTAGTTAGTACCACATTTTGTCTCCATTGCTTCTTAGTCTTTACTTGGTTTCTTGCTTGTTCTTTGCTAATTCGTCTTGTCTCTAGGATTGAAGTTACATTATCGTCCCATGTCTTCATTGGCCTGCCCCTTGGTCTCTTTATTTGTCTTCTCGCTTTTCATACTTATGTAACTGGTCTTTCTTGATTTATTCTAATCATGTGTCCATACCATCTTAGTTGGGCTGCCTTAATTTTTTACCATATACCATCTTTTAATGTAATTCTCAAACTTCTTTGCTTTTTTCTTGCCTGCTAGCTTGTCTGTATATTCGGCAAAACGTTGAAACATCAAAACCAATTTACCCAAAAAAATAATAGAATGGAGCTTAAGTAGCCCATGTTTCATTATTTCGGTATTTTTTTCATCAAAAAGTGTTTTGATCAAATAAAAGGCAGATATCGAGCACAGTTTATTAATTAAATCTTGGCCACATTCAAGTTTATTGGTTGAATATATATCATATTCACGGTTTATTGACCATATCCAAATTTGATTGGCTGAATTAATTGGTATTATGAAAATCTATTGACCATTGGAGGACCTAACCATTTAATTGGGAGTCACTCACATGGCTCACAAATTAATTGGTTAAGCATTGGCAGCGTTGATTATTGTTTTTTTATTTTTTTAATAAATATGATTGGTTAAAATTTGTTTTATTTGCTATCATCTAAGGGTTCAGGTTCAATTCCTAGTTTAAGACAAGATGAACTCACACTTGAGATACTGAGGCATAGATGATAAGCTCCCATGGTTGATTGAGGTATTATTTTTATAACAGTACTTCAATTCTCTTTAGGCAACACATTGGCCTACTTTAGGAGTCAAGCAGAAGTCGAGGGGAAGAATTCGTTTATTTTGTTTTTTTGGGATATTTTTTTTTTTAAGAAGAAGGGTTATTCCCTAGTCGGAGTTACACCTGGTTCCAGGATTGATTCTCGTCTGTCTTAGCTGTTTTCCCAAAGGTCCAAATCTTACATTATTATTCCCGGACAACTCCCAGAAACCAGCGGGAAGTATCTCTCTCATTTAGAGTTTGGAGCATTGTAAATCTGCATTAAGTTTATTCATTTATTCATCTTTGTTACATTGTACATAAATGGTGGAAGGTAGCATATAGTATTAGATTATATATATATATATATATATATATATATATATATATATATATATATATTTGGATAGGTATTAAATTTAAAAAAAAATTGTTTATAAAAGGTATATAAATTAAAAAACCCAAACGGGATATGTCATGAAGACAAAACGTTTCGGAATCCATATTCCATCATCAGTGTCTAGGTGTACATGTTTTGAGCCACTAAATATCTGGGTAAAAATCCGTTAAAAGTTATATATTACAATTTAGTTTACATTATTTAGTCTTATATATTAGGATGTTAAAGTTACCAGTGGATATGATAACATGGTAACGTATGACTCCACATGAAGTTGCTCGTCCTGAGACGAAGTATCTACGAGGATTTAATGATAGCAACTGACTCATAGATGATAGCAATCAGTTGCTAAAATTGGATGTTTCTGCTTTTTATTTCTTTTTTGTTTCACAAGTTTGCTTTCTGCGTTCTCTTATGTCTTTTTGATTGTCTCAGCCACATTTGGTAAGCTTTCTTCGTTTCTTTAATTTGGTTTTCTATCTTTGTTGTCCACCAATTTGGTTTTTGATTTTATAATTTATCTAGCCATTTTCCTTTTCAATGACTTCTTCTGCTATTAAGTGTATTTGGGTTTTATGTTATATCGTTTTTCATTTGTTATTCCTGTTGTATAGTCAATCTGGTTTTTAATAACTTTTTGTGAACAGTCAGCTGGAGCTTCCTAGGTATAAATCCTTCGATGCGGTAACTGAAAAAAAGGACTTTTTTATTTACCGAATCCATCGATCACACTTTATCATTCTTAAAAAACTGGATAAGCCAAACTCTTTTTTCATTTCTTACTCCTAAATCAAAGAATCCTTCTTTGTCCATTTTAGTATTATTTTCCTTTGCTGAAAATCAAATGGAGAAAAAAATAAACAGAATGGAATACTCGTAGTTTTAATCATAAAAGATCGCAACGAATACCCTAACTAGATCGAGGTCAGGGAAACACGGTCTGGCGTAATCGACACATTACTATGACAAACAAGAAGAGACTTGTTTCAACTCTGGTCTTTTCCATATATTACTATGCATGCGAGACATGGACAGTCAAAGAATCAGATAGACAACAGATCAGATAGGGAAACAGAGGTAGAGGAAAACCGAGGAGGAGATGGAAGGACTGTATGGCAGAGGATTTGAGATAGAAAGCTTTAAATGAAGAAAACATAATGAAAACAAATGAGTGGCGAAGAAGAGTAAGAAACAGCTTTACGTGAAAAGGAAAAGCTGAGAAAGAAGAAGATAAAGACTTGGGATAAAGAATTACAAATAAAACTATTACAGCGAATAATATTTGTGCTTTCTGAATTATACTAAAGCATTTGATACCAATTATTAACGCATAATGTGAAAGATACAATATTTTTAATAAAAAAGCTTACAAAAAAATATTTTTTGATAATTATACAAATAAAATAAAAATGAACAACAAATTCCGACGAACTCAATGAGAAATTGGGAGTAAGGCATCGATGTATCTTGTTAATTGATATCTATCTTAATTGACAACAATATATCGATTAAATAATAGTATTAATGGCCATCGAAGATGGACTTGGAGAAGGAGCAACCGGGGGTAAAAGATCACAAAATTGAGCACGCCAGTGGCGTGTTACTCTGACAAGCCTTCGAGATGAATTAGAGAAAGTAATGAGAACAATATTGGAGTTCACGTCACGGGGTTTAATATGATGGAGCAAATAATTCCTGAAGATCAAATGTTCTCGTTTAGTCGTAAAAAATGAGTTTTATCTTTAAGAAGTATGTTTAGTTGTTAATACAGCCCTCTTTTAGTTTATTATACTTTGTATAATTTTTCTCCAATAATTGAATTTCATCTTTTTTTAGATTTCAGAGATTTTATTTTCGAAAATAAAAGTCAGACAAAATAGACAAAATCAATTATAAAAAAAAAAGAGGTTAGTCTTTGTATGTGGGTATATTTTATTTTATAAAAACCCTTAAAAGGGCAACATTACAAGCACGAACGTTTTCGGAACAACTGTTCCATCATCAGGTTAAAATGCCTAAAATAAGTATAAACCATTTAATTACAGCAAACGTGGTTTAAAATTTTGACTAAGGTTAAAAAACAATAAAATGGTTATACTTACAGGTTATAACCATTTTATTGTTTTTTAACCTTAGTCAAAATTTTAAACCACGTTTGCTGTAATTAAATGGTTTATACTTATTTTAGGCATTTTAACCTGATGATGGAACAGTTGTTCCGAAAACGTTCGTGCTTGTAATGTTGCCCTTTTAAGGGTTTTTATAAAATAAAATATACCCACATACAAAGACTAACCTCTTTTGTTATACGTGGTATACAGCCAGCTACAGGAATTATTTTCCTTGTGGATTTTTTTTTAAAATCAATTATCTTTATATACTAATATAATACTAAAGTTACTAAAGTAATTTCTTAGGTTACAAAAGAGGTACAGAAGACATACAGAAGTACAAAGAGAAAAACATAGAAGTTTTTTTAATAATATACTAATAAATTGAGGTACTTTGTACTACAATCTAATTAAAAAGATCAATGAGCAGTTCTTTTCTAACGTAAATTGTTACAGTTGTCATTTTAAGATCTATAGTTTCTTTCAGTAAACTTTCTATAGATGCTAGCTTACAGTAATATGTACACTTTACACAGGTATATTAAGCTCACACAATGCTCTGCTTTTGCATTAACTATTTTCACTTCACTAACTCTAAGGGTTTTGTCCTCTTGAACCTTCTTTCTATATCTGTGTTGTCGAGGATTTGGATGGACCTAATATTCACATGTTGAAGTAGACGTTATTCATGTCTCTCACCTTTCTAAATTTTATGTTGAATTTTCTCTTCTTTTTAATGTGAACTTTTCAACACAGTGTCTTATTTACAAACTAGTCTCTCCCAGGTATTTGGCAGAATCTGCAACAGGGACCTTAATGCTATCAATTCTAATAAGCTGATATAGCTCTATTTTATAGCTGAAATTCACATGCACTAATTTTGTACCATTAATTTTAATACTACATTTTTTGTCCAATGATTGACTTTATTCACCGAGATTTCAGTTTCTTGAAGCTTCTTCATGGTCTTCTTCAACTAATAGGATAGCTTGATCGTCAGTTAAAGCAGCTATCGTATCTTCTTTAGGATCTGGAGTATCATTAGTGTATAATAGGTAGAGTAGCGGTCCCAGTACACTACCTTGTTTTAACCCCGCCTTGATTTCTTTTAGTACCATTTTTTTTTAGTTTGTGAATGAGGACCTTATGCCATATTCTATTAGAAGCTTGAGCAGCATCCAAAAAGCACGCTGAACAAACTTTCTTTCCTTCCAGTTCTCTTTCTATTAAATTATTTATTCTATGTATTTGATCCAAGGTCGAATGACTTTCCTAGAAACCAAATGATGATAATGTGGTACGAGGTTTCTTCATTTATAATTGGGTTTTATCATTTTAGCGATAGTTTTTCAAATAGATTTGATAGTATAGGCAATAGGAGATATAGCTGTGTATGATGAAGCTTTGCTATCATTATAACCTCTGTATTTTTTTAGTAAATTGTCATATGCCTAAGTTTACACGATGCATGTGAAACTATACAGAATCATGCACGAAATGTTCAGTAACGCTATAAATCTGAACCATATACCACATGAATGGTCCAAAGCACATAAGTATTACATCAATACATAAAAAGGGAGATAGGAAGAAATACGGAAACTAAGAAACATTAGTGTGATTACATGTACGAGCAGGTTCTATGCGAGCATACGGAAAGAAAAACTAAAAAAATCCTATCTCAAATAAAATCGAAGACGATTAGGTAGGATTTACTACAAAAAGATCCTGCATAGATCACATATATACACTCCAACAATTAATTGAGAAAAAAATGCCAAAAGATAGACCAGTACACATGGCAGTTATCGTTTAAAAAAAAAGACGTATGATACGTTTACTAGAAAACAACTATAAGGTAAATAGAAGCCGTAGGGCCACAGGATAAGGGCAATAACGAACGAATTTAAGACCACAAAAGGCTTACTGCAGGCATGCACTACATCTCCGACGCTCGCTATTCACGATATCCCTAGAACAAATATTAAAGTCATGGAAAAGGAAATGTGAAGGTACGAGGATACCAATCCGAGACGGCTTCTTATGCACACTAAGTTTCGTAGATGACCAAGTGATAATGGCTCAAGCTGAAGAAGATCTATCCTATGTGCTTCGAAAACAAAATGAACGAAGATAGGCAAATCAACGACACTGAAAAATTCAAATATTTAGGTTTTATAATCTAAAAGAATGGAACTACTGAGCAAGAGATAACCACCAGATTAGCACAGAGAAGAACATGTATTAATCAAATCAATGGAGTAACATTGGAATAGATAGATTACCAGAAATACGAAGAAAACAATATATAACATCTTAATACGTAGTCTAATGACTTACGAAGAAGAGACCTGGGTATTAAATAAACTAAACAGATCTAAAATTACAGCAACCGAAATGAAGTTCATAGGAAGAATTTGTAGAGACTGAATCGTATTAGAAATGAGGAGATAAAAAGAAGAATGGCAATACAACAAGATATCCTATGCTACATTGAAGAAAACCGTTTAATTTGATTTCGTATGGACACATGAGAAAAGCAGATCGTACAAGGTGAATACAAAGATTTCAGGTTGGATCCCAATAGAAAAGAGAAAAAGAGGTATACCCTGAAGATTATGGAGGAATGAAGTGGACGAGGCCATGGAAAAACGAGATCTTAGAAATAGAGAATGGCAGCAGACGTTTGCTGAATGAAGGAAGGCGACGACAGCCGTAGAAATATTTATATATATATATATATATATATATATATATATATATATATATATATATATATATATATATATATATATATATATATATATATATATATATATATATATATATATATATATATAAATATATATATATATATATATATATTGATTATATATATATATATATATACATGTATACCCGGTATTTTTAGGCGCCTCGCCCTTCCGGTAGGGATCTATGGAGGAGTATCACTGAGCCGCAAGCCCTTATCTTTTGCCGTACTGCTCCACCACAGGCCGATCAGACACCAGCATATTCTAGTCTAAGCCGCAGATTCATTTAGAATTTTAAACTTCTGCGTTAGACTTTTTGTTTTCTGTACACCGAGCTGGGAATCGAACCACTGAACCACATACAGTGAAGCGAGTGGCCGGCCGCCCAGTCCGCTTGGCTATCTGACCGACCTATATTGATTATATATGTTGTTATGATGTATTATTTGTGAATGATGAGCAATGAGTATTTTTAATAATATAATATATAGGGTTTTTATCGCAGTTCTCAAAGAATTAGTTTGTAAGTACTTTTTTAAATTATCTTTATTATATCTATTATGAAACACACATATATATCTAACCTAGCCAATGTAAATTTAAAATAAACTATCTTTAAATTGAAATTCTTATGAAACTAATTAAATTCTATAGACAATGTAAAATTTAAACAAACTATCTTCAAAATTGAAATTGTTATGACACTAACTAAATTATATTAACAAAATTTTGTACCTTTCTGTCACTGAATGCCTAAATGAACTGTTTTCCACTATATAGATTCTAATCACCACTCAATGTCTTCGTGCTTCGGTTATCCTTGTTTTTGTGAAATTACTTTTTCCAATTATCAGCTTCCACCAATTTAAAATATATTTCTTCTTAAGCATTTATAAACCACCAAGCAAACCAGCAAACAGCATTTATATTTATTCTTTTTTTCAATATACCAATATCCAATCACCAAATATATTATATATTTATATTTATTCTTCTTTTCAATATACCAATATCCAATCACCAAATATATTATATAATTTTAATATTCAATTAATACTTCTTCCATTATCCAATCACCATTTATACATAACATAATTTTTAATCTTCAATAATATTTTCTTTATACTGTTTCTTAATCTTCATTTAACTCACTATATTGAACAATTGGACCTTCTGACTATCTTGAACTTACTGAACTGTAACTGATTGACTGACTCTAACTAACTTTCATACTAAAACTGGCCATCTTGAATCCAAATCACCGAGTATTTATACCTTTTCAATCTTCCAGAACCATCTGGTAAGAAATCCTGTTCGATTTGTTCTCTTCCCTACCTATATGAATGTTCTGGAAAAAGTATATGTTCGATCCACAGACATAATCATATTCGAGAAAGTTCTTTTGTAAACAAAGGTTAAATTCTGTATTCTAGAGAGTTCCTTTCTTTTCTATCGAGAATTTTGTTGACATTTAGGCTTTTCAGATCAGAATATACACTTAAATCAGTAACTTAACACTCTAATTTAATAAACTACACATTTTAAACAACATATTATTATAACCCCACTTATATTCGTAATTATTATTTAAACGTCACTTTAAAGAGTATTTTGGTTGCCTAGTCACATGGCTCACTTAAATATATCTACAACATTATAATTACTAAAATAAAACTTTTTTTTACACTTATTACATGCTAATTTCTTAAAAATGCCCTCACATAAATAATTTTTATAAAATTTTCTAGTATATAACTTATTAAAATAACCAAATACTTTTAATATCTAATATTATCTAGTATATAACTTATAAATTAATTTTTTAAACACCAATCATCTCAATATATATATATATATATATATATATATATATATATATATATATATATATATATATATATATATATATATATATATACTGTTGATTTATTTTAAGATTAAGTCTTGCTTTTAAATCTTGTAATTACATTATTGAAATATTCCCTATACCATCTAAAAAATAAACTTTCTTTCGGCAGCAATGTACTGCTTACTGGTCTATCACAGACATGTGGTTACATGTTATTCTCTAGGAAATAAAAGTCCATATAATATTTTTTCTTAGTTCGTTACGTTGTTTTAATGCCCTATAGTCAGATAATTTTTTTCACACCTGTATATATCGGGAAAAGGAGTACGACTGTTGAATTTAATACGAAATATAGTAAAATAGTGGAGTGTTTTTGGTCAACAACAGTTGGAGAATAAAAGAAAGGATATCAGCTGCCTCTTATTGAAGACATTTCGTGTATTAAATTTAAACACATCATCAGTTTATCTACAAAATTATTTAAATAAACAAATATTTATAGATACAAAAAAATTTGCACATGGTTTACCTTACAAAAGATATGCAGCAATGTTATGATATTTATATATTATGCAGATATTTATATATCTACCGAAAACTACGTAACCAGTGGCTAATGCACATACCGTTTTTCTTAGGTCTTTTTCCCCTATATCCAACTGCTACTGGTAATGTATAAATTAGCACCGAAATTCAGTGAAAGCGAAACTCTCTACCGATAGTTGCAACGGCAAAGGCTTATGGTGTGCTAAATTGCCCCGCACGATATCGACCCGTCAGATCCAGAGTTGAAACGATTTAGCGTGTTGTGTTGAGCTACGGCTGATTGTCTTGTGATTCTGCACCTGACTTTAGTTTAAACTAGACTATCGGCTCTTTTCTTATGTACGAATCGTATTCAAAGCGCTGAGCTGGATTGAGACGACGATAAAAAAAGTCTCATATTGAGATGTAGGTAAGAAAAGTGTCCTGTATACCATTTGAAACAGTTAAAGAGAACTGAGATAATTGTTCTTTTCCCATCCGTCACATCCATCGAGTATATCCCGAGTATTTACGCTCTTTTGACAGTGATGTGCACAGTCACCGATCCGTTATTATCGTCCCAACCGCACCTGATCTATATATTTCTCTATAAAATATTTTAACAGTATACATAGTCCAGGCATAAAACCGACTGTACTAATGACTTGTTTTTATTATTAAGATCTTAAGACAAATAAATAACCCAAATATGTACAGTATCGTGTTGCCTATTATTAGTAATACCTATTTTGTAATTTCTCATTATAAAGTTTATAAATCTCAATGTGATATTGTGCAATTGTAAGTATGCCTTTAAAAAAGTGATACTCTCCCAGGTCTATGATATTGTAATATTTTTAATAATATAATTTATTTTCTTTATTTATTATCAAACGTTCTACATTTATAACACTTACAAGTTTATTTAAAGTCTTTCTTTGTACAATATAACTAATTTATTTCACACTAATAATTATATAATTTATTTACATTTATTCCAATACGTACGTTACATTTAAAAAAACTCGACGCGATGTTATTTTTCAGACTAACTGTCCTCAACAAAATTCCCTCTTTACATATAAAATGCCGTTAATCGAGAATGCCTTCGAATTCGGACGGCGACCCTCTCGACCATTCAGGTTGGCAAAACAGGTCTTTTAGCTGAGTGGCGAAATAACTAGAATAGAATAGAATTAGAAATAATATATTTACAGTTTTATTTGTCATAATATTTATCGTAACAATATTGACTATTCGGGCCTGTACATCTAAACCACTACCCCTCGGAAATTTGAAATAAATGCAGAATGATGTCTGATAAGCTGCATAGATATTATATATTTATGTATATTTGATAATATATCTGAAAAACTGCACATACGGTAGTTGGGAGTAAAAACACGCACCGAGGGACAAAAGACCGCACCTCATTTATTTTTAGTTCAGTTACAAACATTTGGCAACAGTGTGCCATATGTGTTGTTCCAAGTTTAAAGCTGATTCAAGGCGTTGTTTACAAACTATGAGGTAAATATTATTTTTTACTACCTATTACACTGTAATATTGGCATAACAAAATTAATTTGTGATAAAATCAAATTGGCATTTTTCGTTGAATTAGTTTATTCGGGTGTTTTCTTGGCTTGATTGTGGGTTATTAAGTTAAGAGTTTTCGATTGAGGTTAGGTCCTTAAAATCTCAACAAATGGTTTTGACAGTGTTGCCGAATGGGGCAAAAATACGGGAGAGTTATGGGGCAAAACTACGAATGCTAATTTTTCCCCATTATCATAAATTATTTTGTTTCTACTAATTTCGGAATTAAATATTCAATTGATCTTAGACTTAGTTTCTGTTTTCCAGAAACTACAAAAGAAAATCAGAGCGCAAGCCTTTGACAGAAGTTACTTTATGCGAAGCTCGTGAACTTATTAATAATGGCATTTCTATACGTCAGACAGCAAAAGCTGTGGGATTTCACGAAGCGACACTACAGCAAAGGTTGAAAAAAGGAAACAGTGTCCAGCCTTTAGGCAGATTTAAAGCAGTTCTAACGTAGATTTTATGCCAGCGGAAGTAGCAGAGCAAGATTTAGATGAAGGTTCAGACGATGAAGGTCATGTTTGTATCTAGTTTCAGCAAGAAGAAGAAAAACTTGTTACTGATACGATAGAGCCCCAGCCGTCATCAAAATCAGAACAGTCAGTAATTTTACCTTTAGACATTATTCCCTTCCCAGAAATTAAGATAAAAAGGGAAAGAACCAATAAAAGTTTGAAGTCAACCCTACTAACATTAACACCTAATAAGGAGCGACTTTTAAAAGAACAAGCAGAAAAGAAGGAATCAGGAAAAGAGAAGAAGAGGAAAGCATTACTGAAGAATCAAAAGATCAAATCTTAAAGTACTAAAGTTCGTGCTGCCAAAAGGAAAGTTTTCGACGAATCATCATCTGATGAATCAGTAGCACTCTTCTATCAAGAAAGTATTGATAGTGAAGGTTTTTGGAAAAAAATCATACAGATTATTTGTCGCCACAGTCTGCCGAGTAAATGATGATGGCTCTGAAGGCGTATTTTTTAAGCGACTGTCCACAATATTTCGTTTTCGTGAGACAACGGAAGATGCCTTTTTTCTGAAGGACGATATTGTTTTAAAGCTTTCAAAGCCAATAAAAACCAGCATTTTCGGATTTTCAAATTCAGTAGAATTCTCTGATGACCTCATTAAATACAGTTCTCTTGTATTTTAACGTTTTGTATTTTACGTTTGGATTTTTAATAAAGATTGATTTCTTTTAAACGCCTACTATCTCTTTTATTTGGATTTTTATACATTTTAGTTTTGAAAAAACAATATGTAAGCTTTCCTGTAATAACATTGGAAAAATTCTAAACTGTTATAATTTCTGAAGATGGCAGAAGATAACGAAACTGCGTGTTTTTGTCCCCTTCTTCTTCTTTTGGTGCCTATCCTCCGTGGATGTTGGCAATCACGTTGGTCCATACAACTTTGTTGACAGCTGCTCTAAATAGATGTATGGTAGTCATTCCTGTCCACTGTCTGATATTCTTCAACCACGATGTCCTTCTGCGCCCTTGAGATCTTCTGCCTTCTATCTTGCCTTGTAAAATTAGTTGAATTAGTTGATACTTCTCATTGCGCATCACATGCCCTAATTATATCATCTTTCTAATTTTCACGATACTCATAATTTTCAGATCTTTATTCATACGTTGGATCACGGTTTGTAACATGATGGATATAGGAAATTCTGAGCATGCAGTGATAGCACCACATTTCAAAGGCATCTAATCGTTTGGATGTTGCTTCCGTCAAGGAGGCAACACCATTTTTGCAAAACAACCCACAATAATATGTTTATTTATATTTGTTTTGTACATTATTCATTCAAATATTAATTACGGTGTCCTTACATGAAAAATAATACTGTTATTCGCTATTTTGTTTTACATCTGTATGGAAGTAATATTTCTACTGTATTTTCTCAAAAATATTGTTGTAAATAAATGTTTATAACCAAACTTTACGTTGGAAACGGCAAATCAGAAATTTAAGATTATCGAGCAAAAATTGGAGGTGACTACAATAAAAACAAGCCTTATACAGGATGGTCCTTAAGTAATTGTACAAATAGAAACCGTAGATTCTGCACTTCAAAATATTACGATTTAAGCCAACTTGCTTTAATAAAATGTTGATATTAAGAAAGATACAGGGTGTTAAATTGGAAATTTAAAATTTTATTTTTCACTATAACTTTTACGTTTGTAAATATTTTTGGACAAAAGTTTACAGTTGGATGCTTTTGAGTAGAATAAATTATAATTTTATACTTACTTTAATGTAACCAATAGAGGGCTCCACATATGCCACATGTGTGGCATAAATTTGCTCTTAACTTTTTTGCTCTTTAAGTTAGCTCTATTTGTGTTAAAAAATATTAAAGATACATTATTTTTACAAAGAAAAGGTACACTTGTTAGTAACCTGAAAATTCAACCGTTTTCGAGATAAATGCATTTTATAAGTCAGCTGCACAATAATTCTTAGTTTGATATTTGTGCGGTAAAGCACTGAATACCTGTAGATAAGCATAATTCATAGTTTATTCTTATTAAAACAACTCAAAGATGATAATGTAACATCACAAAATGCTTTGTTTAATTCATAAAAAATCCGAAAAGGATACTTATTGTTCATTACGTAAATTATTCACCCATTTTTAATAGGACAAATAGAAACTAGAGTAAATTTTTTTACATAAATGTTTACAAACATGAAAGTTATAGCGAAAAATTAAATTTTAATTTTGCACTTTAACACCCTGTATCTTTCTTAATATCAACATTTTATTAAAGAAATTTGGCTTAAATCGTAATATTTTAAAGTGTAGAATCTACTGTTTCTTTTTGTACACTTACTTAAGGACCACCCTGTATATAATTTCATAACTATTATTATTACAAACATTAATTAATTAATGTTTGTATTTTGAGAACGATTTCCGAAGTGGAAATTGAAACGTCAATAAACTTACTTTAACCTTCAATTGTCGCTTATTTCCATTAAAATAGTAATTACTTCACAACTAAGTCTTATTTTTTTTTTCTTGGTGGCTCAATATTTACTTCTTTTAGCTATAGTAGCTCTCCTCTTTTTTATATATAGAGGTTGAGTGCTTATCTTTTTGTTGTTATGATCACGTTATCTAATACGATAACGCTATTCAGAAATAAACTTACTATAAATAAGCTCCTTTTGGTAATTCTCAAAGTTCATATCGTCGTGATAATAGCCAGTTTTAGATTGGAATTCCATCTCAGATACAAACCCTTGACGAAGCCATCCTCGTCTCCAGGAGCAGCAATAATTAACCCTGTCCTTTTGATATTGGCTTCCGCCGACCGCTATAACTTTCCTCACCTTAACTATTCTTCTCTATGTAATGATAATTTAAGTAAGTCTTAATCTGAGAACAAAATTATTCGGTTTTCATTACTAAATTGTTTCATTTTCCTCAGGTAATTCACTAACCAACCCGAGAATTTCGTGTCTTTCCATTAAAATAAGTGTCGCCTGTTTTTAGTTTTTAATTAAATCCTAAATTATGAATCTGTTTTCAAAGAGTTTCTCTGCTTTCTTCTCTGTGATTCATCTCTTCCACAAACTTTCTATGCAATCGTCTAACCGTCGGTAACATTTGTCTTGAATATGAAAATTTATGAAAAACCGACGTAACAAACCTTCCTTAATTTTATTCACTTTTAGTTTGGATGTCCTTTGTTTTTTAGTAGAAGAATTTAATTTATTATTAGCAGAGTCGCTATTTTCTATTTGAGGTCCTTCCTTAATTATCTTCTCAAAAGATCTTAACCTTACTAGGGAAGCATAAAAAAAATAGTATTTTTCCTTATTGGAAAATACAAGGTGTCCAGGGACTAATGGAAAAAATCGGAATCGTGTAATTCTAGTCAAAATATTGTTAGTACTTTACATTAAATTTTTTATTACTTATTCTCCCTAGTTTTCAGTTCTCCTCTCTCTTTTTTACGATCGATCGATCCAATGTTTTAACCTTGTTTAGGCTATTGCCTTTTCAAGGAAAGGGTATTCCTCTTTTTTTCCGGAGCAAGGGGGTGTGGTAAACGTGATGACGAATGTTTGTGGAGATGCAGAGGTGGATTGCTAAAAAGCTGGGGTTCAGAAGGTGGCTGTGTGATATGGACGGTATGATGAAGTGCACAAGACGAATTGTTGACGGAGAAGGCTAAACAAGTCGAAGGGAAGCACCTCAAAGGGTTGCTAGCCATACTGGGAACGGCTCTTAATCAGCGTTTTTGACTTGCAGTTGTTAGCTGCGATATTTAATGAGGAATGATTCTAATATATCAAAATACTCATCAGGAAGTTTGTTTCCAGTGTTGTGTAAAAGTTTAGCTGGAGGGAATGGAACTTTTCTTTTAGGAACTCTGGTAAGTATTTGCCCTCGGCAATTGCATGGCGTCTTTAGTATTTGTTTGGCTTGGTTGTTCGGATTCTGTCCTTAATCGGTGTTAGATTGGCTACCTGATTTATGAGTGCTGATGGATAGTATCTGCACTTCCTCATTCAGAATCTAAGGATTTTACTTTCAGTGGCCCCAATGGTGTTAATTTGGCGGCTGTTAAGTTATGCGTAGACGCATTACTTAACATGTTGTATTCGATTAGTGGTCTTATAAAGGTTTTGTAAGTGTGCAATAATGTTTAAGATAACGTCCTGCCAATTTTACCGGACAGACCTGCCAAGAGTTTAAACCTCTTTCTTCCTGTCTAGGGTGTCCTAAATGTCGGTTTTCCAGTTGAGAGTCCTACTAAAATGAACTTAAAAATAGGAAACCGAGTTTCTGAGAATAAGGTCTTCTCCTAACAAGGTTATCCGGCCATGAACATTACGACAATTGGAAGATTTGAATAATATAAGTTGTGTGTTGGAGGCGTTTATAGTCAGTCTCCATTTATTGCACCACCTAATGACAGAATCTAGACAGTTTTGTGCTATTTTGAATACAGACAATTGTTCATGCTCTCTATGTGGCCCTGGCGTGAGGGGAGCAGTGTCATCCACATACAGAAGAAGGGTTTCCGGTCTATACTGAGGGCGGGTGATGTCACTAACGTATGGTCCTAAAGTTTTGGGAAACATTTCACCTGGTCTGATTGAGAAGCAAAATGCATTTAACAAGGAAGGACATGGAATTGAAATGTCATCAGTTATTGACATTTAATAAACAAAGCAGAATATTTTGGTTTTTGCTCTGCAAAATGTCTTATAAAATTGATATTCGTCGAGGTGTTTATAATATGGTTGGGCGAATGTCGAAACGAGATATTGTTAATATTTATCGAGATCAAAACATAAGCAAATCGACAATTTATCGCACAATCAGAGAATATGAAGAAGGGATACCATGGGTTAACTTGCGTAAAAGTGGCCGACCGCGGATTTTGAACCATATAAGAGAGGCAAGACTGATTGAAGCAGGCCAGAAGATTTCATGTTGGAAAGACTACAGTATACAGGACGTTATCGAGTAACAATATTATCTACCGGAAAAGAAGGAAAGCTCCAAAATACACAGAGGATCAATTAGAGAGAATTCCGAGATGTTGCCGCGCGTTAAGGCGAGTGCATTTCGTCAACAAGTTGATCGTGATGGACGATGAAAAATATTTTACTTTGTCCAACCTTGAGATGAAGGGTAACCATGGGTTTTACACGAACGATTACGAAAATGTACCTGATGAAATAAAATTCAAAAGTAAGAAAAAATTTGAGGACAAAATTTTGGTATGGTGTGCAATTTCTGAGGCTGGCTTTATCTCACAGCCCTACATTGGTGTTGTTCGAGGCGAAGCCTTAAACGCAAATATTTATATTCAAAGATGTCTCTCTAAATTGCTTCAGTTTGTGAACACACATCATACAATCAAATAGTCTTTTGGCCAGATCTTGCTTCATGCCATTATGCGAGGATCACAAGGGACTGGTACAAAACTAACAACATTACCTTTGTACCGAAAGCAGACAATCCCCCAACCTACCTCAGGCTCGTCCAATTGAAGAGTTCTGGGCAATATTAAGTCGGAAAGTCTATAATAACGGATAAGAAGCACAAAATCAGGAACAGTTAAGACGCCGCATATATACAAAAATTAGAGAAATTGACGCCGAGGTCGTCCAAAGGATGATGCAACGTGTCAGAGGAATTATTAGGCAAATCGAAAATAATGATCCCTTGTCTGTCATTTGAATTTTGATTTATAATAAGTATAGTTAAGTTAAATTGTTGAATAATTTAATAAAAATATAAGATTACTAATTATTAATTACTTTTGAAATTTTTCCCAAAACTTTAGGATCATACGTTATTATAGAGTGTGTATAATATATGAGTAAGAATAGAGCTCGAATAGAACACTGGGGTACTCCAGCTTATGGAGTAAAGGGTGTGGATAAAATGTCGCCAAGTTTGATCTTGTTTACCGTTTCAATATTTTGATTATTTAAAAATTCTATTGTTTTATTATTATGTTGTATTTTATCTATAGCAATAGTAGTGTTACCTTTGTCTGCTTTTGTAAACACTATGTTGTTTTCTATTGATTTATTTTTAATTCAAATGGCTCTTTTATTCTTTTTGTAACAGGAATTTTTGGTTTCAATACATACATCTGTAATAGATTTTGCAGTTATACTTTTTTCGATATTGTTAGCAGTTTTGTTTAATGCTACTTTACATTCTACACCTAAATATTCTAAAGTTTTCTGGTTATTATGTTGGTTCTGATTATTATCAGAACCTGCGCTGGGCCAGCAGGGCAGCTGATTTGTTTTCTCGTTGCTATTATTACTGCGTGGCGTGCGTTTTTATGCGGTGTAATTGTTCGTGTAAAAATTTAACGTCGTGTAAAAATAAGTGAAACCGAGTCAGATCCGTTTAGTGCTAGTGAGTCAGACTATGAACCTACAAGCTCTGATGAAAGTTGTTTTAATAGTGAAGTTGCAGGACTTCAGCTAGGAGAAAGCATCCAAAGAAAAAACGTACCTCTTTAAAAAAAACAACACATTGAACCTGTTGTCAACATGGAGCCCACGGAAGAGCCCCTAGTTGTTCCTGTAACCAAAAATAGAAAAAGTGCCAACCCCACTCTCTGGAAATGAAATATAAAAAAAAGACATTGCAGAAGGGAAAATGTGTATGAACTGGAAAGGAATACAGAAGGGACCGAGATTAACTGGATCGAACTGCAAATGCAGGTACAAGTGTTTTCAGAATGTGGACGAAGAAACAAGAAAAGTTGTCTCACAAAAGTTTAACAAAATAGGCGACAAAGATTTGCAAAATACCTATTTGGGAGGGTTGATTCAAGCTACTACTAATCAAAGAACTCAAAAAAAGACTAATGAAAGGTAAGTCTACAAACGAGTTTGTAGACATGCTTTTGGTGCAATACACGGCATATCAAGGAAACGTGTAGATCTCATTGCTCAAACTTTTCGTGACAGAGATATTGCAGCGCCACCTAGTAACAAGGGAAAGTATACAAATAGATAACCAAAAATCTAACGAAACACTCAAAAATGTGAACCTGCACATCCAGAGCTTTCCAAGGCGTGAATCGCATTATAGTAGAAACAAATCCCGTCGATTCTATTTCATTTCCAGATCTAAATGTAAAGAAGATGCATCAACTCTATTTGGAATTTTACGAACCAGAAAGTTAGCAATCCTAAATATAAACCCAAAGTTCCCTATGACTTCTACTATCGATACTTCAAAGAAAACTTCAACTACAGGTTGAGCTCACCTCGATCAGATACATGCGAAATATGTGATGTCTTAGATAACAAACGCAAAGATGTGACCCTCGGCGAAAATGAACGAAAAGTTTGTTGTTTGCACAAAGTACATTGTGCAAATATAGCGACGAAGTGGAGGTTCTGACCTTTGACTTCGAACAAAACCTTCCACTTCCAAAAATTCCTGCTGGAGAAGCTTTTACAAACGCCAGTTGTGGACATACAACTTCTGCGACCATTCTGGTAAGACAAATCAAGCACACTTTTATATGTATAATGAAACTACGGCTCGAAAGCCACCAAACAAGGTAGTGTCATTTTTGTACCACTATATAAAAAATATACTCCCTAAAAATGTTAAAGTTTTATACCTTTTCTCCAATAACGCTGCTGCGCAAAACAAAAACTCAGTAATGATTCAGTTTCGGTATTTGCTGGTGAGAACTAAGTCTATTGGCAAGATAGAGCACCGCTTTTCTGAGCCAAGACATAGCTTGCTTTCCTATGATCGCTGCTTTGGAGTTATTAAGAAGTTTTTAAGGAAGAAGAACTACGTTTTTAGCTCCCAACAATATGCTGATTTTGTTAAACAATCATCCAAACAGTTGTAAAATGAAGAAGCTCTCAGTTTCTTCTGATATTTCTGTCTATTGCAATCCTATACCTGTCAAAAAAGCCAAATATGCAGACGTAATGCAGCTGGCAACACGATTCGTTCCTATGGACCAAATGGCTTTTTACACCAGTCTCACAAGTGATGCAGCCATGGCAGAGAACCAGAAAACCGAATCATCTGGAACGGATGATGACGACCAGGTAAATGAATGAAGAATGTGTTTGCCCGTGTGTTTAATGTTTTATTTTTTTTCTGAATGCTATTTTTTTGACACCAACCTGTTTCTTTTTACAGTTTTTTTTTGTATTTGTGTAGTAGGCAAACCATAGTCGTTTGATTGTTGTAACCGAACAAAAGAGTTTTTTTTCTCTCAAAAATGATGGTAAAGAAGCATTATTTCACGTGTTTGGTGCAAGAAAGATGCAGGTCCAACTTTTTTTAAATTTTTTTTTCTTATTTTTTCAAAAATTATCTACTTGAAAATAGTCTCAAGTATTGATTAAATCTGTTTGTCATCGATTGATATTACGTCTTTCGAGTTAAAATAAAAACTTTTATTAAAAAACAGTTTTTTCAGTTTCCCAACAATTACCAAATATAGAGCTTTAAAAAATGGCGAATGCGCCGATGTACATTAATAAAATGTCAAATAACAGCCAAATGGTTTGTTTTATCTCATTCCACTAATAGTTCACATCCTTAACCATTATGACTAGCACGTCTATGGCTTTAACACAATACTCTTTACATGTTTACACTTCAAAAATAAACATACGCTCACGTTTTAATTATACTGAAAGTTTTATATAATTGAAATGAACAATATCAAAATTAAAATTAAAAAACAAATGTAAAATTCTAACTTTGAAGTTGTAGAACTCGGAAACGAAGGACTTACTTCATATAAAGTACCTACTATCATTATTTTGTCTCAAAGTATATGCTACCTACACATAGTTTCCATTAGTTTCTTAACAAGCCGTATATTTATTCTTTATTCAGTTTGTATTCTTTACAATAAAAGTAGCATTTGTTGTTTCTAGTCCACCTTATTCTCTATAAAAAAATTAAAATAAATACCTAAATATAAGAAGTTATAAATTAAAAAATGCATTGTCAATATGTTCACTTTCAATGCCTATTTCTACACTAAATGCCTTCAGCAGATGAGGTAGTATACAAAATTTATCATTTCCTATTAAATAAACTACAAGCTTTTGCACTTTTCTAAGATGTACTAAAGGTAGATCTAAATTAGATTTTTGTATTGTAAACGTAAAATCGTTAATATAATATCCTGTCGATAATTTTCTGCACTTGGGATCCTTAAAGTGCCTATTAAGCCACTTTGTATTTTTATTATCGAATATAAGGTTTAAATACAGTGACAACATTGCGAGAATTACAACTATTCTATAATTCTATAATTCTATATATATATATATATATATATATATATATATATATATATATATATATATATATATGTATATATATATATATATATATATATCCAACGTGTGTATTTGGCAACTTACGAATGCACCAGATCAAGAATGACATTTATAAAGCTTACACAGACGGAGTAGTAATTTCAAAAAAGTTAACATACCGGGGTGTTCCTACTGTTAGTGTAAGTTTTCATCATCAATGAAGTATGCAAGGCTTCTTTCACCTCTATCATTGATATTGAATTATTCTAAGCTTCAATAAACCAATCAAATAAAGGACTATGTATGTAAAATTCAAATTGAAAAAAAAATGAAAAATGAGTGCACGAGCGTGAGTGAAATTAAGTAACTGTGAGCGGACGTAAAACCACTCCTCGGGGCTTGAACATCAGGTTCCGTTTAAGTATTATACGTATGGTTTATAAGGCGTAATTATAAAATTATTTATTTATTTATTTATTTATTCAAGAGATGTTCCCATTTTTACAAAAAATTAACAAAAATAGAATATCCTAACCGTAACAAAAATTCTAAAACTAAATATTAAAATAATGATTAAATGTTAAACAAATTATTAGTTTTTTTTATTGTATAATGGCTTTGGCTTAGCCAATTAGCCAGTTGATTAAATTATAATAAATTAAATTTTCCTGAAAATCATTTTCGATCCCTTACATACTCAGTCAAAGACTATTTAAATCTTACAGCTTTTATATTCACCAAATTATAGTAATTACTACTTAAATGAAAATAAGCCACAATAAAAAGTTAAAGTACGTTTATTGACGTTTTAATTTCAACTTCGAAAATCGTTCTCAAAATACAAACATACAATACAAATTTACAATTTACTAATGCTTGTATTTTGAGAACGATTTCCGAAGTTGAAATTGAAACGTCAATAAAAGTACTATAACCTTTAATTGTGGCTTATTCCCATTTAAATAGTAATTACTTTAAAATGCCACAAGAAGCTAGCTTCAGAACAACACCAAATTATAAGATTGATTAAAGTCATTTCCAGTATCTGAATTCTGTTAATAGGAGAGAATTCGCCATATTTTGTGTCATGTGTTATTCCAAAGAAAGAATGTGTTTAAGAATTCTAGTACTACATCTAAAATTGATAAGATTTAATAAATCAAAGCAGTCACTGGTATAGTCAAGCAGTTTATAGAGAAGAACTAATCGTTAGTTGTTAATAATAAAGCTTTTTAAACCAAATTTTTATTACCTAAACAATTAATTGTAATACCCTCTTCCAAAAAAGAAAAACTAAAGACGAATTTCATGTAAATTTAATGATACAATTATTTCCAAGTCGAACACAGATTGAACGCAGCAATTATTTAATAGTATTATAGTTTATTTTCGTAAAGTTAAATTCAGAAAACACGGTTTCCCGAAAACATTTTTTACTTTGTGAAAACAAAAACTCTGTTATAAACTAATTAAAACAAAACTGAATTTGAAGCTGTTCGTTACGGGAAACATTTTAACAATGGCGAAGCTGTGATTATGTATTTAAAGCTTGTTAAATTTAATAATTTGTGTAAAATATATTTTCTAAAAGTTTAACTATTAAAAAAGTGTACTATTTTGTGTATATTTTATATATATATATATATATATATATATATATATATATATATATATATATATATATATATATATATATATATATATATATATATATAGTGTAGGTAAAACTTTATGGTCGGTATGTATCTTACGTGAGATGGAGTGAGAAACACCTATTTAAAAAGAGAGAGGTATATTAGGTCAGCCCATTATATCGTCGAAATAGCATTAGTGAAACTAAGAAAAGAGGAGAAGTTCAACATTGCCAAACTTATTGGTTTTATTTGACCTGTTGTCTTTTTAGCATTTTAACAACATTCTAAGATAATCAAATTTGGGCGAATTGATTTAAATGGCAGCTTACTGTTTTTTATTTTAAATTTGCCACAATTTTTCTTTTCAATAAGTTTAATTTAACATTTTGATTCCCACTTCGGAAATCGTTTTATGTAAATAAAATTTATTAATGTTTTGTATTTTAAGTACGATTTCCGAATTGGAAATCTAAACATCAAAATAAGCTTATTTTAAAGTCACGTTGTGCCTTATTCGCAATAAAAATAATAAATTGAGATATCAAACCACAATAAAAAACCTTCATACGAAATTATTTGGCAACGTCTCATGTCGCGTAGTCAAAGCACCGAATCAAAGTAGAACACAGGTAATGAATGAGTAGAGGTGGGCATTCTTTTTTTTTTCGAATCCTGAGAAAACTGATAAATATTTTTGAAAAATTTAAACGCAGAATGAAAGAATACATTATTACCGAGGGCCGAAAGTTTCTGAAAACTTCTATAATGTTTATTTTAATAAGTTACAGGGGCGAAAAAAGAGAAAATTTAGTGTGATTTTGAATTTTAAGTATCTCATTCAAAAAAACTTTTTGTTTATTTCGGCCCTCGGCAATAATGTCACCTTTCATTCTGCATTTAAATTTTTAAAAAATATTTGTTAGTTTTCTCAGCATTTGAAAAAAATGACTACATTTAAAAAGCATTGACTTGAAATTTTGCGCCTACGCTCTTAACGCAACTAAACCGATTTTCGTAAACAATAACTATGATTGTTTAGCAGTAGTTTCAAGTAAGAGAGTACCTACATAAACAAACATAATGGCTATTATCGTTGCTGTAATACAAATTTACAATTTACTAATGTTTGTATTTTGAGAACGATTTCCGAAGTTGAAATTGAAACGTCAATAAAAGTACTTTAACCTTTAATTGTGGCTTATTCCGATTTAAATAGTAATTACTTTAAAATGCCACAAGAAACTAGCTTCAGAACAACACCAAATTATAAGATTGATTTAAGTCATTTCCAGTATCTGAATTCTGTTAATAGGAGAGAATTTGCCATATTTTGTGTCATAATGTTTTATTCCAAAGAAAGAATGTCTTTAAGAATTCTAGTACTACATCTAAAATTGATAAGACTTAATAGATTAGAGCAGTCACTGGTATAGTCAAGCAGTTTATAGAGAAGAATTAATCGTAAGTTGTTAATAATAAAGCTTTTTAAACCAAATTTTTATTACCTAAACAATTAATTGTAATACCCTCTTCCAAAAAAGAAAAACTAAAGACGAATTTCATGTAAATTTAATGATACAATTATTTCCAAGTTGAACACAGATTGAACGCAGCAATTATTTAATAGTATTATAGTTTATTTTCGTAAAGTTCAATGCAGAAAACACGGTTTCCCGAAAACATTTTTTACTTGGTGAAAACAAAAACTCTGTTATAAACTAATTAAAACAAAACTGAATTTGAAACTGTTCGTTACGGGAAACATTTTAACAATGGTGAAGCTGTGATTATGTATTTAAAGCTTGTTAAATTTAATAATTTGTGTAATATATTTTCTAAAAGTTTAATTATTAAAAAAGTGTACTATTTTACTACTATTTTGTGTATATTTTATATATACACACATATATATATATATATATATATATATATATATATATATATATATATATATATATATATATAATGTATATATATAATATATATATATATAATATATACATATATGTATATATATATATATTTATATTTATATAGTTTTGAGTTTCTTGAACCGTACTATATTTAACATAAAATTAGTATTTCTTGGGTTTAGATTTAATAAATTATATTACATGTGGAACTAGATTTTATTTTCCATAGAAATCAACGTTTCTTCAGGAAACCCTTGCCTTTGTCAAGATTTTAAAATGTATAAGATTAAGAACAAACAGTTATTGTAAAATATGTATATATATATATATATATATATATATATATATATATATATATATATATATATATATATATATATATATATATATATATATATTGTTATGATGTATTATTTGTGAATGATGAGCAATGAGTGTTTTTTAATAATATAGGGTTTTTATCGCGGTTCTCAAAGAATTAGTTTGTAAGTACTTTTTTAAATTATCTTTATTATAACTATTATGAAACACACACATATATCTAACCTAGCCAATGTAAATTTAAAATAAACTATCTTTAAATTGAAATTCTTATGAAACTAATTAAATTCTATAGACAATGTAAAATTTAAACAAACTATCTTCAAAATTGAAATTGTTATGACACTAACTAAATTATATTAACAAAATTTTGTACCTTTCTGTCACTGAATGCCTAAATGAACTGTTTTCCACTATATAGATTATAATCACCACTCAATGTCTTCTTCTCAGCTTCGGTTATCCTTGTTTTTGTGAAATTACTTTTTCCAATTATCAGCTTCCACCAATTTAAGATATTTTTCTTCTTAAGCATTTATAAACCACCAAGCAAACCAGCAAACAGCATTTATATTTATTCTTCTTTTCAGTATACCAATATCCAATCACCAAATATATTATATAAATTTAATTTTCAATTAATACTTCTTGCATTATCCAATCACCATTTATACATAACATAATTTTTAATCTTCAATAATATTTTCTTTATACTGTTTCTTAATCTTCATTTAACTCACTATATTGAACAATTGGACCTTCTGACTTACTGATTGACTGACTCTAACTAACTTTCATACTAAAAAACTGGCCATCATAGTAACTGTAACTCATAACTGATGCCTTGAATCCAAATCACCGGGTATTTATATCTTTTTCCATGTTCCAGAATCATCTAGCAAGAAATCATGTTCGATTTTGTTCCATCTCCTACATGTCTGAATTTTCTGGAACAATCCATTTCGCAAACAAAGCCATCTCCGGTGATCTAGAGAATTCCTTACTTTTCTATCGAGAATTTTGTTGACATTTAGGCTTTTCAGATCAGAATATACACTTAAATCAGTAACTATATATAAATTAAACATTTTAAACTAACATATTATTATAACCCCACTTTATATTCGTAATAATTATTAATTTCTATCTGTCACTTTAAAGAGTATTTTTGGTTGCCTAGTCACATGGCTCACTTAAATATATCTACAACATTATAATTACTATAATAAAACTTTTTTTACACTTATTACATGCTAATTTCTTAAAAATGCCCTCACATAAATATATTTTTATAAAATTCTCTAGTATATAACTTATTAAAATAACCAAATACTTTTTATATCTAATATTATCTAGTAGTGTAACTTATAAATTATTTTTATAAACACCAATCATATCAATATATATATATATATATATATATATATATATATATATATATATATATATATATATATATATATATATATATATAACTTGCAAAAACGTAGAACGGGACACTGACATTAATGAAGTTGCAAATAAAAGTTGATATCTGATATCTTGGTTTACTGTCATTAGTGTATAATTATTTTTATATGGGCGTATCATTGATGTTTTAGAAAAAGGTAAAGTGGAGATATGTTATGATTTTAAGAGCTTTTTATGGTGTTATATTTATTATTATTTAAATCAGATTGAAATATATTTTATTTAGGTTATGTGTATCTTTTTTGTCATTGATTGCGTTGGTATTTATTTTTATTGCTATTGATTCGTATATCTCCCTCTTCTTTTTGTTTTGTTCGGTTTTTAAAATTTTGATGTTTTCAAAGTCAATCTTATGCTTCTTCTCATTTTCATGTTTTGTGAGCGCAGTGACGTTGTTCTTGTCATATTTGTGAAAACGAATTCTGGATCGAAGCAGTTGACTGGTTTTCCCGATATAGTGAAGAAGTCTTTGAAAGAGTGATTCACAAATTTATTAGAAGGCTTGCACATTGTCAGGAGGTAAACGGCAAATTTTTAAACATTTGAAGTGATTTTTTAGATTATTATTATCATTGGTTAACAATGCTGTATCCTTCGAGTCAACTATACAAATGTACTGATCGGGTCAATATGACCCAACTATGGTTTACGGTCATTAATCGAAATAAAATCAGCTAATGGTGCTAAACAAAACTATATTAACAAACAATTATAGTTAATTAAACAAAAATTATGTTACTAATGAAAAAAAACCTTATTAACAAAAATAAAAGTTTTTAGACTTGTTGTAGATTTGTTCTTAGACTTTTCCAGAAAAGTCTAAGAACAAATACCCACAAAATTTAATTTAGTTTACAACTGGGACAGTAATAAAAAGAATGGGTTTTACAAATATTTTTGTGACATATACAACATAAAATATCAGTCTTGTTATCGTTTTTATAGCAAAATTTACAGCGTGCTCGTTTAGCAGACGGAGTTGGATTGTCAATAGAAGGTTCGCTAAAATTTCCATCTTCTCTACTCGCTTCTGTTCGTTTTCTTTTTACCAGCTCTTGTGAGTCTTTAGTTCTTGGTAAACTTTTCTGGAAAGGATAAGTGGTTTCACCAGTGTTTTTCCCAATTCCTCAAGAAAATTTCGCCGTTTTGTAAGTTTGTTGGTGTTCTATTGGGGATTTATTGATGTCCGTAAAACGAACGCGTTGTAGGCAGAAATGTCCAGCATATTATAAAAAACAGTCATAGGCCAGCGATTTGTCTTTCTCTTACATGTATATGTACCAACAAGCTGATCTAGAATAATTACTGCTCCCTTACTGGAATTATAATCTAAAATAATTTGGGGCTTTTTGTCATTTCTGTCACTAATAGCCTTATCATGATACAAAGTACTCATAAGAATAACATTTTTATTATATATATATATATATATATATATATATATATATATATATATATATAAGCGGGGATCCTACAGCTTCTGCCGCTTCCCGCATTTTGATTGCCATCTTTTTCTATCTCTCCAGGTGTCTTCATCAATGGCTCTGTCTTTCATGGTTTCCATAACACCTTGTATCCCAGACTTGGCTGGTCTTCCTCGTTTCCTTCTATTACTTGGATTGTATTCCATAGCTCTTTTTGGCCATCTGTTGTCGTCCATCCTCTGTACGTGTCCATACCATATTAACTGTCTAGTTTCTATTCTTTCAGAAGTTGTATGTACTCTATCTGTTTTTCTTCTAATTTCAGAATTAGGTATACGTTCTACTCTTGATATACGGCCAGCTCTTCTCCGGTAGTCCATTTTAACCGTGTCAACTTTTTTCTTTCCTTTTACTGTCATTTGCCAACATTCTGATCCATATATAAGAATGGGCTCTAACATTTTTATTCTTTTTAGGAATATAGTTAATAACAGTGGTATCTTTCTTCTTCTTCTTCTTCTTCATGTGCCTTGTCCGTTCCGAACGTTGGCAATCAACATGGGTATTCTGACTTTGTTTACGGCAGATCTGAATAGTTCAGCAGATGATAATCCGAACCATTGCCGCAAGTTTTGGAGACACGAGTGTCTTCTCCTCCCTGGACCCCTTCTGCTGTCTATTTTCCCTTGAACGATCCGTTGTAGTACTCTATATTTATTATGTCTCATAACGTGACCCAAGTATTCCAACTTTCTTTTCTTTATACTTATTCCTACCTCTCTCTCTTTACCTATCCGGCGTAGTACCTCTTCGTTGGTCACGTGCTCAGTCCAGGATATACGTAATATACGTCGGTAAGCCCACATTTCGAAGGCCTCTACTTTTTTCATCAATGTTGCGGTCATTGTCCACGCCTCCATTCCATATAACAAAACCGGGAATACATAACATTTCAGAAGTCGAATTTTGAGAGGTAGGGTGAGGCTTTTAGAGGTGAAAATTTGCTTCATGCTAGTGAACGATGCTCTTGCCTTTTCTACTCTTATACGTATTTCCTTCGCTTGATCCCAATTTGAGTTAACTGTTGTTCCCAAGTAGATGTACGAATCCACGTGTTCAATTCTTTCATTGTCTAATATCAGTTGCTGTGGTGGTTGTTGGGTTTTGCTTACTAACATCCATTTGGTTTTTGTGATATTTAGTCCGTATTGTGCACTTGTTTTTTGTATCTTACTCATTAGGCAACTCAGTTCCTCCATGCTACTTGCTAGAATCACAGTGTCATCAGCATACCTTATGTTATTAATTATTTCTCCATTTATCTTTATGCCTTCTGTGCTTTCCTCCAGCGCTGTCTTAAATACTTCTTCTGAGTATATATTAAAGACAATAGGAGACAAGATACAGCCCTGTCGTACCCCTTTCTTGATCTCAATTTTATTGGTCAATGTATTGGTACAGACAATGTATTGGTATATAGTGGTATCTTACGTGAAGTAAAAAAGACGAACTATGAACTTCTTTATTCGCAATTTTTGCTGGAAGCTCTGGTTTGCTTTTTCTTATAGTCCCCAGAATTGTATTTTTTCTTTTTAGAAGAAGTTGTCCTAAATTGTATGATGTAAAAAAGTTATCACAAGTAATATTGTGGCTTTTCAAATCACTACACAAGTAGCACACTACACGCATTCCCTGATTCCGTTCCAGCGCGGCACCTGCTTCATGTCCTGTATAGATCTGCAATTTTAGAGCATACGAACTTTTACTGTCATATAAAGCCCAAATTTGTATGCCATATTTCGCTAATTTGCTTGGACTTTAGTATTTGAAGGGACAGCAGCCTATAAAGCCAACTAATTGCTCTTCGACGGTAACATTTTCATCAGGGTTAAAACATTTTGGTAGATTATCTACCCATTTTTCCCAAATTTCACGTATTGCAGCAAGATAATCAGTACATCTCCTATCCTTTCTAGTAGTCTTGTTATCAAAACGTATTACCTGCGAAATTTTTATAAATGCTTTCAGGGACATTGATGCTCGAAATAAACTACGATCTGTTTCTTTATTCCACAAACTTTTAGTTGATTCGCCATGAGACTTGCGGGGCAAACTCCAGCTAACAATAAAATACCAATGTATGCTTGAAAACCAATTTTATTCAAGTCTTTCCAGTTGGTTCCAAAAACACGCTGTCCTTCCATGTTGGTCATATTTATAATTTGGTTTGCAACTATGTTTGGTATGCAACAATTCGTGCAAATGCGTACCTTGTAACTCCTGGAGCATTATTTATAACATTGGCCGTGGAAAAACGACCGCGTTGATAAGGAGGATCCGGAGACCACTGGATATTACCGTCTTTTAAATGAACTGTTACAGAAGGTTCTACAGGATGTTGTACGTAGAATGGAACATCAGAATCATCACTACTTTCTTCCTCATTCTCACTACGTGTATTGTTTTCTGTTTCTGATATGCACTCATCACTCTCTGACACGTTCGCGAGCTCGCGAAGCTCATCTTCGGTTAGCAATCTTTGATGCGACATTATAACATGCAAACATAGACTAAAATTTGAAATGTAAATGAATGCGCTTGGCATATCAGTGTTTTACCAGCCTACCACTTGTCTATCACCCCCACTTCCTTCTACGTGACACGCCCTTCTAAATGACACTGTTTAGCTACACTACACATTTTTTACAAGTTCTATCTTGCCGAAACTTGTTTCTACTTATAGACGAACCTGACTACCAAACTGTTAGAAAATATATAAAATACTGCCAACTAAACATACGTACACAAGTATTAAGTAATAAAGTCACTAAACACCAAAACGTTACGCGGCGTAATAATTTGCAAAATAAGAAATCATTTTTTTTTTTTGGGTCAAATAGACCCGAACAGGACAGCACGGGTAATAAATTTACCTATTCAACTATAAACTGATTTACTTCTTGTTTTAACAAATTTTTCTACCAAACAAAAGTATGAATTAGAATTAATTACAAAAAATATGGCGTCAGATGCGTTATGTATCATTGAACTTACATTTAAAGTTTCATGAATATAGACTTCTTTGTTTTAAAGATATATAATTGGTTCCATACTTTATCACAACTCTGTATAGGCTTGTCTTCAGAACTATAAGATGTGGCTATATGTATCTTCTGAAAAGGCAGCTCTTAAGTAAAAAACTTAAGTTTTAAACCGGTAACTTTAATAATTGGCTTTTTGTGTTTGTCACTTTTGTAGAAAAGTATATGTACCAAATTTTGCCTTCCAAAAAGTAAGAAATATTATTCTGGTGTAGAAAATTCCCAAAGTAAACTATTTAATTATAAAATTAACTCTCTATTTATTGACCAACAAGTCGTTATTGCTTGTCAGTCTTAAATTTATAAAATAATTTTTAGAAAATGTCGCTGGAATCGATCAAGTGTATTTAATATTATATATATTTTTTTAATTACAGGTTGAAGACCCCGTAAATTATGCCGTCAAATTAGCCAAAGAAGTGAATTGCTCAATTCCGGAGGACGTCGGAAGAGATCACGAGATTATCGTAGATTGTCTTAGAGAAATTGCCCTAACGGAACTTCTCCAAGCTGACGTTGTGGCCCCCTCGTACCTTAGTGCGTTCGGTCCAAGTGTCGACGGCGTGGTCATCAAAGCAGACTTTGCCAAAGAACTAGTAACTTATTTTAAGCCTCAAGACTTACAGTATTTCGTGGGACCTGTAAACGTTAATATGAAGAGAAGCGAAGCCACAATTACCCCTCGAGGAAACAACCCCTATGATCTGTTGTATGGGGTGGTTACCAGCGAAGCCCTTTGGATGTTCTCGAACAACGATGTGACCGCAGGTTTCGAAGGTGAAAGAAGAGATAGAATTTTAAGAACTTACGTACGAAATGCATACACTTATCACTTAAGTGAAATATTTTTTACCATAGTTAATGAATATACCGAATGGGAGAGGACGGTGCAGCATCCTGTAAATACTAGAGATTCTGTTATAGCTGCGCTTAGTGATGCTCAATTCGTGGCTCCATTGGTGCAAACTGGAGATTTACTTAGTGTCAAACCACCTCAAGTAGGACAAGAATCAAATAGTCCTAAGACGTTCTTTTATGTATTCGATTATCAAACGAAAGACGGAGACTATCCTCAGGTGAGTTTTATTTAATATAGAAACAACAATTTGATCAATGAACAAACTTTTAATATCAATCTATCATTTTTGTCTTCATGTGCTGTATTTATCTTTCTTCTTCTTCTTCACTGGCCGCATCCACTATCGCCCTCCATCCTCTACGATCTTGCGCTTCTATTTCCCATTGTTGTACCCCAATTCTAGATAAATCGGCTTCAACATCATCCTTCCATCTTTATCTCGGTCGACCCACTGATCTTCTACCATCTGGTCTTTCAAAAAACACTGTCTTTAACACTTTGTTGTCCTCTGATCGTACCACGTGACCTGCCCATCTTATTTGGTTTGCCTTGATATGTCTAACTATGTTTTCAGTTCCATACAGAGTCACCAATTCAGCATTGCGGCGTCTTCTCCAATCCCCTGTGAATTCATTTCTTTCACTACCATATGTAATAATTGGGCGAATTATCGACTTGTACAGTGTTAATTTAAATTTTCTTTTTAGCAGCTTCGATCTTAATAATGTTGAAAGGGAGTATAATACTCTATTTCCCGCAGCTATCCTTGCTGAGACCTCCTTTTCTATCTGGTTGTCCGCTGTGATTATCGCCCCCAGGTATTTAAACTCCTTTACTACTTCGAAGTTGTGATCATTAATGCTGATGTTCTGCCTAACTCTTGGTCTTGGATTTTTGGTTACTACCATGTATTTCGTCTTTTCTTCATTTATTCGGAGACCCAGACTACCTGTTTCCTCCTCGAGCTGTGAAAACACCTCTCTCACGTCTCTTGAAGAAATCGTGACTGCATCTATAACATCAGCAAAGGCCAGCAACAGTTTTGATCCTTGATCAGCAAATCCTCCTATCAGCTCAGACGATATTTTACTTATTGCATATTCTAAAGCAAAATTGAACATCGACCCAAATTGAATTTATTGCGGCATTATTTGTGTTCGTATCGCAGTAAATGACCCAAGTAGCTCATTTTTCCGAATTTTATTTTTCTCAACAGCTGTTTCTCTTTATTTATTCGTTTTAAAATGTTTTCGTTTTGTCCAAAAGTTAATTATTTTTTTTACTCCACAAGGAAAATAAAATTCCTGTAGTTGGCTGTATACCGTGAATCAAAAAACTTTTATTTAAAAATCCAATATAAGAAGTAAATAATTAAAAATACCCTTTCGGGCTACATCACAGAACGTTTTCTGACTAAAAAGCCCATCGTCCAGACTACTTTTTAGTTCAAAAACTCTGTCATGTAGTCCGAAAGGTTATTTTTAATTATAAACCTTTTATAAAGGATTTTTAAATACAACTTTTTTAATTATTTTACGTTAAATAATGTTTTAAAAGTGTCTTTTAAAAGGAATCTCCAATCTGGAAAGTGAAAGGGGGGGGAATTAGCTGGCAACGTTCAAAAGTAAAAAGTAAAAACGAAGTCTTCTTAGTAGTAAACGAAGTATCTTCAGTAATAATAGACCAATTTGGATTATCTTGCAAATACAAGTCTAAACGAAAAAAATTAGACTTTATTTAATAAACAAATAGAATAATTATAATATGCCTTTAGTTCCACATCTTTTAAATTCTCTAACTCAAATTGGCTGATTAGTTATTGTCAAGTTTTGAGAATTCACTTGTCTGAAAAACAACATGTTTTTGGGAAACTATCAACCCAAACACTTTAGAGTCCTTAAGGAAACGTACCCGTCCTTTGTGTAGAAAGTGTAAAATGACATTTTAAGCTTAATTTATTGCTATTCACGGAGGTCCTAAAAACGAAAGAACCACCCTAGTCGACTTTCGTATATACGTAACTTCTCGTCGTGAAAGCAAGCATCAAACCAGCATCAAGTGTGCGTCCCGATTACCCTTAGACTCCGAGCGGGGCCCAACCACAGACAAAAGCTAAAAATGCCTGTCCCATCACTTCAAAAACCAGCTCCAGTCTTCAAAGGAACCGCTGTCGTCAATGGCGTGTTCAAGGATATTTCCTTGGAAGACTACAAAGGACAGTATGTAGTGTTATTCTTCTATCCATTGGATTTCACGTTCGTTTGTCCCACTGAGATCATTGATTTCTCCGATCGCTTTGAAGAATTCAAGAAAATCAATACAGCTGTAGTTGCTTGCTCAACCGACAGCCAGTTCTCTCACTTGGCATGGATCAACACTCCAAGGAAACAAGGCGGTTTGGGCGAGATGGCTATTCCTTTACTTTCCGACAAATCCGGAGCCATTTCCAAAGCCTATGGAGTATTGGACGAAGCAACTAGAATTCCATTTAGAGGACTTTTCATCTCGACGGCCTTCCGTCAGAATCACGCTACAAGTGATTCTCTTTTATCTTCCCACCTTTTGCAGTGAGCACTCGCTTAGCTTTTAAAGTTCGATGGTTTTTCGCTAGACAAATCGACAACGTCAGCAACCATCTTCATTTATTTTCAAGGCTTTGGCTTAGACATTTTGACATGTTGTTCGTTGACAAAGAGGAACCTTCCATTTTTACGGTACTGGGCCTTAAATGGAATCCTACGACTGACTTCTTTTCTCATTCTTCTCGTCGCTCTGACAAACCTTGTACAAAGCGGGCTATTCGTTCGTAAATCAGTCGTATTTTTGTTGCTATCCTCTTGTTTTTATTCTTTTTCCATGTCTTTTTGCTAGTCAAACGTCTTCTACAACCGTTGTGGTACTTCAGTGTATCCTGGGATTTTGAAACATCTGAACAGATACATCTGAGCTCTGTACTTATATGTGTTACATTTCTGGTGGTATTTCTATACAAGAACATCTATCGCAAGATCAGAGATCTTGGCAGCTATACTGCTGACTGAACTAGTCACCTTTGTCAACGAGTCTCGTCCAATTCTCATGCTCGCTCTGACTCGACAAGATTGGAACTCTTGGCAGCCATATTGCTCGCTGATCTAGTCACCTTTGTCAAAGGGTTCTCCTTCCGATCTTCCGATATTTGATCTGACTCGACGATTGCGCTCCCTTGAGCTAATTTTTCTACCCATAAATTGTCAATCGTATTTAACACTGCTTCCTCTGGAGTATAATGGGAAATATCGTCCTCGAACGGCTAGGCCAGATAATCAAAGAATAAGGACTTCAGATCAACACTGGAAAAATAAAAATAATGATCGTAGATCAAGCAAATAATAATCTACCGCACAAACACCAAGGGGAAAATTTAGGCTTTTATAGAAGGCTTTTAAAAAACTAAACCGATCATATCTTAATTAAGTACTTCGGTCACATAACCAGAATGGGACTATGAAACCATACAATGGGCATATCAAATAAATACACTATATGTAGGGAAATTCCCTACATAAAGCCGTCCATCTGGCACAGGATCATAGCCACTAAAGACAGCAAGTTAATAATATTTAGAGTGTCACCATGCCCTGACAAGGGCTAAGGGAATGACAAGGAAAGGTGTTTTTAGTTCTGAAATGACAATTAATTGGAAATAAAGAACTGATTACCTCTGAAACTCTAAAGATACAAAACCTGTTGTTAAAAAAAAGAAGTCATAAAATAATAATAATTTATTTTAGGCACTTAATTTCGAAGAATCGAAGAAGAAGAAGATATATTAACCATAAAAATGTGTTATTTCCATTTTATGATACATTGTGGTTAGAAGGCACGTGGCGATAAAATCTGGATGAAATTGCTAAATAGTACGTCTGCTAGCATGCTCGATTCTCACCTCCACATGGTTCTTCCTAGGTAACGCTAACAGAAAAGAGCAAAACATGAGCTTTTGGTGCCATCAAATCGGAACGCCCTGGTTATAAGAAAAATCGTGAAAGGCAACGGTAGATGACCTTATTATTTGGCCAAAAAGTTTTTTTTATGATCCTCTATACAACAAAACAAATGGCTCCCAATCACTAGTAGAACTTAATTGTACATGTGGTGCTTACCAGTCGTCAGTGACGAAAATGCCACTGAACCTATAAAAATCATACGAACAAGCTAAATTTTGCTGATAATGTCAATTTTGAGACCCCAAAAAAGATGCAAAAAACTTCTCTACTTCTGCTCGTAAAATGAGGTTCTGCCTTTTTAATTGCATATTTTTTGTGCTCTGAAACGGATGCATCTTTTGAAGTGTCTTTAAATAATTCTGAGCAGCAATTTATGCAGGTTTCCGCAATGCTCTCTATGTCGATTTTTATTTCTCCATTATGGTCTTAAATCGCTTGAAATTGTGGCTTGAACTCTCAGCCCAAATTTTTAACTTGTTTACATAGTTCATGATTTTCATGGCGGTTTGCATGTTGCTACAGTTCTTTAAAGGACACCTTTACATGATTTAAAATCCTAAAGAAAAGCTGTTCTATTGGTTTAATTGTACTAATGTTGAGCTCTTATATATGAAAATAGCAATTTTATAATAATTAGTTTCGAAATGTTATACAACGAATACAGCGAAATCAATTTGGTGAAAATTAATTATTTAAGCTTTAGAATTCAGGGAATATATAAACATAGGTAATCTTCTTATAGACCAAACATGTATCAATAATTCACTATTTTTTTCATATTTTTTAATAAAATTTGGATTTGTGAGTATTTATTTATTCCAGTTTTATCGTTACATTGATAAAAAATTTATACACTTTATTGTTTTTACCGTTTATTATAATTAAAGACAAAAATGAGTATTAGATTTTTTTAGAAGAGGGGTTTCTATGTTTAAAGTAGCGTTTTTGAACCTTATAGTACTCGGGGCTCCATTTTCATGGCGCCCCCCACCTTTTTCATATAATAATAAATTACGACGTATATTAAATGTTGACAATTTTAACTGAAAAAAAAATTTGTCAAAATTACTGAAAATGGGTTAATTTATTGAGACTTATCATTGTCGCTCAGCTACATCCATATAGGTAAACTAGAGTTTCCAGGAAATGTACAATGCTAGCTAAATATTTCTCATGTGCTCTCTATCATTTACGACAGATATCAAACATCCTCGCAACTTACCGTTCCTCCGAGAAGTTTCGACCATGGTTTCGATTTGTTTGGAATATTATGGAAAATCTTCTCGACAGCTAAGCAAACGTGTATAACCCTTAAACTCCATGATGTTACAATTGTGGGAGTCTAATCCAAATGCTGTTTTAGGCTTAAAATCAAATTTTCACGAATCGATCCCGCACGACATGACTGTGCTAGGTGCGAGTAGTCACGCTGAATCGGTACCGTTCGTCTCCCTTCTCATTCTTTGACGTGATTAGAGTATGAACGGACGTTGTTCGTAATAATTTATTTTTAATAATTTACTTGTGTGTACTGCAATGGCAAAAAATAGTATGTATTACTGAGAATCAGTTTAAAACATATTTGATGAGTATTATTGCTTTAAATAGGTTTAGTTTGGCTAAAATAAACGAAGATTGGTTTGACGAAGAATGTAGATCCATTAACCAACAGAAAAATGAAGCATATAAGAGACTTCAGCAGCGCAGAACGAGATCAAACCTGGAAGACTATGAAAATCTTAGACGAGAAGAAAAAAGGACGTTTAGAAGAAAAAAGAAAGAGCCATACGAAAACGCTCTAAACGAGATTGAGAGGACTCGCAAAAATTCTACCAGAAGATAAACAGCTGCAGAAAAGAATTCAAACCCAGAATAACAGCATGTAAAGACAGAGATGGTTCCATAATTAGTGACAAAGAACAGATACTAAACAGGTGGGCGAATCATTTTGAAGAACTGCTTAGCGATAGTCGTGAAGAAGACCAAATAGAAATTACTTTGCCTGAAATGGATGAAAACGCTCAAGAGCCGCCCCCCACCGAAGAATAAATTAGAGAAGCCATTTCAAAACTGAAAAATAACAAAGCCCCCGGTTTGGACAATCTTCCTGCCGAACTCTTTAAGAATGGTGGTGACACCCTTTTTAAACACATGCATAAATTAGTAACCAAAATCTGGCAACGGAAGGAAACGCCCGCGGACTGGAAATTAGGTGTAATGCATCCTCTTCACAAAGAGGGAGATGTGATGGTGTGTAATAATTATAGAGGCATCACCCTACTTAACGTGGCATATAAAGTATTGTCCAATGTATTGTACAGAAGATTGATTCCTATGCTGAACAAATAGTTGGGAACTACCAGTGCGGTTTCCGACCCAATAAATCAACAACGGATCAAATCTTCACAGTCAGGCAGATTCTTGAGAAAACGCTTGAGTTCGGAGTCGACACCCACTACATATTCGTGGATCTCAAAGTCGCATACGACTCAATCAACAGACAAAACTTACACTCACAGGCGTAGAGAGTGTAGTCAGAATCCAAAACGACTTTTCCAGACGCTTCCATTGTAAAAGTGGACTGAGACAGGGAGATGGACTGTCGTGTCTCTTATTTGACCTTGCACTAGAAAAAGTAATTCGAGAGTGCCATATTAATACGAATGGCACCATCTTTAATAAATCTGTATAAGTGGTCGGATATGCAGATGACATAGACATTATTGCTAGGTCCACAGAATCTTTGATCGAAGCATTTCGATCACTAAGGGCATCTGCACTTAAAATGGGATTAAAAATAAACGCACAGAAAACCAAGTATAATGTATTGTACTAGATCAGGCAACAAGATACCTAGACTATTAATTGATGATCTGGAACTGGAAGGTGTGGACACCTTCGTCTACCTGGGCTCGCTGCTGACCAAAGATAACAATGTCAGCGAAGAAATTAAAAGAAGAATAGTGCTTGCCAATAAGTGCTATTATGGCTTGAGGAAACATATGGCCCCAAAACTACCCAGAAAAATTAAAGTTACCATATATAAAACACTAATAAAGCCAGTGTTAACATATGGGTCTGAAACGTGGTCACTTACACAGAACGACCAAGAATTGCTTAAACGTTTCGAGAGAAAAATTCTAAGGAAAATATATCGAGGAGTCCAAGAACAGGGTTTGTGGCGTAGGCGCTACAACTTTGAGTTATATAGAAGTTTTGGGGAACCTGACGTTGTAAAATGTATTAAATTAGCAGGCATTCGATGGATAGGACATGTAATTAGTCGAGATGTAGATGCAACGATCAGAAAAATTTTCGACCGAAGAGGACCAGTGGAAAGACGAGCCAGAGGAAGACCAAAACTTAGGTATCAAGATTACATAGAGGATGATCTAAAATCCATCAGAGTTAAAGCATGGAGAAGAGTTGCCAGAGACAGGGGCGAATGGAAGATTGTTCTGAAGAAGGCTTTGGCTCATAACGAGCTGTAATGCCACTGATTATGATGATGAGGTTTAGTTTCACTAAGTTTCGTACAAAATAAAGATTAAATATATTAAAGGTTATGTTCTTATGAGTTACTTTTGGCGCTAGATCACAATTGTGGGGTTCGGGAGTTAACACAGTAAAAATCGAAAAAAAAAAACAGACAGAACCAGCTATGTTTTTTGTTGCAGGAGATACAAGAAAGGTTAACTTGGACGAACTTACGGCTAATCCGGATAAAATTTATGAACTGATAGATGAATGTGGGTCCGATTTAGAGATTGAAAGCAACTATGATGATGATTATTTTGAGCCAAACATGGCTGATAAAGAGTCTGATGAGGAAAATAACATCGAAGAGGAAAATCCTGAACCTTCTACGAGCAAAAATGTACCTTCCGTAGGCATAAAATGGACCAAAGATTCATTCGCAAGCAAGAATATTTCGGAAGAATCCAATGGGACTGATGATATCAACGACATTTTGAGTACATTTGTTTATTTCAGTCGATATTTAGATGATGATTTTTTTTTAAATGGGAGCAAAACTAACTTCGCAATACTATTTGCAAGAGACTGGCAAGGAAATAAAACCAGATATTTTTCCCGAAGAAATCAAACAATTTTTGGTATGCATACGGTCATGGGATGTTTTAAGTTTCCCAGAATACATCTTTACTGGAGTGTAAAGTACCGATTACCAATCATAGCTAATGTAATGAGTCGAGACAGATTTTACAAATTACGCACAAACTTTCACGTTGTAGATAATTTATCGGTAACTGAAGAGATAAAACTGCAAAATCGCCTTTGGAAAATTCAGCCGATGATAGATAGAGTAAGAAAAAGATGTCTAGAAATTCAGAGACTACGTGGGACGTCATTTTCAATTGATGAACAAATGATACCCTTTTTGGGCCGATGCCCAATACGACAATTTGTAAAAAATAAGCCGAGACCTGTTGGCCTAAAAAATTTTGTTTTGACGATATTTTGTGGCACAGTACTTGATTTTGAAATTTACCTGGCTCTCTGACTCCGCTGAAAAATAAAGAACTCAGTTTAGGACCGTCGGTCGTTCTTCGCCTAGCAGAAACCTTGCCTCCGGAAAGTTGCGTCTTCTTTGATAGATATTTTTCGACTTTATCATTATTTGATAAATTGCTTGAACTGAAAATAGAAGGAACGGGAACAATTATGCCAAACAGAACAAAGAGATGTGTATTTAAAAAAGACAAAGAAACGAAAAGAGGTCAGTCAGAAGAATACGTAAGAAGTGACAAAAAGGTATAGAATAGAATAGAAATATGCTTTATTGTCACTGAAAATTATTGAACAATTTTATGGACAAAGCTAAAAAAAAATCAGTCAAAAAGTACAAAAAGTATAAAACAAAAACAAATATAATAAAAAAACAGAACAATACAATTTTAAATTAGTAAAATTATTGTATCACTTACATAATTTGTACAGACAACAACAAATGAGACAAATTGTAGCCACTGCTTGAGACACCCAAATGTAATTATAAACAATACTAATTTTGTTTCTTTTTTATACATTAAGAAACTCGTCAACTGAATAATATGGTCTTTCAGAGAGATAGATTTTTGTTATCTTACGAAACTTAATGAAAGATGTTGCGGATTTAATTTCTCTTGGAAGGTGATTATAAAGTTTTTTTGCACTATATAGGATAGAATTCTTTACTAGCTGAGTGGACGGGATCGGCAAATAAACGTTACAATCCGAATTTCTAATGGAGTAGCCATGATCAGGTCTATCGGGAAAAATGTTTAGATGCTTGCGAATCAAACAAACCGTTTCCAAAATAAATAAAGAGGGAAGCGTCAAAATTCCGTGATTTTTGAAGTAGGTCTTGCAATGAGTTGTTTGTTTGAGACCAGATAGATAACGAATTGCTCTTTTTTGCAACTTAAAAATAGTATCAAATTGGGCCGCTGTACTAGAACCCCAAAATGGAAGCCCATATCGAAGATGGGACTCGAACAATGAGAAATATGCAATTTTGACAGAAGATAAATTTAGTTCCTTTGAAACAGATCTTATTGCAAAGCAAGCTGAGGCTAGTTTCTTCCTTAAGGAGTCAGTGTGCAAGGACCATTTAAGATCGCTATCGACAAGAATACCTAGAAATTTCACGGAATTAACGATACTGATTTGGCTCTCATTCAAAAGCAAGGGTTGAATGACTCCTTTATAAGATAATGCTACTGTCTTGTCCACGTTATAGCTAAGTAAGTTGGAGTCTGACCAAGCCTTGATTATAAGCAAATCAGCGGTTATAATTGAATGAAGCGTTGAAATATTAGAGCTGCTCCAAGTAATACTGGTATCATCAGCAAATAGAAAAATTTTCCCTTTAATTTTCAAGTAAGTAATGTCATTAATGAAAAGTAAAAAAAGAATGGGACCTAATACTGAACCTTGCGGTACTCCACACTCAATGTATTTACAACTAGAGGCGGTGTCTTTTATTCTAACCAATTGTTTCCTACCTACCAAGTAAGTTTTGAATCAATTCAAAGACACACCCCGAATTCCATAGAAAGTTAATTTTTTTAATAGAATGTCGCGATTTACGCAGTCAAAGGCTTTGGAATAGTCGCAGAAAACGGTGGCGGAGGAGAGGTTACTATTTAGTGATAGATATACCTCATGTAACACAGAAAACATGGCATCACTAGTACATTTATTAGACAAAAAGCCGAACTGATTTTGCGATAAAATATTATGTTTAAGGAGAAAGGGGATAAGTCGAACTTTTATAAGCTTTTCAATAATTTTTGATAGTTCTGGTAACAAGGCAATAGGTCTATAGTTGTAGGCATCAGATTTGTCTCCACCTTTATGAAGAGGAATAATGATGGCAGTCTTTAGGCAGTTAGGGAATGTACCTTTTTCAAGGGAATCATTTACTAGCGAGACCATGACCTCCAATACATTATGCGGAAGATTTGAGAAAATTTTAATAGATAATCCATCTGTACTACCGGACAATTTGCTTTTTATACTACGTTCGAATGAGTTCAGTCTTATCAACTGGTCTTAAAAAGTAGGTATCAGCAATGTTTTTTGAATTAAGGAGATAGAAAACTGGATCTTGTTGTGGCGAAATAGTTGAGGTTATATTTTTACTCACATTAACAAAGTAATCATTTAGATTTTCGGGGTTAGGAAAAGAAAAGGTTTGATTCGCTACACTGGTTTTATTTCAAAAATCGTTTATTATTGACCAAGTTTCTTTTGAAATATTTTTGGAGCTTGTTAGGCGATTATGAAAGTAGGATTTTTTGGCTACTTTGAGTAGTTTTAGATAGCATTTCCTGTACGTATTGATATAATCAGAGATGGGGATGCTTGACAAAGTGGAAAGATAATAAATCCGTAATTATGGCTTCCACGGCTTTTGGAGTAAAACCTTTACAAAACGTCAAGAGATGGAACAAACAAGAAAAAAAACATGTCGAAGTAACTTGTCCAAAAGTTGTTAACATATATAATCAAAAGATGGGAGGTGTCGATGTATACGATCAAATGATTGAATGTTACAGAACCTTTTTTAAAACTTGTAATTTGTCTTTTTTGGGGAAATTAACATGTTAAAATTTTTGGCGGTTATATTAAAATTGGTGCGGCATACGTTGTAAATCGTTTTCACTTTGAGAGAGTAGTATTGCGTCGTCTGCATAGCAGATTATTTTAAATTGTTTTTCTCCCATTTGGTATCCTTTTTTAGTTCTTACTTTTTTTTATTATTTCATCCATAATCAGGTTGAACATTAGAGGACTTAGGGAATCTCCCTGTCTTATCCCATTGCCAGCTTCAATAGGATCGGTTAGTTCTTCTTCTACTTTTACTTTTATTGTGTTGTTTTGGTAGATATTTTCGATCATTTTAATTATTTCTAGAGGTATCTCTCTTGCCTACAATAAGTGGATAAATTCCTTTAATTTGACCCGGTCAAATGCCTTCTTAAGGTCCACGAAACATAGACATGCCAGTTTGTTGTATTCTAATGATTTCTCTTGCACTTGCCTCATTATAAATAAAACGTTGGTTGGTGTACTAATATTTTTCTAGTAACTTTCGCATCGCTAAGAGTACGAGAACCGAGTATCCAACTGCTTCGTTACTACAGTATTTAAACAGTCGCATCAAAAACCAGTAACTCCGTGGACAAGGAGCCTTACCGTCAATTTCACATTATATTCATTTACTAGACTTATTTTAGGCTTTTAACCTGATGATGGAATTATTATTACGAAAACGTTTGTGTTTTTTGATGTAGCCCTTCTAAGGGCTTTTTAAATATACCTACATACAAAGATTTAAACCTCTTATTGTGATACATGGTATACGGCCAGCTGCAGGAATTTATTTTCCTTGTGGATTTTATATTCATTTAATTGGAAGAAGAACAGGTTAAAACTATTTCCTAGTAATTACTTAAGCATTTTTATTTGGTGCTAAATGAGCAATATATTTCATCAAAGCTTATAATTACTTTTAGTATAGGCACAATAATATTAACAATGATGTGGTCTCATATTTTTCCTGAATGTTACAAATGTTTGTCCGTTTTGGCTTTAATCGAGTTTTGGAATATTATCTGCCAGGTTTAATTGACGATTATCTCTAGCAAAGTGATCAAAGGGACTAAAAGCATCCTGAATGAGAATGTTGACCACAATAAAACATGTTTCATTTGCATGACAAGTTCCATTGCAGTTTCATTACACAAAACAAAGTGTGTGTACACATTGTTTACTCCAGCTATAGTTCACACACTCAGACTTTGTGGAAAATAAAATTACTCACATGTTGCGGACAATCTATTTGCATGAGAATAGTGAAAAACTTGAACTAAATAAAATTTATTTTATTGCAGAGAATGGGAACTGTTCATGGAGAAGAGTTACCGTATATTTTTGGAGCACCCCTTGTAGATGGTTTTAATCACTTTGCTAAGAACTATACTAAGTCTGAATTAGCCTTGTCTGAATCATTTCTCATCTACATAGCAAATTTCGTGAGAACTGGGTAAGTACATTTCATTTTAGAAAACAGAAAATTTAACACTGCAACACTTTTAATATAATAGCTCTACCGCACTTAGATCTTCCTTGTGATATCTTCACTCCATAAGGTGTGAAGTATACACGTGCTTTTCTTTTATCGGGAATAGGGCATTTTAAACAATTTCCTTGTTATGAAAAGTGTTTGTTTATTAATATACGACATTTGTTTTCACGGGCAATCAATCTGATTATTAGACAGAAATATGTGATCGAGTTATTAGATATAAATTGTAATTCGCATGTGAAGCGATTGAAGGGTGAACTATAGAGGCATTACTCTGTTAGCATCTGCGTATAAAATCTTCGGCAATGTATTGTTTGAAAGACTTAAACATTTTACAAATGATATTGTTGGTCAATATCAATGCGGATTTACTGCTGGAAAGTCAATTACACATCAAATTTAAGCACATAGACAGATTCTAGAAAAGTCACCAGATATATATATATAACATATAACATAGATACACACCATCTCTTCGTCGACTTCAAAGCAGCCGCTGACAGTTTGAAACAAACTGCATTATATAATGCAATGATAGACTTTGGGATCCCAACTAAGTTAGTTAAGTTAACCCAACTAACAATGCAAAACGTAAGCTCATGCGTTAGAATTGAAGGAGAAAACTCTACGTTTTCTAACATTCATGATTGTATAAGACAGGGGGACGCGCTGGCGTGTCTCCTGTTTAATAGTGCTGTGGAAAAGGCAATCAGACAATTAAATATGAGGATGAATGGAACTATTTTTAATAGATTAAGTCAAATTCTCTCATTCACTGACGATACATTTATAGTGGGCAGAAGTATGAGAGACATGGTGCAGTGTTTTACAAGCCTTGTAGACGCGGCAAGTGAATTAGAACTTTTGGTAAACGAGGAAAAAACCAAATATATGTTGGTTTCTAAAAACCCCCAAAATATAAAACAGAGGATTCAAATTAACAACCATACCTTTGAGCAAGTCAAAGAATTCACATATTTTAGATCACTAGTAAACGCAACAAACACGACAAGTGACGAAATAAAAAGACGCATAGCAGTTACAAACAGAACTGTTCACGGTCCCAAGAAACATTTAAAAAATAAAAATACAAAACGTGTAGGAAAGCTCAATATATACAAGACCTTAATAAGACCGGTTTTGATTTGATATAAGGGGTTGAAACGTGGACTCTATCTCAAAATGACTTTTTTTTGAGAAAAAATTCATAGAAAGATTTTTGGGGCCCTAAATGAAAATAGGCTATGGCGTCGAAGATACAACTTTTAACTATATCAGTTATACACCGATCCAGATATTATGAACTTCGTTAAAGTGCAGAGACTTAGACGGGCTAGACATATTGCTAGGATGTCAGATCACGAATACACGAAGAGATTAACATTTTCAAAACCAGAGGGCACAAGAAGTAGAGGACGACCACGAAGGAGATATATTGATGATGTGGAAGAAGACCTACAGATTCTAAGGGTCAGAAGATGGAGGGAAGTTGCCAGGAATCGACAGGAGTGGCGACTTCTTTATGAGCAGGCCAAGATCTACAACGGATTGTCGAGCCACTTATGATGATGATGATGTGAAGCGATTATTATTATTGCTGTGTTTATCGTTGATTGGGTATAAGATCTGCGTCAATAGTTACGAGTAGTGTTAACGTTTAAATTATTAATAAACGTATTTTCGGGAAATTCGCATTTTAGTGCACTCTAACCTAACCAAATATATTTCCTCAAGGCACCGCGTCACAGTGTTGCCGTATTTATTTTAGTAAAATATGTATATGAATGTTACAAATATAAAGTTACTTTTACGAAATAATAATTTGTGTTATGAGAAGCTACAAATTTTAAATAAGTATAAAACTTGCCATATTTTTTTTGTAAAATGTATACGAAGGTTTAAAATATAAGTTACTTTTACGAAATTATAATTTGTGTTATGAGAAGCTACAAGTTTTAAATAAGTATAAAACAAATATTTTCTCTTTAAATGCAGTTAAATATTGTAAATTGGCACTTTCCAAATCTTATCTATTAGAACCTTATTATTAGGTATTGATTATCTTTAATTTAACTAAAATCTATGAATTTTTATATAATTTCAATGCATTTCTATTATATACGGTAATTTAATTAATACTATTAATTTTTTATATCATTTTAATAAATTTTATTGTTTATGCATTTGATTATCTTTAATTAACTAAAATCTATTAATTTTTATATGCATTTCTATATTATGTGAGAGTATGAAAAAACTGGAGACTTGGCAACTCTGACACCATTTAAGAGTATATTAACTGTCATCTGAGAGCTTGGTTAGGTTAGAGTTCACTAAAATGCGAATTGCCCGTATTTTCTTCTAACTATGTGTAAAATCTGTTTATGAGTGAATTAAGGAATTTCTCCCATAGCACGTGTATCAAGCACGCTTAACTGCTCGAGTAGTGTGTTCGTATAATTTAGTTATACGCGAAATTAAGTGTTGTGATACGTCTAATTCTTTTGTGTCTGCTGTCATAATATGTCCAAAGTATTTTAATTATTGGAGAGTCGTTCGCTGACCTTTAATGCTATGCGTTAAATTATGCGTTCATTAAAAGAAGATAAGACAGATGTAATAACGACTGGGATGCTGTAAATGAACCCATAATAAAAACCGAACTCAGTAAAAAAATCCTTTATTAAAGGTATATATATTTTAAAAAGACCTTTTCCGGCTACATCACAGAACGTTTTCGGATTAATAAGTCCATCATCAGTGCAGTTACCTAAAATAAGTATCATCATTTTAATGAAAGTAAACATAAATGTTAAAATAATGAATTGTTCGCTCGTGTGAGTCCATTTCAAACTGGGTAGTAGAAATAAATGACAAACTTACTCACAATCTATTTATTTAGTAAACGGCGACCGGTTTCGACAACTACAGTTTTCTGGTCATCATCAGGTCACTGGTAAAGTACAATCTTTATAAAGCTAAAAAAATTACATATTGTAATACTACTAATTTAACCAAACCTGACATCAGATATGGTACAAAAGGTGCCAATATTACTTAGACACACAGACAGGCAGAGAGCAAAGGTGGGCTTTCCCACTACATATGTACGATGTCAGAGTTTACAAAGAGGCATAATGTGATACTGACCATTATTTTATAAAGGCACCACCCTAAGATCAAATACTAGATCGAAGGAATACAAAAGAATAGTGGAGTAAAGATATTGACGTAAAGATAGCAGAGAAAAAAGAAAAAACGGGTACATAGCATATGGTTAATGAAAAAAGACACAGAAGATCGGATATACTATACAAGATGCTGTAAATATGGGACTGTAAAATAAAACATGGGACAATAAATGTAAACTAATTCGTCGGTGCCTAATTTTTAGCAGAGCAAGGGAAGCATGGAGAATAATAATATCCCTAAGAATGAATAGAAAGAAAAAATTTTATATCAGCCTAATCTCACTAAAAGATTAGAAAGATTATTATCAAAATCTATTGACTGAAGATCGTCCACAATTTCTTACTGAAAAAATTGCCAGACTTTACAGTCAGAGACATCTTTTATAGAAGAAAACTTAATAACACTAACTTGAGTAAAGAAAGTCTTTATGACGATGGCAAGCTTCTGGACCTACAGGTCTCCACATTGAACTTCTAAAATATGGACCGGACTCGTCACTACAACTACTTGCTCTTGTGTTTAATTTCTTTTCAAGAGGCGAAGAACTGCCACCCAAATGGAAGACAACTATCGTATCAAACATCCACAAAAAAGGTTGTTGCTGTTTTGCCTAAAATAGTCATTCCTCTAAATCCGGTTTTATAGTTCGAGATTATTCAAGACGTCTTACCAATTTACAAACTTGATATATCAATAAAGCATTGGATAGTATTCAATGTGTCAGTCTCGACAAAAGATCAATGTGTGGGCAAGAATTATTATTAATACCATTATTGGACCTTATTTTTGGGATAGAACCATAACAGGTAAAGAGAACTGGGCATTTTAAAATTGGAGTTATTTACAGAATTTTCCAGACTCTTTCCTGATGATATAAATCCTCATCTCGTGAATAGATCGATTTGGTTTCAGTAAGATGGAGCACCTTCTCATTATCTTCGAGGCGTTCGTGAGTTTCTCGACAATAAATGTCCAAATCGTTTGATTGGAAGACGAGGAGCTCTTGAATGACCAGCAAGATCCACGGATTTGACACCTCTAGATTATTTTTTATGCGATTATTTAAAAAGCAACGTATATGTAAATAGGTCACAGACTATCCTAAAACTCAACGACAGAATTACAGGAGAGATAACACTAATTTCTCCGGAAACGATTAGAAAAGTCTTTTTTCAGAATGATGCATTTTCATTCAGAATGAATTTCTATTTACAAAGACAAGGTGATGATATTGAATACCACCTTTAATTTCTTTCTTTACTTACTTTCTGTTTATACAGCAATATTAATTATAAAATAAAAATTTTGCCCGTTAAAAGAATATATCTATGAGCCTTTGATAATCATAAATGTCAAAAAAATATCGGAATTTTAACCCATAGTAGTCCCATTTAAAAATACACATATTATCCGTATATCTCAGAAACTGTACATTTGGCAATGTCGAAAATATAAAATTTTTAATTGGTGGTTCGTCTTATCTACATAAACAGCATCTTTTTACTATATCATATGGGGTGTCACAAATATCTTTATGTTTCCATACTTTACGAGCGCACTGTATAATAGTTAAAATATCTACGATTTTAAAACATGCATGCTTTAACTTTTACCTAATTTGATTTCAGAAACCCAAATGAGAATCATAAACAAGACCCGGTATTAGCCATTTCCAGGGAAAGGAACAGATTTCGTTCGATCTTGTGGGATGAATATGACTCAGTCCATCAAAAGTATCTAGAATTAGGTATGTATGTTAATTATTATAAAAGTAGCTGGCGTTTACCGGTAAAAGCTGACGTAAATAACCTAGTATGTTTACTACCAAGATCAAAGATACTAGGTTATTGGATTTCTACCACGATTTAGTAGAAATATATATATTTTATATATTTATTATAATATGATTTACGTTGCATTCACTCGAGTTATTTAATTTGTTATAGGAATGAAACCCAGAATGAAGAATCATTTCCGAGCACATCAGCTCAGTGTTTGGTTGCGCCTGATTCCTGAACTTCACAGGGCTGGTATGGAAGATGTAGTTGCTAGACATAACTTATTTAGAAACCATAACAGTGCTGAACTTTACGAAGGAGCAGTTAGACCTGATCCACTTTCTAGAATAAGCTATTACGATCCTACAATGGAATTGATTAGACGAAGACCAAATTCTAGTCTTACAACATTAGAAGCTTCCACTACAATAGAAACTATGGTAACAACTTGTGTTAATATAGTTTCTTCTGGAAATTACAATCATCACAATTTTCAAAATCATAATAACTCGACTGACACACTCGCCAGTTTAGAAGCAGCAGGTTATGCCGCTTACAGCACGGCTTTAAGCGTAACTATTGCTATTGGTTGCTCATTATTAATTTTAAATGTTCTTATATTCGCTGGAGTATACTATCAACGCGATAAAACTAGAATGGAAGTAAAGAATTTACAGCAACAGCAAAGCAGAAATCAAGCTGCTTTCGAGACAATCTCCAAACACCAGCACCATTTAGGCTACTCTCAAAATACGAATGTAATAGTAGATGTAGAGCAAGATACTTCAGCGTTAATTCTGACTAATGCACAGCAAGATCAGATCAACAAAATGCATCAAAGATGCGCTCCTAACGCTAATTCTATTCTAAAAGCGCCTCCACCAAGTCCTAACATAATGCTACAGAATTGTATGACGCTTCCTAAGAATACCTCACTATACAATTATCAACATCAGGGTTGTGTTACACTGCCAAAAAACCTAACGTTAATCAATAACACATCTTGCACAATGGCGGAAATGCAACAACAGGGCTTGGTGCAACCACCGAATGGCAATGCTACTATGCCACTAGGCGTTCCTAAACCGCCTCCTCCACCCAGAGCTAGGAGTCCAGAAAGCCAGCCACTTTTAACTCATAACAATGCTGATAAATGTAATATGAGAGTTCCACATGCTGCCATGAGTGAAATGAGAGTGTGATAAGAATTTAAACATTTTAAAGAATGTGCACGAGATGACTTTTTATATTCGTCCGATAAAATGTACTAAATTTAATAGAGAATGTTTCTTTGAAGATTTACAAAATTTCTTTCTTCGTTTACAAAAATCTATTTATATTTAAATTATTATTGGAAAATTGGTTTTAAATGGCAAAGATAGAACTTGCATTAACAGTTATGTATAACCGTTTGTATTTAATATGTAACAGTAATTAATTAATCACAATTGTAGAATTAAAATTCGTTTTATCAACGTTTCGACTTCCACGTATAAAATTGTTTTTAGAATACAAGTTTTTACAAATTAAACATGTTACATAGTTTGGTTTTTGTTACGTTAGAATCAAAATGTTTCTAGTATTTTAATTATATCTGCCTTGCTGTACTGACAATTCAGATAAGTTGTATATGTTACAAGCAAAGTTTAAAATTCATTATTTGATAGAATATCTGCACCTTATATCTAGTACCGAAAACTGGCCTAGCTCCTATCGAAGATGATCATATCACTAAACTTTTTTACAGCTGTTCTAAAGTGTCCTTTTGTGGCGTAATCAATTCGCTCACGTAAGTTTTCTATCCGGGACATTCTTCTGTGGCCCGGATTCCTTCGTTCTTCGATCTTCCTTTACATTATATTCTGCGACGTTAAACATGACCAAACCATCGTAACCTATGCTCTCGCAGTTTGGCATCAATTGGCGCTACCCCTAGAAGAGCCCAAAATGATCCCCGTAAGACAAAAAAGTTAAATAATGCTTAATTACAGGCCAAAAATTCGGAAAATTATTTTTAGACTCATCAAATATTCTACTTATCTACTAGTTTGTAAAAAAATGGGTACGCAACCACAAATACTACGGCCACTTGTTATAAAAAACGACGATAAACCGCAGAATTTGCACGGCTAATAGTTGCTATTTTGGGCTTAATCTCCTTTTTAAATCTACAGTTATATCAAGAAATACAAAAGTAAAACTCTACAAAACAATAATACGCCCAGTCCTAACATATGGTTCAGAAACCTGGACTTTAACAAAAAGCAATAAAAACGCCTTAGGATGTTTCGACAGAAAAATACTAAGGCAAATCTATGGGCGGTAAATGAAAACGGTGTCTGGAGAAGACGATACAACTTCGAACTCTATAGAATATACCAGGAACCAGATATCGTAAAACACATTAAGATAGGACGTCTGAGGTGGGTAGGCCATGTAATGCGGATGAAGCAAACTGACCCAGCTAGAAAACGCTTGTTGATAGGCCTATTGGTCAAAGAAGAAGAGGAAGACCCACAACAAGATTCCTAGATAACATAGATCAAGATATGAGAAATATGGAAATACGTGCTTGGCGGAGGAAGGCTAGGGATAGGGACGACTGAAAAAAAATTCTTGGGGAGGCTAGGACCCACACAAGGTTGTAAAGCCAAAATGATGATGATGACTAGTTTGTAAAACGATCATTTTACCCAACCGGGTGGGTCAAAATGGTTTTTTTTGAACGTTTTTTGGAAAAACAGGTATTTGTTACTAAAAATAAAGTAAAATAAATTAGGTAGTCATTAAGGGAATAGATAAAACTAAGCTCTAATGCTGTAGCCTGTGTGTAGTATGCGGAGGCAAGCATAACATGGTAACAAAATTACTCCTGGCTTTTTCGGTGACATTTAAGTTCTTCTTCAAGTGCCCTCTCCACTACGGAGTTTGGCAATCACCATTGCTATTCGTATCTTTGAAGCTGTTGTTCTAAATTTAAGTTCTTATTTAAGTTCTTAGTTACATCTAAGTGTGAAAAAGGTGACCGTCAAGAATTAGGAGCGCTAGATCTTCTGCTGATGGTTTAACGCAATGTATAAAATGATCAAAACAATTTGCAAACATATCGATATTCATGCACCCAGAATCATTGCATCTGAATGCTGCTCCTGGTGGTGCCCATCTTTTAACTGCTCCTTCATCCTCTTTCGGGAAAAAACGAACAACCTCCCGCAGACATACAAATGACTGCTCACAGACGTCTCATCTACATTATATATCCTGAGAGGGCGAATGGAGTTTTATCCAATATGGTCTTAAGCAAAATGAAAAATTTGGTTACAACAGTTCTGTTAAAAGCACGAATTCTTGCGATCTATGTTGCTTCAGGAGATCTTAGTTAAAGTAGAACGTAGCTCGTACAAAAATCCTTTAACTAGTCTTAACAAGCAAGTTTTACTTGGTCCAAAAATCTATGCACAATGGCATTTCTAACTGAGAGTTGGTACGCCATAAACCTTAAGTCTTTGGTGGTAAGGCCATACAGTCGGGTTACCATATCGAGAATATAGGTTGTAAGCTGTTGTTCTTGTTCCTCGATGAATATGCTACTTTTGCTTCCAAGTCTGTTCAAATGGTCCGTGGCTAGATTTTTTTCCCCTAAGAACATCGTTTTAAACTCATCAGAGGCACCTTAGAATTTCTTGCTGCTGATTTGTATGCAAGACCATTATGTACACTTTCTACAGGTTGCCGCATTTTATTATTGTTCCATTTTTGCCTGCCGATTTTCCGTTTATATTTTTGAACCATTTTGTCGTTTAAAAAAAAAAGTCAAGTGACCTATATTTTTTATCATAATTTTTTTACTAGAGAGGGCAAAACGATATCGAGATTGTTTAACCCGACACCATGGGGGATCATGCCCGAATGAGCACACTTTTCTGGAAGCCATGTTTATCCAAGCATCCAAGGTTTGGTATTTTGTAAACATCTTAAATTATCGGCAAAATATTGGACTTACAGTAACTATATTACAATTTAACATTCCTAGTTATTTAAAAGTAACATTACAATAGTTTTAAGGAACTCACCTTATATCAAACATATTATAACATTACTGTTTATGCAAAATTTGGGAAATACGATGTTTCTACGATAGAGGCTTATATTAGACTGACTGTAGAAGTGCATTGGGTGATGGGTACGCCACTACAAATACAGATGGCATTACTAGTTCTAAAAATAATATGAAGGATTGTTTTGCCTGCAAGGATCATTTGGAGCCACTCTTACCTACTCATTCTTAATTTTATCCTTTTTTTGTCACTCCGTTCATCGATCTAAGCATTCTCATTTTCGCCACATGCATTCGTTGTTCCTTTGTTTTTTAACTGCTTAACATTCAGTTCCGTACATTATAGCTGGTCTTATGACTGTTTTCTAAAATTTTCCCTTCTGCTTCATTGGAATTATTTTATCAAAAAACACACCATTCGTTTACTTTCACTTTATCCGTCCCATCCTAATTCTATTGTAAGCTTCTCCATCTATTTTTTCTTTACTCTGTAATAGGTACCAATCCTAAGTACTTAAAATTTAGTTTTTACAATATTTCACCATCCAAAGATATCTTTTTGTTTGTAGTAACTCATTCTTTAAACGAACATTCCAAATACTATGTTTTTGTCCTACCAAGTTTTAAACCTTTTTCCTCAAGAACTTGTCTCAACTGTTCCAGTTTTGTTCTAAATCGCTTTCACTGTTTCCTAATAACACTACATCATCAGCATACATTAAACACCAGATACTGTTACCCTGTAGTTGGACTGTTATTTGATCTAACACTAATAAGAATAAATAAAGACTAAGCACCGGACCTTGGTGAAATCCTACTTTCACATGAAATTTATTAGTCCCTCCCACCCTTGTCCTAATACTGTCACTCCCTCATACCCCGATTATGAATCCTACCCCAATCCTACTTTCACATGAAATTTATTAGTCCCTCCCACCCTTGTCCTAATACTGTCACTCCCTCATACCCCGATTACTGTATCTAACTACCATCCTAAAAAAATCAAATATAAAAAACATACAGAAAGTTATAAAACATATTTTATAAAATATCAAATCTTAGTAAACTATTGTTAAAATTACGTCACTGACTATTTATGATAAATCTATAAACAAGATTATCATTGCACAAATAAAAAGATTGATATTATTTCAAACGTCACATATTTATTTTCATAAAAGTGTATCTTTATAAAAATATGTATTCTTGATTATAATTTATCATTAATGGTTTTATTTTTTATTCAGACGGTCTTCCTATTAAAAAATAATTTATTTTTAAACTAAATATTTATAAAGTCAGCTGTTACTTGATAGACATTTATCTTTACAAAATGTATGAATACAAAACAAACACTATCAGTAATTTCCACAAACCTAGGAATTCCGACTCTTTTCAATATATACTCTGAAGAAATTATCACTAAACCTTCACGAACCTGGAGATGGGAATCCGAATTAACGAAGAATTTATTAACAATTCCGCTACGCCGTTACTGTACTATTATCAACTAGCCTAAATGATCTACAGACTATACTGGACCACGTGAGAACTGTGAGCGTAAAGTACTGCCTAGAATACAGTAGAAAAACCAAATCCATGGTTATCAAGATTCAAAGTAATTGGCAAAAGGGAACCAGGACGCATACAGTGGTTAAAAACCTCCGACAATGGTTTGGAATAACCTCCGCTTACTTACTTTACTTTACGTGTCCAACAACATAAAGCAACTGAGCATCGGAGTCAGCAGGCACATAATCTTGTATAACCCCACATTCACACAGGCTATGCCCCCCGACTCGTTAACGACTGAGAGTTCTCTATACAGGGTAAGGAAGATGGCTACCAGACGAAAGTCCCTCTTGAGGTATCAGATTACGAGGAACAGCTTCTTTCCATTTAGCACAGTTCTTTCTGTTGTATCTTGTAGATGTGTTGATCTGGCTAATAAGCTTTTCCTCGATTTGAGTCTTAGTGCGATAGCCTGGTCATCGTATAGTGGATGTCGCCAATTTAGGATTTGTTTCTTTCGTTCCACTATATTACTTCTCTTCGGATATCAGGTGGAGTGATCCTAAGATAGGGTAGAGCTTATGTATGGGTGTGGGTCTTAAACATCCACTGATGATTCTTGTTGACTCATTGATAGCTACATTTCCGTGTCTAGCGTGTGCTGATGCTTTTCATACTGGGAGGCATACGCGGCAGCAGAAATATAAAAGCATCGACGTTTTAGGGTGGAAGGATGTGCGCCTTATGTTTGGTTTACAAGCTTGCGGAGAATATTGTTTCTGGCCGTCAGTTTGCCTTTTAATTTTAAACAATGTTCTTTGATTGACAACGTGCGATCCAAACTAACTCCCGGTTATTTAGGAGAAGAAGAGTGTCTAAGGGTTTAATTACACCATTGAATGTTAAGTTTTCTGGAAGCGTCTCTGTTATGAAGGTGGAGTTTTTCCAGGGTTTGGCATAAGATAATTTGATTCGTAGTATGTTGTTATTGTGTTTAAGGCTTTAGTTAGTGTTGTCTTTACTTCTGCAAAAGTTTTTACTTGTACAAAAATAGCTGTGTCATCTGCATATATCAAAGTCCTAGTATCTGTTGATAAGAGTTGGTCATTTGTGTAAATGTTATACAGTGTAGATGTCATTACGCTGCCCTAACCTAAATCGTTCTTTTTTGTTCTTTATCTACTATTTTTACCATTGAGAGATACGAAAAATCTTCTCTTGTGATTTACCTGGTGTCTGTCGTACCCAACTTCGATCTCCTAGGTAAAATTTAGTATTTGGGATGTACATAATCTTCTTGGTCTAAAGTCACTTTGTTCTTTTATCAGTTTTTCGTCTATTCTGAATGAATTCTATTAAGGATAATGCGCTCAAGCATTTTAAATAGTTGACAGAGCAGACATATTGGCCGATAGTTTTGGAGTCAGAATCTTTACCAGGCAACGACTTTCCATACTTTGGGTATCTACATAGTTTGAACCTGCGCTGAACTGTTTCGAAAAGCGGTCAACAAAACCATAATAGCCTTAATGATAGCCAACATCTGGATCGATTTAGGCACTGAAGAAGAAGGCAAAGGATTTCCACTGATAACAGTCCAAACCATTCTGGCAGATTACTTGTTCTTCTTTAGGTATTATCTGCTTTAAGGAGGTTAATAATGATCACAGCTATTTTCCCCTTAGATGCTGCAGCTCAAAACAGACAAAAACTACAGTTACACCATTTTGTAATATTATTTAGTCAAGAAATCTCCCTTTTTTCAGTACTGTTTGCAGCAATACATACTTGTCTTCTTTCATCACATGATGCAGATACTGCAACTTTCTTACCTTTCTTTCATTCTTTTGTTTGAGTCAAAGATGCTGTCGATGGAAAAATAGGCCCTTCACTTACATTTGGTGAAGTGAGAAACGCTACACATAGAAGTAATTTTCTCTCAAAATGTTCAATTTAAATGGACGATAACGGGATAAGTCTCACATCGACATCTATGGCACGGGTATAAATTCCTCAATGCCGGCTTAAATTAGTATTTTTTGGGTTTAGGTTCAAAAAGTAATATTAAATTTGGAACTAGATTTTATTGTTCCATTGAAATCAACGTTTCGGTAGGAAACCCTTGCCTTTGTCCAAAATTATGAAATGCCAAATATTTTGAATGAAGACTCTTAACTATTATACATCGTTTAATTTAAAATTGTACAAAAGTATACTACTTCAATTTAAAAAATATTCTTTTTCTCACTACATAAATGGCTACGCTAATCAATCAGCAGCTATATTCCCAATTTAGTTACTTATATCTAAAGCCGCGTATACGAATTCTCATGTAGTTGTATTTCGTTTATTATAAATTTTCAAGACATACCTTGCTTTTTTAATAATTCACCCCAACGAGTAGAATTTTTAAACAATATTGTGAACAGAAGGATCCCCCATGGAGCTTCAACTCGATGAAATTTTAATACTCCTACCAGTATTGTTGTGTACGAAAATGGGAGCTTTCTCATTGAATGTAAGCATTAAATAGAATAATAACTCTCAATAAAGACACGCTGTAGTGTAGCTGTCTCTATTCTGCATATATTAAATCATCCAATCTTCAATGTTTGTCTGACTTTGTACGTGATGTCTCTCTTAAATATCATATTTAATCAATTGCAGCAAAGAAAAATCTAATCCACTCTATCTAATAGACGCTGTCGATAATTTTGAACGCATCATTTAAGTTCGAAATAATATTGATCACTTAATGAATCATTAGATGTAATAAGCGATGAGCCACCTGAAAATAAATGCAAATGTTTATCTTGCAGCAAATTTGATCACCAAATTTCTGCTATAGGAGTGTGTGATGTTATTATAAATTGTGCAAAGATTAATATTGTTTTAAACAGCATCTAACACCTGCATCACTTTTATTTTCTGAATACTTCTGAGAATATTGAAGTGAATTTCCCGGAGATAAACTGAGTTCCGTGTGTTTCTGTTAGCCCACACTTGATAAAGAATAATTACGAACTGTACTATTAGACTAAAAGGCCCATGGGACATTTTCAATGGGTCATTTGACTCACCATGAATAACATATAAATCAATACCACAATATGCAATAACAACTTAAGAAACTATGCCGTAAATTTTTATCGGTACAGGTGACTACACAGGTAAGGTCTAATTAAAGTATTAATTAAAGCGTGTGTATATAAAATAAAATAAAATGGACAATTTTTTTGCAAAAATTGCAGAATTCTTTTAAATTTTTACTACGAGCCGCCACTCATTAAAGCATTCGAGATGTCAACCACTACAGGCTACTAGAAATTTCATTAACGGAGCAAATCACCAGCAGAGGTATTGGGCGAAAACTTTCAAAAACTAACACTGTAACACTAACACTTGTTTCACAGTTTGACTTGACAGGTTTGACACTTGACACTTATTTGACAGGTTCATGATACTCCGTACCAAAACTCATACTGCTAGAAAAAACAGTGGGTAAGAGAGGAAGAAAACAACATTGATGGCTAATACTGACGTAGAAGTTGAAACGCAGTCGACCTATTTCGGCTCTAATCAGTACTGCTAAATGTCTTTCTTACCGTCTTCTTCTTATGGTGCCCTATCCAATTAGGGGAAGTTGGCGACAATTTTGGCATACTCCTCTCGGTCTTGTGTGGCTCTAAAGAGTGCCTCGGCATCGAGGTTTGTCCAATTCCTTATGTTTTTAAGCCATGAGTATTTCTTTCTTTCGATGTCCCATTTTCCTTCTATCTTCCCTTCTATAATAAGCATTAAGAACTGGTACTTGGAATTTCGAAATATATGACCCAGATAAGCAGTTTTTCTTCTTTTTATTATTGGCAGCAATTCTCATTCTCTGCCCATTCGATTTAATACTTCGACATTTGTTATGTGATATGTCCAGGGAATTTTAAGTAGTCTTCTAAATACCCACATTTCAAAGGCATCCAATCGGTTCATCACATTGGCCTTTATGGTCCAGGTTTCTACACCATATAGCAGTATGGAGTAAATGTAACATTTTACAAAGCGATATCGAAGCGTTAAGTTAAGTTAAGGCTGCTGTTGTTTAGCAAGGTTCTCATATTAGTAATACCTGACCAATAGTTGTTAAAACCTTATGTCATATTTGTTGTGTAGATTAGGCCTTTTCATCACAAAATAGTGTCAGCTCTTTTTTTCGCACAGTTTTCTGTACACAAACATGTTAGGTTAGGTTAGTAATATAAATAACAACAAAGTGCATGTAAACACAAAATTACGATAAAAAAAATGTAGTTATTGACTAGCACGAAAATAAAGAAAAAGTGCCTCAATTGGTAAATCAATTTTTTAATGGATTATCATGATACGTGTACGAAAAGCAACAACGAAGCGGTGTCTTTATGAAGTAACGAGCGATTCACAATTATTTTCATCAAAGGTACCCGAGCAAAAACTACGTATGTCTTATTTTAATCTGAATTTGTATCAATGGTTTGATTAACGCAGTAAAACATAAAAAAATCAGCCAAAACCTTTAACACAGAACTTTAATCAAAAATAAAAAAAATTAACAAAATTATAAGTAACAATAATAAATAAAATCAAAGAAGATGCTGTATATGTCCACCACCAACATCTCTACATAACGTAAATCTTCTTAAGACTCACGGAGTATTATTTAATTCATTAATATGATTTTCTATTTTCTTTGTCTAAGATCTTCCAAATCCGCTACAGTCAAACCACAGAATGGAGGGGGAAATATAGCAGGCGTATTTAAACGTATGACCTTATTGTCGAAAAAGTCTATAATAAAATTCAAATTTTGCAGCGTTGTATGAATTCGAGCCCGTTCTTGCTGAAAATATCCTTCCATTAATTCATCATCCATCAAGTGACTTATAAATGAAGTTAAAATTTCTTGACAGTATCTTTCAGCATTTAGAATCCCTTCGAAAAATGTGGGTCGTACAATACGTCGCTTACTTGTAGCAGAATCAACTACCAAGTTTCCGTAGATATTAAAGCGCTTCAATAGAATAATTCCAAGTTTTTGTGGCTATAAAGGCGTTGCAATAAAATAATTCGGGTTATCTGCACTCCACATTCTCATATTTTGAGAATTTGTGTAACCAAAAAGATAAAACCAATATTTGTCAGTAAAAAAGGTTTTGCTTAATAAAGACATCATCATTATTATTGAGATTGTTCAGAAACCGATTACAGAAGGCTAGCCTTCTGCGGGGCCTGACACAATTCCAACTAAAATAATTAAATTAATATCAGAAGATCAGATCAATGTATTAGTAGACTTATATAATACTATATATAATACGGGTATTATTCCGAGATATTGGCTCAAATCAACATTTATTACATTACCAAAAAAACCTAATGCAAATGAATGTAATGACCACCGTATAATTAGTCTAATGAGTCACACACTAAAAATATTCTTAAAAATTATCCATTTAAGAATTTTCAGAAAAGTGGAACAAGACATCACTGAAACCCAATTTGGATTTAGGAATGCCATGGGTACACGAGAGGCATTATTTGGATTTAACATCCTCATACAAAGATGTATGGATGTAAACCAACCACTCTATGTTTGTTTTATTGATTACAATAAGGCGTTCGATAAGGTCCGACACAACCGTCTTATACAGTTACTTAAAGATAAACACATTGACAAAAAAGACTTAAGAATAATAACTTATCTCTACTTTAACCAAACAGCTAAAGTCAGAGTAGGCAAAGAACTTTCGGAGGAAGTAGAGATAAAAAGAGGCGTAAGGCAAGGTTGCATACTCTCCCCCTTATTGTTCAATCTATATTCGGAAGAAATAATTAAAAAATCACTCGAAAATGTAACAATTGGAATAAAAGTCAACGGCAGACCCATCAACAACATCAAATATGCCGATGATACTATACTAATTGCAGAGAATATACAAGATCTACAGACACTTTTAGATAATGTAGTAAATGCTAGTGAGGAAAGCGGACTAACGCTTAAAGCTAATAAAACAAAATTTATGACAATTTCCAAAACACAACAACAAGACATTTTAAACATAAGAGTGGTTCCAATAGAAAAAGTAAAAAAATACAGATATCTTGGTACAATTATTAATGAAAATAACGAGTATACAGAAGAAATAAAAATGAGAATTGGACAAGCTAGAGCAACATTTAATAAGATGAGAAAAGTATTATGCAGTAGAGACCTTAGTTTGCAACTCAAAATAAGAATATTACGTTCATATGTGTTTTTGGTGCTGCTGTATGGAGTGGAGGCCTGGACCTTAAAGCAAGAGGTGAGCGATAGACTTAAAGCATTCGAGATGTGGACCTACCGAAGAATATTAAAAATAAGTTGGGTAGACCGAATAACAAATGTTGAGGTCCTCAGAAAGATGACAAAGGGAATGGAAATCATGAATACGATTAAGATAAGAAAGTTACAATATCTCGGCCACGTTATGAGACGGGATAAATATGTGTTGCTATGCAGGGAAACATACAGGGAAAACGAAGTATTGGAAGAAGACGCATCTCCTGGCTCAACAATCTGAGAAAGTGGTATAATTGCAGTTCCGTCGACTTGTTCAGAGCTGCAATCTCAAAAGTGAAAATAGCTGTGATGATTACCAACCTCCTTAGAGGAGACGGTACCTAAAGAAGAAGAAGCCTTTGGAGATACTTAGTCGTTTAGGGTGACTTCATGAAAGGCTTGTAAACAATACGGATTAAAACGTAAATCTTGCTTAAGAATACGCTGACAAGTTCCAGACGATGGATCTACCTATTACTGTAAATGCCGAATTGATGTATGTGGTTGATCTACAATAACTATTCTGACCAGTTCAATATTTTCTTTAGTTCGCACTTTAGGCCTGCCTCTAGCTTGTGAGTTACGCTTCCCGTTTCTCTATAAGCATCTACAACGCGACGAATAGTTCTGCAAAATACGCCATAATGAACTGCAACATTGGGAAATTCTTCAACACAATCTTCAAAAGCATCTCGGTTGCAGTAAACCCATAAAAAACTTAAAAAGTCATAATTGACCTAAATTTACAGGTATATCTTGACGTAGTCAAAGATGACGTAAACTGATAAGTACATATAATCTGAACTAATGATAGACATGCGCTGTATAGCTATATTTGACCTACAGAGCCCACCACGATGACAATAATTTTGGATCAGTGGATATTTAAGAGTAATATTCGCTATAAATCATTTAAAGACAATATTATTTTATCAATTTTTCCAAGGCCCAATTTTCCAATACTACGATCTACTACTACTGCCGCCATGTTTTTCATACAGTTTTGATCAATAACGTATAAAATATATTATACGTCATACGTCAACAATGGCAGAGAACGTAGTATCAACGAAGACGCATAGCATAATATGCGTCTATATTCGTTGGTATTAATAAAAATAAAATATTGTAGGTATAGCACGAGATTGTTTATAAAGAAATAAAGGCATTTGAAAATTTATAAAATAATATGTATTGTCTTTAAATGATTTATATCGTGTATCATTCTTACATACTTCATAACGATACCGTTTCCTTTTTTCCTTTTCGTGCAGGTATCATAATAATCGATTAAAAAAATTGATTTGCTTATTGAGGCATTTTTCTTTATTTTCGTTCTTCTTTTTTTCAATAACTGGACTTTCTTTGGTATTTTTTATATTAATTATGTATTCACATGCGCTTTATTATTTATTTCACTAACCTCACCTAACCTGTTTGTTTAAAAAATGGCTGACATTATTTTGTCATGAAAAGGTCTATTAAAGTTAGAGATTTATTCCAGTACTTACTCATGATTTTCTTTTTGACCATTATTTAATTCATGGTAGTATATATATTATTTTTAATACTACAAAGCTCAAATCACCTACAAAGCATTAAAAATAAGCAAACGAAACTCATTGGTTGAAAGTTGAAAACGTTAAACTGTTTCTTTCGTTTAGTACATGTCTAATATTTTACAAATCTACTACAGAAATTTTAATTTATAGCACCTACTGTATTCTGTACTATATTTGTGCCAAATAAATTCTTAATATCGTGTTCCAGTAGGTTTTAACTAGTTGTGCACTCTACAAAACTATTAATTTAGCGATATATTGACAAATAACTCATCACTATCTATAATTAATAAATATTTTATCAGTGAAGTATGTAAATATGAATTGGAAATTTGTGTTTATTCTAATTAATATACATACATAACTGTATTATTTAGCTAAAATAATGTTGCGCTATCTTTGTCATCAACAAAATCCAATAAAGTATTAGTAAAATTATATAAAAAATAATCTAAAATAATGATGTGTAAATAAAATAAATCTCTTAAACTTAAAAAAATATTATCTAAATAAAAAAATACAATTCTTTAAGTACAATTAGTGGTTTTATTTTTAAGTCCTTTCCTCAGTTCCTTTACTTTGGTCCAATAAAAATTCTCCTAATAAATTTACAGCGGGATCAATACAGTTAGAAGAAAAATTAACAACATAATATTATTTATGGAATAAAAAGAACAGCTTCTGAAATATTTTCTATTTTAAAATAGAGAATTACTTAAATTATTTTATAAAATATAAGTCCTTTATATACTCAGAATTTTGCGAAAATATTTGAGGACGCTACTTGCGACCCTGAAGAACAGTGGAACGAAATGAAGACATATATTGCCACACTTTCGCATGAATATCTTAAATCAAGAAAAGAAAAAAAGCAAGAATGGATGAAAGATAAAATATTGCAGATGATGGAAGATCGAAGGAAACTAAAAGGTAGAAATGACAATGAATACAAAAAGTTACATAAGAATATACTAAGGGAAATAAAAAGTGCAAAAGAGGCATGGCTGATGGAGAAACGTACTGAAATTGAAACACTACAACATAAAAATGACGATTCCCATATGCACAAAAAGATTCAAGAAGTACAGAGCACCAGAACACAACGCAATACAGGCATAGTTGTAGACATTGAAGGAAATATTTTAAAGAGAAAGAGAAGATACAGCAAAAAGAGTGGCTGAAAGACAACCCCTACGTCCCAGGAATAACAAACAAAGAAGTAACTATGGCCATTAAGCCGATTAAAGATGGGAAATCACCAGGACCAGGATGAATTGCAAGGTGAAATTTTTAAGCTATTAGAGGCACACAAAATCACAGCTCTTACAAAACTATTCAATAACATATATAAAACTGATTACTTACCAAAAGACTGGCCACTATCAATATTCATTCCACTTCTCAACAAAGCCAACTCTAGGAAATGTGAAGAACATAGATTAATTAGTTTGATGAACTATATACTTAAATACTTACGCGCGCATATGCACCAAACTAGAAGAACATGATCTTAAAACTAAATTCACAAACCAGAATAAAGATTGTGCAGGCTTATACTCCAACTGAAAAAGCAACTGATGATGAAATACATACTTTTTACAACTTTAAAAAGACTATAGACAACAACAAAGAATCTAAAATAATAATAATGGAAGATTTTACCGTCAAAATTAGGAGAAAGATTGTAGACTCCGAAAGAAAGATTGGAAATTTTGGATTGGGCAAGAGGAGAAAAACTTTTGGAGTTCTTGGAAGAAAACATATATTGTATGAATACCTTTTACAAAAACAAACCCAACATTAAGTGGACATAAATCGTACGTAACGACAGTGTTTTGGGGGTTAAACCCCCCCCCCCCCAGGACGCTATTCCGACACTGTTACTTACACATTGTAAGGACTCAAAATGGAGGTAACATTATTAAAAAAATTTTGGTCCCCAAAGGCAATTTTCTAGGTACGCTACTGCCTAACGATACTACCAAAAATGAAAAAGACTATTTTCTCTTAAACAACAAAAGAATATTTGAAGACGTCACAACAATATGCATTTAAAGTAAGAACACATGAAGATGGATTCCGAAACGTCTTAGTGGGTAAGTTCGAATCAGATCCTTCACATAATCAAGACCAAATTGACGACATTAACAAAAACATAAATAAAAACCTTCTGGAAGCTGAACTACAGGTTGCACAGAAAACAAGAACTAAAGAAGACAAAATAAGCAACGAAACTAAACAACTAATGAAGGAAAGAAGACAACTACTAAAGGAAAACAAACGCCATACTCAAGCATACGTAGAACTTTATAAAACAATTAAAAAATAGATTGATATAAGGTTGAATGCTCGAATAAATGAACTTTGAAAAATTAAAGGCAAATATCGAGCACAATTTTAATAATCAAATCTTGCTTAAGTACTTTCGCTTTCTACAGCATCATCAGGGGCATTTCGTCAAATTTGGGCTATCCAGCAAGCGCAGAATGTAATAAACATGAAATTGAAACATATATTGTACATAACACTACACTAGAACAAAGATTCTACGCTACATTCTTGTCGGCAACAGGAGAGAGAACTCTCTCTTCATGAGAGTACAATTTATGTTTCAATTTCATGTTTATTACATTCTGCGCTTGCTTGAAGAACCGCAAAGTACCTCAATAGATGAGGAGCAAAATCTTCAAGCAGTGCATCCCTCCTATGATGGGCAATGGAAAGAGGAATGTTAGGTATACGGCTGTCAGTTAAAAAAAGGAACGACTGGGTAAGATCAAAAACAAAAGTTAAGGATATCACAACAAAAATTGCCAAACTCAAATAATGGAGCTTCGCAGGTCACACTGTTAGACAAAAAGACCAACATTGGAACGCCACAATAAAACATTGGAAACCTTACAAAGGTAGACGACCAAGAGGAAGACCACAGATGAGATGGGTTGACGAGATAAAAAGAATGGCCGGAACAAATTGGAAGTATGTTGCTCATGATAGAGGTTGATGGAAGGGGTTGGGAGAGACCTATGTCCAAAAATAGACGGTATAAGGCTAAGAAGAACACCAAAGTGAAGTTCAATTTGGATTCAGAGCAGGACTCGGAACGAGGGAAGCACTTTTCTGTTTGTCAGTTCTAATACAGAGAGCCAAGGATGTTAACTGCGACATGTATGCATGTTTTATTGTTTTCAAAAAAGCATTTGACAAAGTACCACATGAGAAACTAATCGATATCGTAAAAACATCAGGACTCGGTGGTAAGGATAAAAGACTAATCTCAAACTTATATCGCCAACAAAAAGCGACAGTGCGATTCGAATATGAACTCTTCGAGATCTTCACAGTCGGAAAAGGAGTTAGACTATTTAGTTAGTTATAATATACTCTAAAAATATCTTTAGAGAAGCCTTGCACGAATCAGAAGATGATATTACAGTAAACGGCAAACTTATAAACAATATTAGATATGAGACTAATTAGACTACCTTATTGCTAGCAGATAGTGTGCAGGGGCTCCGAAGGATGATGGATAAAAAATATGCTGTTTGGGCTGCAATATTTAGTAAACCTCTTTTAGCGGTCTTGGGAAAATACTCTGCAACTTATATTTAGGTATCAATATATCAATATGCGCATAAGAATTCGTAGATGTTGCGTCTTTAGTGCCCTCCTCTACAGAGTAGAAAGCTGGAGTCTTACAGAAGACGCCATAAAACGATTAAAGGCATTTTAAATGTGGTGCTACTGACGTATGTTAAAGGTCTCATATATACACCATACAACTAACATAAATATTCTCCAGAGGCTAAGAAAAGACAAACAAATTATAACACCGGAAAAAAACAGAAAATTGCCTTACTTTGGCCACATTTTGCATAATAGTAAATACCGACTTCTACAGTTGATTCTACAATGCAATATTAAGAGCAAGAGAGGCTCTATACGTAGAGGTATATCCTGGCTGGCCAATCTTTGTAAATGGACTGGTCTTTTGTTAACTGATCTATTTTGAGCTGCTGTGAATAGAATAAGATGGGTCAATGTGGTCGACAATATCACTAGAAGATAGGCACCTTTAGAAGAAGATATACGCAGAAATATTAACATAAGAATGTATGTAATGAGGATGAAAACATAAAATCAAACAGGTACCCTACAGTTAAACTCAACGACGAGTAGATCTATTTTCCTTATAAGTCGAGACTAGTATCAAAAACGAAAGATATACAATAACAAATGAATAATGATATGAAAACCGAAATACACCTTGCAGCAAAACAATCCTTCTCTTAGCAAAACAATAATATTAGCTTGCTGTCTCCATTGACTGCGATCCTGTGCCATATGGTCGTCTTCATGTAGGGATTTTCCCAACAGAGTCTCCATTTGGTCTGCTCATTGTGTTAAAGATCTTTTTCTTGGTCTTGTTATTGTTCGGTCTTTTCATATTTTAATCAATTAAGCTGTTGCGGTTCGGGCCATTGCTAGTCTACGCTTGATTTCTGAGGAGCAATCGCCATTATTGGTTATCGGGGAGCCCAAGTATACAAATCTGTCTACCATTTCGAAATTCGCCACTTGGTAGATTATTATTTGCTCTGACAACGATCATTATTTTTGTTTTTTCGGTGTTGATCTGAAGTCCGAATTCTTCGCTTATTTGGTTTAGCCGTTTAGTGATGGTAATCATTTAGACTTTATTCGCTGCTAGTATAAATGTGTCATCTGCGTATCGCAGAATGCTGATTTTTCTTCCTCCTATAGTGATTCCTTCATCCCATTTGTCTAGTACTTTTCTCATTATATATTCAGAATATATGTTGTATAATAATGGTGATAGTATGCAGCCCTGTCTAGTTACTTTCTTTGTTTGAATCTGAATATATTCCGTGTATTTTAACTTAAGCTGAGTTTTTATCATACAGATTTCTTATTAGGTTAACTAGGTGGTTATGTATTCCCATATTTTTCATTATACTCCAGAGGGATCTTATTTTACTGAATCGAAAGCATTTGTGTCATCTACAAAACAGAGCAGCATTAGTATGTTGTGTTTTTCTATTATCTGTCTGGTATTTAGTATCCGCTCCCGCATTCCTTTCCCTGGTACGAATCCGCATTGTTCTTCGGCTATCTTTGGAAGTAGAAAGTTAGCCGTTCATTGATTATACGTAGCAGGATTTTGGTTGCATGAGGAATAAGGGCAATGGTTCTGTAATTGCTGCATACGGTTATTGATGCTTTTTATGGATAGAGATAAAGGTTAATTTGCACCACTCATTAGGATATTCACCTGTGATCCATATTATATTGCACATATCCAGTATTACATCTATGCCTATCTCGCTAAATACTTTTAGAATCTCCGCTGATATGCCATCGATCCCTGGTGACTTTTTGTTTCTTAGTTGGTTGAGAACCTTCTCTACTTCTACTCGTGAGATTATTGGTTCTGCCTCTCTTGATTGCATGTTTCTTGTGTTCTGAGACTGATGCATATTTTGAAGTGTCTTTGTGTCTTTGTATAATTCTGAGCAGAAATTTTTCCATGTCTCTGCAATGCTCTCTATGTCGGTTTTTACTTCCCCAGAAGCAACCACTGACAGAGAAAATGACCAGATAAATTATTTAAACAAAAACCATATTAGTGGACAACAAAGGTAGAAAACCAAATTAAAGAAAAGAAGAAAGCGTATCCAAAGTGGCGAACAGGAGATCAAGTAAAGAGAAGAGAATACAAAAGGCAAACTTATGAACCAAAAAAGAAATAGAGAAGAGAATACAATACAAATAGACGAAATGGGTTAAATATTACTCAGAGTTATTACAAGAAAAAATATCTACATACTCCCCCAACTTACGAAATACGAAAAAGACAAACACAAGTTGCAGATATATGTGGAAACGAAATAAGAAATGCGCTAAAAATGATGAAAAATAACAGAGCAACTGACCCTAGAGATATACTTGCAGAACTGATAAAACACGCTCCTTGGGCATGAATATAAGAATTAAAACAAATACTTATTTGATAAAAAAATGCCGAAGGAATGGAAAATGATCTACTTAAGCTCCATATATAAAAAGAGAAAACAAAAAAGACCCCAATAATTATAGGCTTATATGCTATATATGCTTCATGCCTTTTATGGGTAGGTTATATTTAAAAATCATTAAAGAAAGGATGGAGAAACAGCTGAGAAATTCAGTGCAGAGTGGTTTTTCTCCCGGATGCTCATGTACTGATAATATGTTTTCTATAAAACAGCTCATAGAAAAAACAATAGACTCCAACGCTAAATTGCATATTGTATTCGTGGATCTCCTAAAAGCATCTGATAGTGTCCCAGTCAACAACCTGTGGAAAGCAATGGAAAACATCACGAAGTAGATAAAACCTACATTCTTCTTCTTAGGGTGCCTGTCCGTTCCGAACGTTGGCGATCATCTTGGCTATGATGACTTTGTTGGTTGCTATACGAAATAGCTGTGTTGAGGTCTTTCTATACCATGCTCTCAGGTTAGAAAGCCAGGATATTCTTCTTCGTCCTGGAGCCCTTTTTCCTTCAATTTTACCTTGCAAAATTCATTGAAGTAGCTCGTATCTGCCTTGATTTCTCATTATATGTCCCAAGTACTGCAGCTTACGGCTCTTCACGATGGTGACCAAATCCGCAGTTGTGTTCATCCTCCGCAGTACTTCTTCATTGGTGACTTTGTCTGTCCATGGTATCTTCAGGATCCTTCTGTATGACCATAGCTCAAAAGCCTGAAGTTTTGATAGAGTTTCCGCCTTCAATGTCCACGTTTCTACTCCGTACATACTCCATAACATTTAAGGAGCCTTATTTTTGTGTCTAGGGTGAGGTCATGGCTCTACATCCATAACAACCTACATAAATGCCGTAAAATCACATTTACAACAACAGTGAATGTTGAATAAAATTCGGACAAAACATGTCAGAACCGTTTTAAGTCGATAAGAGACTTTGACAAGGAATCTGCTTGTCACCAGCCTTTAAACTTTATATAGATAAAACACTAAACAACTAGAAGAAGAAATGTGGACTTGTGTTTGCCTATAATCAAATAATTTTAGCAGAAGACAAATACGACGTGATCTACATGATAAAAAAAGCTGAAAGAATTTGGAAGCTGGGGCTTGAAAATTATTTATGATAAAACGCATTACATGGCCATTGGAAACACCGCAGAAGACCTGGAGGTAAATAAAAACTCAAATAAATACGAATAAGTCCTGGGACGACTTTATTGTAAGATAGTTCATTCGATTACATGAAATCAACTTTAACTTGAGAATATCATATGCATATGCATTTAGCATAATTAGAATAAATACAATGGAAATGATGTTTTGGAGAAGATGTGCAGATTAAATTAATTGACAAAGTGAGAACTAATTAGAGACATAATGAATGTGAAGGAAACACTAAATAACGAAATAGAAACACGAAAATTATTCTGGCATGGACATATGGCAAAAGATAGACGAGACAAGAATAGCGCTGAGTACTTGGAAATGAAAACCAAACAGAAGGAAAAGAAGACTTTCCAGATGACAGTGGAACGGACAAATACAAGCAGCAATGGAAAAAAGAGACTCCCCTGAAGAAGGTATTTATGACAAGAAGCGATTGGAATATAGTAAACGGTAAACAGAATATGCTGTGGAATGTCACGGACAATTGAGTAAGTAAGATATTGATCACTCTCTATGCTAAGCTAAAGATACGTGTATGAGCCGTTTTAGAGTAAAATAAAATGCTGATATCAAAATTGGAGTTGTTTTGACTTTAACATCTGCTTCTTTCTCTACACCTTATAAAAATGTGACCTACTGTTGAGAGACCTTCATATAGCATATAAGCAAGAAGTCATATAACTAACACAACTCAAAAAAAGACTGTTTCCTCTTTATAAACTATTCGACTTTGTAGTCTATACAAGAAACCTAGAACAAAACATCTTAACGGAAAAAGAACCGGTACTGTTCACACAACACAGGATGGTCACTGCACAACTGCAGGATGAAGAAATTGCGGAGGTGGAAAGAAAATAGTACAAGAAAGTAAAGGTAAACAAACTTAAGATAGAAAGTGTGCAAAAATTTTACAAGAAGGAAACGAACAAAAGATTGAGACAAATAAAGGGCCAAAAAGAAATATGGACAATGGAAGAAAGATGAAATACTTACAGTGAAGTGTTAAAGAAAACAGCAACTGAAGTGTGGGGAATCAAAAAATGGAATAAACAGTTGAAAAGAACAAGATGTTGGAATAAAGAAGTGAACGCAGAAATAAAAAAGAAAAAAATGGCATGGAAAAAATACATCGAAACGGGATTAGAAAAAGATAAAGAAAAATATTATAGGTGGAGACGATTGGTAAAAAAGACAGTCATACAAGCAAAAGCAGAATCATGGAAAGAATTTGGAGAAGAACTGCAAGAAGGATATGTAACAAATAACAGAAATTTTTGGACGACAATACAACATATTATGAAGGGAGGGAAACGAAAGAAAATAAACGCAGTAAGAAATACACCAAAGAAAACGACGTCATCGAAGCAGTTAACGAATTTGTATACCTGGGAACGCCCCTTAACAGTGAAAATAATACTACCGCAGATATAAACCGCAGAATTTGCACGGCTAATAGATGCTATTTTGGGCTTAATCTCCTTTTAAATCTACAGTTATATCAAGAAATACAAAAGTAAAACTCTACAAAACAATAATACGCCCAGTCCTAACATATCGTTTAGAAACCTGGACTTTAACAAAAAGCAATGAAAACATGTTAGGATGTTTTGAAAGAAAAATACTAAGGCGAATCTATGGAGCGGTAAATGAAAATGGTGTCTGGAGAGGACGATACAACTTCGAACTCTATAGAATATACCAGGAACCAGATATCGTAAAACACATTAAGATAGGACGTCTGAGGTGGGTACGACATGTAATGCGGATGGAGTAAACCGACCCAGCTAGAAAAACGCTCTTTGATAGACCTATTGGTCAAAGAAGAAGAGGAAGACCCAGAACAAGGTTCCTAGATAACATAGATCAAGATATGAGAAATATGGAAATACGTGCTTGGCGGAGGAAGGCGATGGATAGGGTTGACTGGAAAAAAATTCTTGGTGAGGCTAGGATACACACAGGGTTGTAAAGCCAAAATGATGATGATGAAGAGATACACCAAAGCAAATCCAAATAAACCCATAACAATAAGTTGGAGTATGGAAAGGATATTATGAGAAAACATTTGATACCGAAGTAATAAAGGAAGACAGTGTAATATATGAAGGAGAAGAAAACATATAGCTAGAGCAAATAAATAGAGAAGTAATAGAAGGAATATCAAACATAAAAATAGGCAAGGTAGGTGGGGATATTGAAATTTAATCGGAACTTGTAAAATACATGGGAGAAGAAGGACGGGCTATGGAAAATATATAAAGAGGCGTGGGAAAAACAAACAATCCCTAAAGACTGGCAGAATAACATCATCGTACCAATATACAAAAAAGGAGAACATGTAAACTGCGACAAATATATATCAACATGTCTGTCATGTGGCATTTTCGCCTCTGACGACTGGAGTAAAGGAGTTCAATATGATAATATTGCCATAAAAAAAATCAAAAAGTCTATTAATATCAAAAAACAACCAATAAAGTGTAGAGATCAAAAACAAAATGGTAAATCGAGTAATGAAATTTAAATATCTCGGAATCAATTTATCCACTGACAAAAATATCAAGAAAAAAGTCAAGGAGCAAGTGGTAAAAGCAAACAGAATAGCAGGATGTCTTAAGGATGAAATATGGCAGAAAAAACATTTAAACTTAGAAACGGAAATGCGCATGTATAAATCTGTAATTAGACCTATCATGGCATACTCCGCTGAAACGAAACTACAAATTAGTACAACAAGGAGATAATTGGAAACCAGTGAAATGAGAACCCTAAGAAGAGTTACAGGAAAGACACTGTGACAGAGATGGAATAAAAATATTTCAAAAGAATGAGAGGCAATGTTGAAAAAACGGGCAATATGCCTAGATAAAAGCACTATTATTCCACAAGTCTAGGATGAGAATTATTGTTACAATGTGTTCTACGAATGAATTTGTTTTTTCAGAGATTAAACGGACCCTCACCTTCTGTCGAATTTTCTATGAAACTTGTACTATAACCAGGATATTTGGTTTAAATTCGTTCGAATTGATGGAAATATATTAGAAAAAATAGATATCCTAAATGGAGTGTAACATGGAGTGGACCACACAAAGAGGAG